>NC_133658.1:820862904-821479300 GCF_037893015.1 Macrotis lagotis | reverse complement strand
TAGAAGGAAGAAAATGTAAGGAATGATGACTGAGAAGGTAGGGCTAAGGATGGCTTTGGGATCATAATATGCAGACATGGGCTAAAAGTGATACTGAAGGGAATTTCTGCCTCTCCAGTTCCAGGGAGGTAGAGTTGCAAGAGTCTGAAGCATGAGTTTCCCAGACAGTTGTTCCCTTCCACACTGGTGGGGAAGTTGCTGGGAGATTGTCCTCATTTTTGTTTTCAGGGTGAGGAAGAAGTCTAAGAAGGATTTCCTTGCTTGGTTTGTCTCTATTTTTATCACAATTAAATTACTGACATTAGATTTTCCAAGTCTACTGGAAGAGAATACATTGGATTAGCAGCTAGAAACATCTTTATATAATTTTTATCAGGTAAACCCAACTTACCAAACCTAGAGCTTGAGAGGTAAGTAGGATGCATGGTCCCTATGTGTTCCTGTACACTTTGCTCATTGTTGTCACTTCTGGTTCATAGAGGATGATGTTAGGACTGTCCCCATGGCACTCTGAATGGACCCCAGATCCTGAATGGACCCCAGATCCTTCCAAGCTCCTGAGGCCACTGCCTCTGTTCACAGAATAATTTGGGAAAGGGGGCAATGCTCATATAACCCTAAGATAATGCCAGCACACACACTGACAAGGTTTTCAGGAAATTTTGAGTTTTAGGATTCTTCTCATTATCTGAGATTCTACATATAAACCAGTATAAACAACAGCACAACTGCTAGAGGTCACTTAATTCTACTACCCTAAGGCATGAGAGTGTGTAAAATCTAAGGACCCCAAATAAATCTCATTAGTTTGTGATAGTGGAAGTATACCACCTAAATAACAGGAGAGTATAACTATCAATACTCTTATTCGACTTAAAAAGACCTACTCTAAGACTGACCTAACAATGATTTTTTTTGACATCAGATCTTATGAACTCTGTCTACTTCCTACAAAGGATATCCCTACTGTGTTCATTAAAAGTTGTTTTTCAATTTATTCAAATCAATGAATTGAGTATTTTTGGTTTTATTTGCTTTTTGAGATAATCAGAGCAATTTCTTTTGTAAATTTGGAAACAATTATGATTTGAAGAAAAGTTGTGCCTCTGGGTATTCCTTCACTTGAATTAAGTCATAGTTCATTTAGCCAAAAAGGACCTTAGAAGTCATGGAATACAATTTTATTCAAAGATTAAAAAAATGAACAACAGGTTAAATAACTTGTAAGAGATCACAGAGAAAGTGGCAGAGTTTAGGTTCTTTGATTACTAAGCTTAGCAGTGTTTTCACAGCATTCTGCAGTCTTCAGATGAGTAGCTTTCTCTGGAAGAGTCTTGGACATTTCTTAAGAGAAAGTACAGAAATAATAAAATTGACAATATAGCACCATATTTTGATCTTGGCCTCAGAGTCTTGTAGTCTATTCCTACTCAACCAGCTTCAGTCTTAATTGTTGAGTACACTATTATTTTCAGATTTTTTGGAACTATGATTTTTAAAAATCTGATATAATTAAAACTGTTCTTTCTATCACATAGAATAACAACATAAACAAGGTGTGATTTTGACTTGTATATTTATGAAGATAGGTTTTTATTTAAATGACAGAAATTATTTTGACCTTAAAAATAATCTCAAAAGCTCAATTTCAATGAATAGCAATATCCAATCCATTAAGACAAAGATGAGTGGATTTAAGTTTAATATCTGTTGTCCTTGAAGAGTTTAAGGAATTCAAAGTCCGAAGATATCAGAATATGTTTTTGCATTCTTGTTTAGGCTACAATTAGTAAAAACAATAATCACCAAATATCACAACATTCATATTAGTAACGTACCAATTCCATTAACTGTTTAAGCTGGCCTATCTCTTCTGGAAGAGATCCAAGCTTGTTGTTACTTGCAATTAAGACTTTGAGAGGGAGACCACACAGGCAGGCTGGCAAAGATGACAGCTGATTGCGACTGCAACAAAAAACAGAATACAAATAAAAATACAATTCATATTATGCTGTATGTCTTTTGTGAGTTACCATCTGGAAAGAAAGCAGTTTATAAAATTAAAAGTTAATCTTTTCTGGATATACTAGCTGTTCAAATGGCAGTATTAAAAAAAAACTTTGAAAAACAAAGTCTAAGTTATTTATTTTTAAAATTTTTATTTAAACACCAAATAGAAGTACATTAGAGAAATATGGCACAGAGGATTCAGCACTAGACCTGGAGTCAAGAAGACTTAAGTTCAAATCTGACTTCAGACACTTATTAGCTGTGTGGCTCTGGACATGTCACTTAACTTTTGTTTGTATCAGTCACCTCCTTGGAAAATGGAGATAATAACAGCACATACCTCACAGAGCTGTTGTGAGGATTCAGTGAAATAATAATGATAAAGCATCAAGCACAGAATTTGGCTCATAATTAGTACATACATTTTCCACTATCATCTTCATCATCTCTTGTCCCTACACTGAAAAACTATTTTCAAAGACACAAAACTCATTTTATCAACCAGAACTCATTTTTTCTCAGTACAGATAGATAACTAAGACCAACAGAAAGGTAGCATAAATTGTTTTTCCCCTGATAACTTACATAAAAAAATTCAAGTTACAAAAACTATTCAGTAAATATGAAAATGATATAATTTTTCATCTAAATCTGAAATACTGAGCAAAGGACTATAATTTTCTAAAAAGTATGTCAATTTCTAACATATTAAAAGTTGGATTTCTACCGAAATGTGAAATAAAGGAAAAATCACCTGATTTGAAGCTAAAGAGCTGAGTCCAAATCCTGCTCCTGTCACTTCCTAGCTGTGTGGCCTTTGGCAAGTCATTGTCTCACCTGTAAAATGAAGGAGTCCAACTGGAAGGCCTTTCAGGTTGCTCTCTTTTTTTTTTTCAGTCCAATATCTATGATCTTATGATCATGTAGTTGCTATAGAGAAGCCTATATTGAAGGCTCAAGAAGAGCACCATTAAAAAAAAAGAAAAAATAGAAAAAACAACTCCCCAAACCTGAAGGCAAAAGTTGTACCTGCTACAAGCAAAAATATTGGGTTATTAGAAGTGGTCATAAGGGCTCCTTCTGATAATTTCCCAGCCAGAGCTTTGCCTAACTGCTCCTCTTAAGGGAGCAGTCTGCCAATTTTCTACAACTGACTCTCAGTTGTATAAGACAGCAGGAAAAAACATGGATAAGTAAAGCCCAGAGACGATCCAAAATTCTTAGTCATTTACCTCAACTTCCTTCCTAAGAAGTCATTTTTCACTCCTAACATGTTAATAATCTAGGTTTGGAAACATTGAATTCTTGGTTAAAGATCACACTGCTAATAAAAAAAAAAGTAGAAACAGAACTCTTGCCACAGTTTGAAGCCAGGTCTTCTCGTGGTTCACTGGTTTAGCACACTTTCTCCTATACTACTTTCTTTCACATTAAGATGATTTGCAAGTATCCATCAAATCCTACTTTGCTGCTATTCTGTCATGTGGCCATGATTCTGGGCACTCAAAGATCATATTTGCAATTGTAACAAAAACTCTATAAGATTCTCCTATATATATATGGAGGATATATGGAGGAGGCATTAGTGTGAGAGGAGTCAAATCATTAAACAATTATTAAACTGGAGTTCCTTCCTGATAACTAAAGTTTGAAGAAACCAATCATTTCAGAAGTTGGAGGCTTTCTTTGGCTATGGTCTATGAAACAAGGTAAAATACAAAAATGGTCTTCAGGCTTTTATGGCCTCATTTGGATTTTGCAAGACAGTGGTAGAAAGGTGGAAAAGGGAACTAAGTCTGCTGAGAAACACCCTTCCATTCTAAGAACTTATACTTTACCAGGGTATCAAAACAATGTACATATAAATAGGATATATAGCGGAACTGATAAAGGTAAAGGAGAGATCAACAAATTGTTCTAAGAAAATTTGAGGAAGGAAAAAGCAATCTCACTTAGGGGAATCATGGAGGGCTTTATGGAAAAGTCAGTCCCTTAGTTAGCTAGACCTTGATTTCATAGAATACATGAAGAATATTTTTATCTCCTCCCCATAAAAATAAAAAAGGTTCCTATATAGCTTTCAGACTGAATGACCAATCTATTTACCACCTCCCTGATTAGATCAAAAATTATATTTCTGTAGTCTGAAGTTTTAGGTATCCTAAGGATTTAATTAAGTAGTCCATGACAGTAAAGAAAAAAAAACCTCCAAAGGTTCACATTTATCATCACTTGAGCAACTAATGAAATTAAACTTAAGAAATCTTTGAATTTTTAATAATAACAACTAGCATTTATATATTGGATCTTGCATTGCAAAACATTGCACATGTGAAATTTCATTTGATTTTAAAGGAACTCTCCAATTTGGTCCCTTGGAGGAAGAAAAAGTACAAGGGTTTTTCCAGTTCTTGACTGTTCCTTCTCCTTTCCCAGCCCCTAGCACCTAGAAAATTATGGAGGATTTTTTTTTTATCTTTCTTTGTATCCCTAGAGGCTAACACAATGCTCAGCACATGATCAGTATTTAATAATTGTTTAATGATTTGATTCACACTAATTCCTCCTCCATATACTCTAAATAATATTTTCCTCAAGTGTGTCACTTCCCTACTCAATAAACTCTATTGGCTTCCTGTTACGTGTTAGATCAAATATCAATTCCTCAGGTTTTAAAGCTTTTTAAAACCTGGCTCCTAGCTGTCTTTCCAGTCTTCTTACATATAATTCTCCCCTACATATTATGTGGATCCAATCATACTATCTATTTGCTGTCCTGTTTACATGAAGCTCCATCTTTCACCTCTGAATGTTTACACTGGCTATTCCTCCTATCTGGAATGTGTTTTTTCACTTCTGCATCTTGGTATTTCTAGTTTTCTTCAAGACTTAACCCAAGAATCACCTTCTATGTGAAACCTGTGCTAATTCCCTCAACTACTATAGCACTCCCTTCCCAAACTGCTTTGTGTTCATTTTCTATATATTATGTAGATACTGTTAAAATAGTCTATTTGTTATTCCTACCTCAAACCTCAACTATATGTTTATATAATTATTATCTCTTATAACAAAATATAAACTCCTTGAGGACACAGTGTTTCATATATAGTAACTTTTTATAAATGCTTGTTGATTATGTGACTCAGTTGGTCAGGTCATTCAGTAAACTTTGGAGCACTTCCCTAGCTGCTGGCCAATACTAAGAAAATTTCTAATATAATGTGATTTAACAATACTTTTCCCAGAGATAAATGATATGGAATATAGTTTAAATTATTTATAGTTTTATCCATTTATAATTTGAGTTAAGATCTGAATAAGGCAATATTCATTCAATGTCTTATGTTTAGATATTTCAAAAATAAGAATATGCAAAAATTCAAGTTAAAACATTTATTAAATATCTGTTAAATGCAAAGACTTTATGCTAGGTACTAGCTGTACACTTTAAAAATAAAGCAAAGCAAAACAAACTTTAGTCCATGTTCACACAAAGTGTACATTCTAAAAGGGAGACACAATTTGTACACAGATAAATATAATTGAAGGTTTGTTCCATTTATCTCCTTATCACCTGTCATCTATATTAGTATAACAGCTTCCCGATTGAACTCCATATCTTGTGTCTCTCTCATTCCAATCTTTTTTTCAATAAAGTGACCAAGGTTAATTTCCTAAAGCACAGGTAGGATCAAATAGAAACTACTGTTTGGCACTGAAAGTAAAGGGGGAAACAGAGCACATTTAAAAGATATTAATTTTAGAGTGAAAAAGAATGGAAACTCATAAATCCCACAAAGCAAAGGGTACTTGTATGTCTGATCTTCCTTATCAATAGAAAGTGAGGAAAGAATTAGTAAGAAGATCAAAAATAGTTAAACTTTACTTATTAAAGATTTAGCTTTAGAATGCTTTACATAATTTCATGGGATAGCTTTTCTTTACTAATTACAGAACACATGCACTATTATTTTATTATATATCTATATCTATCTATCTATCTATCTATCTATCTGTGTGTTTTTAAGTTTTTGCAAGGCAAATGGGGTTAAGTGGCTTTCCAAAGGTCATATACAGCTAGGTAATTATATAGTGTCTGAGGCCAGATTTGAACTCAGGTACTCCTGACTCTAGGGCCTGTGCTCTATCCAGTACACCACCTAGCTGCCCCACATTGCACCACCTAGCTCCCCCTACATGGACTATTATTAAAATTAATTTGAATTTCCTAAGAATATGTCAACTGAAATAAAAATTAAACACTAACCATGTTTTCCTTCAGTACTGGGGGTAAATTTAATTATTAACTATCTAAATTATCTTTGTCTTTTTCTTCCTTTAGATTTTTATTAGAAAAAAAGGAAATTGTAAAGGGAATTTTATAATAGATATATGTTATACTAAAGAGTCAAGTTATAGATTAGTTTTATTCTAAATTAAGAAATTAGTTCAAATTCTTTGACCACATAAGCTGAATAGGTCTTAAACTGTTTTCAGGTAATTCTATTGCCCATTTTATTTGATTTTTAGAATTTGGTTATATTGATTGTTACTTTGAAAACTGTCCTGGCTAGGTGGCACAGTGGATAGAGCACTAGCCCTGGAGTCAGGAGTACCTGCGTTCAAATCCAGCCTCAGACACTTAACAATGACCTAGCTGTGTGGCCTTGAACAAGCCACTTAACCCCCTTTGCCTTGCAAAATCCTTAAAAAAAACCAAAACTGTCCAGATCTTGAATCTGAAAGTAGGAATTCAGGAAGCCTAAGTAAGCCAAAAGGCTAGCTGATGATTTTAAATGTCAGAAATATATATCTCCAAAGCAAGTACTTTGTACTGTTTCAGTTGTTTTCAGTTGTATCTGACTCTTCACAACTCTATTTGGGATTCTTGGCAGAGAAAGTGTAGTGAATTGCCATTTCCTGCTCCAACTCATTTTATTTTGGTTATCTGGAGCTAAATTGCCAAGCAGTCAAACTACTGCAGAGAATGTGAGACTACTGGGCTGCAGAACATATTTTCACCTGAAGGACTATTTTACAGAAAACACATGAAAGGGAGGCACTGACAGTGGTCAGAAGAAATGGTACAAGGATACTTGCAAGGCCTCTCTAAAGAACTATGAAGTCACTCACATGACATGGGAGACATTGGCAAAGGATTGCCCAGCTTGGTGTGCCCACATCAAAGAATGCAATGTGTTCTTTGAAGCAGAGTTGCCATAGCTCAAAAGATACATGAAATCTGTAAGCTTAGTGACATCACATGAAATGTTTATATGGACTATTTGTGCCTAACTTGTGGTATAGCTTTCTAAGCTTGTATTGGTCTGATCAGTCACAGTCCAACACACTTTTACACTGACTCCAACAAAGTAATGTCATTTTGGTCCTCTTTGAGAATGGAGAACAACCACCATAATCAATCAAACCATATTTTCCAGCTGTATAGTTATGGACACTTAGACAAACCTTATTTTAAAATGCACAAGAATAAAAAAGATCAACTGTAATTATTATGTACATGGTATTGTGCACATCATAAAAAGGCATTATATTTAATGCCTCTGATTTGAATTTTATGTTAAAGGAATTATATAACAGACTGGGATTTTGCGTTTTTGTAATATAATTTTATTATACTTTCTCTTTGTTTCTGTCTCTTTGTCTCTGACTGTCTCTCAGATCTGACTCTCAGATTAAACAATATTCTTGCTTAGAAAGAGTAGAGGATTGACCTAGGCAGAACAACTCAGTTCACAGTCAAAACATAGTGAATGTTTAAAGAAACTCCAACTTTAGGCTTATAAATAGAGCTGCCCAAGTCTTTCCACTGTGCATACCTGCACCATATTTGGGCTGTTGCAACAGAACCAGTTTCCCACAGCATCAGTCCATAAACCTTCCCAGAGTATAAATAAACTACTGCTTAAAATATTTAAATTCATTTTGTATCCAAGTCTTTCAACAACTACTTCAAAAAATATTTGTTGTTAATAAACTTCACACTATTAAAGTCAGTGACAACTTGACCCTTTCTCAGTCATTTAGTTGATCCATTTCCGCTCCTATTTTCCTTAGGGCAAAATGACAAAATGGACTGTGTTTTTCCCCCAAATAGAATTTTTTTTGTTAATTTTTCTAAATTACTTGAGAATTATTTTTATATTTCCTTTTTCATATTAAAAGCTAAAGCAAATTATTGTTATTAGAGGATACTTTAAAGCCAAATGAAGTTAACTCTACTGATGGTAGGAATAAAATTTACCTGACTCTCCTTCCAGGAAAACCCTTGAGAACAGCAGTGGTTTTATAGTTTGGATTTACCTAGTTGAAACAGTTACTAAGTAAGAGGCTAATTATTAAATCAGCCTTCAAACAAATCTAAGCCAGAGTCAATTACTATTTAATCATGGAGTATAGATTAAACACTGGCTAATTTGCATTGGAGATTAACTTCTATTTTTTGTCCCTCTCCTGGCCAGATGACTGCCTACCATAATTTTGAATTATTTTATTTTTAAAACTTATTTTTAAATTTTTTTATTAAAGCTTGTCTTTCACATTCATTTCCCAGATATGTACTGCCAAATATCTCCCCTACTACTTCCCTCCAAAAAAAAAAAAAACTCTATCCTTGTCAAAAAGAAAAATATTTCAGCAAAACAAAGTAACCACATATGGTAGCATATGCAACATTCTACAATTACAGCACTGCCTTTCCTTCTAACCCACCAAGGAAGAGAGTGTCATGATTCATTTTATAGGAACCAAAGTGGTCACTGCAAGGAATGAATGCATTTAAAAAAAATTTATTAAAGCACCTGCAAAACAATGTGTTAAAATAAGGAGGACTCAAACAGAAAAGTGAGATTAGTTACTGCTATGGAATACTTCACCCTTTAATTGAAAGAGACAACATATAGGACGATTCAACTGCAGGAAAGGTAGAAAGGCACAATGACACAATACAAGCTTGGAAGGCTATACCACAAGTCAGGCACAAATAGTCCATATATATTGATAGCAGTAGAGAAGAAGGGAAGTCCCAGGGGTCTTTGATTGTTAAGGTAAATGGCCACACCTGGGAATCTGAAGGACAAAACAGCAGAACAAATGCTAAGGCTTGGTCAAGCACCCCTGGCCTCAGTGGCAGGACAGGTGGTAAGATCTGATGATTTATCATATATAACCATAAGAATTAGAATCTTTACTTTTCTGGCCCTGGGACTTCTCTGAGCCTCATTTCCTTATCTATAAAATAGGAAAGTTGGGCTAGATGGCCCCTAAGTCCTTTTCAATTCTAAATCTATGAATATTATTCCAGTATAACACAATCCTTAATCTGCTGTGGTATTATAGATTAAATATGGTAAAACTCATTTCAATTTCTATTAGTTTTTAATCTAACACTAGAATTCATACAATCATATCACATATATCTATCTTTACTGGTCCCACTGCACAATAACATGAATGATCATATTTCTATTTATATTTTTACAATGTCTTTTCAGCATTCAAATTGCACACACATTTAACTGGAATTCTCTGAATTCTTTCATTCTTTATTTCCCTTAGTCTACCATTTAAACTATGGAGTTTTCCAAGACAGAAAGTTCCAAATAGAATTAGTTGATATCTTTGCCATTAAGTCTTTAGGTACTACATGGCTATACATTGACAGAATAATTGTAATTCTTGACACTGTAGGGTTTGGAACCAAATTTATTCAATTCTTGTTTTCTTCTGTGGAAGAAGTATTAAATCTCAAGTTCTTTGGTCTTTTATTCATTTCTCCAATCATTTAATTCCTGCTGTTTTGCTTAGTTTTTGATACGGGGAGTCAAGTAAATGTGATCCATCAGCAGTTTATAGTCTAGTTAAGAAGATAAATATACCATATGTACACAGTTTATATTATAATATGAGGTAACAACATAAGGTATCATATAACTAATTACCAAAAAAGAACAACAGAGATAGCAGACACCAAAGGTTAAGGTAGAGATCAGTACAGGATTCAGAACTCAATAAATCTAGATCGTAGATTTCAGATTGATTTATCTTCAACCAATCAATAAATATTTATTAATTCTTCACTATATGCTAAGCATTGTTAAATTCTGATACAAATAAAGGCAAAAAAACCTACTGTCATTAAATATTATCTCCTAATCCCTACCCCACATTTTATAGATGAGGAAAAACTGATGCCTAGAAAAGTAAACCATGATGTCCACAATCAGAAATACAGGAAATAAGGACAGCTAGGTGGCTCAGTGAATAGAGCACTGGAGTCAGGAGTACCTGTGTTCAAATTTGGCCTCAGACACTTAATAATTACCTAGCTGTGAGACCTTGGGCAAGTCACTTAACCCCTTTTTGCCTTACAAAAAACGTCCTATAGAAATACAGGAAATAGAAGAGCCAGCATTTGAATTCCTTTCAGTGCTGATTTAATTGTATCGTTCATTAAGTGAGATGTGCTGGATTTTAAAAAATAAGTAGGACTTGGAGAGATGGAAAGATATTCTGGAAACAAAGGAAAGCTTGTAGTCAACAATAAGCACAACAACGTTGAGATATGATGAGGAGATTTTCATGATTAGATAGGAGAGTTCCTTAGGGAACAGGAACAAGGTTAGTTAGGTAGAGTGGACCAAATCATGGAAGGCCTTTAATACCATGCTTATCACAGCATCTGTAGTGGTGACATAGTATGATTTGATTTTTAATGTTTCAAAAGCTAGTTGCTCCCTAGATAAGTAAGCAAAATTACAAAGGATGTGCATTTTTATTTGTGAGTGTGCCTCTCTCTCTAGAGGCCCAAGGTTTCACTGCTTTCTAACTGTCCAAATATCCTGATGGAGCATCCTGCCTTGGCATCCTCCTACTGCTCTTGGTTCTCTATTCTCTGTCTACACTCTCACTTTTGATGACTTTATCAGTTGTCATGAGTTCAAATTATTATCTCAATTTAAGTTCAATTATCATTTCTAAGTGCTTCCTAAATCAAGCTGTTTTCATTGGTTCCATCTTCTCCTTAATTCTATTTTCCAAATCACCCCTCTACACTTCCCCCCCTACTCTCTACTACTTTACTCTATTTCTGAGGAACCATTGTAAATATCAACCTTTCTACTTGTGTCTTTGAATTTTTTTTTCTGTATTGTCACCTCTGGAGGTTTGTTCATTCAGTCATCCATCCTCTCTCACTAATTTTCAATCTCTTTAACTATTTGCTCCTTTTTCCCAATCAATCAGTACATTAACTGAGCATTTTAAGGGGCAGCTAGATGGCGAAGTGAGCAGAGCATTGGCCCTGAAGTCAGGAGGATCTGACTTCAAATCAGGCCATGAACATTTCCTAACTGTGTGACCTCGGGCAAATCCCTTAAGCCTTATTTTCTCACATCCAGGGCTATCTCCAGTCATCTTGATTCATATCTGGCCACTGGACCCAGATGGCTCTGGAGGAGAAAGTGAGGACTGTGACTTAGCACAGCATCCCCTCACTCAAATCCAATTCAGGTGTATGCCAAGGCATCACCTCCCTGAAATCATGGTCTTGTTTAAGAATGAAGGACAAAAAATAATCATTAAGCATTTACTTTATGCCAGACAAGCACTGGAAATATAAAAGAGGCAAAAGACATTTACTGTTCTCAAGGAGCTTACAATCTAATGAGAGACATAATAAAAATGTACAACCAAGTATATACAAGATGATTAAGAAATAATGAAAAGAGCAGAAGGCACTATATC
Source organism: Macrotis lagotis (assembly GCF_037893015.1). NCBI lineage: Eukaryota > Metazoa > Chordata > Mammalia > Peramelemorphia > Peramelidae > Macrotis > Macrotis lagotis. The sequence continues at coordinate 821,467,522 of NC_133658.1, read as the reverse complement.
AGACTGCTAACTTAGGAAAGGGATAGGGGAGGGATAGAATTTGAAACTCAAAACTTTAAAAAATGTTAAAAATTATTTTAACATGTGATTGGGAAAAATAAAATATTTATAAAAGATTAATTATATGTAAGTATATACATATATGTTTATATATAATATAAAATGTTATTTATGTAAGCCTTGAGAAGAGCTTATTGCAGAAGATGAGATTATAGTTGGAACTAAGAGTTGAGAGAGAGAATGTCTTATACCCAGAATAGCAAGGAGGCCAGTGTCACCGGATGGTGGGGGGTAAGGTTTAAGAATAATGGAAAGGAAGAAAGGTCTTTGATAATGAAGGGATCTAAATGCCAAACAGAAGATTTTATATTTGGTCATGAAGGTGATAAGGAGCCCCTTGAATTTTTTAAGTATGGGGGTGACATAGTTGAACTTTTACTTTAGGGAAATCATTTTAATGGTTGAATGTAGGATGAATTAGAGTGGCAAGAGATTTGAGGCAAGCAAACCCATCAGCAGGCTATTACAATAGTCCATGCATGAGGTGATGATGGTCTGAATAGACTGGTAGCATTATTGGAGAGGAGAAGGGGGAGTATTTGAGAAATGTTATAAAGGTGAAAGAGAAAGACTGTTAGTGGGAAGATTGGATACTATGGATGAGAGACAGTGAAGAGTCAAATATGGACTTCCAGCCAAGATGGCAGAGAGAAGACAGGCACAGTTCTAAAGTCTCCTGATCTCTTCCCCATCTATCACATGAAACAAACCTCTTAAAAGAAATCCGAACCAGGAAACCCAGAAAGAAAAGCCAGGAGAGGAACATCTACCTCAGGATTTGTCTCCCGCAGCAGCCTTGGCTGAGTACCGGAGGGTGAGTCTGGGCTCTGAGGGAGGATCAGCCCAGGACCAGCCAGATTAACAGCTGAATTGGAACCAGGAGTCTGAGGGCCTGAGAGCCAGACCTGCTGGATCAGCAGTGGGGCTGGATGAAAGGGGCTTGGGTCTGCAGGGAAGCAGAGGCACTGGTGTTGGTGCTGCCCCCTGGAGCTTGGGGAAGGGGCTGCGGGGAGAGGTCTGGTGCAGGAGAGCTGGGGACACCATCTCTGGGCTCCTCGGGTCTGAGGAACTCTCCATTGCACTGCCCCCTCCTCTAAAACAAACAATTGCAAACTAATTCTGCCTCAGGCCCAGGTGTGTGAGCAAAAGAACCAGCCCAGCAGAGGAATGACCTCAGGCCAGGGTAAAGTCCACCACTGACTGAAGGCAAAAGAATTCAATAACTCCAATTCCTTCTCTCAAGCAAAGGGAGAAGGCCTCTCTCAACCAAGGTCATAGACACTCCAGAGAAAGCAACCAGCACCTCCTAATGGCCAGCCAGAGAAACTGCACGCAGTAAAGCCTTTGGTGATCCCAAGCCCAGGTGAACCAGCCCCCCCCCCCCCAACTCAAGGTCTTAGCATAATGAAGAAGGGTAAGTGGAAAGGTGGATCCATAGAAAAATTCCTGGAAGGGAAAGACCCCAACTCAGAGAGACCTGGAACCTCTGAGGAGAATATAATCTGGATCCAGCACAGAAAGACTTCCTTGAAGAAATAAGGAAGGAGCTTAAAAATCTGGGAGAGACAATTAATACCTTGCAACAAAAAACCAAAATCTTAGAAAGTACAATAATTGGACAAACACAAAAGGAGAGAATAAATATCTCAGATTCTCAAATGAGCAAATGCAAAAAGAAATTAATTCTCTCAAAACCTCAATTGGTCAAATGGAAAGCTCTTTCAAAAGTAGAATTGACCAACTGGAAAAGGAGTTGCAAAAGGTTAATGAAGAAAACTCCCCCCCCCCCCCAAAAAAAGAATGGAGTCTATAGAAACTAATGACTCCATGAAAGTCAGTTAAACAAAATAAAAAAATAGAAAAAATAGAAGCAAATGTAAAATACCTCATCAACAAAACCACTGACCTTGAGAATAGATCGAGGAGGGACAACTTGAAAATTATAGGACTTCCTGAAAACATTGAAGAGAAAAAAAGCCTGGACTTAATATTACAGGATCTAGTGATGGAAAACTGCCCTGATGTCATGGAATTGGAGGGCAAAGTAGTTATTGAAAGAGTACATCAATCCCCACCAGAAAAAGATCCTAAAATGAAAACACCAAGGAATGTTGTAGCCAAATTCCAGAACTATCAGATAAAAGAGAAAATCCTGCAAGCAGCCAGAAAGAAACAATTTAAATATCAAGGAGCCACAGTAAGGATCATGCAGGACCTGGCTGCATCAACTTTAAGGGATCGAAGGACCTGGAATGAGATATTTCGAAGAGCACAGGAGCTTGGAATGCAGCCAAGAATCTACTTTCCTGCAAAGCTGAGCCTTCTCTTCCAGGGAAAAGATGGACATTTAACGAAATGGAAGAATTCCAAAAATTTCTGATGAAAAGACCAGAGCTAAACAGAAAATTTGGACATCAAACAAGAGGTTCAAGAGACACATGAAAAAGTAAAAAAAGGGGGGGCAGTAAAAGGAAAAAAAAATGCAATCCAGTAAGTTGAAACTGGCTATATCCCAGCATGGGGCGGGGGGGAAGAGACTCTCATAAATCCTGAGAAATGTAACTCTAACAGAGAGAATATACCTAGCCAGAAATGATGGACATCCATGACCTATCCAAGAGACTGCTATCTAATGGGATGTAACTGGCTTTAACTCCACTTGGGAGAAAGACTCTAATAACTCTCAGGAATTTTGACTCTATTCAATAGAATATACTGAACTAGAAGGGACAGACACTCAGAATTTTCTATGACCTAGATAGAATGATCTAAAAAAATACACTACCTCCCTAAAAAAGGGGGACAGGAAAGAGACGGGAGGAGGGAGGGGATTGAATGGGACAAATCTCATTACACTAAGAGGTACAAAAAAACCTATGGTAATAGAGGGGAAGAAGGGAGCAGAGGAGAAACGCCTGAATCTTCTTCTCATCAGACTTGGCTTAAAGTCAACCTACACATACTCAGTTAACTTATAAAACATCTAACCTTTCAAGTATTAAAAAGGGAAAAGGGGAGGGGGGCACTGAGAAAGGGAAGGGAAGTGGGGGAAATAAGGGGAAATAACAAAAGGAAGGGAAGGGAAAAGGGAAAAAGGGAAAGGGGAAAGAAAGGGGAGGGTGTGATATAGGAGGACAAACACACTGAAGGGGGTGGTATTTAGAAACAAAATACTGGGGAATATGGATAAAAGGGAGGGAAAGGGGGGAAAAATACAAACAGAGGGAAGATAGCACAGAGGGCATTAAAGAATTAGTAATCATAACCTTGAATGTGAATGGGATGAACTCTCCCTTAAAACGTAAGCAAATAGCAGAGTGGATTAAAAACTAGAATCCTACAATATGCTGCTTACAAGAAACTCATTTGAAGCAGAGAGATACATATAGAGTAAAGGTAAAAGGTTGGAGCAAAATATATTTTGCTTCAGTTGAAGTAAAAAAAGCAGGGGTAGCAATCCTTATCTCAGACAAAGCAGCAGCAAAAGTAGATAGCGTTAAAAGAGATAAGGAAGGAAACTTTATCCTAAAAGGTACCACAGACAATAAAGTCATTTCAATATTGAATATATATGCACCCAGTGGGACAGCACCCAAATTCTTAGAGGAGAAGCTGAAAGAATTATAGGAAGACATAGGCAGCAAAATTCTACTAGTGGGAGACCTCAACATCCCGCTATCCAATCTAGATAAATCAAATCATAAAACAAACAAGAAAGAAATTAGGGAGGTAAATAGATTATTAGAAAAATTAGATATGGTAGACTTATGGAGGAAACTGAATGGGGATAAAAAGAAATATACCTTTTTCTCTGCAGTACATGGCACCTATACAAAAACTGACCATGTACTAGGACAAAAAAACCTAATGATCAACTGCAGAAAGGTAGAAATAGTGAATACATCTTTCTCAGATCACAATGCAATAAAAGTCATATGCAATACTGGGCCAAGGAGATATAGACCCAGAGCAAATTGGAAACTGAATAACCTCATTTTAAAAAATGAGTGGACCAAAAAACAAATTATAGAAAGAATTAACCATTTTATCCTAGATAATGATAATAATGAAACAACATACCAAAACCTATGGGATTCATTCAAAGCAACTCTCAGGGGATATATTATAGCTCTAAATGCTTATATGAATAAATTGCAGAAAGAGGAAATCAATGAACTAAACATGCAACTAAAAAAATTAGAGAAAGAACAAATCAAAAATCCCCAATCAAATACCAAATTAGAAATTCTAAAAGTTAAAGGAGAAATTAATAAAATCGAAAGCACAAAAACTATTAAATTAATAAATAAAACCAAAAGTTGGTATTATGAAAAAACCAATAAAATTGATAAACCTCTGGTCAATTTGATTAAAAAAAATAAAGAAGAAAACCAAATTGCTAGTATCATAAATGAAAAAGGTGAACTCACCACCAATGAGGAAATTAAAGTAATAATTTGAAATTATTTTGCCCAACTCTATGCCAATAAATTTGATAATCTAAGTGAAATGGATGAATATTTACAAAAATATAAGTTGCCCAGGTTAAAAGAAGAAGAGATTAAATACCTAAACAACCCTATCCCAGAAAAAGAAATTCAACAAGTCATTATTGAACTCCCTAAAAAAAATTCTCCAGGGCCTGATGGATTCACAAGTGAATTCTACCAAACATTTAAGGAACAATTGGTTCCAATCCTATATAAACTCTTTGAAAAAATAGGGAAAGATGGGACTCTGCCTAACTCTTTCTATGAAACCAATATGGTGCTGTTACCTAAACCAGGAAGAGTTAAAACAGAGAAAGAAAATTATAGACCTATTTCCCTGATGAATATAGATGCAAAAATCCTAAATAAAATCTTAGCAAAATGACTACAAGTCATCACTAGGATAATACATTATGATCAAGTAGGATTTATTCCAGGAATGCAGGGATGGTTCAATATTAGGAAAACTGTTAGTATACTCAATTATATCAACAACAAACCTATCAGAAATCATATGATCATATCAATAGATGCTGAAAAAGCTTGACAAGATACAGCATCCATTCCTATTAAAAACACTAGAGAGTATAGGAATAAATGGACTGTTCCTTAAAATAATTAGCAGTATCTATCTGAAACCATCAACAAGCATTATATTCAATAGGGAGAGGCTAGATGCATTCCCAATAAGATCAGGGGTCAAACAAGGGTGCCCATTATCACCACTACCATTCAATATTGTATTAGAAATGTTAGCATCAGCAATTAGAGAAGAAAAAGAAATTGAAGGAATTAGAATTGGGAAGGAAGAGACAAAACTCTCACTCTTCACAGATGACATGATGGTCTACCTAGAGAATCCCAAGAAATCATCTAAAAAACTACTGGAAACAATTAGCAATTTTAGCAAAGTTGCAGGTTATAAAATAAACCCTCATAAACCCTCAACTTTTCTATATATGTCTAGCAAGAAACAGCAGGAAGAGCTAGAAAGAGAAATCCCATTCAAAGTAACCTCAGACAGTGTAAAATATTTGGGAGTCCATTTGCCAAGACAGACTCAGAATCTTCTTTGAAAACAATTATAAAACACTTCTCACACAAATTAAATCAGATTTAAATAACTGGGCAAATATCAACTGCTCATGGATAGGGAGAGCTAATATAATAAAAATGACAATTCTACCAAAACTAAACTATCTGTTTAGTGCCCTACCAATCAAAATTCCAAAAAATTACTTTAATGAGTTAGAAAAAATTGTAAGTAAATTCATATGGAGAAATAAAAAATCAAGAATTGCCAGGAGCTTAATGAAAAAAAAATGCAAACGAAGGTGGCTTAGCACTACCCGATCTAAAATTATATTATAAAGCATCAGTCATCAAAACTGTTTGGTATTGGCTAAGAAATAGAGTGGTGGCCCAGTGGAATAGACTAGGTGTAAAAGCAGGAGAGGATTATAGTAATCTGCTGTTTGATAAACCCAAAGAGTCTGGCCATTGGGATAAAAACTCCCTCTTTGATAAAAACTGCTGGGATAATTGGAAGTTAGTATGGAAGAAACTTAGATTAGACCAACACCTCACACCCTTTACCAAGATAAGATTCAAATGGTTACAGGACATAGACATAAAAAACAATACTATAAGCAAATTAGAAGATCAAGGACTAGTCTACCTGTCAGATCTATGGAAAGGGGAACAGTTTATGACTAAGGAAGAGTTGGAGAACATCACTAAAAACCAATTAGATGATTTCGATTACATTAAATTAAAAAGCTTTTGCATAGATAAAACCAATGTAATCAAGATCAAAAGAAAAGTAGTAAATTGGGAAACAATCTTTACAACTAATGATTCTGACAAAGGACTCATTTCTAAAATATACAGAGAACTGAGTCCTATTTTTAAAACAAAAAGCCATTCCCCAATTGACAAATGGTCAAAGGATATGCAAAGGCAATTTACAGATGAGATCAAAGCAATCCATAGCCATATGAAAAAATGCTCTAAATCATTAATTATTAGAGAAATGCAAATTAAAGCTTCTCTGAGGTACCACCTCACACCTCTCAGATTGGCCAGTATTACCAGGAAGGATAATGATCATTGTTGGAAGGGATGTGGGAAATCTGGGACACTATTACACTGTTGGTGGAGCTGTGAACTCATCCAACCCTTCTGGAGAGCTATTTGGAACTATGCCCAAAGGGCAACAAAAATGTGCATTCCCTTTGACCCAGAAATACCACTACTGGGTCTATACCCTGAAGAGGTGAGGAAAGAGGGTAAAAACATTACTTGTACAAAAATATTTATAGCAGCCCTGTTTGTGATGGCAAAGAATTGGAAATCCAGTAAATGTCCTTCAATTGGGGAATGGCTTAGCAAACTGGTATATGTATGTCATGGAACACTATTGTTCTATTAGAAACCAGGAGGGACGGGATTCCAGGGAAACCTGGAGGGATTTGCATGAACTGATGCTGAGTGAGATGAGCAGAACCAGAAAAACACTGTACACCCTAACAGCAACATGGGAGTGATGTTCAACCTTGAAGGACTTGCTCATTCCATTAGTGCACCAATTGGGAACAAGTTTGGGCTGTCTGCAAAGGAGAGTACCATCTGTATCCAGATAAGGAGCTGTGGAGTTTGAACAAAGTACAAGGACTATTCCCTTTAATTTGGAAAAAAAACCCAGATATCTTATTGTCTGATCTTGTTACCTCTGAGAATTCTGTTCTCTTTAAGGATATGATTTGTCTCTCATCACACCCAATTTGGATCCAGTTACAACATTGAAGCAAAGTAAAAACTGATGGAGTGCTATCTGTGGGGTGGGGGTGGGGGGGAGGGAAGCAAGATTGGGGGAAAATTGTAAAAGTTAAATAATATCTTTAATAAAAATTAAAAAAATAAAAAAAGAGTCAAGTATGATACCTAGATTATAAGTTTGAGGGACTGAGAGAATGCTCTTACCCTCTATAGTGATGAGGAAAATAGGTAGTAGGGAGGATTGGAAGGGAAATTAATAAATTCTGTCTTGGACAGGCTGAGTTCAAAATGTCTCTTGGACAATTGGTTTGATAAGTCTGAAAGGCAGTTATAGATGTAAGATTGGAGGGTGGCAGAGAGTGTGGGGCAGGAAAGGTAGATTCAAAAATCGTAAATACAGAATTCATGGAAGCTAGAGGGGGAAAGGACCCAGGAAGAATCCCGTGGAACACCTGGAATTAGACAGTGTGATTTGGATTAGGATCCAGCAAAGGGCAGTAAGAAGGAGCAGTAAAATATGAAGAGAGCCAGATATAACAAAAAACCCAGAGAGAAGATAGGATCAAGGGGGAAAGGGGGGATCAACAATGTCAAAGGCTGCAGAAAAGTTGAGGGGGAATGACAATTGAGAAAAGGTTATTTGATTTGGGAGTTATCACTGATAACTTTAGAAAAGGCAGTTTTGATGAAATGATAAAGTCAGAAGTCAGATTGTAAAGCATTTCAAAGGGAGTGAGAGGAGACAGAATGGAGGCACTATTGTATAATACCTTTTCAAGAAGTTTAAATACAAAGGGCAGAGATATATGACAATACTTATAGGGTTGAAGGTTCAAGGAAGATTTTTTTTGAGAATAGAGGAAGTAGGGAATGAGCCAGGAGACAAGAAAGACTAAAAATGAGTAAAAAAGTGAGGATAACAGAAAGGGTAATCTGTGGAGATGAGATGTAATGGGAATTGCTTGAGCAGGATTAGCCCTGGTAAGGAATAAGATTGCATCATCATATGAGATTGGGTAAAGAAAGAGATAGAGGCAGAATACATCTGAGTTATAGGAAATGAGAAGGAGGTGAAAAGAGGGAGTTCATGGCAAATAGCCTTAATTTTTTTAGATATCAGAAAAGTTTCACAGCTGAGAAGGTAAGACAGTCTTGGGAGGTTTGTGATTTCTTTCAATCCTTAAGACCGTCCCCCTAAACTAACACCTTATTTCTCTCTTTTCTTAATAGCTAAAAACCCCATATATTATTTACCTCCATTTTTTTGCATCTTAAATATCTCAATCCTACAGACCCCATCACTTAAGTAAAAAAAGTTCTCTCTCAGGACACTAATGAATTTCTTAATTGGCAAAAAACAAAAAGTTTTTTCAGTTTAGTCTCCTTGGAACATTTTGCATTGTTGACCACTCTCTCTCCCTAGATACACATTCTTCTCTTGGTTTCCAAGCTATTATTTATTTCTGGTTCTTCTTCTACCATTATAGCCCTTCCTTCTCAAACTCCTTTGCTTGGTCATCATTCTTATTTGCTCTGGAATCGTAACACTTCAGTTCAAATCCTATTTACTCTCCCTAGATTTGTTTCCTCAACTGTAAAATAAGTTTAGTCAATATGGTTCCTGAGGTTCTTTTCAGCTCTAGATCTATGATCTTGGATCTCCAAGCATAGGTATATATCAAATCTTTAACCTCTCCACTTTAATCTTTAAGCTCTCCACTGATTCCATCATCTCTTCTATGCAGATGATTGCTATATCCATATATCCATCTCAGTCTATTTCTTGAACTCCAGTCCCACATGACCAAATGCTTATTAGACATTTACAAATGGATATTCAATAGGCAAATCAAATTCAATGTGTCAATCAAATTCAATATGTCCAAAATACATCATGCTCTGTTTCCCTTCAGTCTTCTAGTTTCCCTAATTTTCTCTTTTTTCTGTTAAGATTAATATCATCCTTCTAACTGTCCAGATCCACAACTGATCAACAAAACTTTATTATGTACTATGTGAGAGACATTGTGTTAAGTTTGACACAAAAGAAGATAAATTCTGAATTATCTCAGTGCATCTTCATACTCTAATTATGGACTACACTTCCTCTTCATCTCCACCTCCATCTCATCTGTAGCCTTTTTCAAGACTCAGTTCAAACTTGGCCTCAGCAAGACATGAGTTTGAATATTTGCCACAGACTTACTAGTTGTGTGACCCTTGGCAAGCTATTGCCTTGGTTTTTATATGAATAAGATGGGGACAAAAATAGTGCCTACTGGGTTGTTGTGAGAGTCATTTGAGAAAATACACTCAAGTATGTTGCAAACCTTAAAGGAATATATAGTTAGTATCAATTAGCATAAAGTAACCGTATCTATTTTGTATTTAATTTTCTGCATACAAATTGATTCCCTCCAATAAAATAAAGGTTCATCAAGGGCAGGGAATCTTTTTTTTTTTTTAAATGTTTTTGTATCTCATGCACTGAAACACTGCCTGGTCACCTAGTAAATGTTTGCTAAGTTAAACTGAATGGAACATGTTTTAGGAAGATAAATTTGGCAAGAGTAGGGAAGAAGAAGAAGAGGCTAGTTTGGAAGTGATCAGGTTCAATAATGGAGAAAGGAAGAAAACAGGAGAAATGTGAATGGATATGAAACATTTTAAAGGGAACAGTTAATAGGGCTTGTTTTGACTAGGTAAGGAGGATGAAGTGGAAGGAAGAATCCCCAAAGAGATGTAAAAGCTGAGTAAGTGAACAAATTGTGATGAGAGATATGGAGAAGTTGAGAGAAGGATATTATTTCAGGAGAAAAAAAATTGATTTTTGCATATTAAATCTTCTATAGAGTCAATTGTAATTTTCAACTCCTTAATTTGCTGTGGAACTCTCAATAAGTCACAACCTCAAAATAAAAGAAAATAAAAATGAAACTAAATGGGGAAAAAGAGTCAATTGTGCCAGTTTTTTAAACCGAGAAGGTGCTGAGTATCACAAACTGAGGCAAACTGGATCATGATGTCAGTTGGTCAGCTTAACCTGAGAGAGGTATGATGATCCATGGACTTAAAATCAAGTAGGACTGTCTTTTGTTCGTACTCTCTGAGCATTGTATTTCATTTTGTTAGCCTGGACTGCTCTTTCTCTTGCTAGGGAAAACTGATGGGTAAAGCCAGGGTTGTCTGGCTATGAATAGTTGAATGAATCATGAATGCAGAAAAAATAAAGGCCAATCTTCTAAATTATCTCCAGACTCGGATCATCTGTCAGTAATCAACTTTCAAAATGGGCAACAGAGACACTGTACACTCTCATGAAATCGAGGGGGAATGCCAAAATAAACAGTGGTTTCAGTACTACATAGTCCAGTTCCAAGCAGCAAGTCAAAACTTTATGGTCATGTGGGACTCACAAGGTGCTTCAAGCAAGAAGAGACAAAAAACATGCCATCAGAATGATTTTGCCCTCTTTGAACAATTGCATCTTTTGTCCCTAAACAGCTGAATCCTTTTAATCTTCCTAGGTCAACAGCAACAAAATATGCATTTATTCTTGTCCTGACACACCCTCCCTGGAGAAAAAGCTGTTTAAGTTTTTAATACACAGTGAAATTCTTGGCTGAATTATTTTATCAAAACTTCCTTTTTATGAGTTCTCAGAGAAAAAAGTTCTTTAATAGACAGGGTTATATTTTTATTATCACTACAACTTTTTAGTCCTTGCCACAGAGATGATTGTAGCATATATTTCACTACAAGTGAGGCTTAAGAGGTCTAAAGAGCTATGTCTATTCTTTCCACTGAAAATAAAGCAATCCTGAAAAAAACTCTTAAAACTCATTTGCTTACTGTAATTATTATCAGTACTAAACATCAATTGCAAAGGCAGATGCTACATATAGCGCATATATTGAGTCCTTCAAACGTAATAACAAATTTGTGTCAAATCTATGAACAATGGGACTGACTCTTTCATCTCCTGCTGTCTCCTTTACCTTTCCTGCCTCTTCCCTAAAAATGGCAGTTCTAGACACTAGGAAAGGTAGGCAGCCACAAACAAGTAAAACTATTTCTGAATAAGAACTCAGTTTAAAATGGGGACTCCAAAGACTGATAAGTTCTTACCCAAATGGTTTCCACATCTAAAGGATGGTTCTCATGAGTAGTTTCATGATTAATGCTTCTAAAAAATATAATCCCTCCATCCCAATACAAATATGACATCTAGAAGATTTTGGACTTTTATCATGTGAATAGGAGTCTGAAGAATTTTCCTAATGAGTCTGCAAAGGAGAAAATATATACTTATCTTCCACATGTTCCAGCCACTAAACTGTCTTGCAATTCAAGATCCCACAGTGCAACAATTCCACCCATTATGAAGGCTTTGCCACTAGAAATGTTTTAAAGGTTATGCTTATAGAAAAAATGAGTGAACAATAATCAAAGGACAAAAGGGGAAAATTTATTTTTAATGTTGGCTCACAGATTTTAAACTGTCTTAATGGGTATGAAATGTGATAGGGGATTTTTAATTAGAATTTCATAGTTGACTAGTCAGTACAAGGGACTATTTCACTGTGAATTTCTAAAAATCCATACCAGCTAACAAGTTTGCACATGTGCACATATCTATTCTGTCTCCTGTTTTATTTTTTCCTCTTCTATAATAACCAATTATGTCTAGTGCAATGCAGTATACTTAGCAGGCATACAAGAAATAATTGATGATGTTAAAATGATTTTACAATGAATCACCAAGTAAATAAGGTCTCTCTTATGGCTTGAAAATTCTATGATTTTTGTGAAAAAATACAAAAAGGGCTATTTAAATTTATTCTCATTTATTCATTCTTTCCACAAACATTTATTAAGATCCTACTATGTGCAGATTAGTTTGGTGGGAAGGCAAGGATTAAGGTAACAAAGCAAATTTCCTCAGAATACTTCAGAAGGCAGAGGAAGTTGTATATAGGAAACTGATTGCTGGGCATGGAGTCAGGAAGATATGTGTTTAAATCCTAACCCTGATATTGCTAGTTATGTCATCCTGGGAAAGTCACCTAACATTCAGGTGCTTCAAGTGACTGTAATATTTATATTCTCAGTCATATATGGGTTGAGATGAGGCAATTCTTATAAATTTAAAAGATAAGATAAGGTAAATTATTTGCCCCCATTCGATAGACAACAGTTCAAGTATGCAATGGTAGAAATGAATACAGAACCAACACATTCGGTCAATGACCTAGTTACTAAACCTATAATGCCACCCTTTTATGTCTTCATTCTCCATCTATAGTATGTGTGCTGATCTGTAGAGATAGAATCTCTAAGATCAGGTAATATATGCAATGGAAAAAACCTCTACAAGAGTCTTACCAAATATAGACTGTACTAAATGGAATGGAATCTGATAAGAAATATCCTGTTATTTATTCACTGACTCAACAGCCTGCTCAATTACCATATCCAGGGAGCACATTTCTTGATAATAATTTACCAGTAAATAGTGAAATCTCTCCAGGAGACCACCAACTTTATAACTATAGTTGCCTCTAAACATAATGGAAAATGGCAATTAATACACATTATCCTAAGCTTTAAGGAACTTGCAGATCAAAAGAGGGGGACCAGGCATTCTATTGTGAAATTATTAAAAGATAACCTGATGTATTTTTCTGGTTCCTTCAGCAACAAGACTCTAGCAGCACATATTTACTCAGTGATTACCATTTTATAAACCCAATCTTCTCCACATTGACCCCCTTCACTTGTAAATAATCTTATTTTTATTCTGTATTAAGTATCACCTCTCTAAAATGAATGTTTGCATTATGCAACTGAATACCAGAGGATTAGAAATTAAGCCATGAGGATACATTTCATAACTTCTGATTTAAAAATATTTTAAAAAGCATAAATTCAGTATTCATGCTTCTTTGTGTTTCCTTCTTAACTTCTCTATGTTCCCTTTCTGTTTTTATTTTTTGAAAGGCTAGGTCTTCCTGTTTCACTCAGGTTGATAGTATAGGGACTACTCATGGGTCTAATCCCTCTACATATTAATAAAGGGGCTTTGGGTTGCTCCATTTTTGATCTGGACCAGCGGTTCTCCTCTCCTTAAACAAGATAGTTTCCTGCTTTGGGCTCACTATAGTGATGCTAACTTGTTTTGCTTGCAAATGTTCCTTCTCCAGAAAACCTCACCCATTTCAAAATGCCTTTTTTTTTTTAAAGAATCTGGTTATTCCTCTGAATAAAATCAATCCTTCCACAACTGTTGGAGAAAATCCTTTTGTTGGTGTTTTTACCTACTTGGATAAGAAAAAAAGTACTTGTTCACATTTTCCAGTTCATAAAACAACCACCAAGTTCTTAATAGGATCAGAGATTTAAAACTGGATGAGGAAACAAATGACCAAAAACAAAGTTTTCTTTGGCCAAAGTCATTCAGAGAAAAACTGAGTTTTGGAAGAACCAGAAGAGAAACAATGTCCTTAAAATAAAGAGTCCCTCTGAAATATCCTTATGAGAAGAGAATATATTTCCATGATATGAAGAGAGTCAATGGAAACTAACTTTGACTTTAATGGTCTTAAAATGAAGACTGGCTTTCTAAAAAAAAAAAACAAACTAAAACCAAAAACTCAATGACTTCTGAGGAGATCCTAAAACCATTGTGCCTCTCCCAGGTCCACAGGTAGAAGTATGTATTTCTAGGAGGTGATATGAAGATCTTTTCCCAGGCCAATCCCCAGAAGAATGCAGGGATACAGGTTATACCACCAGAAGGAAACGGAATTACTTTACCAGCCAAAAAGGATGACAGACTGCACAGAAAACAGCCAAGAAAGAATCCTTTTACAGTATAAGAGTGTTATCCAAGAAGCTTCCCTTCCCTTTAGAGGGAATTTCTGAGAATTCATTCCTATGCTAAATACACTAGGGCTTAATTTTGAGCATCTTTTCTCTAGAGTTTTTATTGAGAAAATGGGGATCCTCACTGTCAAAAGTTTTATAACCCCTTCAATTTGTTTGAAAATCTATAGAATTCTAGAGTTCTCTGAGATGAAGCAAAATATCCACTACCTGATTCATAGACTTCTGAAATGTTTAAGCATTTTTCTCCTGTTTGTATGTTTACTTTACTTCCTATTCTCATGTCATGTCTTCCCCAGGTGTTGCCCTAAAGAAATTTCCATGGTAAGACATCAATGTCTTGATTGGTGTTGGCTTTTCCTGGTGACTATTTCAGCCATAAAAGTCCCAGTCACTTCTGCTTCATTTTTCTCCCTATTCTCCAGAAATCTTTCCAATTACCTGACTGCTAGGTGCATATCCTTTCCATTCCATCAAACTCTGAAACCATGATCAGATTAATTCTGCCATTGTTCATGGATAGTTATGTCAATCTACTCCTCTTTGATCCCAATCCCCATTCCCATTAACTTTCTGGACCAAAGTGCTCCTCCTTGGCCTCCACTCCTCTTTTGTCTATGGTGTCCTACATTAGAATAGGATCCTGGAGAGAAGGAACTTTTTTTGTATTCCCAGTCACTGACTGGGTAGAGGTGTCATCTTTAGTTCCTCAATTTTACTCATCTCATAGGCCTAAATCCTTTGCCAAAATGTATGATTTTTCCCCTCCACAGTATCTTGAACATACATTCCCTTCTCTCCAATCATACAGCTACTAGCTTAATTCAATCCCTCATCACTTCTTGCCTTGATTATTGTGCCTTCTAACTGAATTCTCTGCTTCAAATATTTCACCACTCCAATCCAGTTTCCATATTACTACCAAAGTATTTTTCCCTCAAGTTTGGGCTTGACTAGATCTCTACTAATTTTTATGTTTCTTACCTCTAGGATCAAATGTGAAAGTTACTCACAGCCTAACTCATTCCTACCTCTCAGATTTCTTATTTATTACTCTCCTGCACAACTATACATTCCCAAGTAATGGCCTTTTTTAGTTCTTCACACAAAAATCCTCTATTGCCTATCCTCATGTCTTTGCACTGGCTGTTCTTCAGGTCTAATGTTGGCTCTTGCTGCTCATCCCTAGTTTCCTTTAAGACTTAGTTCAAATGCAGGAGGTCATTCTGATTCTTTCAGCTGCCAGTGCTTTCCTTTCTAAAGTTACCTTCTATTTATTCCGTGTGCAACTTGTATGTACTGATTTATGTAGAATGATTAGATAGATAGATAGATAGATCCAAAGTTACCTTCTATTTATTTGGTGTGCAACTTGTATGTACTGATTTATGTAGAATGATATAGATAAATAGATACAAAAATGTACACACATATATGCGTATATGTTTGTATATGCTTTCATGAGTAATTAAAATACAAACTATTTGAGGTTAGGAACTGTTTGCCTTTTTTGTAATCTCCAGAACTTCTGTACCTTGCACAAAAGTAACAAATATTTCAGGATCAATTAGGATGATAGGTAATTAACCAGTTGTATTATATTTTGTCAGTGAATCTGATTTTTGGAAGGATTACTTCACAAAGGTGGATGCTGTCATTTTCACAGAAGATAGAGAGGCAGTAAGGCCATCCACCTCTTATGTTTCTTTTATTTTTCCCATTAAGAATTATCTCAAACTGAGAAATAGATATCCAAGCATACATAAGAGGAAAAAAAAATCCAGGAGAAAAATAGTAAATATAACATTCATAGATAATTTTACACTTTTGCAAATCTTCAAAACAACTCTTTCAAGTTATTAGCTTTTATTAATATTATTGTTAATATTATTATTATTATTATTATTAGCTTTATGAATTAAGAATGGTGAAACTTAGGGAAGTTAAATGACTTGTACATGGTCATTCAAGTAGAAAACAGCAGAATCAGGACTTAAGTTTTTTAAGACCTGTGATCATTCTACTATATCTCAAAAATAATAATAACTAACATTATTACAATAATTCTAAGTATCATTCATAGAGCTCTTTTAAGGCTTATAAAATACTTTATAAATGCTATATCATTTTATACTCTCCTAGAAGGTAGATGCTATGTTTTATATATAAAGAAACTGAGTGACTTGCCCACTATTAAATAACTATGTCAATAGTGTTTGACATAGGATTTGACCTCAGGTCTTCTGGATTTCAGATCAGAAATCTATCCACTGTGCCACTATAGTTTCTGTAGGCTTAACTGAACTCAAGTTTCTTAGACCAGGTCAACTTCAGAAGTACTGAAAGAACCTATAGCTGAGATAGTTGTACTGTCTTTGGATTTGAATTTACTACAATGGACTCTAAGAGTAGAAATAGTAATTAGCTATTAGACTAGAAACAGTCTTATATTTACCAAATTTTCAAAATGAAGAAGGAAATTATTCTAGAGACAATATATCAGTGATCCTGAAAGTGTCTTCATATAGCATATATCATTAAATGAATAGTCTTTCAACCTCAATTTCTGTGGTAGTAGTGTTGTTTTCACTACTTCATGAGGCCTGAAATTCAGCAGTCTCTCATTTTATTCTTATGGAAAACAGAGAAATGTAACAACCTAGATGATCACATACTTAAGATGTAACCTAGATAATCATATACTAAAGATTCTTAACTAGCTGAAAAACTTGTTTTTACCAGAGTCCTATTTAATGGCGGAATTTAAAGCTTGAGAACAGTATTTAGTGGGCTTGTGTAAACTGCAGACCCAGACACTCTATGGGGTGTTTTCCCCCAACCCTGGTGGGTTTGGATTAATCTGGAATCAGAATCCAAGGGAGGTATTCAAGCAAAGGCTTAGGTGAACATTTGTTAGTGAAATTAGAAGCAGGGCTGGCCTAGAAAGCATATGGAGTTCCTTAACAACTTAAAGTTCTAAGATTTCTAAACAGTACACCAAATTGCCTCATTAAAGTTTTTAAAACAGAAGCTAAATTTTTAAAACACTTTTTAGTGTTATTCTCAAGTCCAAGGTGTTTGTTCCTTTTTGGTGGTAACAGCTAATCATTTTTATTATTCTTGGCCACATTTCTTGGAATAACACACTTTAAAACAGCAAGGAGACATAATCATACATCTATTAAACCAACATAACCTTTGATTATGAATGTGGCTGAGGTAATTAAAAATTCTGGATTCTCTATGTGAACAATATTATAAACTTCAACCAAAGAATACTTTCTAGGTGTCTAAAATTTCTAAACTCTTAACAAAGATGAAACTTTAAAATGTTAGACGGTTTGTTCCAGTCAAGATTTTCTCATTCTGAGAAGATCCCTCTACTGGCAAATTTAATTATTTCTAAGCAAAGATCCATTCTATTGACCTAAAGTCATTTGGCATTTTAATTGATTTGGCATTTAAAGTCACTTATCTAGCTTTCAGGGAACATCCTACATATAACAGTCAAGTTAAGCTACTAATCTACAATTATATCATCAATTATTTACTAAGTATATATCATGTACAGGGCATTTTGGACATTCCTAAAGTAGGGTTCTTTACCTTGTGTCGTGGATCCCTCTATTTGGTGAAGCCTGAAGCCCCCCTTTCCCCTCAGAATAATGTTTTTAAATGAATATATATATATAATACAATAAAATATACCTTAATTTTAGCATAATTGATTACAAAGGAAAACATGTTGAAATTAAGATATAATTTTTACATATATATGTATATATATATATATATATATATATATATATATATATATCTCCATGGACTAAAGATGAAAACTCCTACACAAAGGTTATAGGTCAATTTAGAATTTGTTTGATGGATTTAATCTATGAGTGGTATTTCTCTTCTCATTCCTACCCAAAGGCAATGGATCAATTTAGAATTTGTCCAATGGTTTTAATCTAACTAAGAATGGTATTTCTCCTCTCAAGGTAAATAGAATTTAAGCTGCATGAAAGCGGAAACTGTTTTATTTTTATCCTTAAATTCCTACAGTGTAGAATAATAGATGTTGAATGTGAAAGAAAGTATATAGTTGTTAGTTTTAAGCATATGCTTCATTGAATGATAAATAAAATTTTGGAAATTCTTTAAAAGATTATTTTATCAATTCAGGTTCCAATAGTATAACATATAATATCATTTTAAAAAGATACTGTGCTGAGGTTTACCTAGGGGGAGGAATAGAGAAGATTAACAAAACCTAAGTTAAAATATAACAAGATCAAAAGAGAAATTCTTAAGTATTTAAGAGAACAAGTAGGTTTTAAGCATTAGCTTATGAACATCTATGATAATAAATCATTCTTATCAATTCTTAATTTAATCAGATCTTAAAGAATCTCTAGGTTAGGTGTTTTTCCCCCTGCCCTACCTTGTTTTTGGCCTTTGCAAGGCAATAAGGTCAAGTGATTTGACCAAGTTCTCAAATCTAAGTTAAGTATTAACTGTCTGAGACTGGACTTGAACTCAGGTCTTCCTGACTCCAGGGCCAGTGCTCTATCCACTGTGCAACCTACCTGCCCCCAAGAATCTCTAGGTTACATAGAATGTAGTTAGATTATTATACACTTATATAGTGCTCAAAAGATTTATAAGACACTCAGAAGCATTCAATAAGGAAAGATTAGAGGTCATGGCTCT
Organism: Macrotis lagotis; assembly: GCF_037893015.1. Classification (NCBI taxonomy): domain Eukaryota; kingdom Metazoa; phylum Chordata; class Mammalia; order Peramelemorphia; family Peramelidae; genus Macrotis; species Macrotis lagotis. The sequence continues at coordinate 821,448,602 of NC_133658.1, read as the reverse complement.
AAAGCTGAAAGAGTACTTAAGGTCACTTAGTCCCACTCCATTTTACAGATGAGAAAGCTGAAGCTAAGAGAGGACTTATCAAAGGCTTACCTGATGAGTTTTATTATCATCTCCATTTTACAAAAGAGGAAATTGAAGCTTGAAGAAGTCCCATGACCTCCTCTCAGTCAGACCGCCAAGAAGAATTATAGCAAAGATGTGAATTGAAAAACCACCTCTTCCAAATTCAAGGCTCTTTTTATTATATGAAATTATACTCCAAAACCCAAAATAAAAGTAACTAACAATCGAAAGGAAGAAGTGTAGAAAGAGACAAGATTTTTCTTCCACCCTTGTCTAATATTCCTTCTCATTTAAGTTACTGTGTGTATTTGAAATAATAAAAACAATATTTCTCTAATACTCCTTCATGTAAATGGATCTATCTCCCAACTGGCAATCTTAATTACTGTATGCACACATATAGAAAACATTGTTGCCTAGATTAAAGAGTTTGTCTAAACTATGGTCTTGGAGATAATATGATAATATGACTTTCAGAATTTGTGATATTTCTTTCTTCTAGAAAGAAGTTTCTCCTTATATTCTATAACATATTTGAAACAATGTGAAAAAAATAAATATTTTGTCATTCTTAAGACTGTTGGACAGTTTTGTTTTTTATTTGCAGAGGTGGAAGTGGGATAGATTATATAATTTAACATGGCTTATTCTAAGAGTATAGAATACCATGACTAATATATCATATTGAACTCATTGGTTGCTAGGACTGATGACATAATAAATCATGCAAAAACCCTTTACTACTAAATGTTACCACACATATCAGAAACAATTATAATCTAATTACTTATCATGGACATTTTCTCACATTGTTAAATCTATTGCAAATAGAGACATCTATGATATTTTCCAAATCGTTTCACAAGCTAAAAGTAAATATTTTATTCAGAAACACTTCCCACTTGTGCCACTTTAGCTCTCCAAACAAGTGAAAGCACCATCACCACCTTGACTACCATCTTCCCTCAGACACCAATAATGATAGCCCAGCATAATGAACCCAAGAACTGTGGAAATGGCAATCCCCCCAGAACCCTGGACCTGTTTCCAGCTTAGACTCTAGTCATTAGGGGGAGAGATTAGTGTGGATATAATATTTTCAACTTTTTTCTACTCCACCAGTGACAACTGCTGAAACAATAAGAGCTCTGGGAGTGAAACCTGACCCCCCCCCCCCACCAGATTCTACACAAAGCAGCCCTCAGAGCCATCACATGGGGAAGAAACTCTTGTGAAGAAGAGGTCAGTTATCTTCACCAACAGCTACTCACAAGGCAGTCAGTCACACAGTGGCTTAGCTGAAGCAACAAGTTAATGAAAGTCAATAAACACTTTTTAAGTGCTGTATCTCAGGCTCTGTGCTAAGCCCTAAGGACAAAAATAAATTAATAAAAGATACAAAGGAAAATGTTCATCCTAAAGAAGTATAAACAATACCTGCAGAATAGATTAGAAATCCTCAACAGAGGGAAGACACCAGAATTAAAGGTATAGAAAAAAGAATTTTTTAAAAAATTTTTTGTAGAAGGTGGGTCTTGAAAGAATTCAAGGAAGCAAGGCAATGAAGAGCATTCCATGCAGAGGAGACAGCCACAGAAAATGCCTGGAGCTGGGAGATGGGAGTGTCTTTTTTGAGGACCAGCAAGGAGGCCAATGTCACTAGCTGTTGGCAAAGCATATGGGGAAGGGGTAAGGTGTAAGAAGACTAGAAAGGTGGTAGAGGTCTGGGATAGGGAAGCTTACAAAAGGCTTTGGATGCCGAAAAGGAGAATTTTAAATTTGTTCCATGCAATTATAGTGTGCTACTGAATTTTACTGAGTGGGGGTGATATAGACTCTTCTTTTTTCCAGAAACCTTGAAGGAGAAACAGGAGGTAGCATGTGACAGGCAAAACCATCCACCACAACCACAATGACCATTATCTTCCCCTCAGATACTGATGGAGAATGTCCAGGAACCAGAACCAGAGAATGTGGGCAATAGTGGTGCTTTCAGAACACTACCCTCAGAAATCATCTTGGGAAGCAAGATGGGGAGATGCAGTCTGCCAGGTGTTACACCCACAACTACTTGGAACTCAGGAAAAAAAGTTCTTGTCACCAGAGTCTTGGGTACTGTCAAAGAGTTTGACATCAGAAATTGACAGGATTTTATCAGTGGAAATTGTATTAAAGAAGCAATGTTAACATGCCCCTGCATCCCAAGGGCCATGGGAACTTTCCATCTGACTTGGGATTGTAAACCCTCCCTGGTATGTTGTCTTCTTCCTTGGATGATTAGATGAGCTCTTTGAGAGAGCAAACAATTTCTTATTTTTTTATTTGTATCTCCTGTTTTGCTCAGGTGCTTTGTTCATAACAACTGCTAGATAAATGCTAAATTTCAAAGCCTGGATTGTTGAGGCATATTTTATTAAATCCAATATCTAAGTAAAGTTAAATGCCTTGGCATCTGTATTGCTACAATATAATTTGAAAGAATATTTGATATTAATTCTTTATGCTTATAGCCACTTATGTTAATTTAAAATTTCTTTAAAATTATTCAATTCTGTCACAAGAGTTAGAAAGCTAGATCATGATCTTGGTTCTATCACTAGCCAGCCATATGATAGGTCAATCACTAAACTCTCTGATCTTCAGTTGATTTATCTTTTAGAAATTCAGAAAACAGCTTCTATGCCTAGTCATGGCATTGTGTGAATTAAATGAGATAATTTAAACAAGCCACATTGCAGACTAAACACCAATGCATAAGAATAAGTTATTTTTCTTAATAGCCAATGATCTAATGACTTGGAAAAAATAAAGAATCATCAAACAAGAGATTATCTGTTTTGTTACTTATGACAAAAGGAGGCAGATTAGAATATTGAATATAAAATAAATTGAGATCAGATAGTAGCTAACTTTCAAAATATTATATATATATATATATATATATATATATATATGTATGTATGTATATATGAGATTTCACTGACTTTCACAAATGGCTTTCCAAAGTAGACAGGAAGCATTTCTTTGATTGATTCAGATTTGTTTATCATTTTTTTCCTTAGAGCTTATGGTCTGATATAGAAAAATTTTAGACATTTTCATTATATTGTGAAAAGGTGATGAGAGGGGTCACTGATCAGATGAATCTCCTCCCACCACATGATAAAATTACAGGATTTAGGGAGTAGATCACAGAGAGAAGGAGAGGTAGAGGAGTACCCCTTTGAGATTTGAAACAGTTCATAGATCAGGGAACTCAGCTGAGGACTGGAAAAGACAATGAACCTACTGTCCTTTTCTCCACTCACTAACTTACTTATGAAGGTGAATGGAGGGATTGAGAAATTGAATGTAGTAAGCATGCTAAGAAATGAGTTGCAAGCCAGCCAGCTTTAAAGAGCAATTTTAGTCGAGTACAGCAGAGGAAGAGGAGAAAAGAGAGTCAGGTATGGAGGAAGAACTCAGGAATGGAGAACTTTTACATGCAATTCTTGAAGACTGCAAAAAAAAAAAGAAGAGAAGACCTGTCTTTCCTTCTTCTCCCAGGTTCCCCTTACTCCCTGGTAATAAAGCTTTCAGTAGAAGCATATGGCCATATCATTGCAGAACAGAGATGTCAAACAAATGGTCAGCTCCTGTGTTCTGCTAAACCAGATTAAAATATAATTAGGAAGTATTTAATAAAATAAAAAGACAACAAAACACAGATAACATGACATTTTAAAACTTAGTCAAAATGTAGCCCATAGGAATTCAGTTTGGTAGCCCCATTTCTATTTGAATTTCATACCATTGAGTCAAGTAGTTACTGAAAGGAGACTGCATTGGAGTACCCTGCTCCTTGAAAGACAGACTCACCAGTCTAAGGGAATAAAACTGGAGGGGTTCCTCCTGATCCTAGTGTGTAAGGAGTTCTTGTTCTTTTCAAAAGTACAAAGCAGTAACTGAGTATAGGATGGCACCTGGGATCAAAACTAAGGCAGGAGTGACAAGTCAAACAGTGAAACAATATCTAATAGTACAGTATTGGCAGGTCCAGGAGAACTATATCTAAAGGAAAGGACAAGACTAAAGTAGGTTTTTATAGATATCAGTGACCTTGAAGTCATGCCAACAATGAAGGCACCAGTTGCCTTTTTTTGCACATGCATTGGCCACATGATTTACCTACGTACATATCTTTTAATTTATGAACTCTATGTGTCTACTCACCCCACTAGGATGTATCACTGGGGAAAATGTGTCCTAGGTTAATGGGAGGATCATAAGCTGCTGGTTTTACAAACAAATTTTTTGGGGTGGCTAGGTGGTGCAGTGGACAAAGCACTGGCCCTGGAGTCAGGTCTCAAATACTTAACAATTACCTAGCTGTGTGGCCTTGGGCAAGCCACTTAACCCCATCTGCCTTGCAAAAACCTAAAAAAACCACCAATTTTTTGGTGGGTAAATGCTTCTGTTTTGAGACATCTGTGTCCTCTGACTTGCTTTAAAAAAACAAACACTTTAGTGAGAGTTCATGAATTACAGTTTTATTAGTAAGTCTCACACTACTTGAAACGGGACTAATTCCCAAGGAAGCCAATCTGTAAGGCCAAATTGGGAGTGGAAGTCTAGTTGGGTTCTAAATGGTTGAAAAATGTCTATACATATTATGAGGCCAGTAGCAGCCCTGGTCAGGCAAAGCCAAATATCAGGGAAAAGGAAAAGAAAACTTTCTGAAGAACTGTATTTTTCCTTCACATCTTGTTCTCTTTTTCACTTACTCTGAGGTTAGATTCTTTAACAGGGTTGGCTTCTCCAATTTTAAAGCATTAGAAATTCTAGTTTGCCCACATCAGTGAGTGTAAAGAGAAGGAAAAAAAGAGAAGAAATTTATAATTTCCAAAGAAACCCATTGTGCTTTCCTCTCCAATTCAATTTGGAGTTAAACTTAGTATCCAATTTATAGGGTTCATCCAGATACATGCATAGAAATGACCAAGTTCTAAGCCACTCCTATCAAATCTTTACATATTTCTGGGTACAGAATATAGTGGCTGGCGAGATTGTGGTAAAATAAATATACATAAGAATCCCTTTTATATACTATAAGCCATTTGGCATAAAGACTGAAAATATGAAGGAAGAAAAGTGTGGATAATATAATTTAACAACAAAAAACAGAAACAAAAGCACTTGTGATCAAGTTCAGGTAAGCCTAAAACAACATTAACAGCCTCATCAAATTTATAAAGCAAAATATGCTAAATTAAAGTATGACAATTTACTTTGTTTAAAAAATACAAATCCCTTTTTTCCCTTAAAAGTTTATTCAGTTAACCTACCTCAAATTTAAGTAAGTTAGCATCTGCAAGTTGACGATGGCCTCTGGAATAACTTTGATACAATTGTGATACAGATTTAGTATCTCTAGAGATACAAAATGGCACAATTCCATGGGAACTTCAATCAATCTGTTCTTGGAGAGATCTATGAAAAAGAGAAAATAAAATTTGTATTGGTGAGTCTGCAACAATAATTGATGATTTCTAAGTATATTTTTCTTACTTGTCATATTATCCTAGTTAAAGAAAAACAATTCTTTTTTTTAAAAAAAGGTAGACAGCATTTTTGTGTGTATGGGGCAGGCAGGGGACAACCTACACCGCCTAAAGCATCTTGAATAGGAATGAAACAGTATACATTCTGCTAACAAATTACAAAACTTTTTGTTCATCCTTTGTACAAATTTGTAAATTGAAAGCAACAATAATAATAGGTGAAATTTATAAAGTGTTCAAATTGCACAACAATCCTGTGAGGTTAAAGGCTTTTTAACTCTTTTAAGGAAACTGATTAACAGATTAAATAACTGTCCCATGTGAGATTCTATTCATCTTCCTCACTTCAAGTCCAGCACTCTACCACCAGGCCAAGTCAAGAAGCACTTACTACATAACAGACCCTGTTCCTGCATAAACAGATAGAGAAAGGTAAAAATAGTAACAGTCTTCAAGGAGCTTATATTCTAAAAAGGGTACAGACGAGAGGGGACTAGGAAAAATCTCTTACAGAAAGCGACTCTTGAGCTGTCTAGAAGGAAGTTAGGAGAGTTAAATGGCGGAAGTGAGCTGGGAGATCAGGTAGAGGTACGGGAAGTGATGACTACAAAAGGCACCAGAGATGGGAGCGGTGAAGATAAGAGAGACACACAGGTTTAACAAGGGATTGAGAGTGGCTTGGGAAGAGAGTGAGATGATCAGGTACATGCAACAGAAATATCTCTTTGGAAGGTGAGTGGGGGATAAACTGCAATAAGAGACTTGAAGTCACTTAGATAACTATGACAGTAGATCAAGCTAGGAGGACCTCGATCATTGTGGTGAAAGTCAAAGCAAACAAACAAAAATTTGGCAACAGATTAGATATATGGGAATTTTTTCTAATTCTGTTACATTCCTAATAAAAGCTATTTATAAACATTTTTAAACTCCCTTCTATGTGAAAAAAAATCACTAAACTTCAAGCAAAAAAAGTTCAAACCCTGGAACCTGAATCTCTATAGTTTCAAGCTTGTATAACCTTGAGAAAATCATTTCATCTCTTGGGGACTCATTTTTTACATTTATAAAATAGAGTTGGGAAGAGTTTAAAATTAGTCTCTAAGACTCCCACTAACTCTAAAATCCTATGGTTTATAGAAGAAAATTGTATAATAACTAAATTGCAGGATGATAAACTGTGGCTTTGCTACTCTGATTAAGGCAATGATTCAAGACAATTCCAAAGGATTCATATTGAAAAATGCTATCTACCTCCAGGGAGAGAACTGCTGAATTCTGATTGCAAAATGAAGTATGTGTTTTTTTTAATGACCATTATTTTTGTTATTTTTATTTTGCATTTTTTTCAGTATGGCTAGTAAAAATATGTTTAACAAAATGAAATGATTTAAAAATAAAATAATTAAAAAAAATTTAAAGTCCTATGATTTAGTATTATTTGACTTTAGAGACTGAAATAATTTTTTAAAGGTTTGACTATAAGAGTTTTCTAAAATTTTGCTTTGAACACAGTAAGTACTTAATAAATGTTTACTATAAAATATGAATTCAAAATTAAAGACTCTACAACTTCAAAAATTTAGAAACATCTAATTCAACTTAACTTTAAAAATTAAAAAATTAGAATCAAGAAAGTTGTGACTCCTCAATATCTAGGTATAACTAGTTGTGTCTTTTAAATAGAGAAAAATATAACATAGAAATAAAAGGTCAATCAATGAAGACTGATTATTAAAAAAAATTAATTACATTATCATTATCTCTTCCCTTTCTTCCATCACCACCATCCTACTTTCATAAACACAGAATTTCAATTAATTTGGAGTAAAGAATACCTAAATAAACCCCAGTACCTTACATTAAGGTAAAGGAAAGAGAACTAGCTTCCTTTTATGAAAACTTAGTGTCTAATGGGAAAAAAATCCAGAAACCTCTAGAGTTTTTTTCTTCCTGAAACTTGTTACTTCATGGGGGCTCTTAATATGCCGAAACACTGGAAAATTGCCCAGAAAATGTTGACAATATGAGTATTGTTCTATTAAAGAAAATTAAGCAATAGCCTGGGTTAAATCTCAACCTTAATTTTTCCTGACAATGTTAGAAATTTTCAATAAAGATGAATGTAAATGATGCAGAATAAACATGATTAGGAGGCTTTAGCAACTGGTGAAATCCAGTCCTAAAGATGGTTTTCATTAAATAATGTCCTTGTCACTGATGCTGGTTTTTCTCTTTTTCAGTAAAAGTCACAGTGTGGAAAGTCTATCCTATAAAAGCCTTGAAAAGAGAACAGAACTTACATTAAGATTTGTAGTGAAAAAAAAAAAAGTGAAATATGTGTCAGAAGACCAAAGTTTTAGGCCCAATTTTGCCTTTAATTCAAAATGTGATTCTCAAAGTGAGTCACTAAACCACTCTGGGGACATTTCAATGTCCTCATCTACAGAATAAGAAGATTGAGACAAATTGTCCCCCTATTACCTCTTAAATAAATATTCTATGATAACCTTGTTATCAGTTAAAAGTAAATAATATGCTCAGATTCATTTTTTCTTCATAAATAAAACTTCTATTCCAAATTTACAGCTACCCTCTAGCCCTCACAGAATGCCTATTTGCTTCTTTTGCAGATAATTCAGAGCAGGGATTACTTTACAGTTCTTGACAAATAATAGGTGCCTAATAAATGTTTTTCTTTTTTTTCTTTTTCTTAGCAAGGCCAATGGGGTTAAGTGGCTTGCCCAAGGCCACACAGCTAGGTAATTATTAAGTGTCTGTCTGAGACTAGATTTGAGCCCAGGTACTCCTGACTCCAAGGCTGGTGCTTTATCCACTATGCCACCTAGCCGCCCCTTAAATGTTTTTCTGATTGTTGTAGTTAAAAGAATTAAGCACAAATTAATCTTCATTAATCACTTGGGAAGTTTTCTCATTCCAAACAATGTGAAAAACATGAGAGAAAATGAATTATGCAAGAACTTTCTTAAAAAACTACAATTTATTGCAAGTCAACAAACATTTACTGAACTACTTTGTGCAAAGCACTGAAAATAGGCACAAGGAATGCAAAGATGCTATGAAATTAAATTTTTCAAGTAGCAATATTAAAAAGTTTATAGAAAATGCTTGGATTCTTAAAAGGATTACTAATGGGTATAAATATAAAAAGTTATGTACAAGAATATAGTATAATTCATTCATATAGTGTATCTCAAAAAATAGTAAATTGAAATAGCATTGATAAAACTGAAAACAAAATTGAAATCAGAAAAAAAAAGAAACAAGATTTTCCTGATTCAAATATTTAGATGAACTGGCATGCTAAATTATATAAGCAACATTCATGAAAAAAACCCAAACATACTGAGTACTACAATGTATGAGGAATCCACTACTTGGTTTTGATGCAAAGATGAATAACAGTTATTGTCTTTTAAAAAGCTTAGGATAATAACAGGATTGTAGATGAAATGCCAGCCCATTCCATTTTCCAATATGATTTAATTGTTAGAGGATTTTTCATTATATTAAGACACAGTCTGAAATTTCTACTCATCCTAGCCACAGAAGATTAATTTCTTCTGTCCCAGAATGGGTTTTCAAAGTATTTAAGACAACTATAGTATATATTCCCTGTTTTCTCTTGAGGCTATAGAAGTTCAGTTTTTTAATCACTTCTCATTTTTCTAAATAAAAAGTAAACAGCATACACAATAAGGAAAAAAAAGAAGCAGATATGAATTAATAATGTATTTTTGCTCAGTACCGTACTAAGGGCTAGGGATTCAAAAAAAGAAACAAAAGATAAACTCTTTCCTCAAAAAACTATCTAATGAAGGAAATAATAAGGAAACAAGTATGTATAAACAAACTATAAACAGAATAAATAATAACTAAGAAACTGAAAGGCATTAATTAAGAGAGGTTGACAAAGGTTTTCTTAAATAGCATTTTATAGTATGGCAAAAACTAGGCACAGAACAACATCTCACACCCTTTAAAGCAAGCAAGTAAGGTCAAAATGGATATAGGATTAAGATAGAAAGGGTGATATCATAAGCCAATTAAGAGAATAAGGAATAATCTATCTGTCCGATTTATATCGAGGGGGAGAAATTTATGACCAACAAGAGATAAAGAGCATTATAAATTATAAAATGGATAATTCTAACAACATTAAATTAAAAATCTCTTGCACAAATAAAATCAAAGCAACCAAAATTAGAAGGAAAGCAGAAAGTTGGAAAATAATTTTCACAGATAATTTTTCTGATAAAGGACTCATTTCTAAAATACACAAGAGTCATGTTTATAAGAATACAAGTTATTTTCCAACAATTAATAGTCAAAGGATATAAACAGGCAATTTTCAGTTGAAGAAATTAAAACCATTCATAATCATATGAAAAATGCTTCAAATCATTATAGAGAAATGCAAATTAAAAAAACTCAGCTACTACCTCATACCTATCAACTTGTAAAAATGATCAATGTTGAAGAGGATGTGGAAAAGTTGAGACACTAATGTACTGTTGGTGGAGTTGTGAACTGATCCAATCAATCTGGATAGTATTTTGGAACTATGCATAAAAGACAATAAAACTGTATATACCCTTTGATCCAGCAATACTATTACTAGGTCTATATTCCAAAGAGATCATGAAAAGGGGGAAAAGACCTACATGGACAAAAATATTTATAGCAGCTCTTTTTGTTGTGGCAAAGAATTGGAAATTGAGGGGATGTCTATCAATTGGGAAACACTTGAACAAATTATGGTATGAATATTATGGAGCACTATTGTTCTACAAGAAATCCCAAGGAACCAGATTTTAGAAAAACCTGGAAAGACTTGCATGAACTGATGCTGAGTAGTAAGAATAGAACCAGGAGAACATTTTACACATTAACACTGTGAAATAATTAACTATGATGAATGTATAGTTCTACTTGGCAGTTCAGTGATCAAGGACAATTTAAAAAGACTTATGATTTAATGCCATCTACATCCGGAGAAAAAACTGGAGTTTGAATGAAGAGCAAAGCATACCTTGTTCACTCTTTAAAATTTCTTTTGTTTTTTCTTTCTCGTGGTTCCTCTCTCCTTAGTTATAATTTCTCTAATTTTATAACATAATTTATATGGAAATAAGTTAAACACAATTGTACATATAACATCTGCAGAGTCTAAATCTGCAGAGAGATCAAGAAGAATGAGAACTGAGAAAAGACCATTTGTTTAGCAATTAAAAAAAGATTATGGCTAACTTTGGAGACAGCAGTTTTGGTGGAATAAAGATGTTGGAAACTAGATTAGAAGATATTGAGGGAAACAGTGAGAGGAGAGGAAGTGCAAGTACCTATTGCAGACAGTTTCTTCAAGAAGTTTTGCCACAGAGGTTAGAAGAAATATAAATTGGTACTTAGTAGGGATGGAAAGATCAAGGGAGGTTTTGGGGTTTTGTTTTTTTTTTTTCTATTTTGAAGATAAGAGAGTCGTGGAAATATTTCTAGCCAGTAGGGAATGAGTCAGTAGACTAGGAAATATCAAGAATAAAAGAGTGAGGATGAGAGAGAGGACAATCTATTAGAGAAAATGGGATGGAATGAGATAGACTACAAAGATAAAGTTTGTTTGCCTTGGTATGGGATAAGGCTACATCTTCATGTGAGACAGGAATAAAGGAAAAGATACGGATAGAAAGCATTTGAGTGATATGAGTTCATCTCAGTGAAGAGAATGAATGACCTCAATTTTTTTTTTTTTGTAACACAAAGTTCTCATGTTAGAGAATGGGAGAGGAGAAACCACAGGAGGTTTTAGTCAAAATGAAAAGATTAGGAAGACCCACTGGGGATGGAGGTATAGAATTGCCTAGTTGTATTGAGGACCCAATTGAGGTTGTGTAACAAAATTACAATCAGAATGACTGTTTTGTTCAGGTCCACCTGTATAGGAGGAGAGGTGGAGGAAAGTGTCAGTGATCCAAGGCTGAGGCTTGACGGGACACCATCAGTTATATAAAAAGGGACAGGGGAAGAGGAGAGGATACCATAGGATTGAATTGATTCATAACAAGAGCAATGTGAGGGAGAGATGATTGAGTGCTAGTACAGGGGTAATGGTTTGGGAGGGAACTGAAGGACTGAAGACCTAGGGAATCTGTAAATAACAGCCACTAAGATTTTGATTGGGTGGCAACTATGGGTTGCTCATATTTTGGTAGAGAAAGGTATTGCCTCTATGAGGTACAGCTTTGTACCCCTTAACCCTCTTTATTCTTATTAAATAAAAATTTGTAAAAAATCAATATAATTATTAATAATTAATTTAAATATATAAAAAATAATAATAATATAAGTAAAAATGAGTGAAATTTAGTCATTTTATGTTTCTTAGACAGCTTACAAAGCTAGACATGAAAAGTAGTAGTGTATAGTTGGAGATAATACCTGGCTATATTTTTGCCTTTGTCATTTAGCAGCTAGCTGTGTGGTAGGCAAGTCCATTGATTCTTGGTTTCTTAACTTGAAAAAAAAAAGGTGGATAATAATTCTTGTGGCACAAGATCAGAGAGAAAGGTATGTATACCATTTTGAAACCAAAAAATTCTATATAATTGTGATCTATTGTTACTACTCCAGTTTTATTATTTCTTCTATCCTGTTAAAAATGGAAAGCACAATTATGAATACTAAGTCAAAACACAAAATATTTTTGCATAAGGTCACATACAGAACTGGAAGCAAAGGACCACATTATTCTAACTTCCGTCTTTTAATTGGAGCATATTCTTGATTTGCAATCATTTATGTGAAATATATGTAGCCAGAAATAAAACAATAACTTTCTCCACTGCCAAAATAAACTTTGCAAATCCCCAAAATAAAATAGTGAAATGAATCAAAATAAGCAAGTCAGGATAGAAAAACAGTCAATGGAATTTTGGTGTTTGGTCAGCAAAATCTGCCACAAAGACACAATGTTGTTTTATAAAAAAGGAAAGTGGTGCTTCATGAGGAACTGAATACAAGCTCCACCTGACATACAACATCCTGAGTTATAGGTGAGCAATAGCAACCAGATCAAAGGGCTTGGCTAGTAAAGAAGTTTTAGACCTTATCTACAATATGTTTCTGGTCAGGAAAAAAAAAGACCTGATCCTGAAAGACAAAAATAATTTCCCTTTCCAGTAAGCTCAAGTTAAAATAGTTTGGGTTTCTATAAAGCTATTGTAAAAATTTTATGTTACAATGATACTAATAGCCTTTATGACTCACCATTCTAATGAAATGAACTGCCCTATGCTCAAAGTTGGTCTTATTGACTTCTTAATAGAAGGGCATGTCCTCCAGTGGTCTCTTTCAAGAGTAAAGATGGATTGTACTGACCCATCTCTGCCCAATTTCCCTTGAGATCACAATCATATTTCCATAAGAGTAACGTCTATGGTCAAAGAACCCAGTCCTTAAAGGATGGGTTTCCTTGCCCTCTAACTAATCCATTATTTTTCTTTTCTTTTTTTTTTAGGTTTTTTTTTTTGCAAGGCAGTGGGGTTAAGTGGCTTGCCCAAGGCCACACAGCTAGGCCATTATTAAGTGTCTGAGGTCGGATTTGAACTCAGGTACTCCTGACTCCAAGGCCGGTGCTCTATCCACTGCGCAACTTAGCTGCCCCTAATCCATTATTTTTCAACTAGTTTGCCAAAATAGACCATGTGTCCAGTGAAGACTGATTTCACAGTGTATGTGATTGTAGCTCAGATTTTCCTTTCTGTCTAGGTCTTTTAATATACTGAATGCTACTGGAGCTACTCCAAGGTACATGTCCATGTGCATGCACTTCTTTCTCTAATTCACATCATAACATTTTCTTAAGAGACCAATTTTCACCCGAATCTTAATTCTGTCTAAAACGTACCCTAATATATGGTCCTTTAGCATGATGACCTTCAGGGAAACTCACTACCCCATAAGGTAGTACATTAAGAAATGTTTCCTTACGCCTCCCTATAAATTCTCCTCATCATTAATCCTAGTTCTACTCTCTGCCCTCAAGCAGAAGTTCTTATTTCCCCATTCTACTATCCATTAAGTAGGAATCCAGCTCTGGACCTGAAGACCTTTTTCATACACATATACCTTCCATATCTACTCTGACATTATTGCTAAGCTTTGCACATGGACACATTCTCTCTATTCATACCTAATTGGTCATACTAACAGTGAGTACATGTATACTCCCATACTTTGAGGAATCTGTGACCTCATTAACATGGACACCCCTTCACCAGTACAAGCTGCAAATCCTCTACATGCCTTCATTCTGTGAGATTCTTGCTTGTATCTTTGCACAAATCCTTAAGTAAAGATTCATTCAATATATTATCAATTCCATCCTCTGGTTCTCTTAATGTCACCAGGGTATCAAACTAGTCTTGTTTTTTTCCTCTCTGTTGTTCCCCACACAAATCCCACAACCAGTTCTTCCTCTTCTCCAGATATGTGTTTGTGTGTATGTATAAGTATGCATGTGTGTATACACACCTCCATGAAGTCTTTTATGCTTCTTCTCATATAATCATTACAATATGGTACTGCCTATGCACATTCACCATATGTTTTTACACCCCCCGCCACTTTCAGTCACCATTTCCCAAATATGGCAGGACAAACTCAGAGAGCTCAAAGTGTAACACAGAATTATGAACTAATAAGCTATAAAAAACCATCACTGACTAGCATTCACTGAAGATTATATATAGGAATGGGGACAGAGGTACAGGATGACACTAATGTTACAGAGCATCAAGGAGAACCAAGCACATGGATGAAAGCTATAGGTACTCCTAGGGCATAATACATGGGTGAAGGGAAAGGGATAATAGAGGATAGCCTTCAGAATCACTCTCTATAAATGAATTTTTTTAATGCCAGAAAATTTTATGCTTTGAATGGTATGTGTTATTATAAAGGCTTTCTTCTATTCATTATCCCACATCTGCTTTTAATGACTTAAGGAATGTTTAAATACATCAGTCATAAATTTCAAGGCTACGGCATTAATAGCTTAACAGATAATTATTAACCAACCAAGAATTATTTATTAAGTACCTACACCAAATATAGTGCTAAATAATAAGGGATATCCAGTAGAATTAAAGTCCATCAAAGACCCATACAATGGAGTACTAACAGCCCCTAACATATGGGTTCAAATCCCTCTAATAACTATAATGTTCACCACATAGTGGCCTTGGACTAGTTGGTTAACCTTCCTGAACTTCATTTTTCCTTAACTGGAAAATTAGGGGGTTGGACTGGATGGTTCTATGCTTAACACTATAAGAGAAGCAGTGTGATATAGCAAGTCATTACCAGATATTTAGTTTTTACTTTCAAACTTCCAAGGATTTCATCATATGAGTTTGGATTGCTATCTGCCATATGGACCTGAATGACCTGAGACATGGCAGGGGGAGATGAATTGCAGGAAACCTTGGGGGGGGTCTCTATTCAGCACAGGTCTCTGCAAGGAATACAGCTCCAGAGAAAATGAGCAGGAAAGGGATTCAGATGGGAAGGAGCTTAATGGTAATGATAATAAATCACACGATTATATCAAGGATAGAGATAAGAGACAGAGAGACAGAGCTATGTCTTGGCCAGGGTCATATGGCTATATGGGAGGCAGAATTAGAGCCTGGGTCTCTCTGATTCTGAGGTCAGTATTTCCCCCATGCATCTATTACAGAACTAATAGTACACTTCAACAGGGGAGCAGGCAGGAATATAGAAAGTATATATCATATCTGAGTCTTCTGATTAGGGATTAGAGAAGAAGAATACTGCATGTTTTGTTAGGTAATAGGATTTCCAGTTCAGGGGATGAAGAGTGGTAAGAATAGAGGAATTTCTGAATTTTGGAAATCCATCTAACAGAGATATTTTGAAGAATTATATAATCTATAAACATTAGCCAACTGTGGTACTTCAGGGGACCTGCAATTTCCTCTCAGGCTATTTCCTCCACTGGCAAAGACCATAGATAGGCTCTTTAGCCTTTAGAAGATTGGCATCAAGAGTGTATGAAAAGAAATCATCAGTTGACTGCCAACCTTTTGGGGATATGCCACCCCACACTTACCAAGGTTGGTCTTCAGGCATGCAATCCAATGAAGGGCTGGCACTCAAAACTTTTCAAACTTGGGACATGATTTGCCCAATCTTACTCTCTACTAGCATAACCTTTAAAAACCGAGGATCAGCTTCATATCATAGTGAGGTATGGAAAGAGGACATTGGTAGAGAAGAAACTTTACTTAAGTTGTAATTAAATATCTTGTCATTAAGTAAATCATAAATAAATTCTTTAGAATTTAAGTAATATTTAACAGTCATTTGTTAAAACTTACAAAGTTTTGCTGGAGATACAGACACATTATCATATTAAAACATTTATTTAACAGAATGGGTTAGGATCTGTTTTAAAGCCCTAGGGACAAAAGTAAAACATTCCCTGCCCTCAAGGATTTTAGAGTTCAGTTGGGACATGTACATGTGCATGTGAGTATATAAAGAGTATAAACAAGACAAATACAAGGTGGTTTGCAGGAGGTGAGAGGAAAGAAGAGAAGGGAGATACCGCAGAACAGGTATGAGGAACCTTTTTTTCTGCCAAGGGCCATTTAGATATTTATAATATTATTCATAAGTCATACAAAACTTTCAATTTAAAAATTAGCCTGCTATATTTGCCCAAAATTTAATTAATACATCCCTAAAAAAGCTCCTAGATTTGTTGAATTTCGAGTTCCGCCTGCTTGGTTTTTGGACCTTATATGGCTTCTGGGACCTTTGTTCCCCAGAAGTTAGTAGGCCAAAAAAGTCTTGAAGTTTGTAGAACCTTTACTAAATAGTGAAAATAAGCATTTAAGTATATAGTCAAGCCTTTTGGAGGAAGGGATTACAATCCTGGGAAAAAACAATTTGAACAATATTATAATTCCCTGATGCCTAGAGTTACAGAACCTAGTTATTCAAATTAAACTACCAGAAATGAAATTCAATTTAAAGTAAGGACATCTGAATTCAAATTCTATAATATAAAGTATGAACCTAGGCAAAATGCTTTATTGGGGGGGAATCTCAGTTTCCTGAACTGGGGAATTGACAGTTAGTGGTAAGAGCTTAGGTTTGAGGGCAGAAGCCTTTCCTGAAAACTTGAAGGCTCACCAGTTGGGTCACCCTTAGCAAGTTGTTAAACTTCCCTGAAACTCACTTTGTCATCTATAAAACTAAGGGGTTTGGATTAGATGATCTTTGATGTTCTACCCAGGTCTAGAACTATTTACAAAAAAAAAAGCAATGTGGGCATAATAGAGCACAGAATTTAGAGTGAGGACATGGATTAAATTCTCACCTCATTTAAACTCTGCCTTGATTTAAGGAATATGGGGGTAAATCTCAATGGCTAATGTCCTTTCTAACTTTCCACATATACAATATTACTCCTAGATAATCTTTAAGGAATCTTTGAGCTTTAACTCCATAAGATAACAATGTTTTGAGAAGCTGAAAAAAGGTAAAGGATTAAAGAGAGAGGACAGAGAAATGAATTTGTCTACTTCTACTTCTCCAGGATTACTCTTCCCATTTAAAAAAACAAAACAAAACAAGGCTTTCCACAAGGCTTTCCATCAAGGATGAAACATAACTCTGTTTTGAGTTTGTGATTACATAAATATTAAAATTTAAACATTACAAAGATTTTATCCTTTTAAAAAATTGTTATAAAAATGTTAAATCACAAACTTTCCCAGGCTTTTCATGTTTGAAGATTTATTAATACTATAAAATTACAATTGCTCAAATAACAGAACTATTAACTGGATTGATTTTGAGGGTTTTTTTTGGCAAATTCCAATAAAAGGGACCAATATTGCAACAATTCACATTTTAAAAGAACTATGGTTTGCAAAACAATTTACTTACACTTTCCTCACATAATTCCTATAAGACAATAAAGAACCAAGCTTGGAGATGGTGCCTGACCCAGTCACATAGAAGAAGCCTTCTGCCTTTGAATCCACTGTGACTTTGTGATAGGACCAAGTTTCTTCTATTTCATGAAAATAAGAATTAGTTTTCCCTAAAAGGCAACAAAGCTGTCCCTAGGACTAAACCACTGTCTTCCTTGATACATCTTCCTCATCACCTAAGGGCACAGAGTCCCCCCCCCCAACATGGAATCCCTGTCTTGGTGGATTTCTGAATAAGTCAGTCTACTATGTCCTGTCGATGAGATAAATTTTTGTACGGAAATGAGGGGAGGTGAGGGGAGTATCATTGTATTCTTACTATATATCTTTGCTCTCTTGGGACAAAGTAAACCTCCTTCTGTTAATTATAGAATGAATTGCCTCCTGTTGTCCCAAAACTGAACCAGAACTAACAGCCCCTAACAGACTGGGTTCAAATCTCTCTAAAAACTCTAATGTTTACCACACTGTGGCCTTGGACTTTATTTCCTGGAGCTGTAAAACCAGGGTGTAGTACTGAATGACCTCTGAGATCTCTTTCAATTCTAAAACTATGAGGGAGACTGTGATATGACAAATATTGCACTAAACTAGGAATCAGAAGATCTGAGTTCAAATCTCACCACAGATACTCAGCCAATATGATCTTGGGCTAGTCACTATCAGAGACTTCACTTTAAAAAAGAAAATCTTAAAAGGAAATCTATAATTAGTATAAATTTGAACAATCTCCTGCTCAAGTACCCAATCATCAAAAATTAGTTTAGGTTCAATATGAATATTTGCTAGGTCCATAACATTTCCTTCGATTTTTGGGAAAACTTCAACAGGAAGAACTGAAAGAAAGAACAAATCTCACTAACCAGATGAGCTTTTACTCAAAGAAGCATTGCAATTAGTCAAAGTTTTGTCACAGCAGGGTTCCCAGCAACAGAAAAAAAAGATAATGGTGACAGTTTTGAATTGAAAATATATTCAGCCTTGTCTAACCCTAAATCTGCCACATATAAATTAGTTTAAAAAGCACTCACTCTTAATCAAGACACCATTTCAGAAGTTAATCACTAAAACTACTAATGTCCTAAACTGTAGCCAGATATATCAAGGAAACCAAATGAGGAAACATGACCACAAAATGTTTAAAAAAGGTAACACAAAAGAAAACCTCAAAGAGGCATTATTGATGATGTCTTAAGTAAATAAGAGTCAAGGAAGTAAGAGAACAACAGTAAATGCAACAGAGTAGAACTATATTTACAGGTGCAAAAAATTCTGAAATAAAGTTGCAGGAAAATTCATAACTAAAATTTCCTTCTGAATAAGTAAATTACTTCATTTTCCCACAAGATACTTTGAAAGTATTTAACTTAAAAGGATATTAAGGCAGATGATTATATTTAACACTACCACCTTCTGTTTGCAAAACTCCAAAGCTTGGTTTGGACTCATCAATGTTACCTAGTTTCCTTTTCTATGAAAAGAAAACTTACAATCATATGCTAATTAAGGAAATTTCTAGTTTATTTTTGATTTTGGAAATTTCTAGTTTTTTTTTAGAGACATAAGATATCCATTTATTATAAACTGGAAATTATTTACATGATGAAACAAAGATTTCAGAACTTCAGTGGAATGGGCAACTTTCAGACGCCACTTCATTAGTGATTTCAGTCCACATATTTCCCCAGAATGTCACTATCTCTAAATAAGAAATAGTCCTTGTCCTCTATAACTACTTTGGTGCCACCATATTCTGGAAGAAGAACTTTGTCTCCAACTTTCACACTAACTGGCTGAATCTCTCCACTCTTTCCTTTGGATTCTGATCCAACAGCCACTACTGTGGCTTGTAATACTTTTACTTGAGACTTCTCTGGAAGCATGATACCTCCCTTGGTTAACAGTCTCAGCAGCACTCCTTTCCACCAAAATTCGGTCAAGGAGGGGAAGAAACTTTCTAAAAGCCTGCCCTGCCATGACTCCTGCCGCGGCCCGCAGCTCGCTGTCCGGCTCAGTCTGTCCACCAGAAATTTCTAGTTTTGACAGAATTATAGCAAACATCCTATTAGGTTTGCTTTTGCTAAACTTTTCTAGAGATTAAATCACTTAAACTGCAAGGTGCCTTCACTATGCACAAAGATCAGGAAAAACTATGTTGGCCACTGACAGCTGTAGAGGAGCATCATGGGACAGTGGGAAAAGCACTGATCTAAGTTTGAGTCCCATTTTTACATACTAGCTTTGTGACCCTGAGCAAGTCCCTCTATTTCATCTGATCTAATTTTTATCACTTATATTATAAAAAAAGGAGAATAGTCTTTACAGTCTATTTTAGGTCTAATATTTTATAGCCTGCTGAACTATATTAAAAGTAGAAACTTATAGGAATCATTGCTTTAAGTCATCAAACTCCACAGCCTTAGTTTATGTATTTTCCACCTTTGGGATATGCTGAAGGGAAATTATCTTCTAGTCTATACTATGTTTCTCCCAGAATATAAGCTTCTTGAGAAAGTATTGTTTCGGGGCAGCTAGGTGGTGCAGTGGATAAGCACCGGCCCTGGGGTCAGGAGTACCTGGGTTCAAATCCGGCCTCAGACACTTAATAATTGCCTAGCTGTGTGGCCTTGGGCAAGCCGCTTAACCCCATTTGCCTTGCAAAAAAAAAAAGAAAGTATTGTTTCATCTTTGTACCCATCTTTGTACCTGCATCCCTAGGACCTAACTCAGGACCAAATTAATCTTTATAAATACTTGATTGATTCCTGATCTTCTGAAACCAACTGTTACCCAAATAATTCCTACTGTTCAACAATAAAAGGAACAAACCTTGCATTTGTACAAAGGTTTAGTCTGCAAAGTACTTACACTTATTATCGCATGTGATAATCTCAATAGTCCTCCTGTGTCATAAACAGGGCAGGCTTGGTTAGGTGGCTCAGTAGACAGAGTAGAGTGCTGGGTCTGGAATTAGGAAGACTCCTCTTTCTGAGTTCAAATCCAACCTCAGACACTTACTAGCTATGTAATCCTGAGCAAGTTACTTAGCCCTCTTTGCCTTAGTTTGCTCATCTGGAAAAGGAAATGACAACCACTCCAGCATCTTTGCCAAAACAAACAAACAAACAAACAAAAACAACACCAAAACACCACACAAACTCCAAATCACTTCGTGAAGAGTTGGACACTACTGAAATAAATGAACAAAAACAACAAAATTATTAGCCACAGGTACAGATGAGGGAACTGGAGTCATGAAAGTGATAGTCTCTTTAGCAGTTCACAAGTCAACTGGTAGTAGGTCAAAGATGAGCTGTATATCTGTGCTTTTACTCAACTGAAAGACTTACATGGGACAATAGTACAATATAGTAGAGAGAAAAGCCAATGTAACCTTAAGAGTAACCAAGATGTAGAGGGTCTCTAGACATTGCAATGAGTTGCCCAAAGAGGCAATAGTTTCCTCCTTTCTAAAGATATTAAACAAAGGCTGAATGACTGAAGATGTAGATCAAATTTTCATTCAGTTCCAGAATACAATTGAGATTTCTGAAGCTGCCCCCATTCCTGATATTCTATGAATCTGAGAGTAATAAAGAGTAATGAATGGATTTTAAAAACAAAGACTTTGGCGGGAATAGATGTAAATAGATTGGGCTGTTACTTTATAAAGTAAATTTATAGAGGTTGGTCTAGATAATCTACAAAATCTCTTCCTACTCTAAGAGTAATTAAACTATCCAGTACTCTATTATGCTACTAATAAGAGCTTTCCTTCTGTATGCTCCCAACTATTTTTTGCTGTTCTGGGGTAAGGGGATAAAAATGAACACCTAAGATATAAAATATAAGTAAACATTAAAGAAGAAGTTAATAAAACTTCAACAGTCATACTGAGTTTCAGAACAGGAAGTAGTATTACAGATCATCTAGTTCAACTCGCTCAATTTTATATTTCAGGATCCTAATAAGTGGCAGAGCCAAGACAAATACCCAAATCTCTTAACCCTCAGACAAGTTCTCCTTAAACTACATAGTCTGCTATCCATTAAAAGATAATAATGGTACCTAATGCTCTTTCTATCATTCAGGTAAATCCTGATAAAATCATTCATTAAATTAAATCACATTCTTCACATTTCTAAATATCATCCACAATTATGTTTGTTTAAATTAAGTTTAAGGATAAATATTATTTCCAATATATACTGAATCACCACCAAGTCCCCAAATAGTGTAATGATGTTAAATTAAATATCTAAAAAGAGAATGATCTGGCCTCAGACACTTAATAATTACCTAGCTGTGTGGCCTTGGGCAAGCCACTTAACCCCATTTGCCTTGCTAAAAAAAAAAAAATGATAAGGCTAGACTTTTCTGAAATATTTCCTTAAGACATTTTTCTCCCTAAACCTAACAAATATATAACAAAGTATAAACTGTCTACAAATTTATTGATGTTCCTATGTTCAAAGTTCATGTTTAGTGAGGGCGCTACTGATAAGAAAGATGTTTTTGTGATGGTGAATGCCAAAAGTAAATCCCATAGTGGGAAATAGGTCCAAAGGATTTGTAATTATCTGATTTTTTTTTTAATTTTTCTTGACAGTGAAGTTTCCAATGACTAATTCCAAAAAGGTAGTTGAAATGGAGGAACATGTCATTCAGTTCTTTTATACCTTCCACAAATATTTAATTAGTATCTCCAATATGAAAGGCAAAGTGTGTGTGTGTGTGTGGGGGTTAACAAAGATTTTAAAAAGACATAGTCCCTAACTAGAGAGGATAGAGTACAAAGATGATAATAAGTAAATGTAAGGTCTAGTATAACAAAAAAAAAGAGATCTAAAGCACTAGAGAAAAATTAAGGGAGGAGTATACTTTTAGGTGGGGAAGGGATGAGGAAAAGGGAAGATTAGGGAGATATTCAAGAAAGAAGTGACACATGGGTTGGACCTTGAAGAAAAAAAAATAGGAGGATAAGAATTTTTTGGATAGGCACAGATGAGAAGGGTGCTCATTCCTAGTACTTTTGGTTGGTTTTTTTTCTCAGCATTTTATATTCTTGAATAGTTTTAGACTTAAAGTTGGAAAAGCTTTAATAAAAGCAAAAAGACTCCTCATCAGAAAGTTTTACTGAATTATTTTGGTCATAGTAAATCACAAACCTGGAACTAAGGCAAGGAAATGATGATCTATATATCACTGAAGAGAATGACTCAAAGAATCTTAAAGAACTTAAATAAATTTTAAAAGGAGTTCAAATAATGATATGAAATATCATTCTATAGAATTCAGAAACAAGTTGATTTTTAAATGTCCTCCATAAATAGTTTTGCTTATTTTAAACTTATCTTCAGAAAAGAAAAGTAACAACCTGATCTCTAAGCTTGAAAGCTCATTCTTTGTTAAGGAACTAAAAAAAGGTATTAAAAAAAACTGAAGAAAGGAATATAATGAACTCACCACTTATCTTAATTTTCATTTCTAAGTTGCTGGAAAAGAAAGAAAACATTTCCCCCTCCCTCCACCCCTGCCTGCTATTAGATATTATCAAAAGACCTGGCTTCTATAATCTATTCTCTTGACAATAAGTGAGGATTTATTCAGTCTGTACCTCCTCCCATAACATGATCTCTCATTGGTATTTCAAATATAGTGGCAGTGAGAAGGAAGTTTTAGGAAATCCATCAGAACCTTGGACAATATTCACCTCACTAAAACATCCCCTCTGGTTGAGAAATGCCCAGAAAAAAAATTGAATGCTTTAACTGATCTAAAGTCAAAGCTGTGAACAAACACTTGACTGAGCAGCAAGGTCTCTGGACTACAAGAGGTTCTCAAACAAGAAAGAAGTGAAGAGGGAAGATTTGAATCATCTCCCCAAACATCACTCTGGAGGTTCAGTGCTCCTTCCACACTACTGTGATGTTCCTTAAAGAGATTAGACTAGATGGTTCTCTAGCTACATCTATCACCAAAGAAATAATTTTGTAAACATATAAATTTAGTAAAAAAAATATTTTTATTTAAAGTCTTTCAGAAATTTATTATTTTGATAAATAGCATTTATTATGTTAGAAATGATGTGATGCAGTGGAAACAGTATTAGATTTGGAGTCATATGAATCCAAGTGTGAATTCTGACTCTACCCCCAGGTGGTACTGGACAAGTCATTTGAGCAGTTTGGAACTCAGTGTCATCATTTGTAAAATGAAGGGGCTGGATCAGATAATTTCAAAGGTACCCTCTGGACCTTAAATCTTTTATCTGATGACAAAGTGATTTATTATTAACCCCAATAACATGATTTCTGGTAGGAGGTTTAAAAATAAGCACCATGTTTCTTCAAATGTCCCCTTGTTCTCTTACATTGTGATTGTGCCATTTACTTATTACAGAATTCATGAAAAAGCAAATAATTGTTGTTTATGTTTCCAAAGCAAAAGTCCCAACTCTGAGTAAAAGCATTACAAAGAGTCTGTGATTAGAGCACCATTTCAGAAATTTAAACTTTTGTAGATTCTCTTCCATATGCCAAACCCCAGCAGTCATAAAATTGAACAATTTGATAAGGTTCTTTATTACTAATCAATTCCCAAACAAGCTGTAAACAAAATCCTGTTGGGAACATGTTTCTTAAGTATAGTTTACATACTAATCACAAATCAAATTGGAGACCAGACTTTTGTAAAACTACTCTGGAAAAAAGTTATCTAGGCTGCTGCATTTATATTTATTCAGTTCAAGCAGGCTGGGTGATAATATCCACACCATTTGTACTACTCATGGGTACACAAGTCAGCAGGCCTTTATGACCAACCTTCTTTCCTCTTAGAAATGACTGAACTGCCACAAAATTGAGTTGTATTTTAATAGTAAATATTTCCACAAATATCATTCTTCAAGTATGAGGATTATTATAAATGGAGTTAAATAGTTTTATTTAAGAGTTAAGATTCAAGGGTGTTTCAATGTGAGAGAAGGCCAGAAGCATTTTAACATGTGTTTTAAAAGGCATGCCTGGTTTCCAAACATCTGGGTAGTAGAATGGTTGGTTCTCAGGCCCCTTTGGCACACCCAAGGATAAAGTAGGATGGTTACCTAGGAAACTAATGGTGAAACTACAAGCCTGGTGCTTCAAAGACTCATAATGAAGATGATCAGTCTCAACACAATCCCAAAGAAAAACGTTTGCCAAATACGCATGAGAACCCACTTGTAGAGTCTATAGTTTGAGAAGAAATGTTTGGCATGGAAAGGATGCAGAAAATAATCACATTCATGTTTTAAGAAACCACATGCACACAGTAGAGAACAAACAAAATTATGGTCTTCCAAAATACCTTACAGTTGAAAGTTTACAGAAAACCTCAAATCTTTACAACAGATCTAAAAAAGATTTGAGAGAAAACAGGATAAATGATTCCGATTTGGGATTCTTTCAATGGCCAAGAAGATTTCCAGAATTCTGAAGCACATTTCAGCCTTCAAGGCAGAAATGGGGGGGGGGGGAGATGGGGGGAGCTCTCAGGAGCATAACCAATCTCCCCAAAGAGTCCATTTACAGTTATTTAATCCACTCCATCTAAGTTTTTATGTCATGAATATGATTGTTCCTCTTGTTAAAATTTTTACTGTTTTTCTGGAACATTTTCTTTTTATGAATCAAATTCCTGAATATTATTCCCATGATCATACTAGGGGATAAAAAAGTAGGAAAAATAGAACAAGGAGATGCAAATTTACCCTTTCCTGGTATAGTAGGAAGAAAATCAAAGTAAGAGTGAGGAGTCATAGGGTCTAGTCTCAGGTTTACTAGCTACTAGTCAGCTATATGACTTGGTTGCCATACCACCTTTCTGGACGTAGTAAAACAATCATTGTCATCATCAGTTCCTCCATTTACACAAAAGTCTAGCTCAGTGTCTTCAGGAAAACAAAGGTGTTCTAAGCTCAAATATTTAGGCCTACTGACTGAAACAGCCTGTTAGTCAAGTATCTGAAGTCTTTTTTAATGTGTTGAGCACTGTGCTAAGGAATACAAAAAGGCAAAAATAAAGTCCTTACTCTTAAGGAGCTCATAGTCTAATGGGAGAAACCACCTGCAAATAACTATTCACATATAAGATGAATACAACATTAATGGAAGTTAGGTAAGAAATTAGGAAAGGTCTCCTGAAAGAGGTAGGGCTTGAATCATGAAAGAAGGAGGAGAATCTAAGGAGTCAGAGAAGAGAGAGCGCATTCCAGGCATAGGGAAGGGGGGAAGGAAAGGGAGAAGGCAGTTCAGATGCAGAGTGGGACATTTTCTTATATTCCTCACTTTATTTCACTTTCTCTGACAGTTGAAGATTGTTTTACTTATGACTACTCTCACCATGACTCTACCCTTCCTCGTAAAAACTACTGTTGGATGGAGGAACAGCAAATAAGGCAGTGTCCCTGATCATAGACTTAGGGGAGAAGAATAAAATCAGAATTTTGGGAATGAGTAAAGGATGCTAAAAGGCAAAGAGGATTTTAGATTTAAATGTGAAAGTAACATAGACACTGTAGGTATTGGAGTGAGGGAGTGACCAGGTCAAATCTATGTTTTCAGCAAAATTTCTTTGGGAATGGAGAGGATGGAACTGGCACAAGGGGTGGGGGGATGGGGGAAGTGGAGAAATGTGAGGTAGGAAGACTGATTAGAAGGCTATAGTAACAGTCCGGGTAAGAGGTGATGAAGGCATGTACCCAGGTGACTGTTATATGAGTGCAGAGAAGGGCTTCTCTAGAAGAGATGCTGGGAAGGTTAAAAACACCTGAAACAACACAATGGATGTGGGAGTCGACAAGTGAGGGTACTGTGGAACCTTGGATCTGGGTGACAGAAGCAAAGCTGACACTGTCAGACAAAAGAGAAATATCACAATTCTGATGTGGATTTCACATAAACATGGAACATGAGAACCAGACAGCCAAAGAAACTTTGGATTCTTCTACCAGAACAGGTCTAAGAAGCAGCTACAATAGGCCTTGAGTTCAGAAGATGTTATTTAAAACTTTAGTCTTGCTGAATCACAATATGCCAGCAATTGTAGAACTTCTTTTTAAAGGAATCACAAAGGTCCCTGGTAACACCATATTGTAAATGATCTTTTGAAGTAGATTAAGACTACTTAAGACACTGAAACTGAAACAAAACAGTCACATGACATTTCCAGCATTCTCATCAGCAGTCTCCCCATCCCCCTTAGGCCCTTAAAACAGTTAAACCATGAAACTTTGCAACTTTCTATTTGAGTAGAGACTAAAGTAGCTCATACTGTCCATGAGAAAAAATCCAATGTGGGGAAGAAGCAACTTGAGGGAGAGAGACTTACACATGCCTAGGTGGAGCCTCTTTTATACTGTGCTGGCTAAGGTTCTGTCTTTAGCTTCTATAATTCATTTTCAAAAAGCACTTAAGAGGTACAACACCAAAAACTTAAAAACTGAATTAAACAGTAAACTTAAGTACCAAAAGTGAAGTGCTAGTCAGGATCCCAAAGCTTTTAACCAAACAATTTCTTCAGGACTAGATATAGTAGGAAAGAATCACTATAAATTATTCCTATTTCCCCAGTCCCTCCCACCTCTTTTCAACCTCCTCTTTCAGGTTCCTATCCTCAAGTTCCCACATCTACTACCAGAAGTAAAAGCAAACAAAGGCAAGCTGGACCCCAACTCAACTTTGGTTCTTCCTAAATTAAACTTAGTCCTCCCTAAAACATAAGGGCAGAAGTGGAGGGGAAAGAATGGGGTGTTATAAGTGACTCAAGAATACTTAGTCCAGAATAAATTTTTTTTATTAAGACACCTTAATAAATGGCACACCTCTCTCAAGCATGAAATCCCCAAATGCTAGATATTATATGCACTTTCAAAGGCTACACTTTCCAGTACCTTAGAGCCAATCATTGGCTGGGATGACAATGTAATTGATATAATTCACCCCATATGTTCCCCACCCCTGTTCATTATACTAATGAGCAAGAACAGCTACCTCCTTGAGCACGAGCAAAGGAGAAGGAAGCAGACCCTAGTAAACTAAGGAGTGGGGCAGACCTGATCTAATCTCAGGTTTTTTTGATCAGGTGAGGCTAAGTCTTTTGACTTGGCTCACATACCTACCTATAGGCAACAATACAGGCAGACCCCAGTCTTTGCAATGTAAACTAACAATTCTCCCTTCACATTCTTATGGAACCCAAACATCCATCCCCACACTCCTCAAATAGGGTATGTGGGAGAGGGTTCACACAGGAAACAAAACATAAGACCCCATTTAAAAACATACCACCATGCTGCAATTTCAATCCCATGTGGCATTTAAAGAACCTTAGCATTTCTTGTGATCCTGTTTTAGGTATTTATGTTGTTTTTTAATTGTGAGAATAAACTACTCAGAAAAGAAGCATGTGCATAACATGGGTGCAGAAGGGCTAAAAATTTTTTTTAATGTCATAAAAAAAGGGGACAAAAATAAGAAAGTGGTGCCGAATTCCTAGAAAATTACTTTTCATTAACTTGTTTTTTTTTTTTTGTTTAAAAACAGCTATAGCAATTGTCCTTCTGCCTAATACAAGGCAAGTTTATGAAGTGAAGAACTTAATCCCTATATAAATTTTAATGCTAAGGAACTCACACAGAAATTCAGGGAAAAGCACAGCCTGGTGTTTATCTCATTTTTGAAATGAAACAGGAAGTCAGGATATTATAATCACTTCCTTTTTTTGGTTTTTAAGTAAACCCATTGATTAAAAGGGGGAAGTAGAGCAGGGAAGAGAGGCTGAGAAAAAAACATAGGACTGGCTATTTATTTGATGGATAAAGCATGTTCTCCTACTTCTCTGGACTAGAATTAAGCTAAAAATAAAAGTGAGACAGATCTCCACTATATGTGTTGCATACCACAAAAGGAGACTAGTTTGCTCAGAGTAAGATTATTAAAAGATGCTGAAGCATCAGCAAGAACTGTTACTACAAACTGTAGCTGAAGAAAAAGGCTGTTTTTAGAATTTCATTAAAATGATCTGTGCTAGCACTGCACAATTTTCACATAATGCAACATTACCTAACTTTACAGTCTGACTGACTCATTAAAATATCACCTATACTTTGAATCTTTTTATTTAAAAAACCCACAAATGTCTATAATAAAGCATTCTCTTATTCAAGAAATATTTCTTCAGTGTCTACTGAATGCATTTTGCTGGAAGCTGGGGAGGGGGGCACAAAGATGAGAAGCAGTACCCACGAAAAAGCTGTATTTGGAATCAGGAGAAACCCTGTGCTTTGTACTTACTAGTTCTGTAAACCTGGCTGGACATTTTACTTACAGTCCTTTATCCTTTGTTTCCTCATACTTAAAATCTTTTGAATAGTATTTATAGTATCTAATTCAAGTAGTTATCATAAGGATCAAATAAGATAACATGTAAAGGACTTTGTAAATCTTAAGATATCATATAAATGGCAATGGCACTTAAAAGATAAAGTTCCTGCTTGTAAGAACCCTTTAATCTAACAGGGAAGATAAGATCTGTGGGTAAAGACTGTATAGGAGGGAGGTGAATGTTAAGGGTCAAAAGATCAGTACAAGGGGTGGCTAGGTGGCGCAGTGGATAGAGCACGGGCCTTGGAGTCAGGAGTACCTGGGTTCAAATCTGACCTCAGACACTTAGTGATTACCTAGCCCTGTGGCCTTGGGCAAGCCACTTAACCCCATTGCCTTGAAAAATATAAAAAAGAAAAAAAAAGAAAAGATCAGTACACAGTGATAGTTCAGAAGAAAGAGAAATCACTTCTTGCTAGAATAATCAGAAAAGGTTTCCAGTAGGAGGTGATATGACCTAGATCTATAAAGATCAGTAGGAGGTTTATAGTTGGAAACTAAAAGGTTAGAAAGATTTTCCAAACCTAAGGAGTAGCATGAGCAAAAGGCATAGCAACAGAAAAAGGCAAAAGTGGTCTAGATGAACTGCAGCAAGTAGAACTAATGGTACATAAGGAGGGAAAGGTAAGTTGGGTCCACATTGTAGAAACCATTGAATATCAGAGCAAGGTATTTTGACTTTATTCAGTGGGAAATGGTAGACAATCAAAGGTTTTTAAATAGGAAACTAGATCACAGGAAATGAATGCAGCACTGAGGGGAGGAGGGAAGAGACTGGAAGCAGGATTTGCAGTTTACTGGACTGTTACGATTATAATGGTTTGCAGTCTTAAGGATCTGAACTAAACTTGTAGTAGTGGAAATAGAAACAAAGGGGTATTTAATAGATAATTCCAAGGTCAACAATCAACAAAATATGTAAGACACCATGCTAAGCATTGGAGATACAAATAAGAAAGAAAAAAAAAAGACAGTCTCTCTATCTTCAGAGAACTTACAGTCTAAATAGAACGACAATACACAAAAGGAAGCTTAGATGAATGGTGGTGGTGGCCTAAGGGGGATAACTTGCCTGAAAGCATGATTTTCAGGGTCAAAACCATGCAGAGTAGCTGATGGTACCTGAAGTTAACTGGAAAAATCTGAGCTCTCTATAAATACAGAACTTGAGAGGAGTCCATCTAGCTCTACAATGAGAGAGAGTTACTGCAATTAATATTATGATATTTGATTGAACTTAGTGGACAAGGAAGACAAGATATATTACTAAATGATTATATTTCTGACCTGCCAGTTTGAGACAAAAGAATAGGAGAAAGGTGAAATCTGGTCTTCTTTCCTTTCCTTCTTCATAGCCTGAATATTTGGGGATTGGGTGATCCTCTTTCCAGAGAATGTTGTCCAATTTAAGTCTGTGTCAAGAGTGATCTTTGGGCAAACTGTTACAGCATTGACCTCTCATATGTCCTTGCATTCCTTGAAGTCGAATATCCTACCAGACCTTCTAATGATCCCAAACTTATTCCTGTCTCCTTAGAGGTTTCCTAAAAGTTGACATTTTCCCAAATAAATAAATAAATAAAGACATACTAGATACTAGAGTTCTTTTATAAACTCTTATAAAGGACCATGACATAGGTCTATCTTTTTTAGGTTTTATTATAAGATCCTTTTGATGCTTCAGTAATGAAACTGCCTTCTAAAGAATCAAAGATGTGATTAAACCTTGTATGAAATTCCTATCTACAGAAATAGTATTATAAAAACCTCCTAATATTTAATGTGAGCAAAAATTTCATAAATTCATTGTTTTATCTGAATTGCCAGATTTATTTAAGCTCATTTTATCATAATTTCTTTTCTTTCTGGCTCAGAGTAAGTTTTAGCCTTAAGCAATAAAATTCTAGCTTGGCATGAAAACCAACCAGCCCACCACAGCATGCCCTGCCATCATCTTTTAACTAGAAGTGACTATACTTTGCTGGATCCTATATGCTGTACTTCACCAAGAAGTCATAACTTTGTTATAAAGAGCCTAATAATAGCACCATTCCAAGGGGTTTTTATGTTCCCTTTTGGGAAAAAAAGGCAGGGCATTGGTTAAAAAGGAATAGAATGAGGGAAATGGACAAAACTTGAAATAAAAGTTTTATTTTAGAGAAACAGGAATGGAATGTATAGAAGAGGTGGCTGCTGAAAGAGTCACTCTCTTGCAAAGTTATTTCTGTATTTATCTACATCACAAACAGATCTTAATTTAAGTTATTAATATGAGAAATCTAGCAAGCATCTATTCCTGCACCCCATGCAAAGTAGAGCTAAAATCTGAAGCAGCATGTATATGGGAAAGAAGGGTAGATTGGAAGGTGAAGAACCTGGATTTGAATCTCACCTTTGCAATCTCAGTGATATTGGTAAGGTCACTTCTTTCTGGGTTTCAATTTTTTCATGTACTCACTGAGGATATAAGTCTAGATTATCTCTAAATATGCTTGTAGCTCTAAATTCTATATTCCTACAAATTCACACAAAAGGTGAAACAAAAAAAATGAGTCACTTTCACACAATAATGATGCTCCATTTCATCTAAGATGAATTATCTGATATAGTACAGTAGAGCCCTAACTATCCTCAGGGTCCATGATACTGGGATGCCAACTGACCTTTTAGAGAATTTATTAAAAGTATGGAAATAAAATTATGATTTTTTTCTGAAAAATTAAAAAATGGGGGGAACAGTAATAATGAAATGGCTGTTGCCATTGATGAAAGTGGAAAGGTATAATTAAATATAATTTCTACTAAGAGGGACTTTTAATTTTTATATGTCATGGACCCTTTTTTCAGTCTGATGAAATCAGAATAAGGCTTTAAAATAACTGAGGGAAAAGCTTACTTTCATTTAAGATTCTCACAAAATAATTTTTTCTCTATCCACGTTCATAGATCTCTGGGAAATCTAGGGGTATGTGGATTTCATGTAAAGAGCTTCTGCCCTAGAGGAACCAGATTATTTTTTTAAATAAACAGCTCCTGAAGAGAAACATGAAAAGTATTAGGTACACCTAACACCACACTGTTCCTTATAATCATTTCACACTTAAAATTTGATGAATTTATTTCCGAGGTTCTCAAACTTTTTAAAAATTTTGTGCCTCCCCTTCTCCATAAAAATCTATGACTTCATTTTTCTAGAAGTATGCTCTTTGCATTTCATAATAAAATAATAAAATTATCTTCAATAAAGTACCTGAAGTTCCCTAAAAGATGTGACAGGAAAGTGATCCCCCTACCCTCTCAACCCAGCCCCTCAACACACAAGCAGTCCTCTCATCTCTTAAGGAACCTTCTTCCTTATATTTTATCATCTGCTCTCCATGGATAATAATGTAGATTTTGCTTTGAAACTTTTTGCCCAATTATAGTCCCTACAAATGACAGGCCATCATTCTTTAACTTTGCTAAAAGCTTCCAATATTGCTGATTCTGGGGGATGTGCCAGGATTATCTATTACCCCACAGGGCTCCCTCCCTCCAAAAGTGTTGTTATTTCCAGAGTGCTTCAGAGTACTAAGCAACATCACAATTACCATACAGTAACTTTACCAAAATTGTTAAACAGCAAAGTATTATATACAATTGCAAACAGCAGGTTCCTATGAAAAGGGCTGCCAACCTCTCCTACAATGCTTTCTACTGTGGCAGGACAATTCTGGACACAGGAAAATGAAAGTCCAATTTTTCTAAGCATAAATGAGCAGATTGGCCAAGAAAAATAAAGCTGTGAGTTTCATTTTCCTCTCATTATAAATTAGCAAGTCCCCTTAGTTTAACTTAAAATAAGCCATATTCTAATGGTTGCAGCATTTTTCAATAGCTGAAGCAAAGTTATTCCAAGTCCAGAGTTATTCAATGTCCAGAGGAGAACTTTTCCCCAAAGGATGACAGATTTAGGGTTAGAAGGGCCTGTAGCTGTCATTTAGTTCAACTTCCGGATGAGGTCCAAAGTCTTGAGAGGTAGCATTTTGCAAGTTAGCAAGTGAGAGTGCTTGAATTTAAATCAAGGGGGTCTCTGATTCCAAATCCATTTTTTTTCCTGACAGGGAACTATGCTGCCTCCTTACTTGTTTCAAAAAAAAAAAACTCAAACCCAGTGAGGGAAGGATACTTGTCTGAGGTCACATGGGTCAAATCAAAAGCAGCCAAATCTCAAAACAATTTTTAATCTAAATCTAAATCAAAGTGGAAAAAGTGAGACTCCACCAACGTTACTGTAAACATCAGAAATATATCCAGAACACATTCAACTTACAAGGTCCCTTCCTGTAAGCTAATTCCTAATGCTAGAAAAATTGTCTTGATTTGCACTGATTTTTTAATGAATTACTCCAGGCAAAACACCTGCACATGTTTGTCTGTCGGCACACATACTGATCAGTGTTCTGCTTTTCACACCCCAACAGACTAAAATTAGAATAGACTAGTTAATGACCTTCAAATGAAGAACTCGTGAATTTACTTTCTTTTTCATTGCAGGCAAGGATGGGTAGGCATATATTTAACAATTAGTTCTCTGAAAAAAGAAATATATATCCATGATATTCGTTAAACATTTTCTTCATCACTTTCTTAAACTTAGACTATCAATAGAATGATAAATCAAGTCCTGATAATAATCGGTATAGAGATGGTAGGAGTTGTAGGTCTCCACCTCCTTAAAAAACCCCAATAATAATACTAACTCAGGTACTTTCACCAAACAAGGAACAGATCAATGGGCAATCAACCAAAACAAAATATTCTGGTTTAATCTACTTTAAGAAAACAATATAAATTAAGAAGCATTTATTTGTATTACAAATGTATTTTTCATTTTACAATAGATTTCATCAAAAGGTTCCTTTAAAATGCAAGGTCTTTAATTACATTAAAAATAACTGAATTGGGGGCGGCTAGGTGGCACAGTGGATAAAGCACCCACCCTGGAGTCAGG
The DNA here is from genome assembly GCF_037893015.1 of Macrotis lagotis. NCBI lineage: Eukaryota > Metazoa > Chordata > Mammalia > Peramelemorphia > Peramelidae > Macrotis > Macrotis lagotis. The sequence goes on along the minus strand of NC_133658.1, from coordinate 821,414,539 downwards.
AGTACCTGGGTTCAAATCCGGTCTCAAACACTTAATAATTACCTAGCTGTGTGGCCTTGGGCAAGCCACTTAACCCCATTTGCCTTGCAAAAAACCTGAAAAATAAAAAATAAAAAATTGAATTTAAATATTCTACCCTGAAGGCACATTTGTAATGCTAACAAAAAAAGCCTAAATATTTCAGTGTCTAATGCCTCTGAAAACATATCAGAAAAAAACATTCAATGCCATAAATTCAGTTCTAGATTGCATTATATAGACTATAAAAATATATCACTATAAAATGTAATTTGTATATATACTAAAATTAATTAGGAAACCCAAAGTCAATATGGTTAATTACTGAAAGTTGTATACAGTGAATAAATTTAATAATGCCAATTATACACTCTAAATTTTTTTAAACCTGTAAACTATAATTAATATTAAAACTTTAATCACTGAATGGGCTTTGCCTCAGACAAACTGAGACCTAGTAAAGATCTTTGCTTAAAAACACCAAGGTTTCACACTGCATCCAGGATCATCTCCAGTCATCCTATCTATATCTAGCCAGATAGTTCTGAAAGAGTGAATGTCAAGGAGTGTACAGCCCTGCCTCACTTGCAAGTCATGACACCAACTTCCTGATGTCAAGGTTCTCTAGAAGAAGGAAGGACAAACAATCACATCAAGGCTGTATCTATGAGCTACCTATTAGTGTTAATTTTAAGCCCCATAATGTTTCAGCATGGGAGAATGAAAACACTAAATGACAACCAAATTACTGAGAAAACATATATTGATATAGACATAGATTTACAATGTACATATATAAATATAATTTAATGTGATAACATCCATATTTTAAATTAAATTTCCAAGCCTAAAGGTAAATATTTCGGAAAATGATGAACAAATATGAACACCAAATACCTAATCCAAGGGCTCTGCCCTTGGACTTCTACCATAAAACAAGGCAGGCTATTGTGAATAAGACTCTTCATAACTACATCTCTGTTTCCCTATTGACTGCCCCTGGAGGAGAAGGATATTGTGAAGAAAAATATATACAATAGGGCTTGGAGTTCTGTAGGTATTACAACTTCAAAATGTGGGTTTTCCATTTTTAATTTCAACACATGCACCTTTCAGAGAGAGATAAATGTATACACATGAACTAGAATACTCTCATTGCCTCCTTTCAAAACCATTTAAATTATCATTAGCTAACTGGAAAAATAAATATGTGCTCCTCTTCTTCTTGATATTTTTGAAGATCAATCTTCTGGTTATTTTTTTAAAATTTCTTTTATATTGTAAATTTAATGATCATCAACAAGTACAAGTATTTCAACACACAAAAAGAAGAAAAAGGGGTGAGAGGATTATGTAAGAAAATCTAAATCCTCATGCAGAGATAGTTTTTAAAATGAATGAATGAATGAATAAAAACACAGTAGAAGCTTATCATGTGACAGGCACTGGGGGCAAGTGCCAGAAAAAGCAATAATTGGTATCCCTCAGTTTAATGAATATTAATGTCATATATGATCTTTTTCTTATTTTTATTTATCTAGTCAATTCTATGGATCAACTTTTCAATTTTTTACCCAGCAGTAAAGAGTTTTGAGGGTAACTGCTTTGTGATATAATTTGAGATCTCATAATGCAAGATTCTTTTAATCCTACCCCTTTCTCATTTCTTTTGAGATCCTTGATTCTTTTGATTGCAGGTTTTTTTATTTTTTGTCTATTAAAAGTCTTTATTTAGCATTTTAATTGGCAGAAAATAAATTTTTAAATTTGTTTATATTATATTTTATTATAATCATTGCTATATAACAATTTATACATGGCAATATAAATTACAGTTATGTAACCCAACAAGAAAAATGAGTATTTTTCTAATTATTCATCCTCCTTTAGGACAGCTAGGTGGTGCAGTGGATAGAGCACTGGCCTTGGAGTCAGGAGGACAACAGTTCAAATCCAGCCTATGAACTTAGGCAAGTCTGACTGTCTCGGATCCAGAGTCATCTCCAGTCATCCTGATTTCTATCTTGTCACAGATAGCTACAGAGGAGAAAGTGAGGCTGGTGACTTAGCACAGTAGCCCCATCACTCAAATCCAATTCATGTGCTTGTCATGGCATCACCTCTCTGATGTCATGGTCTTCTTTGAGAATGAAAGACAAACATCATCATGATGTCATCCTTTAATTTTGTAAAGAGGTTTTTTGTCATAGTTGAATTTATATAGTTCTGGGAACCTCTTGGTAGTGCTGAGTCTGAAGTTAGGAAGACCTGAGTTGAAATCTCAGACACTAGCTAACTTTGCACAAACCACTCAATAGCTTTTTGTCTCAGTTTCCTCAATTGTAAAATGGGAATAATAAAAGCTATGTGAATCAAATGAAATTATATTTGCAAAGTGCTTAGCATAATGCCTGACAAATAGACTCTCTATATAAATAGTTGCCATCACATCATAATTATCATCATCATTTTATATATCCTGTAGTGATTTATGAATGGAATTTTCTCTCAATCATCAACTGCTAGAATTTGTTAGTAGATAAATTCTGACAATCTTCATTAGTTTATTTTATATTCTACAACTTCGCTGAACTTAATTCAAAGAATTTTCTGTTAAATCTCTAGGATTGGGGCGGCTAGGTGGGGCAGTGGATAAAGCACCGACCCTGGAGTCAGGAGTACCTGGGTTCAAATCCGGTCTCAGAATCCGGTCTCAGACATTCAGTAATTACTTAGCTGTGTGGCCTTGGGCAAGCCACTTAACCCCATTTGCCTTGAAAAAACCTAAAAAAAAAACACTCTAGGATTCTCTTAAAAAAACCAATTATCAACAATTTCTGATCTCACTGATAAGGTTCTAGTGGTTTTTTCTTAGTAGGTAATGCTAATTATTCTTAGGTGTCAACACAGTATTTACCATATTAAGAGCTATTCCTTTTATTCTAATACTTTCAAATATGTTTCACATAAATAAGTTCCATATTTTATCAAAAGCTTCTCTTGCTATATCCAAGCAATTACTATTATTTTGTTATTAACATAGTCTCTCTAGATTTCCTAAAATTGAATATTTCTGGTATAAAACTAATCTAGTCATACTGAATAACCTATAAAATAATAATCTTCTTGCTAATATTTTATTTAATACTTTTGCTTCAATATTCATTAGTTACTAGCCTATGATTTTCTTCCCCTGCTTTAGAGGCCACAACCATATTAATGAAGTCATTTGGTATGATGATTTCTGTCTCTAATAGAATTAATTGTGCTTCAAATGTTTAACAGAATTAACTTGTGAATCAATTTGGGCCTGGTCCCTCCCCTCCCTTTTTTTCATTTAGAGCTATCTTTTTTCCTAAAAATTGTTTAGATTCCCCAATCTTATCATATTATCTTTATAGATTGTTTATTCATTTTTTATTTTACATATTTTGTTAGGATATAATCAGACAAAAGTTTCAAAAAATTTTCTTTATCTTCATTTGCTGTGAGTTCACTTTTTTAATCTTAGCAATTTGCTTATTCTTTTTTTAAAATAAAATTAACCAGTAGTCTATCTCTTTTCTGAATCTTTAAAAACAATTACTGTTTTTATAATTTCAATTGCTTTTTTGTTTTTATAACAAAACTAGATAAATCTTTTATTTTCAGTTTCTCTTTTTATATTTGTTTCAGGTTTTGTTGATTTGTTGCTTTTTAAAGTTGTATGACTAATTCACTTTTTGTTTTCTGTCTTTTATTATGATTTGTATTCATATATATATGAATATAAATATATATACTCTTTATTGACCATAATTTGTATTGCATTGCAGTCAATAAAGGATGTATTCAACAACTTTGTTCTTAATGTGATAATAACATGATATATTTTTTAAAAAAGATATGCCAGATAAAGGGCATCTAAGTGATGGCAGTGGATAGAGCTTCCAGTCCTGCAGCCAGAAGGACTGGAGTTCAAATCCAGCCTCAGACACTTAATATTATTTAGCTGTGAGACCTTGAATAAGTCACTTAACCCTATTGCTTTGCAAAAACAAACCAAAAAAAGTGCAAGATACATAGCTAAGAAATATGTGTATTCCTTGTGATTATCTGTCAGGAACCACCAGAAGTTGATCATGTGTTACTTTTGTAAGTAAATTCAATTTAGGTTTTTTACTTTGGGTTAAATCTGTATGGTATGAAAGAGACATGCTGTAGGTCCCAAAAATCAATGCTTTGCCATTTTTCTCTATTGTCCAATTAGGTTTTAATTTAAATACTTTGATGTACTTTAAGAGCTTAAGTCTGTCAATATTTTCCCATCTGTACATATAGTATATTGTTTCATTATGCTTTAAAGTACATATCATTTAACATCTATTTTTACTGTTGCTATGTCCGTGATCATGATTACTAACTTCCTTTTTTTTTGGATTTGACTAGGGAATAGTAAATTCTGTTCTAGCCCCTTATTCTAATCATATGTGAATATTATATTTTAAATGTGTTTCTCAGAAATTACATACTGTTAGAGTTTGCTTTCTAATCCACTGTCATATCCTTTATATGTTCAACTCATTCACATTTATAATTATGATTATTAAATGTATTTTCCTCCCTCTATTATACTCTATAATAATGTTCTCTTTTTTTTTTCTAGTTCCTCTTTATGAAGGAAAAGGTGAGGAAAGAAAGGGAATGAAATCAGCACTAGTATCCTATGATTCTACTCCTTTTTACTTCCTGTCTTAACCTAGTCCAGGGTCAAACTACTGGGGTCTTAACCTTTCTCTTGTTTTATTTGCTTTATAATCAATCCCATGGTAATTTGCTTTTGCTTTGTTTAAATCTAATCCCTGCCCATTCCATCCCCTCTTGATTTCCTTATTCATGCTTATTTTAACACTAGGCTATTTTTATTTTGTGTCTGTGAGTGTGTGTGTATGTGTGTGTACGCTTTACCTTCTTTTGCCCAGTTCAGATATAATTAGCTCAATGTTATATATTCTTCTTTGAAACTGCTAATTATGAAACAGTAAGTTCCATTAAATGCAAGTGAGAAGCATAGGGTTAAATGACTTCCAATCTGTTCCAATTTTAAATCTATGATTAGCTGTGTGAACCTGGCTTTAGTTTCCTCATAAAAAGAGGGTTGGCATTATCATTCAATATAGTATTAGAAATACTAGCTTTAACAATAAGAGAAGAGAAGGAAATTGAAGGAATCAGAATTGGCAATGAGGAAGCAAAATTTTCACTCTATGAAGATGATATGATGGTATACTTGGAGAACCTGAGAAAATCATCTAAAAAACTCCTTGAAACAATTAACAAATTCCACAAAATAGGAAATAAAAATAAACCCATATAAATCCTCAGCATTTCTATATATGAACAACAAAACCCAAGAGCAAGAGATAGAAAGAGAAATTCCATTAAAGTAACCACAGACAACATTAAATTCACCTCCCAAGACAAGCCCAGAAACCGTATGAACGCAAATATAAAAACACTTCTCACCCAAATAAACTCATAACTAAATAACTGGAAAGATATCAACTGCTCATGGTTAGGTCGAGCTAATATAATAAAAATGACAATTCTATCCAAATTAAATTATTTATTCAGTGCCATACCAATCGAACTACCAAATAATTATTTTATTGAGCTAGAAAAAATAATAACAGAATTCATCTGGGGCAACAAAAGCGCAAGAATAGCAAGGGAACTGATGGAAAAAAAAAAGTAAAGCAAGGTGGCCTAACTCTACAAGATCTAAATCTACAATATAAAGCAGCAGTCATCAAAAATGCCAAACCCCACAATAAATAACTACAGCAATCTACTGTTGGACAAACCCAAAGATATCAACTTATGGGATAAGAACTCACTGTTTGACGAAAATTGTTGGGAAAACTGGAAAATAGTATGGCAAAAACTAGGCATAGAAACACATCTCACACCCTATACCAAATAAAGTCAAAAGGAGTACAGGATTTAGACATAAAGGGCGACACTAGATAAATTAATAGACCAAGAAATACTCAATCTATCAGATCTATGGAAAGGGGATACATTTATCACCAAATGAGGATTAGAGCACATTACACACACTGCAAAATGAATGATTTTGACTATCTTCAAAAGGTTTTGCACTAATAAAATCAATGCTGCCAAAATTAGAAGGAAAGCATCAGTTTGTAAACAACTTTCACATCAATGAAATTCACATCAGAGAGGAAGAATGAGAGACAAATAAACTAATAAATAAGTGCATTAAAAATGTACACAATCTGCTAAAGGAGAAAAGACCATTAACAACAAGGACATCAAGAAAGGCTACATAGAGGAGGAGGCACTGAGGAAGATACAAAACTGAAATAAGATAACCCTAACCCTACCACAACATACCAGCTACAAAGAGTAGGACTTATTATGTCTGTTAAATTAATGTTAATCATATCTTAAAAGGAATGGAAGGTGTACTAACATTTTGGGACACTTATTTCTCACAGTTCAATAACCACTGAACATGTGAGTGAAAGACTTAAGAAGAAGATATTTTAAAAAGATCTATTTAAAATAACATTTAATACATGAAGTTCATCTGGCTCAAGATTTATTTTGACTTTAATAGCTTGCTGGCAGTAAAAAATCCTAATCAAATCCAACAGCTTCTTCTCCAAACTATTTTTACTTTTCCTTTACCTTCAAAAGTGAAGATTTGGGAGCCATTTCTTCATAAGGAAAAAGTGCAGCTAACAATGATTTGTCTAAAATGGTTATTGTTAGGTGTACTTTTTTCTTCTGAAGAAATGGCTCTATTGCAATTACATTCATCAAAAATTAACAAATCACAAAATTTTAAGACCAAAAGAAACCTTAATGACCATAAATAGTCCAACCCATACCAGAAAGTTTTCTATCCATAATATAAACACATAATGGTTATCCAGATTCTGCCAAAAGACCAATTAGGAAAAATTTAATTCTTCCTGAGGGAGCTAATTCCAAATTTTGGTCCTTCCAATCTAAAAATTCTCTGGCTTTTTGTTCTCAGGACCCCTTTAACTCTTTTTTTCTTTCCTCTTTGGTTTTTGCAAGGCTATGGGGTTATAAGTGACCCACCCAAGATCACACAGCTAAGTAATGAAGTACCTGAGGTTGGATTTGAACTCAGGCCCTCCTGACTGGGAGGTACTCTATCCACTGTACCACCTAGCTGGCCCCAACTTCTTTAACTCTTAAAAATTATTGTCTCCCCTTCCTAGACCTTTAATTTGTGTGTATTATAGCTAATCAACCTTTATCATATTATAAGTTGTAATATCTTAGGATTATTGTGAAACTTGACCTCACAACCCCTCTGTAGACCCCTAAGGGTCTACAAATCACACTTTGAAAACTCTTGCTCAAAATCATTAAGATGTTTTTCCTTATAACTAATTATGAGCTGCTTCTCTACAAACTTCACTTTTATTTCTTGTTCTATCTTCTGGAACCAAATGAGTCTAACTCTTCCTCCAGGTGAAAGTCCTTTAAATAGATAAGAACAATTATCACCTGTCCCCTAGCCCCACCCCTCCTTTCTTTTCTTCCCCAAGCTAAACATATCCAGCTCATCCAGCTATTTACTCATTTGCCATGAATTTAAGATGCTTCATCATATCCTTACTGCTCTCTTCTGAATGTATAGATATTTGCGACATGCATGCATAGACATAAAATAGTATACTATATTTTTATTATGAACTTGATAGTCAAACACGACAATTTCCATATACAAAAGATGGAAAAACAGGATTACAAATAAAATTATGAATAAGCAATGCCTACCTACTTTAATACTGCAGTACCAAGTCTATTAGTCATTCTACTCTCTTCTGTGTAATTTATTTCATTTATTTTATATGTCATGTTTTAAATAGTGAAGAGAGCAGAAGGAAGTCCAGAGGCCAGTAACAATTCTATCATGCGAAAGAAGTATTTAGTTCACCTGGTAAATAAGACTTTTGTAGATAAACCTTTATTCTCACTAAGGGGGTTCCTGAAAAACTAAATTTTCAGAGAATATTCAAAATTAATGAGATCAGAGCTGTACCCCCTAAACTTGCATCTAGCTCCCAAATTGCCCATTTTAAACAATGTCATAGGTATTTTTTAAAAAATTAGAGCAATAGGGTGGTATGAGAAAAACTGCAGCTCAATGACCCTATTGTTGGACTTCACTGGATACACAGGAGAAAATATGAAAATACAAGATAACTGAAGGAAGCAAAAACTGAGTTTTTAAAGAGGGTCTTACATGCCCTTAAAAGCTTCCCCCTCTTAAGTTTTCATTTGAAAAATGAAGAAGACTCTTTATAATGCTACATGTTTCAAATATTTAGCTGAAATGAAGAGATAGTCGACTCAATAATATTTCTTATAGAAACTCAAGTTTGAAACATAAAATGTTCTAAAAGCCAAAAGACCACCCAAAGGCTTGTTTTCCCCACACTGAATCTGTAGTTGTGGATTTTCTAACAGCTGTGTCATGTGTTAGTTATATCATCTATGAAACAATCCCCCACTATATAAAATAAATCATTTCAATTGTACTTTCACACGCAAACAAGCATCTTTTATTGCAGGGCCATTTCCCCAAATGATGGATCACTTCTGTTCCACAATTGAGCCACTACAAAACATCTTATCCTTTGAAAGAATTTAAAATTGAGTAGTTAGCTTCTACTTTCCTTTTCAGAAGCATTATTTGTAATGGATGAGCTTCGGTTGAACTGCCACCATAAATTTCTGTTTCTGTGTCCTTTGCACTTTAACAGGCTACACAGTCAAGGACTTGGGTAGAGAATATTATCATCATGAGGTCATAAGAGTGGTAATTTATCACATACCAGTTCTGTTTTAAGTTTGTTTGATAGCAAATAAATTATTTTATGGCATTTCAGCATAACAAAACCAGGCTTAAAAGTCTTAGGGTTTTTTTTTACTGTTTGCTTTCAAGTTTTATTTTAGAATTTGGTCCTGTGCCCAGGTAGCCTCATTTGAAGAGAACAACTATTTACATCAGGTCACAGAGCCCTATGTGGTTCCATTTCATTAGCCATGACCACTTTTCCTATCTAGGAAACCAGCACTTCTAGGATGTATGTATACCTTTTTCCCAGCATACACAAATTGTCCTGCCAAATTTATATGTTTACAATTCCAATAGGCAGCACAGAACCACCTATGAGTAGAAAATTATTTAAGAGTTTAAAGTTTATATAAATAATTGCCAGAAGGGCTGCTTAAAATTCACCAGTTAAAACTAAGCAGTTTTTAAAAAAAATATTTTTACTTCCTTAAACTTATCCCAATTAATGTTTAATTAATGTAAAAATGTTTAACAATCGTTTTTTTTAAATTCTGAGTTGCAAATTCTCCTTCCTATCGATTATACATACATAAGAAGTCATGCAAAACATATTTCCATATTAACCATGTAACAAAAAACCCAAACAAAATAAAGTTAAAAAGTATGCTCTAATCTGTATTTAGAGGTCAACTATTCTTTCTGGAAGTGTTTAGAATTTTTCATCATGGATTTTCTATAACTGCCTTGATCAGAGTAGCTAAGTCTTTCACAGTTGATCATCCTTACAAAATTGCTATGACTATGTAGAATGCTCTGGTTCTGCACCCTTCATTCTGTATCAATTCTTATAACACAATAATATACCACAACTTGTTCAGTCATTCCCCAACTGAAGGACATCCCATTTATTTCCAATTCTTTGCTACCATAAAAAGAACTGCTATAAATATTTTTGTACAAATAAGTCTTTCCCCCTTTATTTTGCTCTTTTGGGGATATAAACTAGTATTTGTATTGTTGAGTCAAAGGGTATGCCGAGCTCTTATAGTCATCTGGGCACAATTCGAAATTGTTCTCCAAAATGACTGAACTAGTGACCAATTCCAACAGCAGAAAATTAGTGTCCCAATTTTCCATATTCCCTCAGCATTTACCATTTTCCTTTTCTGTCATATTAATCAATATGATAGCTATGGGGTAGTATCTCAGTTATTTTAATTTGTATTTCTCTATTCAGTAGTGTTTAGGAGCATTTTTATGTGATTATTTTGATTCCTTCTTCTGAAAACTGCTTGTTTATATAATCTGACCATTTATCACCTGGGGAAAGCCACTTATTTTTATAAATTTGGTTCAGTACCCTAATAATTTGAAAAATAAAGCCTTTATCAGGGAAATTTTTCCATAAAAAATTTCCTCAGCCTCCTATTTCCATTCTAATTTTGACTGCATTAATTTTGTTTGTGCAAAAGCTTTTTAAATTTCATGGAATCAAAAGTATCTATTTACTTCCTATAATTCTCTCTAGTTCTTCTTCAGTTATAAATTCTTCCTTTATCCATCGATCTGTCTGGTAAATTTTTCTATCCTCTTCTAATTGACTTATGATATCACCCTGATGCCTATTTATGAATTTTTGACTTTTTATCTTGGTATAAAGATTCTGGTATATGCTTAGGTTCTGCCAAATTACCTTTCAGTTCTCCCAGTAATTTTGTCAAATGTGTTTTTTACCCCCAAAGCCTGGATCTTTTGGTTTGCCAAATACTAGATTACCATAGTTATATACACTACTCTGTATTATGTACCTAAGCTATCCCACTGTTGCATCACTGCCAGTGCCGGATTGTTTTGATGATTACCACTTGGAAATACAGTTTGAAATCTAGGACTGTTAGAATGCCTTCCTTAATATTTGAGTGAGGGGGGAACTATGCTAAGTCACCAGCCTCACTTTCTCCTCCTGCGCCATCTGGATCCGCTGGCCAGATATAAATCAGTATGACTGGAAAAGGCCCTGGATGGGAGGCAAGTGACTTGCCCAAGGTCAATAGTTAAGTTAGTGTCAAGCACCTGAGGTTGTATTTGAACTCCTGTCTTTTTGACTCTAATGTCAGAGTTCTATTCTCTGTGCCACCCAACTGCCCTCACAATCAAGTGATTAGGAATACAGCAATCATCTGAAATCTGAATTCTAAAAGTCTATGTCTTCATTATTTTGAAACATTTTCTTGATTTATAATACAAATGAAAATGGATTTTCTGAGCTACTGCCCGATTTTAGTAAGGAAAAGTTTGGCCCTCTAAGATTAGGCACTAATATTCTTTATTTATTTTTAATGGGTTCCTGCAAAAAAGTATTGCAAACAGCAATCTTTTAGACAAAAAGTTCCTAGTGGTCACATATATCTGATTTCATCTTTTTCTCAGCCCTTAGTATAATCCCTTACACAGGAATATGAACTTAATATTTGCTGTAGTGAATACTGCTGAACTGAAAAGAAACAAAAAATAACTGGGCAGCAATTGGCAGCAAGAAGCAAAACTTCTGCTGCTGGGACAGGCAGCCAGAATCACCTTTAATAGTGGGACAGGAATGAGGACAAGGAAAACCTTTGACAAGCCTTCTAGGAGTCTTTCTGTCCACAAAGACTTACTGCACAGAAGGGGCTGACTATGAATGATTGATTCTACACGATTCTCAGATTCCAGCTAGTTTTAAGACTGAGTACTTTTTTTTTTAAGTTTTTGCAAGGCAATGGGGTTAAGTGGCTTGCCCAAGGCCACACAGCTAAGTAATTATTGAATGTCTGAGGCAGGATTTGAACTCAGGTACTTTTGACTCCAGGGTCAGTGTTCTATCCACCTAGCCACCCCACTTCCAGTTTTAACACCCAAGATTTCATTAATGGACAAAAGAAAAGGAAAAATGTAAAGCCAAAACAAGATGAAAATTCGATTTCTGGATTTGGCTTTCCTTGGTATAATTTTCCATCTACCAATAACTTCAATATTAAATTTTCAGTGAATTCTGTATTTCCTTTTCCTTTTTCTTTGACTTCACTTTGTACAGGTACTATATGGTAGCTTTTATTTGATTTTTATATTTCTGAATACCTATTGCTTTTTACAAGTCTTTTTCTAAAAACTCCATTTACCTGGAATCATATAAAAGCTTTCATTGAGCAAAGTATTTTGTTATTGATATCACTCATTTACTTCAGACTCTTCATGATCCCATTTGGGGATTTTTTGGCAAAGACCTGAAGTGGATTGCCATTTCCTTCTCTCAACTAATTTTACATATGAGGAAATGGAGAAAACAGGATTAGGTGACATGCCCGGGGGTTCACACATCTAGTAAATGTCTGAGGCCACATTTGAACTCAAGTTTTCCTGACTCCGGGAGCTCTGTCCACTGGGGCACCTTGCTGCCCAAAAAATATATGCCTGAATTAACAATTCCTACCACTAGTATTTCCTCAACAAAGGGTGCCATTAAGAAGAAAGTCAAATAATTAAATGTGATTCATTGATCACAACAACCTCCTAATGGTTTTAATGCAAGAAAAGAATTTATATGGAAGAGAGTGACTGGGAGAGGCAGACAGAGGAACAGAAAGAGAGACTGAAGGGTCATTTATTTAAATATCTAGAGAAACTTCCCAATGCAAACATAAGAAGTCAACCATGTTCCAAAGGTAAAACAGGTAAAGTTGGTTAGTCCAAATTTGTAGATGCAATTTATAATAATTACCATAAGCAGATGAACTTCAAGGTCCTTTTCCAAATTTTGACAGTTATGACTATTTATATCTGATTTTCCTATGCACTTAAAAATAACATGGAGATAATCTGAAAACTCTATCATCAAAACTAAACAGGAGTCAATAGGAGTCTACATTAGGATCCGTAATATACGATACTTGGCCAAAAGAAATAACATAAAAAATCTGTCATAATGTTTTAATATTTTTTCCTTCAAATGTATTCCATTATTCTCTACAGTCCCCAGTCATGCCCTTAAATCAAGTGTAAGTTAATACAATTGCCTTCTGTTTTTACTAAATTTTACCTTCTCCACTTCATCAAGCAATCTTTAAAAAACACTACTTTCATTAACAATGTAAACCTCCCCATCGTATATGTACCATATAAAAATTCCTCCAACTGGTTTTTAAGTGTGCTCCTTTGACCTTACATAACTCACTGCTCTAAGTAGGTCAATCTCTTTCTTCTTGCCTCATTTCTGAACCTTTGCTCATGTTGATCTGCCTACTTAGAATGCCCTATGCCCTCCTTCCCTTCTAAATCAATCACCATGTTTCTCTAAGACCAAACCGACCCTTCAAGGCCAGCTCCAATGCTAACATCCACTAGTAAGATTCCTCTGACTCACCTAATCCTTGTTGCTTTACTCCCTTTTCTGAATTCCAGTAATAATGGTAATTGACATTTAGTGCTTTAAAGTTTGTGAAGTTCAGTCTACAAATCACCTCATTTCATCTTTCCAAAAATCTTATGGGGGTAAATCTTACAGGTAAGGGTGGAGATTATCCCTCATTTAATGGATGAAAAAATGAGGTGCAAGATGGTCAAGAGTTTTACTTGCTCATAACCACACAATGAGAAGAATATCAAAAACATGAGTGGTATTCAGTTAAGTTTTTTCTGTTTCTCAGTCCATCCCTCTTTTCCCTAATACAGGGTTGTCTCCTCTGTTACTATTTAATTTACAAATCATCATTTACTTGGGCCATTTCATGCATTTTAGTTTTGCTTCTTCAAGAGTAGGGAATATGTTCTGTACTTCTTTATAATAAAGACACGGATGAAAGAGAGTTCTCACACCAAAAAAAAGCACTTAATAAATTCTTTCTGATTGATTAAATATATATATATATATATATATATATATATATATACACTCCTCTGAGATTAAAAAAACTGAAGAAAAGTTTTAAATATATATAGCAACACAACTGCAATCAAATCAGTTCAGATCTCATAAGATTAGTATTATAATTTTGATCACCTTCATGGATTGTTGAGGTAAACATAAAAACAATACCATGGGCCCAAGATCTGGACTGAAGTCAGGAAGATTTAGTTTTCTGAGTTCAAATCTGACTTCAGACACTAAATGTCACTGAACACCAGTGGTGTGACCCTGAGCAAGTCACTTAACCTTGTTTTGCCTCTCTGTTTCCTCATCCGTAAAATGAACTGGAGAAGGAAATGGCAAAGCATTCCAATATCTCTGCCAAGACAATGCCAAATGAGATCATAGAGAGAAATGTTTGCAAACAACCAAATAACAAATTGATTTTTCAGAAACATTTGACTTGGGTGGACAAAAAAAGTTTTGAAATCTACTCTAATAATGTACCTCCCATACATATGTACTTACAATTACATGATTCCAATGCTACAGAGAGATAACTTTGTTCTGACATACTGAGTAGTGACATCAAGTGAGATATAGAACAAGGAAACATATGTTTTGAAAAAGTCCAAATGAAAGAAGGACTCTTTATCAAATATAAGGTCCTCCAAATTCAGAAGTATTTTTACTGCATTATGCCCTACAACACTATATAATCTCCTCAGAAAAAAATATGCACAGAAAATTAATTGGCCTATGCTAAAAAAAATGAATAAAACCACAATTTTTATAGACTATGCCACTGGACAGGGAGGTCACTGAGTTAGTCCATTAACATGTGTACATGTGTATATACACACACATGCATATGTATATGTGTGTGTGTGTGTGAGTGTGTGTACTTTGTGTTGTGTGGGAAGGAAGTTCCTATGGTCCCTTCATTTTTATCCCTCAGCCAGCTACCTTAAATTTGAGTTCTTTGAAGGTCAAACTGTTCTTCAGATTCCTGGCCCCAAAACCTTCAAAATGTGTTTTGCTTTTACCAGTCAGCTGTAGGGCACACTTAGTTCATACAACAGTATGTAATTAAATAGAAATGTTAAGAAAATTTCTCTCTCAAATCTGAAATTATTTGTGTGTGTGTGTGTAAAACTAAAGAGTTGGTCTCTGTAAGAATTATGCATAGAGCATTCATGAAGGACATTGATAGTACAAGGCACCTGTATGCAAAGATGCACCCATGGGTACCTGTGAAAAGGGCATATATATGGCAGGGTAACATACTTCAGACATTGAAAAAATATTAGTCTTCTCCTGGGGTCATCACATTGGACTTTCCCAGGCTAAGAGACAGCAGCAGCTGGGATAATAAGAGAGATCTTGTCAAAGGACATAACCCAAATATACTGTACTTGCCCACCTGGCCTAGGAGGGTAGGTCAAGGACCAGGCTCCTGAGTCCTAACTTCCTGTGTACAGGAGTTAGGCATTCCTGATCCTAGAATATGGCCTTTGAGTTTGAGATGGAAAATTTCTTGAGAACATCAGTTTTAGGAGTTGTCTTGAGATATAACCCCCAAGTTGGAGAATTCTCAAGTTTTGAAATTCAAAGATTAGACCTTATAGTAACCATTGTGAGTAAAAGGTAAAAAGCCACAACATGAAGATGGGAATAGAAGGGGAGGTTTGTAAGACTTTGAGACTTTGTCACTCCCAATCCCCATTATTAGAGTATAAATGATGTAGAAAATGCTGGTTCAGTGTAAAAGGGGGTTGCCTAATGAGCAGTTCCAAAATGTGTCTGGCTTCCAGAGGAAATCTAAATTACAGGAAGCACAAATATTCTTTTTTTGGGGGGGGGGAATTTCATTTTTATTAGTATTTGTTTTGTTTTGTGGGGAAAGGGTGGGGTGAGTGTAGGAAATCTGGGGATACATGGAATCTCAGAAGACTGCCCTGTTGGTAAAGGCAAGTTTTTTCTTTATTAGGGAAGCTTATGAGGTACTTATCAAAGGGTTTTTATATTTTCTGTATCTGTCACTGGTCTCTGATAAGTCTTTTTCAGCTTCTAGACTTTTTGTGGGGTGAAATAAAATCTGTCCTCTATCCATACATGTTTGCTACCTTGAGTATTGTACAAGAACTGGGTACTATAATCACACTTGAAATCTAGATGCTCACTGAGCTAAATCTCCCTGGAGTTTACCTCCTCCAACAGAAAAGAGATTGAGTAGCACTGCAGGTAGGAAAGGATTTTAAACTCCTCCCATCATGCTCCTCTATTCTATGCAAGTTATCTAAATTATAGTTGGGAGATTTTCCTATATTGAGCTTTGGATGGGAAAAACAAACCAAAGGAACTCTTGTTTAGGTGCCCCCAGAATCATATATGGTTTGAGTCAAGAATCTTAAGGGTAGTTAGAACACTGGCCCTGGAATCAGGAGGATCTGAGTTCAAATCCAGCCTCAGACACTTGCTACTTACTAGCTGTGTAACCTTGGGCAAATCCTTAACCCTGACTGCCTCACACCCGGGGCCTTCTCCAGTTGGTCTGATTCCTATCTGGCCACTGAACCCAGAAGACTTTGGAGAATAAAGTGAGGCTGGTGACTTAGCACAGCACCTCCTCACTCAAATTCAAATCATGTGCAAGTCTTGGTATCACCTCCCTAATGTCATGGTCTTCTTCGAAAATAAAGAACAACCAACAACACCTTTCACTGGGGAGTACCATGGATAAGCCTGCAGAGTTAAGAAGATAGCTTCCAGCCTGCTCTTCTAACCTCCTTCTGTGCTTCAACCATCATCTTCTGCTGGGGGCTATCTGACTTCAGAGGCCAAACCCACTATTCACTGTTGACACCTAGTTTCCTCTTAGCAATAGTTATTTGTCCATATGAATTAGAATAAAAGATAACACCAAAGACATCTGTAAAAAGAAAAAGGAGATAAAAATGAGACACCACAAAATATTAGAAGAATCAGAAGAAAGTTTCTTTACAGCTGGAGGATCCTCTGGAGAATTTATAGAAATCATTCTTAAGAATGATTATGCCAGTTGAAAATAAGTGGAGAGAATACACATACACCGACGAAATTACAAAACTATCAAAAGATATAGTCTCATTCACTTATGATACTCAAATATTGATTTTTTTTGGTCTAATTTCTTAACAATGTAGAATCTTTACAATGAAAGGATTACAGAGTACTGAAATGGATATGGAATTCCTCAAGTAATCCATTTTCTTCTTTCCACAAAAACAATATTTTCCCTTTCATCTATTCACAAGTTTCAGTTAATTCTACTTAACACCTCAACTTTGGGTTCAATGCCAACTTTACTGACTTTATTTGCATTTTGGATTATCAAGCGCCAATCATAATACAATAGTGCATTCTCATAATGAATAGCTGATATTGTGAACAGTCATGCAAGCATTAATATCCTTTTGAACTTAACAGGGTAACACAACTCACCAGCCCTTCCTCCCCTACGCAAACAAATGTGAAAACTAATGACATATGGTAAAAGCATATGCAGCATCTGGACCTAGTCACCAAGCAATTCATTAAACAATGATGAACTTTTTAGTTGGGCAGTAAACCTGGAAAGGCAGGTTGGAGCCAGAATGTTAAGAGTTTTAAAAGTCAGTCATTCAATTACTGAGCTGTCAACCTGCCAGGCACTATACAAACTTGACCCTGGGGAAAGAGATACATTAAAAAGAAAGACAGCCTACCCTTAAGGAGTTTTCAATCTAATAGTGAAGACAACAAAAAGACCCCAAAGACTATGGTGACTGTGTCAGTGAATGACAGAGATAACATTGAGATACACTAAGGAGGCAAAACTGATTAAATATGAAGGGTGAGGGAGAAGAAAGAATCAAGGATGACTAAGGTTGTGAATCTGAATTTTTGGAAAATCTTGGAACCATAAACAGAAACAGGGTGTTAGGAAGAGGAAAGGGTTCTGCGGAAAATAAGATCTTGAGTTCTGTTTTGAATATGCTAAGCTGGGATGCTAGTGAGACAGCTAGTTGGAGAAGTCCACTAGACTGTCTGGAACTGGATTCTAGGAAGGAGAATGGATACATAAAACTAGGGAGTGTGGGGGGGAGGAAAAGTGACAAGGAAGGAAAGGAGTATTTCAATGGAAAAGATTGAATTAGTATAGCCATAATTTATTTTGATCATCATTTGAAGTTAATAATTCAAATTCAACAAATATTTATTAAGCACTTTCTATGTAAACAGCAGTATGATAGTGCAATTTATGCAGTGTTCTCTGCTGATGATCATATTTCCACTGACAGTTCCCTAAGTCTTTTAGAAAAACTTGGATATGGATTTATTTCCATTCAGTGACGGGAAATATAGGGAAGAAAAAGAACCATAAGAAAAAAAATAGAACCATAGTTGGAAGTTAGAAGAAACCCCAGAGTCCACTTCATGCCTAACCATGAATCCTCTTTTTCAACTGGTCAACCAGCATTTGATAAAGAGACTTCTAATGAGAAGGAATTCAATAGTTCTCAAGGTAGCTTATCTACCTTTACTTAAGTTGGAAATGTTCGGAAGTATTTTTTACATAAAGTCCTGAATCAGCGTCTATACCACTTCTGCCCATTGTTCCCATGTCTGTCCTCCAGGACCAAGCAGTGGGAAAAGGAACCTCAATATATCTATCATCTCACTTTTACTCTCTCTTTAATGATGTTCTAAACTGGTTCTGCTCACTTCCATGCACTTCTGAAATCATTCTACTTTTGATTTCTTAAAGCATAATAAAATTCCATTTACAATCATATTCCACATTTTGTTCAGTCATCCCACCATTGATGGTATTCCCTCAATTTTCAATTCTTAGTTATCACATAAATGAACTGCTATAAATATTTTTGTACAAATAGGCCCTCTTCCTTTTTTTAAATCTTTGGGATACAGAACCAGAAGATGCATCATTTCATTTTATTTTTTTATTTAATATTTATCCTCATTTTGTACAAATAATGTTTTTTTACATTAATAAAATATTCTTGTTTAAGGGTATTTCATTTATTGCTTGAGCAATAAAGTAAAGGGGCAAGAAAAAATTAAAAATTAAAATTAAAAAATTTAAAAAAATAGTAGTAATTGTAGGCATGGCCAGGTGGCGCAATGGACGGAGCTCCAGCCCTGGAGCCATGAGCACCTGAGCCCACATCCGGCCCTGTACACCTAACAATCACCTAGCTGTGTGACATGCAAGCCACCCGAAACCCACCGCCCTGCAAAAACCAAAAGAAAAAAGAAAAAAAAGACCCAAAATCAAATGAAATAGTAATAATAGCAGGGGTGGCTAGGTGGCAGACAGAGAGCATTAGCCCTTCAGCCAGGAGCACCTGGGTCCAAATGCGGCTTCAGACACCCAACGCTCACCCCGCTATGCAGCCCCAGGCAGGCCAACCAGCCCCATTTGCCCAGCACCCCACCCTAATAATAATAATAATAATAATAATAATAATAATAATAATAATGTGCTTGAGTCTTTGTTCCAACACCAACAACTCTGTCGCGGGTGGATGACATTCTTTATGGTAAGTCCATGGCAAAAGTTACTTCCATATTTTTCCACTGTTGCCATTGCTGATCGCAACTCCCTCCTTTCGTATTTCTCCACTACCAGGTACTATATTTTCTCTCTCCTTTCACTATGATTCTGCTGTAGGGTAGCTGAATGGCGCAGCAGACAGATCCCCGGCTCTGGGGCCAAGAGGCCCCAAGCCCCCATACCACCCCTTAGGCAGAGCATTCACCTGGCCCTATGGTCCCGGACAGGCCATCCAATCCCAGGCCCTTGCAAGAAGTAAAAAAGAAAATGTGTTCTATCTGACCCCTCTCCCCCCATGGTCCATCCTCTCCTCCATCATTCACATCCCCCCCTTCCCCCTGACCCCCTTCTTACTCCAGATGCCTATACCCCATTGAGTATATATGCTGTTTCCTCTCCTAGCCACCTCTGATGAGAGTGAAGTTTCCCTCATTCCCCCTTGCCTTCCCCCTTCCTTATCATTGCAATAGCTTATTGTAATACAGAAAAATCTTACTATATGAAATATCTTGGCCTATTCCCCCTCTCCTTTTTTCTTTCTCCCATTACATTTCCCTTTTTTTCTATTGACTCCATTTTTACACCATATTTTTTCTTCGAATTCAGCTTTCTCCTGTGTTTCAACTATAAAAACTCCCTGTACCTGCTCTATTAACTGAGAAGGTCCATATGAGTATTATAAATGTCATTTTTCTATACAGGAATACATGCAGTTCATCATCATTAAGTCCCTCATATTTTCTCTTTCTCCTCCAATCTTTCTGCTTCACCTGAGTCTTGTATCTGAAGGTCAAACCTTCTGTTCAGCTCTGGCCATTCCAAAAGGAACATTTGAAATTCCTCTGGTTCACTGAAAATCCATCTTTTTCCCTGGAAGAGGACATTCAACCTTGCTGGGTAGTTCATTCTTGGCTGCATTCTAAGCTCTTTTGCCTTCCGGTATATTGTATTCCAAGCCCTACGAGCTTCCAATGTAGCTGCTGCTAAGTCTTGTGTGATCCTGACTGCAGCTCCACGATATTTGAACTGTGTCCTTCTGGCTGCTTGTAATATTTTCTCTTTGACTTGGGAGTTCTGGAACTTGGCTATAATATTCCTAGGGGTTGGTTTTTTGGGATCTCTTTCTCGGGGGGATTGGTGGGATTCTCTCCATTTCTATTTTGCCCTCTGTTTCTAGAATATCAGGGCAATTTTCCTGTAGTAATTCTTTGAAAATGATGTCAAGGCTCTTTTCCTGATCATGACTTTCAGGTATTCCAATAATTTTTAAATTATCTTTCCTAAGTCTGTTTTCCATATCAGTTGTTTTTTCAATGAGATATTTCACATTTTCTTCTAATTTTTCATTTTTTTTGGTTTTGAAGTATTGATTCCTGATTTCTGTTAAATTCATCCATCTCCCTGAATTCTATTCTTTGTCTAAAGGTTTTGTTCTCCTCAGAGTTTTCTTATCTCTTTTTCCATCTGGCCAATTTTGCTTTTTAAAGCATTCTTCTCCTCAATAACTTTTTGAACTGTTTTATCCATTTGACCTAAGCTGTTTTTTAGCATGCTATTTTCTTCAGCATTTTTTTTGGATTTCCTTGACTAAGCTACTGACTTCATTTTCATGTTTTTCCTGCATCTTTCTCATTTCTTTTCCCAGTTTTTCTTCTAACTCCCTCATTTGATTTTCAAAGTATTTTTTGAGCTCTGTCATAGACTGATCCCAATTTCTGTTTTTCTGGGAGTCTTTAGATGCAGGAGCTTGTACTTCCTCATCTTCAGACTGAATATTTTGATCCTTCTTGGGCTCATATGCAAAATATTTCTCAATGGTCTTCCTCTTGTTTCTCTGCTTGCTCATTTTCCCAGCCTTAGCCTGTTTTGGGGGTGCTTCCTGAGCTTTTGGGACACTCCCACAAGGATCTCAGTATGTGAGGCTCTGTCATCTCTCCTGGTCTCTGAATGACCATATGCGCCCCCCTCTGCTACAGGGCTGAGGTGGGGGGCCCCTGCTGTTCTATTGGGGGGGCCTAGACTGAGATCAGGATCTGAATGTGGTCAGAGCCTCAGAGTCCTGTTTCAGGGGCAGAGGACAGAGCTCTACAGTGTCTCTTCACTCCCCTCCCTAGGTTCAATGGGCTCATGCCCTGGGGGCTCCTACTTACAGGCTCTGCCTGCTTCTGTTCCTGGATCTGGGCTGTTCTGGCCAGGCTGCTGGCTGTGTGCCCTGAGGGCTGGGCTCCAAGCGCTTGCTCTGGCAGAGCCCCCCCCAACTGTTCCCCCACTTTGTGCCTGGTGCTGGGCTCCAAGTGCTTGCTCTGGCAGAGCCCCTCCCAGCTGTTGCCCCACTTTGTGCCCAGTGCTCCCTGGGGTGTAGCTCAGGAGACTCCCCTGGGGCTGCCTCTGGGAGGCTGAAGTTCTTTCGCTCTGGCGGGCCACCCCTCCGACCCCAGGGAGCAGAGCATTTCTGCTCTTTTCCGGGTTACCTTGAGTAGAACTACCTCACTGGGTCCCTCTGTGGGTTCTGTCTCTCGAAAGTTTAGTTAGAGTCCTTAGCTTATGAGTTTTATGAGAGAGCGCCTAAGACAAAATCCTTTCTTGTTGCCATCTTGGCTCCGCCCCACCATACATCATTTCTTATAGCACAGTAATATTGCATTACATTCAAGAATGATAATTTATTTAGCCATTCCTCAACTGATGGCATTAACTTTAAATACCTAAATAAAGGCAACTGCTTTTTTCTTCTGTGAAATCTATAGAACAGGGAAGGGAAAGAGCTAGGATGAGGGACTGGAGTTGTTATTTTATTAACATAAAGAAGCCCTGGATCAGTAGACTCCCTCTAACAATACGGACCAGCACTTCTCAAAAATTAAGAGTATTAGAAAATATAGTCTAGACTTGTAAGAGATTAAGTGATTTTCCCAAGATCATGCATTCATAGAGTCAAGTGTGACAAAGGTAGGATTGAACTCAGGTCTTAAAGATCCAAAGGTCTCTATACATTAAGCCAACTGCCTTTTGTGAAAACCATTTGGAAACATTAAAAAAAAAACCCTAACCCTAAAGAAAAATTTATTATTATTAATATGCAACTATATTAACTATATTAACAAAATAAAAAAAATAACCTCAGTGGTGAAAATTCTTAATTCCAAACTGTGAGCTCCAAATAATGACCTTGGACTCCATTCATCATCCCAAACAGAACCTCAGACTCTGTCCCTAGAGCCACCAAGACTGGTAGAACACCCTTCATCTTACTCAGAACTAAGCCTCCACCTCACTTAGAGGTCACACAATAGCTCCCTTTTCTGTTCCTTGAGAAAGACATTCTATTTCCAGACTTTAGGCATTTTTACTGCCAGTCCCCTATAAATGGAATACTCTCCCTCTTCAAGTCTACTTCCTGGCTTCCCTGGTTTCCTTCAAGCATAAGCTAAAATCTCACCTATGAGAATAGTATCTCCTTTTGACTAAAATTTAAACCCTGAGCGTCAGGGAATATCTTACTGGCTTTTTTAATTCATATCTTCAGCATTTAATTATAAGTGCTTCATAAATGCTCTAACAGCAATATTTCCTTGGCTTTCTTTAAGTCTCAACTAAAATTTCATCTTTTTGAGGAAACCTACCCCAAGCCCTGTTATTTTCTAGTACCTTCTCTTTATTATTTCCTAAGAATCCTATTATAAGAGATGAACTAGAACAATGAATTGCATAAAACTCAGGTGTATATCTCTCTTTAAGGGTTTAGAAAGCACTTCTAAAAGTGTTTTTCCCTACTTGATTCTTTTAGGTAAAAACATTCTTAAATTATTACTAATCCTGTTATTTTAATGAGAAAACTGGCTCAGAGCATCTTGCTAGTGTCAGAATCTAGATTTGAACTTAGTTCTCTTGATTCTAAATATGACACTCTTCCACTAGACTCCACTGTCTCTCTAGTATTCAATGAACCTTTGATGAATGAATGAATGAATTAATGATCAAGGCACATACTGTTCTTGGAGACATTTACTTCTTTTCCTTAAATATCTGCTATAATTATGCAGGAAAAAGAAGTTAGAATGGCCAGGCAAGTTGTTTATCAGCTTGAGCTCCTGTCTTTGGTTAAAATGGTAAGTGTTAGGAACTTCTTAAGAAATGAATACTCAAATTATTGATGTGCCACCAATGGAGGAAAGCAATGACATCTAAAAACAGCACAATATATCATCAGAAATGGCACTAATGCTAAAGTTTGAAACAAATTTGGGGGCAGGAAACATACTTTGTAGAATCATAGCTTCAAGCTGGAAAAGATCCTATAAACTGATCTAAACTTTAATTTTACAGATGAAGGAATTAAGACCCAGAGTAAGAAAGAGACTTGTCCAAGATCATCCAAGGCAGGACTCAAATCCAGGTCTTTTGGCTCTGAGTATGAAGGTATTTCCACTAAAACACACACAATCACAATCTCCCCCTCTCCTTGCTGTGTGTGTGTGTAGATCTATATATGCACATAATATAAAATTATGTCTATTATATCTTACATGATGATAGATAATATAATATGTGTAATATATAGTCATATATACACATACATATTAGTTATATTTTTGCTATTTAATATTATATTATATACAATATAGAGATGGATACCTCATTTATATCAGACATTTGTTTTAGGAATACAGTTTTAAATTATATTTCTAATATTTAAAATATATTTAATTTATGAATTAAAATAATTTATTATTGTTATTAATATAATTGTATTACATAATGATATTTTGTTAGTACTATAATAAATAAATATTCATTAGTAATACAAATTAAACATTTATATCATAATTAAGTACAGCATAATTGTTCCTTTGGTCAGTAATAATATAATTATATTAACATATAAATTAAATATACTTGAAATTTTAAATATTTAAATATATAGTAAAACTGTATTGCTTAAAACATGCCTATGACATGAATGAATCCTACATCTATAATCCTCTCTTGGCCTAACAAACTACAGAACAGTATCTTCCTTATCTCCATCTAAATGTTCTGCGGGCAAAGCAAATGTAACATGTACAAGCTGAAACTCATTATCTTTTCCCCAAACCTACTTCTTTCACAGGTGCCATCTTTCTCCCCACCCCCCCTTCACTTAGACTTGAAATCTGTGAGTCATCTTTAACTACTTCTCCTTTGTTCCCTCAATCCAGAGTTAGTAAATCCCATTCCACCCGCCTCCATAATTCTTCCTTCTATTCCTTTGTCTCCATTCCCACTGCTACCACTCTTGTACAGGTGTCTTCATTACTTGTCACTCAGTATTTGAAGGGACTTCAGAGTCAGTCAACAACAGATACTGTGCTAAGAATTAAGGATACAAAGGATACCTGCCCTCAAGGAGCTCACAGTCTGATGGGGGAGACAACTATATGTACAAAAAAATATATATATATATTTTGGATAGATTGTAGAGAATCAACAGATAGCGTCTGACAAAACCATCATTCTACAGCTGAAAAATGAAATGACTGGCTTGACCAAGGTCACAAAATGGATTAAGAAATGGGAGACAGGGTTCAAACCCAGGCCAGCTTGGATTCAAGAATTCAGAATTCTTTCCACTATCCAGCCCTTGCAAACAACTGGTTTAGTTTCATTGCCTTCAGTTTCTCCCCCTTATCTATCAATTGTGAATGCTTATTTTTAGTTATAATTATTATTAACTTCCAGTAAAGTCCTATCCCAATGCTTCAGCAGGGCATAGATGTGAGTAAGAAAGTATGGAAGGACTAAATACAAGGTTGTCTTCAGGGTGATGAATTTTAACCACAGTAACTCTTTAAGATGCCCTACTAAATCATGAGGGATTTAATGTAATTGTGTAAGGAGAATCTAAACCACTGACAACAGAGATCACTTAAGTTTGTGAGAATTATTTTTATTCTATCTACAGCTTCTGAAATAATAATTTTCCACAGTTCTGATCATGGCATCTCCTTGCTAATAAATCTCAAAAGCTCCTCAATAGCAATGTGGCACACTGGAAAACAAATTAGCAATCAAACCAGAAGACATCCTCAAAGAGCTCCAATGGTGAAGACAACAAGCAAATAACTATATACAAACAAGATACGTACAGAATAAACTGGCCAGAATTAACAGAAACCATCTAATCCCTTCATTTTATAGATGAAGAACTGAGGTTCTGACACTTGTCTTATATAGCAAACAATTCATTTGACTCCTCAAAACCTTATTACCCTTGTTTGTAAACTGAGAAAAATTACAGCTCACTATCTCACAACAGAACAACTGGGTGTCTTGAAAGGCCAAAGAGAGAGAGAGAGAGAGAGAGAGAGAGAGAGAGAGAGAGAGAGAGAGAGAGAGAGAGAGAGAGAGAGAGAGAGAATAACAGGAAGAAAAGAGCAGATGACTGACAATTTCAAAATCTACAAAGAGGTTCAAGAAGGATCAGAATTGAGAAAGGATCATTAAATTTGATTAACTGGTTGGTTGGTTCTTGTCCTTCATTATCAAAGAAGACCAAAATGACATCATTATGTTTGAGACAAATTACAGTGTGTTCAACTGTGGTTGATCAGACCAATATGAACTTGGAATGCCCTACCACAGGTTGCACACAAATAGTCTATGTGAACGCCTGGGGTGGGTACTCTAAACTTACAAATGTCATGTTTCCTTTGAGCTGCTTCAATTCTGTCTTCCTCTTAAGAGTGCAGTCCCTTCTCCCTCACTGATGTGGGCATGCCAAGCTTGGCAGTGCCAGTGTCTCCCATGCTGTATGATCAATTCTAAAGTTCTTCAATGAGACCTTCAGGGTATCTTGGTATCATTTCCTCTGACCCCCTTGTGAATGCTTGCCCTGTGTGAGTTCTCCATAAAATAGTCTTTTGGAAAGTGTTATGTCTGGCATTCTAACAACATATCCCGCCCATTGTAGTTGCACTCTCTGTAAGTAATGTTGGAATGCTAAGCAGTTTAGCTCAAGAGAGGACCTCAGTGACTGGTGTCTTCTCCTTCCTGGTGATCTTCAGAATCTTCCTAAGACAATTTAAATGGAGTGATTCATTTTCCTGACATGACACTGGTAGATTGTCTGGGTTTCATAGGCATATAACAATGAGGTCAACATAAGTCATTACCAGAGTCCTTTTCAATAGATTGATCCTTCACCTGGAAGTTGGTCACCTTCTTGAGAGCCAGTGTGGCTTCAGAAAGGTCAAGGAAAAGTCGATATGGTGTTGCTGCCCAACAACTCCAGGAAAAACGCCAGGACAAAACAGAGGTATGTATAAAATATTTGTATATTTGTAGATCTGACCAAGGCCTTTGATACTGTCACTTGTGAGCAAATGGAAAATTATGTGAAAATTTGGTTGCCCAAAAAAGTTCATCGGTACTGTACACCAGTTCCATGATGGCAGGCATGCCTGAGTTCTGGACAGTGGACTATGCTCTTGAGATTTCCAGGTCACCAATGGAGTAAAACAAGGATGTGTCCCTGCTCCCAGGATTTTTAGTATGATGTTTTCAGCCATGTTATCAAACATCTTCAATGAGGATGAACATGGCCTCAAGGTCAGTTACCACACTGATGGCAAATTCTTCAGCTTGAAAAAGTTACAAGCTAAGATCAAAGTGGAGGGAGTATTGGTGCATGATCTATTGGCAGATGATTGTGTCCTCAATTCAGTCTCTGAAGCTGAGATGCAACAAGTATGGATCGAATCTCTGCTGCTTTTGCTCATTTTGGTTTACCAATTAACTTCAAGAGAACACAGTGCTCCATCAGCCAGCACCACACCATCCATATGTGAAACCATCATTTACAGCAAATGGAAAAGTTCTGAGTATTGTGGACAAGTTCACTTACCTTGGCAGTGCTCTTTCCAATGGGGTGCACATTGACAATGAGGTTGACACTTGCATTGCCAGAGCTAGCTCAGTATTTGGGAGGCTCCGAAAAAATGTGGGGGAGAGAAGCATTAGACTGACTACCAATCTGAAAGTCTACAGAGTCCTTGTGTTTTCCTCATTGCTCTATATCTGTGAAACCTGGACATTTGGTAATTAAGAGAATAGAATGTAGGTGGCCACTGAGCCTTAAGTTAGGAAAATTTATGCCTGAGACTCTTGTTATGTGATCCTGGTGAGTTATTAACCCTGTTTGCCGCAGTTTCATCATCTGTAAAATGTCCTGGAAAAGAAAATGGCAAAAGCATTCCAGTATCTTTGCCATGAAAACCCCAAATAGGGGTCACAATGACTTGGATGTGACTGAACAGCATCTCACTCTAATCTCATAGAAAATACAATTGCCATTAGTAATTAGATCCCTCAATTAAAGGGTTAAAGGTTCATTACAGAAGCAAGCTAGATGGTGCAGTGGATAAGAGCCCTGGAGTCAGGAGAACCTGAGTTCAAATTCAGCCTCATATAGTTGCCTTACTAGCTATGCGATCTTGAGCAAGTCATTTAACCTCATTGCTCCCCACCTTGCCACACCCCCCATGGACCAAAAAAAGATGGCATGGTGGTATGTGATATTGAAATTTTGTTACTTTATTCTAAAGGAACAAGAATCAACTTTCTGAAATTGCATAATATAGAATCTAGCAAAAGACAGAAATAAAAATTGCTTATTGTCCAGTCCAGTTCCAGGACTATTGATTTCAGTCTTCTCCTTACTGTCAAACAAACATAATCCCTTTAAAATAAAAACCCTAAATTTATAAATTCATAAAAAACCCTAAATTTATTTTCCCATGGAATATCAATTATTCAAGTAATCATTTAAAAAATTCAGCATTCAAATGACAAAATGTTTTAAATACAAAATTCAAGTGACAAAATGTTTTAATATATATGAGAAACTTCTCTCATAAAAAGAGGTCCAACTTGCCTCCTAGCAGAATACTTGCAAATGAAGAATGTTGAAATGAAACATTTACAATCATGTGGCAATAGAGTATTTGCTTCTGCTCTAAACTCTGGAACCCTATATTCTTAGAGAGATTCACAAAGAGGATATAGTCTACCTTGTCCTGCTCCATACAGCATTCAACAATGATTATTGAGAAAATGAAGACAGTGAACACTTACAGGTTTGGGGAAATATATATTGTTAAGTATTAGGAATATTTGAATACACAACCAGGGGAACTTTCCAATACAACAAGCATTTATTAAGTGCCTGCTATATGAATAGCTACATGCTGAGCTAAAAGAAATATAAGATTTATACAAAACAGAATCCTTGGATTCAAGGAGTTCACAAAATGTTCTCAGAGGCTCCTATAAGAGAATTCAGTATGTGTGGGATAATTCCAGACACGTGGGTCTTGACATCAATCATGACTTTCCTTAAAAAGAAAAATTAGAGTAGTCAGTTTCACTGCTAAAATCAATCTTACAATATACTTCATTGTGTCCTGTGCTGAGAGAGATCTAAAGTCCCTTTTTGCTATTAGGTTATTTCTTGAAATTGTCTCATTTCTGGACAAATTTCTTAGAGAAGTAACTGTAAGATGTCAAAGTCTGCCATTTTCCTGAATATTTTCCTCATCAATCTAAATTTCTGTTCATAACATTTCAATTGATCTCAGATGTGCCCTAGAACCTTCCCTTTTTACTTCCTCAATCAAAGCTTTGGAACTGACAAGGTTCATATTTGGTAGGTTTGATAATGTGCAATCAATTATCTCCTTTCTTAGAATATGAGCTGAAAACTGTAGCTAGTGTTTTGGTCATATGATTATATGGTATTTCAACTAGGTAATTTAGTATTCTTCAAATCCTAGGTTACAGTTGAACTAAGGACTTTAAAACAACCACACTCCTAAAATCTTTCATTTCCATTTCACAGGCAATGACACCACTCTGAACATGTAATCAAAAAGAATTGAGTTCAAATTCATATATTAACTAGCTGCAAGACCCTGGACAAGTCTCTAAACCTCCTGTCTCAGTTTCCCCATCTGAAAATGGGGATAACAATAACCCAGGATTGTTGTTCTGATAAAATAAAATAACATAGCTTTGCAAACCTTAAAGCTAGGCATTATATCATTGAAAACTGTGGCAAAGCAGGTCATCTGACTTGTTCCAGGTCATTGGCAATGGTTACATTTAAGAGTCTAATTCTTCAGTGTAAAAATACAGAACAGGGAACTGAAAAAGCTGATGAAGGTGTATACTATTATTTGGTAGACTGCAAACATTTTATTTGGGCTTTTGGAGAACAACAAGATCTCTTTTATCATAATTTTACTAGTGAACACAATAGCTAGTGATAAGCAACAAGCACAAAATAAGCAACTAAGACTTGGAATTAGGAAAATTTGAGGTCAAATATGACCCTAGACTTTAGCAGTGTCACTCTGGGCAAGTTACTTGACCTCTGTATGTCTCAAAGATAGCAAATACCTACCAAATCGTTGTGAGGATAAAAGGAAATAATATTTGTAGAGTGCTTTGCAAACCATTAATTATATTAAATGCTAGCTATTAAAAATAATATATAAATATATTTATAAATATTTATGATTTATATATACAAATATACAAAACATACATAAATGTTAGCTAGTTTTTCATGCTCTCAGGCATGGGTTTAAATCATGATTCTACTTCTACCTGTATAACCTGAAAAGGATATCTATCACCTCTGTATACCTTAGACCCATATCGGGGCTGACCAAAACATCTCCCAGTTATCTGCCAGCTCTAGATTTCCACCTTTTTTCTGAAAGCACTCAGGATTCATTTCCTTAGAAATCCCTTTTGAGACCTTTTAAGGTAGTATGTGATTTCATGGTAGGGTTTATCCAAGACCTCAAAACGAGGAAAAAAACAGTCCCAACTGAGAAAGTCATAAGAGTGACTGACGTCAAAGTAGAGAAATTCCAAGTAAGAAAAAAGTCAATAAGTTTAAAGAAATTTGTACTCGGTGATTCACTTGTAACTTATTTTCTGGCACTTCATCCATAGTTCATTATATTATATCAACTTTCCTCTTTCAATCGCTGAATTCTGGCCTCCTCAGGCATCTTTTAAAGACACAGATGACTAAAATCATCCCCCTCCAGAGTCCATCTAAACTCTGTAACTATAACAAAATATTTGAAGATTCTATGAAAAAGCCTTACATTCTTAATGCTTATTATGGGTAATAAGCTCATACTATGTGCTTTTCAGGGTTATATGTGCTTCGTCTTGTCTAACAATGATTAGCTATGTAATAAGTCACTCAATATATGCAAATATAACATGCGTGAATTTTATCAAGCTAGATAGTTAGAGGTGTATAATTATTAAATCATCGGTTTGATGATGTATTGTTAGCTAAATCACTGATTTATTTTCTTCTGAGTTCTTGATGAAGAGTATAACATAATGTCTACGGGAAAACATAATTTACAATAGGTGTTCCAAGAGGACAGAGACACATCACTGGTTTTGCCTATAATTAATAAGGAATACTATGAGGAAAATCAGAATACCATCATAACAAATTCAAACACTCAGAACAAAAGTAACTTCTTTAAACTGCTGGAAGAATTATGGGTCAGACCTGTACGTCAGCCATAACTAATCAGCATGAGAAGAGTGCCCAGGGCCCTGTTTGATGGCTTAAGCCAAGTAGTCAGCTCAAAATAACATTACAGCACCTCTTTTCTTCAACTAATGACCCTGACCCAAAAGAAAGGCAAACAAAAATGAACAAAAATAAACATCTTCCTTTGAAGTGCTAAACATATGGCTACTCAGTTTTATCCACATCTCTTTGCTATTCTTGGCAACAAATAAGTCCAGCATACTGGAAAAACTACTGGAAAACACCTGAAAATTGTCAAGTTTTCAGAAGCAGGTGTCTGGAAGATGCACATCAAAAAACAAACCCAGAACAGTATACTGAAAGACAGGAAGCCACACAGTCAAGTCATAAGAGCATTACTAGAATAAAAATGTTTATATTCATGTATTAAAAGGCCTGCCAAGTAGACAATACTCTCAGTTCAGAGCTTTTACCAGCATTCCTCTATGTGAGCAGAGGCAAAATGTCATCAGTCTCAAATTACCAACACAGACTTTAGCAAAAAGAATTTCTTCTGTAAAGAGAATTAGTGAGATCATGAAAATCCTTCTGTCAAAAGGAATTTTTTAAAATTTGGCATGTTAGCATTTAGACATTTAAATTTTGCTTGGTTTTTGTTGCTAAAAGTTAATGCAATTTAAACTAGGTTAACATTCTCTTCTTATCATTTTACCAATCCAAATGCTTACTGCCATATCCGCATTTTGCAACTAATATTCTAAAGTGATTCAAACTATATCTGATTAGTACATTAAATGCTTTAAAAAAACACACACACCACGAGGAATATAGATTACACATGCATATGCTTCGTAGTTGATTCTTCCTTTATTCCAGTTTGCCATTAAATCATACCACTAGAATGGCTTTCCAAAAATATTATCTAGTCAACCCATTTGGTTTGGTACTGTACTTTACTCCTAAATGAAGTATTCATGAAAGAGCACATTCTCTATAGCTGTGGAAACATACATTTGTCTTACATTACTTTTGTATTGTATGTAGAACCTGGCTCCCAAGATCCCCCTAAAGTACTAAACTTCTCTTAAAGAATGGAAGCTATGATTGCTTAGTTCATAGCCTCTCAAAACCATTTCTTCAAAACAGAAGAACAGGGTTGGATTTGGATTTTTTTTAGTTTAACAAGAATTATGCAAGAATAAGAGAACAAAAAGGATGAAAAAGTATTCAGGTTGGGGCAAGAGAAAAGGGGCTTTCTCTCAGTTCAGGTTAGTTTTGGAATCTTATCAATTCAGTGCAAAGGTCTCAAACAGCTGTAGTCCCTCACCTAGATCATCATCTGAGAATATATTTATACTAAAAGATCATAAAATGAAATAGAGTATCCTAGTTCTCTATCTAAGACAGGAAAAAGGATCCTGGACCACTCAAAAGAAAACCTTTTTCATTAACTTTTTTGTATCACAGACCCGGTTTTTGGCAGTCTGTGGACCATTTCTCAAAATAATGCTTTTAAATTAATAAAATAAAATACTTAGGATTACAAAGGAAAAGAATCATATCAAAAGAGTTGTATATGTATACATGGATATGTAAATATATGTATACACACACATATGTGTGTATGTGTGTATATGTAAAGTTCAGAGACCCTGGCTTAAGAACCTGAGACTTAAAAGTGACAGTGTTTGAAAGTTAGAAAAGGAAGACTCAAAAACATTCATCCAGGGGGGAACTCAGAAACATAGAAGCTTCAATCCACTTTGCTGTCACTTTATCTGATTTATGCTTGCATAAAACACACACACACACACACACACACACACACACACACTTCTGGTGACACTTGAAGAATGATGTTAATAAATCTCACCTCTCAAGACTCCTTGTTAACCAAAAGACTTATAGTTTGTAATTTAATTTTGCCCTTAGAGAATTTTTAGAGATGAGATGAAATAAGGAGAGGGTGGGAGATGGTGGATTATCAGATTTGAAACTGGAGTCTCAGATGACATCAAGTTCAATCCCTTAATAATACAGATGAGGAAAAGGTCACAAGGTAGTTGACCTTAGAGACAATTCTCTTGTCACTATACCACTGTCCTTTGGAAGTGACACAAATAGCCATTAAGTACCAGAAAGTTTCTAACCAAGTTCAAACTATTACTCCTTTAGAACTTCTGCCATCCTTTCTGGAGTTATGGAGAGAAATAGGAACTTATATACTATGTTATGGGCACTGGGCTAAGTAAGCAATTTTACAAATATGTCATTGGAGATATGTGCTATTTTATAGTTGAAGAAACTAAGGCAAACAAAAGCTAAATGACTCACTTAGGGTCTCAAGTTGCTAAGATTCTAATATCAGATTTGAACTCAGGTCTTCTTTACTGCAGACCCAGTATTCTATCTTCTCCACCATCATTTATTATTTGTGGTCCTATATCCCAACACAAGTTACTGTGATGCCTAGTATAAAAGGCTGTTCCACAGTTACCAATGTCACAGACCTCTGATCACTTCCTCAAAATCATTCCCCCTTTGACTGTTGATGTCACCTCAATCTCATCTGAGTTGAATCTGATCCAAGCAAAGATTCATTGACATTTTTTCCACCCTTACAAAGGTTTTTGTGTTCCAAGATTTCTGGGGTTTTTCCACACTGAGAGATTAAAATCAAATTCAAGTTTAAAAACTACTTCATTGTTGTTTGCTTGTATTTATAGCAACATTGGATTATCTTGCTTTGGAAAAATCACTAAAATATGATAGACGTGCAGTTAATAAAATAATTTAAATTACAGAATTTTTATGTGGAAGAGAGCTTAGAGAGACCTTTTAAGCCAATTCTCTCATTCTGTAGATCAACTTTATAAACCATTTCAGAGGGGAAAAATTGAACAATGAAAGTAAGTCAGGAACATGCAGGGTGTGGCTGGGGGAACAGCAAATAGCTAGAAGGTCCCTGTTTAGAGTAGCAAAGGAACTCAGAGGCCATTCACTTTATAGGTAGGGAAACTGAGGTCCAAGGGGGTTAAAATTATTTCTCTTAAGTTCACTTCTCTTAAGGGTAATTATGTCAGAGGCTGAATTTGAACTCAGGTCCTTCAACTCCAAATCCACAGCTCTTTCCACTGTACTTTTCCTTCTAACTTTCAATGGAATATTTATTTTGTGAGAGATTTTCTTTTTTTGTCTCTTTTTTCATAAACTAAAAGTTTTTTTCTGTAATATAATTTAAATTCACTGCAGAGAACTAGTCACCTTAAATATGCTATCTGCTAGCCTCAATAGTTTGATTCATTACCTTTAACTTTAAATTTGTATTCCCATCTTTCCTATCCCTTAGACATTTAACAGGAAAAAAGAAAATCATGGACATTGTTTTGAGTTGGCTTCTACTAATTTTACTATGAGTGGCCCTTCAGCAAGAATCTCTGAACTCTGAAGTGTCCGATTCTTTTCCTGTTTTTTTGTGCCTGGAGTCAGTTCCTGTCAGGTGCAAATGCCCCAGAAATATAAAGTATTAGGACACAGGATCTACTATGAAGCCTTTTGAATCTTATCTTTTCATCTCAGTTTAAAGTTGAAAGCACACGTTACCTAAAATTACATGTGAACCAAAAGACCAGTGGAAATTCAAAAGAAAAATATTACCTTAGTAACTGCTAGGTATACTCTAGGATAACAAAGCTTTAAACAGTTTTAAAAAAATAAAATTAAGACATGACTAAGATTAGTTTGCCTCAATTAAGAGTACTAGATTCAAGAGCTAACTTTTTAAATAAATCTAGGACTTCATTGTTCTTTTTTATATTTTTAGAATCCATGAGGCTTAAATTCAGAAAACTGAAATCTAATTATAAAAGGGTCAATAAATAAATAAATAAATACAACTGAAGAGCAAGCAGGTTTTAGTAATTCAGGCACAGATAATTTTTTACATGTTTTAGAGCTGTTTTAAATATAAAATCTTGAATCACTTAACTCTATTTTTTATAACTGATGGCTTTTAATTCTTCCAGTCCCCAGATAAAGTCTACCATTACAGGAGTCAAATCACATTTACTATAAGCATATAAGGCTCAGGTTACTAACTATACATATATCAGAGAAAATAATTGAAAAATTTACAACTTAAAGCTAATTATGGCTTGAACAATATAGCTTTAGATAGAAAATCCCCAGAAAAAGAGAAATCAACCCTCTCTATGGAGCAGATCTTTGTACGAAAATTAAAGGGTTGTAAAATCAGAATAAGGAAATACCCAATAAATAAACAGATTCAGCAAGTAATAATAGTAACAATAATAATAACTGCATTTATATAGTATTTTAGAATTTTCAAAGCATTTTATAGTATTTATCTCATTTGAATCTAATGACAGCCCCTTTAGGTTGGTACTAGAGTTAGGTTTTAAAGTAGTAATACTAAGAAATAAGTGAAATTGATTTAAGTGAAAGCTAAGCTATTAGTTAGGAAGAATTGACTTAAAAAAGTTTTCTACCCATAATTTAATTTGATTGACCTTAATAACTGTTCACATCTTGGAAGAAAAGCTGTAGTTTTAATTTTTCTTATGACTTTTAAAGATAAATTCCCCCCAAAAATTCTGTAGTCAGAATAGAATACTTCCAAATGATTTGGTTATTTAATTTACAAAGGCTACTGGAAGCAGAAAATTATGAAGTCATACACTATGAGCACAGGCAAGTCACTAACTGTCCCTGAGCTTCAATGTTGTCATCTGCAAAGAAGGAGCTCCTATTAGGTTATATCAGAGATGGTGTGATATGTGAAGAAAGGAAGCAGTTCAATTACAGCAACATAAATGTGTCAAACGAAGCAAAAGTAAGGATGTTGGTATGAATAAATTAGTGCCACAATTATAAAATAAGTACACCACTGAGTTGAAAGTCACAAAAAAATTAAGTTCATTGCTAGTTCTATCACACCTATAAATTTTCTCTGTAAAGGCAAGAGCAAATACAATGAAGCTTGAACAAATTGAGTAACAGTAATTCTTATTAAACAAATTTCCTAATTTACTTAGCATCACTTTAAAAAACACACTTTTTATTTCAGTCTTCATTTTAGAATATCTCTCTGAAAATATAATATTATGTTTTCTTAGCTGGTAAGTTAAATATACCAAACATAATTTAGTTTTTTCCTTTGATAACAAGGGATCTTGAAGCTCTTCAGGATCCTCATACATATTAATTACCATCTGACATCCCTAAAGCAGATGTTCACTAGATCATCATAATATAACAACCTGGTTTTCCTCCTCTCACTTCACTATGGCTTCTGCTAACTCTTTCCTACTCTCTAAATAAAAAGGTATATATAAGTATGGTGTAAGGAGAATATCTTACCAAAATAGACCTTTGTAATTACAATGAGCATGAGTCCTTCCTCCCTAGAGGTCTTTAAGCAAAGGTTGAATGACCACTTACAAAGGATGTTATTGATAACATTAGTGATCAAATATGATGCAGATTAGAATCTTTTGAACTCTGAAATTCTGAGATTTTAAACATAAACTCTCTCAGATTTGGGTTCAGCTTTCTGTTCTTTCTCTAAGCTCTCTCCCTGAGCCACACTTATGAATCCAGCTATTCCTGTTAGTACAGATGACTCCCAGATCTTTATCATCTCTCTTCCTAAATTCCCACATTTCCAAGTGTCTACTATATATTTCTCTCTTTCACACTCTTTTGGTTTTTTGCAAGACAATAGGTTTAAGGTCACATAGGTAGTAAGTATTAAATGTCTGGGTTTGAACTTCAGTCCTCCTGACTCCAAGGTCAGTGCTCTATCTACTGTGCCACCTGGCTGCCCTTACTAGATATTTTTTTTTTGCCAGGCAATAGGATTAAATGAGTTGCCCAAGTTCACTCAGCTAAGTTATTTTTAAGTATCTGAGGCCAAATTTTAACTCAGGTCCTCCTGACTCCATGACTGGTGCTCTATCTACCGCACCACCTAGCTGCCTCCTACTATATTTTTCTAAGTTGACGTCTTGCCATCATTTTAATTCATCATCTTTTCCTTCTACTCTAAAACAGTTACGCTTTTAGCTTCCCTTTAATAATACCAACAATTTTCAAAGGCCAAGTTTGAAACCTGAGTGATTCCTTTAAACATTTTAATTTTTGAAAACAGTATGAACTAAGAACATGTCTGGAGATACAATGATTAAAATGAAACAGTTACTGTTCTCAAAGAGTTTGCAATCAACTGATTGATACACTAAGAATACAATAGCACAGAAGATAAGTATGGCACAGGGCAGAGAACAAAAATTTCGCTGGAAGAGGAAGAGGATGATGATAGTTGGGAGGGGGCAAAGTCAAGGAAGGTTTTATTTTACTCTTTAATTGCTCCTTTTTCCTTTACATTAAGTTAATTCCTGTTCAATCCATTTTCACATTATCTCACATTTCTTTTCCACTTGATTCTCACTGTGACCAAAATGGAACAGCAGTATTGCTTATATCATGGTTAGACTCTTACAATAGCCTAATTTCCCCCTACCTCTAACCCAAGGGTTCTTAGTCAAAGAATTGATTTTAGAGAGACTATGATCTTAAATAGGGGAGGCAGTATTTGGGAATCGCATCTTTTTATTACTAATCTCTAAGTGAGATTTAGCATTTCCTTCTAAAATAAATTTTTAAAATATTATTCTTAAAAAAAGGTTCATAGACTTCAACTGACTTTTCACTTATAAGCTATAATTGTTTGCATGGACCAAAACCATCACACACACACACACACACAGCCTCTGTTCTAACGTACCCATTCCTCTACTTAATCCTGCACATCTACTGAAGCCCCAGAAAAGAAAGTTCTCATCAACAAAAGTCCTTAGAACCACAAATGTTTCTGTCACAGAAATGAATGCAGTTTTATCAATGAAAACACCATTAAAGAAGAGGCATTACAATTTACTTTGCTGCTATAGCCCAAGGACCATAGAACCTTTCTGTATAAATTGCAATCAAAACCTCCTAGATGTAGTGCCCCTCCCAACAGAATGTGGGCTCCTTGAGAGCAAGGACTGTTTTACTTTCTATTTGTATCTCAGTGCTTTGTAAATAATTGTTGCTTGTCCTTCATCCTCAAAGAGGACTATGACAATAAAGAAATGATGCCATGACATGCACATGAATTGGATTTGAGAGAGTGCTCAGCTAAGTCACCAATCTCACTTTCTCCATGATACTCATTTGGTAGCCAGATATGAATCAGAAAGACTGGAGATAGTCCTGGAAGTGAGACAATCAGGTTGAAGTGACTTGCCCAAGATCACACAGCTAGTAGGCGTCAAGTGTCTGAGATCACATTTAAACTTCAGGTCCTCCTGACTCCAGGGCTGGTACTCGATCCACTGAGTCACTTAGCTGCCCTATAATAATAATAAGCACCTAATAAATACTTGGTTCATTCATTCAGGTGGGAATATATATTACAGAATGTCTACAGAGGTTCCAAAATCTCTCCAAAGCGTTTCTCTTTTCATTGTACTCACAACTCTCCAAGATGCAGACTCCCCAGTCTCCTTCATGTGGGAAGATGCTTTCAGAGACACTCTGGATTTAAGCCAATCCTCATTATATAACCCATATTCCCAGTATCTATCACCAGTTGCCTGGCAAATAGTAGTAATTAGAGCTTGCTGGTTGATTGTAGACATATGCCTATTCATGTTAACAGTGTTCTAAATAATAAAATGCTAGCTGTCAAAAAACAGTATTAAAAATATTAAAGCATTTTAATGATCACTTATTATTTTACCTAAACCATTTAATTAAGACAAATCAGTAGAAAGTAATAGCTTTTTTACAAATAGTAGAAATAGTTTAACAGACAACAGGCCTACAACAATATCTGAAAGTACAGAATAGTTTTTTGGGGGGGAGGTCTAGACATATGATTTCATTGGCAAGCCAACTCCCTCTAACAATGAAGAAAGGCAACTATTTCACAACTTACAGTCCTTTAACAAGTTTCCTGGAGTATGGAGGTGTTAAATAATTTACTAGTCCAGAGCCACAGTCAGAAGTCATGCTATTCTGACTTCTAGGCCTGCTCTTTTGCCACTAAGCCAAGCTACCCATATAAAGATAATTTATCATTATTTAAAATTTAATTATTGAGAGTCTATGGTTCCACTGTACAAAAGCCTTACTCTTCTTTTAATTTTGATTTTTAAGAACTTTTTCAAGTATCATACTGTTGACTCAAGTTTATTTTTTGCATGTTTTTATTTCTCAGCCTAGCTAAAATGAATATTTATGTTCAAAAAATCTAAAACCATATCATGCAAAAAAAGTACTTTATCAAAATTGTCTGGCAGAGGCAAAATTAAAAACAGAAAACATATCAGTATAATTGAAGAGAAATGCAAAAAATATAACACAATACAAACAAAAAAAGTTAGTTTGAGAAGCCTATAGAAAATAAGGAAAAATTGGTTATCACTATGGCACAAAATAAACAACTATTGCACAAAAAACACAATAAATTTCAGCTAAATCATAACTTAAAATATTAGAGTATGAATTTTTTTCCAACTACAATTATAATATACCTATAAACATACATTTATGTCTACATAAAATATAATTGGCTTTAGCATTGTTGAAGCTATTGCTAGATGTGCTCTGGAATAAGCAATTTCCTCACCATTGAAATCACAGGCTTAGTTTTGCTCCCTATCCTACTACAATTTTATTACTCTGTGTCTTCTTGGTTCATCCCTGTGCTTTCATTATCCTATTATATCTGAACGGTTTTTATTTAAACAAGAAGCCTAATTCCCATGATTATATACTACATGGAATTTATTGGTCCCCAAATTTTTAACCAAAATACATTTGAAATAAAGGAAATATTTTACATACCAAATGACAAACAATGATTCATTTTCTCTAGTTCCACTTTGGGGAGGGTAATAAAACTGGTTTTTAAATTCTCTAGCTTCTAGACTTGCTAAAATTTAAAAAGGGTTAGAATCCCCTTTTTAGACAAGAAAGTATCTTTCCTATTTATACTATGAATATTTTAACTAAACTATAGGACAAAAGAGGTCACATTTTTAACCATGGGTTTTTTTTAAGGTTTTTTGCAAGGCAAATGGGGTTAAGTGGTTTGCCCAAGGAAACACAGCTAGTATTATTAAGCATACGAGGCCAAATTTGAACACAGGTACTCCTGACTCCAGGGCCAGTGTTCTATCTACTGCGCCACCTAGCCACCCTTAACCATGTGCTTGTAAGAGAAAAGTATTATTATAGATCTTTGTTTAATTGATAGACCAGGTGAAAGTACACAAACACACACACACACACACATATGTAAACAATTGATATGACCAAAAATAATTTGTAAAAACATTAATGCAAAAAATAGCCTGGACTCTCTTGTTACTTTCAGAGCATATGTCTGCCATCATTTAAATGAGAATTCACTTAAATGAAAGCATATCTAGCTCAACTTAGTCAGAGGTCAAGGATTAGGAGATCAAAAAGCAAGTATGTCCAAGGCAGTAATGAAAATCAAATTAATCAAGCTATTTCAATAAAAATCCAACATTACAAGTAATGTTTCCTAACTCTTTTCAGGTATCAGAATGCCTTTTTTTAACATTAAAAAAAACAGTCCTAAATAATATCATTTTATCTAAATCACTGAGAAAAGATCAAATGACGAAATGCTACTCTAAATGCTTTAAATATTAATATTTTTCAATTATATTTTATTAATCACAACAGTATTCCCATACATCTGAAAAATAGTAATACATATATGATTATGACAGATTATTTATTCAATCTCTAAAAGAGGTTGCTTATTTATTATATTGAATGATACATATTCCATTGAATCTAAATAAATATTAAGAAGATAATTCTTGGCTTGCCCATAGATTCACAGATCACTTACAATTAATTGTGGTGCTCCAGGAATCCAAGATCCCCACATGAGGCCACTGCTCTATAGTTAAACAAATCAGGAGTTTAAAAAAAAGCATCACTCGCCATTTAAGAAGAAAAGTATTAAAATCAATGAAATGTAATAAAGTTTGGCTTTGAACTAAAATGCTATCTTTAAATAACTGAAGGTCTGTCAGGTGGAAAAGAGATTTGATTTATTCTGTTTGGTCCCAGAAGTGATGGATAAAAGTAGCCAAGGGACAAAGTTAGGCTTGATCTTAGGGAAAAAAATGTCCTAGTCATGGAAGTTATCCCCAAATGGGATGAAAGGACTACCTCTTGAAGTGAGGGTTCCCCCTCTAGAGCTTTTCAAGCTGAAGCTGGAAGATAATTTTTACAGCTATAGTACAGTGAGGATTCCTTTCATGCCTGAGCTGGATGAGATAGTAACTAAGATGCATCCCAAATCTCAAATTCAGTGATTCCAAAGTCCCTTGTGATTGCTTTTTAAAGAAGGAAGGGAATTGAACCAGGAACCAAAAAGCAATAATTAAAAATAATATTTACACAATACTTTAAGTTTTGCAAAAAGATACCTCATTTGTACCTCATAATAACCCTGGGAGGCACATCACAATAAATCTGGGAGGTGCTATTTTTATGCCCATTTTTATATGAGGAAACTGAAGAAGGCTGAAGTAATGAAAGCTGTTCCCAGGTGGGACGAGGAGACTAAATTTGAACTTGGGTTTTCCTGATTACAGATCTAGTGCTCATCTAGGGTCACTTAGCTTCACTCAATATGTCCTATTTAAGGAATTCCTCATCTTCTATTACCTTCCCAACATCAATGAGAGAATGAAATTTCAGGGAAGTCAGCTCTGGAAAGGCTAATAACTTTGAAATAGATTGAGAAATAAAAAAAAGAAATGGTGGTACAACTTAACACTGGGAAATAAGGAAAACAATATACGGTTATTGAAGAAAACAAATGGGGAAAATTATGGACACCATTTCAATAACCACTGCTTTACATTTAATAATCAAAGACTATAATGGATTAACTATTGATCTCTGATATCTGCACACAATATCTGTTACAGGGTTATTTTCTAATATCTTTTGCGCTGAATTTATTGTATATAATGATGGCTGACCAATAAAAAATTCAAAACTATGGTAAATGATTTCATTATAAGTCTATCTGTGGATATCAGACAACTCAGCCTGGTATGGATCTATCTTATAGGTAAAGATCTAAAAACTGTTCTTTAGATATTTCTTTTTATTTCAAAGCCTTCTCTAGTTTTGCACTTACAATAAGTTAAGGCTTAAAAGAATGCAATGAAAACAACTACATCACCTCCAGAAAACATTTGGTATATTCCAAGAATTAAATAGAAACTGTTTTTGAGAATTCTCTAATTTGTAAAATGAAATAAAAAAAATATTGTTGTCAATCCATGTCATCATGAATTTCAAGATTATTAGTTCAGGGGGCGGCTAGGTTGCATAGTGGATAAAGCACCGGCCCTGGAGTCAGGAGTACCTGGGTTCAAATCCGGTCTCAGACACAATAATTACCTAGCTGTGTGGCCTTGAGCAAGGCACTTAACCCCGTTTGCCTTGCAAATACCTAAAAAAGCAAAAGAGTATTAGTTCAGAAGCATAATTGTCAGAGAAGAGAATATTGAAAGAAGCCATGGAAAGGAAAATTGAGAAGGAAGCAAAATTAATCTCCAACTAGTATACAAAACACTAATCATCAAAAAATTTAATGCTGAATAAGAAATAGTGTGGTTGATCTGATTAAGTATACAATATAAAAAGCAATGAATGTGGGGGCAGAGCCAAGATGGTGGCAGGAAAAGATCCTCTCCTAGGTGTTCTCTCCAAAATAGTTCAAAAATCTTAAAATTATGACTCTAAAGTTTTGAGAGATAGAACCCACAGAAAGATCCAGTGAGGGAGTTCTCCAGTCCAAGGTAACCTGGAAAGTAGTGGAAAAACTATTAGAGGGGAGACCCGCCAGAATGAAGAAATTCGGCCTCATGGGAACAGCCCCAAAGTGCCTTGGGAGCCATGGCTCTCAGCAGCAGAAGCAATTTCCTGATCTGTACCCTGGGGAGCACCGAGCACAACTTAGAGGATCAGCAGGGATACCTCTGCTAGAGCGAGCCCAAAATCCAAGTCCTCAGGATGGTCAAGGCAGTCAGCACGCCCCCAGGAAATGGAAGCAGGAGCCAGCAAGCAGGAACCTCCAGGTAACTAACTATGTCCTGAGTGCTCAGTCCATCAAAGGTAGGGGAGTAGAGAGAGACTTCCGAGGTCTGTTCTCTGTCCCTGGATCAGGACTCTGGGGCCCTGATCACATTCAGATCCTGGTCACAGTCTAGCCCCCCCCCCCAGAACAGGGACACCCCCCCCCCCCCGCCCCAGCCTCATAGCTGAGGGGTGTGCTTGTGGTCATTCACAGACCAGGAGAACAGTCAAAGTCTCACACACTGAGGTCCTTGGGGGGGGGGGGGGTGTCCTAATAATACTCAAAAAGCTCAGGAAGCACTCCAAAACCAGGCACAGGCTGGAGAAATGAGTAAACAG
Source organism: Macrotis lagotis (assembly GCF_037893015.1). NCBI lineage: Eukaryota > Metazoa > Chordata > Mammalia > Peramelemorphia > Peramelidae > Macrotis > Macrotis lagotis. The sequence goes on along the minus strand of NC_133658.1, from coordinate 821,371,083 downwards.
AGAAAAAAAGAGAACTGAACCATTGGCAAATACTTTGTCTATGATCCCAAGGAGGATCAAAATACTCAATCTGAAGATGAGGAAGTACAAGCTTCTGCATCTAAAGACTCCAAGAAAAACAGAAGTTGGACTCAGGCTATGACAGACTTAAAAAAAGAATTTTGAAAATCAAGTAAGGGAGTAACTTAGACAAGGAGATCTAAAAAAATGTTGAAGAAAATAACGTGTTAAAAACCAGCTTAGGTCAAATGGGTAAAACAGTTCAAAAAAGTTATTGAGGAGAATGCTTTAATAAGCAGAATTGGCCAGATGGAAAAGGAGATAAGAAAGCTCTCTGAGGAAAACAAATCCTTCAGATGTAGAATGGAGTTAAAGGAAGCTGGTGACTTTATGAGAAATCAAGATACAATACTTCAACACAAAAAAAATGAAAAATTAGAAGAAAATATAAAACATCTCATTGAAAAAACAACTGATCTGGAAAACAGATTCAGAAAAGATAATTTAAAAATTGTTGAGTTACCTAAAAGTCATTATCACACCTCATTTTTGACCTCATTTTTAAAGAATTTAAAGAATTCCTACAGGAAAATTCCCCAGATATCCTAGAAGCAGAGGGCAAAAAAGAAATTCAGAGAATCCACCAATCTCCTCAAAAAGAGATAAAAAAAACCCAACCCCCCACAGGAATATTATAGCCAAGTTACAGAACTCCCAAATCAAAGAGAAAATATTACAAGCACTCAGAAGGACTCAATTCAAATATCGTGGAGCTGCATTCAGTATCACACAGAATTTAGTAGCAACTACATTAAAGGCCCCTAGGACTTGGAAAATAATATTCCAGAAGGCAAAAGAGCTTGGAATGCAACTGATAATCAACTACTAAGCAAAACTGAACATCCTCTTCCAGGGGAAAAGATGGACTTTCAGCGAACCAGGGGAATTTCAAATGTTCCTGTAAAGCTGAAGAGAAAGTATGACCTTCAAATACAGGACTCAGGTGGAGCACAGAGAGTGGAGGAGAAGGGTAAATTATGAGGGCCTTAAGGATGATGAATTGCATGTATTCCTGCATAGAAAAATGATGCTGATAATGCATATGAGCCTCCTCATTTGGTAGAGCAGGTAAAAGGAGCTTTTATAGATGAAGCACAGGAGAGAGCTGAATTTGAAGATATAAGATGTTATAAAAATGGAGTCAATGGCTAAAAGGGAAATGTACTGCAAGTAAGAGAAAGGAGAAGTGGAATAGGCTAAGATATTTCATATAAAAGACAATTTTATTTTTGCAATGAGCTTTTGCAATGATATGGAAGGGGGAAGGTGAGGGGGAATGAAAGAATCTTCACTCTTATCAGAAATGACTCAGAGAGGAAACAGCATACACACTCAATAGGGTATAGACATCTGGAGTAAGGAGGGGAAGAGGGGGGATGTGGGTGATGGAGGAGAGGGTTGATCATGGGAGAGAATAGTCATATATATAACACACTATCTTTTTTACTTTTTACAAGGTGCTGGGAATGGGTGTCCAGGACCACAGGGCCAAGTGCTTACTGGGTCTCTGGAGTAGTATGGGCTTGAGGACCTCTTGGCCCCAGGGCCGGTGCTTTGTCTGCTGAGCCACTCAGCTGCCCTACAGCACATTTTGGAAGAGGAATGGGGTGACGGGAGAGAGAGAATATAGTATATGGTAGTGGGGAGGAATGAATGGAGGGAGTTATAGTCAGTGGCAGCAAATGTGGAAAAGTATGGAGATGGCTTCTGTGATGGACTTATGATGAAGAATGCAATCGACCCAAGACAGAGATGATAGTATCAGAATACAGACTGAAACACATTTTTTTCTCTTTCTTTTACCTTATTTCTCATGAGGTTCTATATTTTTGTGAGGGAGGGGGCACTATGTTGCCCTTAAACAAGAATATTTTAGCAATGTATAAAGAAATGTGGAGTTTGAACAGAGACCAAAGACTGTTACCTTTAGGATACGATATCTCTCTCATCACATTCAACTTGGATCAATGTATACCAAGGAAACAATGTAAAGACTGGGATTGCCTTCTGTGGGGGGTGGGAGGGTGAAGAAGCCAGACTGGAGGAAGGTTGTGTAATTCAAAATAAATAAAATGAAATAGGAAAAAAAGCTATGAACACAGTAACTAGTGTTTGATAAACCCAAAATGATAGTTACTGAAGTAAAAACTCACTATTCAATAAAATTTGCTAGAAAAACTCTTTAAACAGTCTGGCAGAAACTAGGTTTAGACCAGGATCTCACATTATACCAAGACAAGTTCCAAATGAATACATGATTTAGATGTGAAGAGTAATGCCATAATTACAGAAGCAAGAAAGAAACTACCAATTAGATCTATGGATAAAAATGGCATCCATTATTAAAAGAAGAGACAGAATCACAGAAGGAAAAATGGACAAGATTACATAAGGTTTAAACAGTTTTTGAAGAAGTAAAAGCAATGTGGCAAAAATGAGAAAAGAAGCAATGGAATAAGAAAAAAAATAATCTTTGCATCTTTTCTCTGATAAAGGACTCATTTATCAGAGCTTTAGAGAAATGATTCAAATTTATAAAATTAAGAATCATTTCCCAATTGATAGTTTTCAGTGCAAGAAATCCAAGCTCCCTAAAGTCATATAAAAATATATTCTAAATCACCAATGAATAAATCTACTTTAAAACAATACTAAGGGGGCAGCTAGGTGGCATAGTGGATAAAGCAACCGGCCTTGGAGTCAGGAGTACCTGGATTCAAATCTGGTCTCAGACACTTAATAATTACCTAGCTGTGTGGCCTTGGGCAAGCCACTTAACCCCATTTGCCTTGCAAAAACCTAAACAAACAAACAAAAAAAAACCAATACTGAACTTCTATCTCATATTCCATAACAAACTTGACAAAAAAAATGAAAATGACAAATCCTAAAGGATCTTTAGGAAAACTCATATTTTAACATTCTGTTGGTGAAGCTGTGAACTGTACCACCATTCTGAAAAGCAATTTAGAACTAAAATTGTCAATGCTCTTTGAGCCAGCAATACCATTATGCCTGAAAGAAATCAAAGAAAAAACATGATCTACATGTACAAAAATTTTAGAGCACCTCTTTTATTTGTTTTTGTAGTGGCCAAGAACTTGCACTTCATGTGAATTCAGAAAGGGCTGAATATTAGTCATGGTATATTAATGTGATGAAATATTAGTGTACTCTAAGAAATGTTGAAGGAGACGGCTTCATAAAAACTTGGCAAGACTTGTATAAGCTGAAATAGAGTGAAGTGAGCAGAACAACAACAACAACAACAACAACAACAACAATAATAATAATAATAATAATAATAATAATATAAATACAAATAACTTTGAAAGACCTAAAAATTGATTAACACAAGTAAACAATTTTCAATCATGTTTCCAGAAGACTAATAATGAACCATGTTAACCCATCTTCTGATACAAAGATGATAGTCTCAAAGAGTAGAATTATACATAGCTAATGCAGGATTGTTTTGCTTAACTACACAGTTGTAACTAGGATTTTGTTTTTCTTGCTTTCTCAATGGGAGTGGAGAAGGAGGAAGAGAGCTGTGATGAAGAAAAGTCAAATTCTGATTAACAAAAATACAAAAATATAAATAATTATAAACTTTAACTGCCAGAGATATATGGTTGAGTAGATGTTTTGTTACAGAGAATGTATTTTATATAAAGCATGAAATGTTACATAAGTTATTATTATTATTATTACTAAAAATAGACTAAGTTTAATGAAAAAAATCATTAAAATGGTTGCTGGATTACAAGAAATTCAGACACAATAGAGTTGTTTATTCACCTGGTCAATTTATACCAGAGATAAGTGACTACATTACTGCTGACAGTTGTATTTCAGTTGTATCAATTACATTGAAAATAGTCTTTTAAAAATTGAATTGGTTACTATGTGAGGTGAAGTATTTGTAGTATTCCTATGCTGCTCAACAATAATAAAATGTGATATTTATATGGCAGATGAAGGTTTACACAGTGCTTCCCTTGACACAGTCCTGTGAGTTGAAATAGTATAAGAACTTGTGTGTTTTTTGGGGGGAACTTAGAGAACTTCAAACTCACAGCGATGTGGCCCAAAAAATGGGCAATCGTCCAACCCACAATGGCTGAGCCTCTGCACAAACTGAAGAGACTATCTTTTGGGAATTTTTTTTTCATAAATTTACTGACATACAACTGTCATTTGAGAGTCATTATTCAATATAATAGGGCACTCTACATCTTCACCTTTAGCTTTCATTGCTGTACGAAGTCCAATGATTCTAGTGGAAAGAACCAGGAAAGGGTTTGGAAGGGCACAGTTTGGGTTTCTTGTGTTCTATGAAGACTCCTGCCTCAAACTCCATTACCACTTCCGAAAGTTAGTTCTGTGAACAACCGCCTCAGGCACATAGTTCTCCATTTGCCTCTTGAGGACATCTGGTATGGACAAGTCCATCTAAAAAGCACTATTATAAGGAATGCAGCTGTGCTTCCTCAGCTGTGTCCTGCTTCTTCAGCTGTACTCTATGGGTAGAGCTTGATCATCAAGTTGCTGTGACCTCCAGACCCCCAATTGTGCTCCCAGAGGAGCAGTTCTGCCACTGTTCCATTTCTCAACAGATTTTCCTCATGCTTCTCTCCATAGTACTGTTTGTTTTCATGTTGGAAACATAAAGTGATCTTACTGAGTCAGTTGAAGCCTTTTTTTCTGTAGCTAAACACCAATTCATGCTATTCTCCCTCCCCTCCTATGTCTTTCTTTGACCCTATGTCCCCCAAATTTCACTTTTTGATACAATTCATCAAAGTCAATTTGCTCTAGGTTTATCACAAGAACAGTCCAAGTAACCAAGAACATCCAAGAACAAGTGGTCCATCTGAAGTAATTTGATGCTACCAATCTCTTCTTCTTTTGCTTCTCCTCTGACTGTCAAACTCTGAAAGTACCATTTTACATGAAGCAAAAATTCCAAGGCCTTCTTTTTCCTCTTGTGGATAGGGACTGAGGAACTAGACATAGGCTTGCATTCTCCAGGTGGTCAAACTGCCTTTAATGGCATGCATTCCCTTACTATGACCTCAAGATTCCATGACTTCAGGCCAAATATGAGATGAAACACAGGTACTTTGAGAGTTTCCATCAGCCTCCTCCACTTGTTTTTATCATTTCAGTTCCCTGAGACTGCTATAATGTTTCACTAGCATGTCCTATCTAGGGCTTGATCGGTTGCTGATCAGTGAGAGCTGAATGCTCTCTTGAGAAGGGTCTTCTTAGCATGGGCTAGTGAATTCCTTGCAATTGTGCTATCAATTGTATAGGCTTCTCACCTCTTTAGTTGTCCCTGATGTTCACTTCCCCCTTCCCCACCTCTGTCATATAGATTTCTCATTTCTGTCTTCATATAATTCTCTATTTAGAAGAAGCATTTGAGCCTTCATACTATCTCCTCATCCTCTAAGTGTTCTAAGGATCCATTGTTAGACATTTTTTATACTAAAAACAAAATATAAGAATCAGACAAGTAAGGTAACTTTGAAAGGTATAAGCTATATAAAGAATAAATAGGAAATAATTAACAGATTATTTATTAACAATAATCTGAACCTTAGAAGGTAGTCTTTTACATGGAAATGAAAAGAAGGCAAAGATTCCACATGACTGCTGTTGCTGTGTTCTCAAAGAGGACCATGACATCAGGGGGGTGGAGGTGATGCTATGAAATGCAAGTTAACTGGATTTGAGTGAAGGGCTGTACTAAGTTACCAGCCTCACTTTCTCCTCCAGAGTCTTCTGAGTCCAGTGGCCGGATATGGATCAGGATGGCTAAAGATGGCCCTGGATGCAGTGGGAGACCTTGGCCGTTTTAAGCTAAGATTTTTAATAGGTCTCAGTTTGACTGAAGCAATGCCCATTAAGTAATTAAGGTAAGAACGAAATGAAGCAAAGAGTAGTCATGTTTACCTAGTCAAAAAAAATCAATCTGGGAATAGAAGACCCAGAGAAAGATTTTCAGCACAGTTGGGAAAGCCAGTGAAAATGTCCAGAACTGGTTGATGGATTATTCTGTTCAAGGAATGGTATATAAAGGACTTCAGAGTTCACTTAGTCTAAGTCCTCTACCTTCACTTTATATATGAGACAATAAGGACCAAAGAGATTAAGTGATTTACCCAGTCTCACACAGCTATTAAAAGGCAGTGACAGAATTAGAACCCAGATCCCTGACTATCAATGCAATACCCTAGCTATTATACCATGTTGCTTCAATATCATTACTGTATAAAAAGTATTTACTCAAGATTGTAATACAAACATCAACATATTAAAATTTATGCATAAGCCACAATATCACAAATGGTAACATTCTGCCCATTCTATTCCTGTTTCAATTCCCTAATCAGGAAACCCTGCTGGGGCTGACATTCATTTCTCCACTAATTCCCAGCTGAGCTGTCAAAAGTCTATAGGAAGTCAAATATCTGATCACAAACATCCTGGTTACCAGTGAAATGAGAGTTGAATACCATGGCATTGATCCACAGTTGTTTCAAATAACACTAGAAACTTAAGAATATGCCTCTCCTATATGCAGTTTCAGAGACCAAAGGAAAAGACAGCAGAACATCAAATCTAGGAATTCTGGCATTTTCACTTTGCAGGACCTAAACTTTTCTACACTTTTGTCTTATGCTTACAACTTTCTCACTCCACCCCAGTCCAACACTAGCACTGAGACAGAGAACAGATAAAATGTTCCAGAGATAGTTATGCCCTATGTGGCTCAACTTGTCATAAAACCAGTTTCTATCGAAGCAGGGAGAAGAATGCCAATTTACTTTACCTTCTAAACTCAACCTATTCCCCAATTTCGATTTTCTTGTTTGATGTCTCAGCTTTCCATTCTCAAATTCCATCTCTCCATAAGCTCATTCAAGAGGCAAATAAAATTATGTTAGGAAAGCTGGAAGGTCCCACTAAACCTACTTTTAAAATATGATTAATATTTTTACAGTCTCTCTCCTATGGTGTTATTCAAGTTTCTGAAAGCACTTCCTCTAATTCTTTAATTCTTTGTCATTTTCTAGCCAACCAACCAGAGCCAGAGCATAGAGGAATGTTCCAGGCATTCCAAGGAGATAAAATGGAAATGGTGGACAGGCCCTGAAAGCTAGGAATTTATAATTCAATAAGGTTATTGGGAAAAACACATGTGAAAATGGAGTCAGAAATTAAAACTACAGAAACTGTAACCTAACTTCCTCAAAAAATGCATGACTAGTAACCATAAGCATTTTATTTTTGACCAGAGTTCCTAATGTTGGGTATGTCATCTTTGAGGGGAAAAAATTATTTTTATTTTCATTAATCTGTACTTGAAATTTAACATTTCCTTAAATTACTTAAAAACATTTTTCTGAGGAGTTTATAGGTCTCATCAAATTGCCAAAGGGATTCAAGTACCAAAAAAAAATGATTAAAAACCCTTGCTCTAAGCAAACAAGTATTTCTTCCTATAGTTCTAGATACCTCCTAGGAAAGGAACATGCCTCAGGGAAGAGAACCTTGACTGGAACTCAATAGTCCTAATTTCATTCCTGAATTTGCTAATAACAAACTATGTGTGTTGGACAAATAAATTATTAATTTATTGTACCTGTTTATATATCACAAGATGAAAATATTTTTGCAACTCACAGAAACATAATAAAATTAATGAAGCTGCATGATATCCTTTGCAGTCTAAGGAAAATTAATCAGATGGTTTGGCATAATAATGCAAAAATATCTTTTAATATCTATTATATATGTATATATAAACTGCACATCATATATTTCAGAATCATCTGCATAGAGTAGACATTTAAACCTATGGCAACTGTTGAGATTATCTAAAGAGTAAGAAGGGAGAGGAGCATCAGGCCTAGAACAGAAAGAACTTTGTGCAATACCCACAGGAAGGAGGCATGAAATGGATGGATGCTAAGCCAGCTGAGAAGACCCAAAACTATCAAAGAATAGGTACCATGTAACTGTAACTTGCAATAACAAAGTATATACATGTTCAAAAAAATGGCCAATTTTAAAATAGCTATAATGATTTAAGAATCCCTTGTGGCAAATGTTTTGTAAGATAAGTATCACACAAGGCAACAGTCATATTCTCTCACAAGACACTTTGGAGCCACTACCACAGATAAATTAGACTCATGGTGGAACACATTAAAACAAAATGTTTTCTCTGCAAAAGGGAACCAGAACACCAGAATGAGAGGCTACTGAACCTAATTTGTTTTCAGCTTATCCTATGTGCTATTCAATATTTGCCACCCTGTGTTTTATTATATTGTCCCCATCAATGTCATCTTTGCCTTGATTCTACTCTTTCTTGGTCATTTCATGCCAAACAATTGTCTATGCTTTTTATGTTCCTTTCATTATTCCTTTCTTCCTTCCCCTACCTTGTAGTTGGAAGAATGTTGAGTCAATAAAATGATTACCTCCTCTACTGGGCAAAGGAATTAGAAAGAAATGAATTCCCCCAAATCTTGTTCTTTTAATAGGGTTATCAAAAGGATTATGAGAAGTTTGCAAAATACTTAAAATCCCAAGAGGAAAGGTGGCATAACAACGTTGTTGAACTCAGGCAAGATTACTAAGAATTCTGACAGCACTAAGAATAGAAAACTCTAGAACTGGCCACCTGCAGAAAACAATAAAATAAGAAGTTCTGTTAAGAAAAAATAAGGCAAATTTCACAAAGAAATAACTCAAAGATCATTATAGAATGTCCCTTTAGCTGGAAAAGATTTCTTAATATTGTGACTATATTTATCAACCCTTTATGCCAAGAAACAAGGGTCTTAACTTTCATTTTTACAACTAGCTCAGGCAGCTCTTTCAGATATTGAGTCACAGAAGTGTATTTGCAATGACAAAGAAATTTCTTCATGAGGAGCTCCTTCAAACCAATGAAATCACAAATTCAGTTAAAAAGCAAGCAAACTATCTGCATTGTAAAGTCCCATATAAAAAAATAAAGTAAAATACTAAATGCCTAAACAAGTATACATTATGCTCTAGGCAATATGCAAATGTTGAAGTATAAGGAAAGGCAAAAAAACAAACAAAAGAAATAGTCTCTTCTCCCAGGCAGAATATAATAATGATTATAATATTAATTACACTGACTGAGAAAAAAAAGTTCAAAATTCTTATTTTAAAAATATCATTACACATCCAATTTTGGACATGGAAAATGTGTAGAATAATTTTGCTTAATTATACTTATTTGTTTTAATGGTTATGTTTTTCTTTACAAAGGGGATGAGAAGGGGAGGAGCAATTTTGCAAAAGAAGAAGAAGGAGGAGGAAGAGGAAGTGGAGGAGGGAAGAGAAGAGGAGAAAAAGTAGGAGAAAAAATAGGAGGAAGAAAAGGAGAAGAGGAGAGAATCATTGAAACATTTTTAATATACAAAAGAAAACTGAAGAAAGTTGAGAAAGAACACAGATAAGCAGATCAGCTTTGACAGTAACATGTTGAATTTATTATATATATATTTAAAAAGCAAACTTTTATAAAATATAAATTTATATTTTTACATTTAATCCTACTTTCTGGTTATATATATATATATATATATATATATAGAGAGAGAGAGAGAGAGAGAGAGAGAGAGACATGAAAATGTTTCCTCTTGGATATTTATTCAATTCAGAATTAAATATGGGCTGGGTTGGGGGGAGAAATTAATTATAGCATAAAATATAATTGGAAAGAGTTCAAAAACAATAAAATTGACACACAGCACAGTGAATCTTACAGCAGTAGCTCCTCAGAGGCATCAGAATCTTACCTTTAGTTAGATAATGATCTCTGATTTTCACAGAAATGTTAAAAAACAATCTTTCTTACTTAAGTGGTCATTTTCTATTCCAGAGACCAAGAAGAAGGAAAAAAATCCACCTCCCTCTATTTTTTTAATATGTATATATATTTTTATCCAATTCTTTGTAGTTACTTATGGTTTCAACTATGTTTTTACAAAATGTTAACTCTATTTCCTCTGGCAGTCAAATTATTAATCTGCTAGCCTCTCAGAGAGGAAAGGTAAGTGTTATACTTCTCCAACATTTAGCTTTTATATACACATATGTGTGTGTGTGTGTGGAGTGTGTGTACATATACATGTGTGTGTGTGTATATATACACACACATATATCCCCTTTCTCCAACATCCTGACAATAAAAGGTACCAACTACTAAAAAGATGTGAAATTAACCAGTCATAGCAGCTTCTTTCCCAAGTCCCAATTGACCCATCCTACCACCGCTAATCATGTTTCTCTCCTCTCCTAGAAGCCTAAATACTTTCCCACATAATTCCCTTAGTTGAAGTTATGTTAGATCTGATTCTGAATGACCATCCATTAAAATTTACTACACATGTCCAGACCATCCAATGTCTAGAAGCTGACATTCCCCCTTAAACCTTGAAGATGAATGCATACTCACTGTAAGTAAACATGGTATCTAAACTTTGAATCCTTAAACAATATGCTAAAATCAGCACAGTCTGAAAGTGTCCTCACTTTCATCGTTGAAGAGGAAAAGCTTCAGTAAAAGCAAGATAGCCCACTTAGCACGTTCATTAAGCCTAGGTTGTTAGAAAAAGCAGCCTAGGATAAAGCTTAAGAGCTAGAGGTAAGGAAAAACTATTTTTAAAACTGGATACAGTAGGGGAAATACAATGAAATAAAAGCCACAAAAGAAGAAAGTAGAAAAAAAATCAATCAAAATAAGGAAAGTCAAAAATACAAGGCATTTGAGATGAAGAATAAGAAAGAATTGAAAAGGGGAAGTCGCAAAAAAGAAAAGACAACAAAAATATTAGATTTTTCTATAGATTATTTATTAAATCTTTCATTAGTACTCTATCCTATCCTTAAAAAGCATATTTTCTACTCTGTCCATATCCTTCCTTTATGTCATTAATGTATTCCTTGGCTGACAAAGCAAAATATTTAAAAAATTAAAATACTAAATGTAAAGTTTAGGTTGAAACAGTGTTGTGTTTGAATTTCATCTAATAATAACAACTTACATATCTTGTTTTAAGGATTAAAACAAGTACTTTCTCCATAAATTATCATGATTTTATAGATGACAATACTGAGGTCTCAGGGAGATTGTAATTTGCTCACACAAGTTGTTTATATCCTAAAAGGCAATGACTCTACTTAATGCCTATGTGATCTTTGGTCTTTAACTTTTCTGACCTTCAGGGTGACTTATCTGTGAAATAGGTGATCATGCAAATCCATTTCAACTCTAACATTCTACAATCCTAAGCAATCAAGACTAAATTTGAACCTAGGTCTTCTAACTCCTCATTCAATACTCCTTCCATTACATGAAATGCATTGTGTATGTGATCAATTCTTTTCATTGTAGTGTTCCATAGGAATCAAGAACTCAAAAGGGCCCTAAATGGGCTAAGTATAAAAATCCCATCTTCCTCATGTTTTTTGATAACTTTTCAGAAATTGAGAGTTATGAAACACCTCCCAAATCCTTATTATATTTAGACTTCTTAAATAGAAGGAAAATGCTATCTATTCAACAGGTACACCATAAAAGTATTTCAAAGATGTTGACCAGGGTCAATGGGTTGATTAAATGACATAGGAACTCAGAGAGAAAAGTCCCATTTCTGATTGCTTTTATAACTTGCCTCATATTTCTTAAACTAAAGGACATTGCCCATGTATATTTTGGGGAAAAAGTAAAATAAAACTTATGTCAACAGCATTCCACCAAGGGTGGAGACGGACAAACCTTATATTTCTCAAAAATGTGTTCCCAAGAAATCCACCCCTCATCAAAACCAAAAACATCCTGTTTCTATAAACAGCAAGTAGTGAATAATCTGCCACAGATTCTCCAAGGACCAGTCTTAATTTCATAAACACTGAGAGGGCAAAAACTTTGTTCCGTTATTAAGGTACACACTGGTTGATAACACATCACCCCTCTATTTCCAGGGCTACCTAGAGAATAAAGTTTTAGCTCCCCAGATCCACCACCCCAAGCTCAGCTAGTTTATACTAATCACAAGAGTCCATCACCACACAGACCTGGACTGTGTAATAATAACCAGAGTAAAAGCAAAAAGGCTCACTTTATCAATCATTCCTTAGCAAATATAACCAATATCCCACAATTCTAGTTTTAAAATAAAATAAAATAAAAAAATAACAATTTTATATTATGTCAGGATCACCACTGTCTTAGCCTACAGAGAATAAAATATGGTGAAATGGAAATGACAAGAATAAACTGGTAATCTTCAAAAGCTACTGAGTAGAGTTCTATCTCTGAAATCTCAAACATTCACAATATATAATATCAATGATGAAATGATGCTACTATAAAGATTAATCTTTAATTTACTGGACTCTACAAAAGTTAAGAGAGCAAAGAATAATAATCTTACAAACTTTGGTGATTATCTAGTTTAATTCCTTAATTTTTTTCAAATGGAAAAACTGGGCAGCAGAAAAACAGAAGTGGTTTTCCCAAGTTTATAGCAAAATCAAGAATAGAACCCATGTTTCCAAACTTATATTCTATGACACCATACAATGAAAGATATTAACAAAAAGCTCCAAAGATATTATTTCTGTTAATACTTGATTACTAGAAATAATGCAGGAAATATAAAATTTTAGAAAGCTTAAAGGAATTATAAAATTATCTGAATTATTGAAAGAAAGAAAATTCTTCTCTAATAACTATGAGAAATTATTGAAGACAAAATAGAAGGGTGTAATTCTATAAAAGACATTTTGCATAACAAAAAGCAACAAACTCAAAATATAAAAAGCATTGAGAGAAAATATTTTTCTACAAAGATTTAGTTATTACAATAAAAGCTTTGGTTAAAAATCTGAAATCCAGTAATATATACACAACTCAAAAAAATAATGCTAAAAAAATTTTAATTCATTCTCAAAGAAGTAAATATAAATTATGAATACTCACTTGAAAATGCAAACTCAATCACCGAAATGCACATTTGAACAATATTAAGCCCGTCAAGTTGACATGTATAATGTAAAATAAATAAAATTCAATGTTGGCAGGCCTATAAGGAAATAATTAGGCATAATACAATTGGCAGATTTCTGAATTGACGTGATCTCTTTAAAAAGAAATTCAACAATGTACAATAATAACTATAAAACAGAGCATAGGGGCGGCTAGATGGCATAGTGGATAAAGCACCAGCCTTGGAGTCAGGAGTACCTGGGTTCAAATCCAGTCTCAGACACTTAATAATTACCTAGCTGTGTGGCCTTGGGCAAGCCACTTGACCCCATTTGCCTTGTAAAAACCTAACCCCCCCCCAAAAAAAACAGAGCACAACTTTTAACTCCATGATCCCACTACTGGTGTTATATTCTAAGAAGGAAAAAAAACTCTTGTTATAAAAATTCTCAGAGCAGTAGATTTAACGTGATGTTGAGAAATCAGAATCAACTATGTCCAATTATATTCATCTGTTTTATACATACATTAGAATATAAGCCTCTTTAGGGGTAGGGACTATCTTTTGTCTCTTTTTGTATATCTAGTCCTTAGCATATTGCCCAGCATACAGTAATCATTTAATAAAGTTTACTGTATTTAATATATATTTTGTGTGTGTATGCATACATGTATACAAAGGCACACATAATTAACTTTTACTAAAATGTAAGACTTGTATTTGTTGAATTACAAGTCTTATTGCTGTTTTTAAAAGCTTAAAACTACATTAAGATTTTTGAAGCATATTTAAAGAGTTCATGGCTTTATTTAATATTTTACTGTTCATTTTACTTATTTGATCTCTTTTTGAGATTACATTTAAAATTTCTGTATGTGTATTAGTGTGTGTGTGTGTGTGTGTGTGTGCATGTGAATATAAGAAGTCTAAGAAAGTGCTCTAGGACAGAGTTCAGATTTCCTCTCTGTGTCCTTTTTTTCTTCTTCCACTTCCAGATAAGGCAGGCTAATGCCTCCCAGTTCCTCAATAGAGAGCTATCACCTTTCTAACTTATAGAGTTCTATAGCACAGTGACACAGAAGTCATATACCACGAGGCCTAAAGTTATGGCCCTCCTTCAACCAGGGCAAAGCTAGTCTACACTAAGTGATACTTCACCCCTCTTTGGAAATGACTAATAATAAACCAGAGTGGAGGAACTTCAGATTTAACTCAGTACACTCCAGTTGATTTCCTGAAAAGCAATGTTCATCCCAGAGGATTTGTCTATAGGAACCTCAAGGCAACAAATACAAATTATCAGTCAAAATGCATTGGCAATAAACATTTATTAACTATGTGGTAAATACCATGCTAAGCACTGCACTTAATTTAATTCATTTAAGTTTTTCCATTATCTTCCTAGACAAGTTGGAAAAAGTCTCTCAAAGAGCAGTATGCAAACACTCATCAATTCAATTTTATTAGGTCAAGAATATTCAGAAGGACCATTTCTCATTACTCAAAAGAAGAGATCTTCATAATCTGAGTTTAAATAAATTTTTTTAAACCCGGACAAAAATAAGCATCACCTATTCACATCCTAGTCCCTTCTCCAAAACAATCACAGTTAGAAAGAAATGTCCATGCTGCCCAAGAAACACATTCCAAAAAGAAGTCTCTTTTATTATCATGTATGAATTTTGTTTTATTTCTTTTTGCTGTTGTTTGTTGAATGAAAATTAAAATTTGGCTGACTCAGTCCCTCTTCAATCACCAAAATATTCTATAAGGAAGGAAGTTAAAAGGAAAAAGGGAAATGTGGGAAAATGTTTTTAAAAACTATTAGAAGATTCCATATTGTCTATCCTCAGGTCATAAACCTGAACAAAATAAGAGACAAAAATATTTTAAAATAGATGACTCCATTAATTATTTTTAATCATTCATTCAGAGACCACCAATTTATAATTTATAAAGGGTGAAACAAAATTCAATTAAAACTCTAGGGTAATGGAAAGAAGGTATTTCAGTGGAGAGAATGATAGAAAATGACCCTCTGGCTGGAAACTCAAACCAAATGTTCATACCAAATCACTTCTGATGCTTCACATCCATATCTCCTTTTACGAGGGAGCTTACATTATATTTTCTACATCTATGTTTCAAATAAGAGTTCAAAAGTACCTCACCAGTTAACCTAAATCTTTCTCCAAAGCTAACCCTATGCCACCTGTGATGTTCTTAGGACGTAACTCTTTGCAGCTGGATGATTTACATTTCCAAGGAAGAGGCAATATAGATGACTGAAATTTTTATTAAAAAAAAAAACTTTGACTACTACTTACATGAGGACTCAAATCATTTTATTATTCCCAACATTTATCAGAAACAAATCAAAAGGTTTCAATTCAAATGCCTATCGAATTATTTTAAAACTAAGTTAAGACTAAGGTCAGAAAAGAAACTGTGGATGGTTATGGACCATGCTGTTATTGATCACATCATGCCTAACTGAACACAATTTCTTTCCTCCCTCTCTTCACAAAAAAAAGGTATTTTTTCAAAATAGAAAAGCTTATCTTTTCATTGTTCACAAACTAACTGTATTTGAAAAGCTAGGTTTCTACAAAAGATAATCCATCTAACAATTATATTTAAAAGTGACAAAACTCTAATAAGCTGAATACCTTCCATTTGGATAGAATTCCTGTTTAATACTGTCAAATTAGGAAAATGCTTGAATACTCACATATGAAGCTCTGATCTATCATCTGTGAATCAAAAATCATTAAAAAAAGATCACATTCTATCCATTTCTGACAATAAGGGAATGAATGCCTTAGTTATAGGACAACTATTCCTATGGAAACACTTAGTGAAATGATGCTGAGTTTTTCAAAGCTGCAATTTATTTAGAAATGAAGCCTAAGGACAAACTTTTAAATATTTGTTCAATGCCTAGACCTTAAGAATATTATTGCAAAAAATACAACTCTATCCTTCTTCCCCTCTCCAGCACAACACAAAAGCCTTTGTGTTCAAAGAAGCCGATTCTCAAAATTACTTTCTCTCCAAACATGAGGTGCTGAAGCCTGGGATTTAATAGTTAAGAAAGTAATAAAAAGAAAGTATTGAATCTCTGTTCCAGCATGCTCTCCCAGGGTATATGTCCCAGTCCCCTCTCCTGGCATGCAAGCTTTGGAAAACCAGCCAAGTCCTGTTCATCAAACTCCCACAATTTTTAGAATCTGACCGCATAACTTAAATGTTTCCAATGTCATGCCAGGGAGGCAGTTACTTCCCTAGCTCAGAAGACCACTCAACAGTCCTTAAGCTAAAGTTCAAGTCTCCAGGAACTGATTTTGGTCCTTGGGCACACAGCCAAAAATAACTCCATTCTCTGTAAGAAGTCCAAAGTATCAACATTATTATTTGAGGGACAAGGGAATAGGGCAGGAGGAGAGTTGATTGGGGGGGGGGGGTGTAGATGAGTTGGGAATTTTGATGAAAAAGAGACAGTACCTCCTGCTGAAACACTGGTCCTTGTGAGTTCAGAAGCTCATTTAGATAGTATCTTATTGTTACTCATTCCAGAATAGACAAAGACCCTTTTACTATCTGTACATTACTGAGCTCAGCCTTCATATTTTTCCTCTGAATTTTAATGAAACATTCCAGCTGCTATTAATGTGTCATCTCTTTGTCTCTGAGAAGGTCTAAAAGAAAAAATGTTTACATAAGGTGGTACCCTTGCCCTGAAACAGTCATGGAAACTAAGCCAATGCCTGTAGTTGAATCCTCTGAGAATGGGAAGAGCAGCATCATGTCATGAAGACTTTTACTATGTGGCTCTAATAAAGTATATATCCTTTCTGCTTTTCTAAATTAAACACACATGGCTAGAGCATGCTTTTGTTTCTGAAAATCAACAACAGCCGGGAGATTTGAAGTTAAGGCTTCCTCTCTCTACCTTAAAGCACCCATTGATTTTGAGGACTCTCCACAGATTGTATTTCAATTCTTCAGAGTTCAAATAAAAACTATAGTGCTTTTCCTTCTTCCTTCTCAACTTGTCAGAAACTCAATCTCTCTCTCTTTTTTAAGGTTTTTGCAAGGCAAATGGGGTTAAGTGGCTTGCCCAAGACCACACAGCTAGGTAATTATTAAGTGTCTGAGACCAGATTTGAACCCAGGTACTCCTGACTCCAAGGCCGGTGCTTTATCCACTACGCCACCTAGCCACCCCTACTGTATTTCTTTTTCTTCATTCTTGATGCAGTCAAACTGGCCTTCTTAAAGTCAATCTTGAAGAAGACAGATGACCTGCGGCAACTTAAATAAAGTCATATCTCATTTTTCTCTCTCTGCTTCTCTTCTTTCTACTAATAACTAACATTTATATATCAATTCAAGATTTAAAAACAAGTTTAATTAATCTTCACAACAACCCTTGTAGTGAAGGCAGTATTGTTATCCCTGCATTATAGATGACAAAACTGAGGATGCAGAGATTAAGGAACTTGTCCAAGATCACACAGCTAACTAGGTGTATGAAGAAAGATTTTAATTCTTCTTTCTGATGCCCACCCCTGTAACTAGTGTTGCCTAGTTCCTTTTCTCTTTGATTTCTCCTTTTTTCTCTCCTATACTTCCATGAGCTTTCTTTTGGTTTCTATTTGTTGGTGCCATGAATGGTTCATGGTCCTATTGCTGGTACAAAGGGTTGCTAAGCTTCCCACAGACTATTAATATTTTACAACAAAAGGACAACAACTCCTCTCAATCTTTTTCTCAACAGTTGGGTGCTGTACTCCCAATAGTCAATTTCAACAAAACTTCAGGTTAAGACTCTGGCCACCTTTTAACACACTGAGTTACAGGTTGAATGAAAGACTTGCCAAATTCAATTTGTTGTAGTATCCTTTTTACTATGGACAAACTAGTTTTGACTCAAGGGGTAGAGGGGAGGCTATTTTTATTGCATTCCCTTATAGGTTCTGGCCAGAGCAGAAATAAGAGAAAGACTATGGAGGAACTCAAAGAAGCACTGCCTCTCTTCTTCACCTTGGGAGTTTTGCTTGAGCAAGACATATTTTTAGATTCACTACATCATTCTTTGGAGACTGATGAAGGAGGCAAGACAGCTGGGGGTGGGGGAGGAAGATGAGACTCTCAGCAGCAACCAGGCTAGGTCTCATTCCTCTCCTGTGCAAGCATGTTCCAGGGTAGAAGCGGGGAACGTCTAGTCTGCAGGCTATATAAGGTCTGCAACCTGGTGCTGCCCTGGCAACCTCAGGTGAGACTTGAAATTCAATAAATTTAGGAATTTTTTAGGGATGAATTAATTAAATGTTTAACCAAATATAGCAAATAATATTATAAATATCCAAATGATCCTTGGCAGAAAAAAGGTTTCCCCCCTCAGTTCTAAGGTCACCCTTTTTTATGTTGGTGCCAGTGGGGGCTCCCCATATCACCACTGTTCACTTTCTTATTCTTTCCTCTTATTCAACCCACAAGACTCACAATGAAATGTGTAGATTAAATGAACTCCACAATAAAACTTCAAAAGAAGATCTGCCATCTAAAGTTGAGATTTAGTTGAGAGATATCCTAGGGTAATCCTTTCTTGTGTTGGCTGAAGGAATGAATCTGGAGTATTAGTATTAAATATTTTCTTAATTTATAGGACTGATGTTTACAATATTTGCATGTTTGTATTGAGTTCAAAGTTGTTCACAAAAATCTATGTCCTTATCAATAATAATAATAATAATAATAATAATAATAATAATAATAGCAAGTATTTATGTAGAACTTGAAGTTTTGTAGTATGTTTTACATATGTTAATTCATTTGTGCTTCAAAATTTTCTTTAAAACTCATTAAACACCAGGGTTCAAAAGTCAATGGATTGGGAATCCAAGGGTATAAATACAAATCCTGACTCCATTGTTCATTGCCTGTATGGCTTCAGCAAGACTCTTCAAATATCTGTTCTTCTATTTCCTCATTGATAAAATGAGAATATTGGACTCCATGGCATCTCATATATCTTCCAGCTCTAATTACTTTGAGAGTCTATGAATTCTGTTTATTTTAGGTAATTCACAATACTTTATTAGATAAATAAGGATCCTCCAAATGTTAATAAGAATCCTCAAAGATGGCTAATGGAACATCCATTTGACTAGTAATGTAGCTATGTACCAATATTGTCTGTCCTATGTTGCTATTCTCAAGAAGTATAGATCTAAATTTACACAATGCTAAAACAATCTGGACCTCTAGACACCTGCTTCCTCTGGTCCTCTCTTCTCATGTCTAAATAAGCTTCCCTGCCAGAACACACACTTGAATAGATTGAGGTATACTGACATAACAGTATAAAGGTCCTTATGAGCTTCACAATACATTAACGATATAATCTCCAAAAAGAATTGATGACTTTTGAAATTTCTCACAGTAGAACACAGTCAAGAGAATCTCCAAACTTATTTTTAAGCCATTTGAATATTAAGAGAAATACTTAACAACTTTCCAAGATTTATCCATCTGATCACTTCTTCCCCAAAGTACTTTCTTTGTTTCATCATTTTACATAACTTTGTTATATATCATCAGATAACTTACAACTTCTTAAAATCTATCCAAATTTGATGTTTTGAAAATAATTTCCAAAGACTTTTCTATCTTACTGAGGGAGGGACATTTATGATAATAAGACTAAAATGCTGAACATACCTGAAGGTAAAAATGTAAAGGGCATTAATATAGTGTCCATTCAGTTACCAAAATAAGGCAGCATAAAAAAAAATCTTCCAGTGGTTCTGGGATCAGTTTAAAACCAGTATTATTTAAATCTGAAAACTCTAGCCATTAAAAACTGTACTATAAATGGCATTATAAAAGGCATTTGAGAGAATGCAAATGAATAGGACCCAGAAGCTACCACATGATGGCTGATCTACTTCAGACTGAGGATTGACAGCTTTCAGTGCCATTCTAATTCCATCCTGAGTCTTGAACTGGAGTACTGACTATTTCTAATAATAACAAAACCATAAGAAGTTCAGAAGAAACAGTAAGAGGGAAAGGAAGGAGGTTTATAGCCATCAGTGGGGGAAAAAAACATGAGAAAATTACTAATACTTTGAAGACATGCTATATGGATTAAGAAAACTTCAGAAACATATTTCAAAAGAGACAATAACTTGATACTAATTGCAAATAAATAATGAGAAAGAGGATTGACTGACCACAAAGATTCCAATGCTGAATAGAAAGTCTATTAAATGAACAAAAGAAGACATTAGGAGTCAAACTGGAACTGGGGAAAACATGTAAAAAATAAATGGCACAGAATCAAAGCTGGAAACTCTTCCTGAAGAAATAGATACCATGAAAAATAAAATAGGGAACACATACAAATTCAATGACACAAGATATACTACATTAAAAATCAAGTCAGAAAAACTGAAAGATGTGGTATATATATAATGTCAAAAATAACTGGCCTAGAAAACATAAATAAGGAGACAATGTTAGAAACACTAGGCTCCCCCATAAACATGATGAAAAAAGCTCATCCTGGATACCATATTCCAAGAAAGCATAAAAGAAACATTCCCAGAACAACTGGAACTAGAGGACAAACTGAAATAGAATCACTAGTTCTCCTCCTGAAATTCCAAAGTTAACATACCAGAAACTGTCTTAGCTTCCATCAAAAGAAAAGAGATCATGTATCAAGTAACCCTGATGGAATGCAAACCACCAAAGTGATCTTCCTAAAGTGCAGATCTAATGTCACCTCTGTACTCAACAAACTTCAGTTGACTCCAGGATCAAATAGAAAATGCTCTTGTTTGGAATACTACCTTCTTCATACCCAAGCCCTCTCCTATCTCTTCAGTCTTCTTACATCTTACTCACCAACACATACTCTGATTTGGTGACACTGGACTCCTGGAAAGTTTTGGCATCCACCATGCTTGGAATGCTCTCCTTCTTCCACTCCAATTGATAACTTCTCTGACTTCCTTTAGGTCTCAACTAAAATCATACCTTCTACAGGAAAACTTTCCTAATCCTTCTTAATTCCTGTACCTTCACCCCCTTTTAATTATATGCTATTTATTCTCTATATAACTTGCCCCGTATTCTTGCCCTGATTACATTGTAAGCTCATTGAAGGTAAAAATTTGTCTTCAGTCTTTTTTTTTTGTATCTCTAGAGTAAAACATAGAAAACTCATAACAAATGCTGAGTGATTAGTTAACTGATTCAATCACATTTTATGCAACAAATGTAAGAAAGGAAGGAAAAGAATATAATTTACCAAAAAGGCTAAAAAGGCCATATTAAAGAATTAGAATTGATAATTCACAATTAGGTAAGATTTTAGAAATGCAAAAATAAGAGAGAGGAGAAACCTAGAAAGCTATATGATAAAACTGAGCTGTGCATATGTTTGCAAAATACCTAAAAAGGTTTATTAAAGATACCTTTTATAAGGATTACTTTTCTTCATGATAGGGGTAATAGCACTAACATTCACACTCCTGACATCTGAATGTTAGATCATATTTGTCCATTAGAAAATAGTTTCCAAGTTGGGATGTAGCTACCCAACTGATTAAAATCACTGGCATTAGAGAAGTCCTCAACATGTTAAATAGAATGTTAAACTTTATTCTACTAAAAGCAGAAAAATATGATTGGTTGATGAATTTTTACATGAAGCGTAATCTTAAGAAGCAGCATAAATATAGCTAAGACTTCACCAGAAGTAGAGCTTTAAAGACAATGGCTTAATCAAGAAAAGAATTTAATTTAAAGAAATATTAAAGATCAAATGAGCTGTTTAAGCATACTTTGGAAAAGATCTATCAAATTGGAGGATATTATTTAGAAGAAAAATTCTAAAAGAATATGATATTTTTTACTTCCAGAGCTCCACTGAAAAACATGTTCAAGTAACTTAAGATATAAAATGTTAAATTATATATGAGTTTTATAATAACTCATTTTAGACAAAATTATAGATTGCTATTCTAATCTATTATAAAAGTACTTTCTAAATAAAAAATTATACTATTATTTCTGTAGCTGTCATAAGAATTACATGTCATTCTTCATTAAATATTTTTAAGGTCACAAGATTTTAGACTATTTTTCATTTTTCTGTCTATTAATACCATATATTTTGGGCCTATTAAAGTTAAAATACACAAAGAAAGTCTCATTCTGTAAATTGCTCTAAATCAAAAGAACATTGATTTTAGTTAAAATCAATTCTTGGTGTTTCAGGGATAGGGTAGAAAAACTTACATTTAAGATCTAAATATAATTAGTTTTTAAAAAAAAGTTTTAACTCTTCCTGGAGTTATTAAACTTTTCAGAAAAAACCCTACTCATTTGTATCATATATTATTACAAAGTATGAAAGTACTACCTTTCAATTCCATAAGATAGAAAATGAGGAGTAGTATAAATGATGAATTAAAGTAAAATATGCTTTTCTGAGTAAAGGAACTCCTTCCCACCCACTTTGGTTTTATACAAATGTAAGGAATTATTAGTGTCCCTCATCAATTTCTGAGTCCTTGTGCATAACAATATTGCAAATTAAAACTGCTATTACTACAGAACTTAGTGCCAAATCATGTTTCTAAGGCATTCTTGGAAAAATTTTAAAAGTCACTTTATTTATTAATTCTAAAAAACTGCTCTACAATGTTGATCATAGTGCCAAATCCATTAAAAAAAAATCCAAGGCATTTTAGGTTAGCCACTGTATAAAGGTCTTACTATCATTAAAATATACTGGGGCTGCCAGGTGGCACAGTGGATAAAGCATCGGCCCTGAAGTCAGGAGTACCTGGGTTCAAATCCGGTCTCAGACACTTAATAATTACCTAGCTGTGTGGCCTTGGGCAAGCCACTTAACCCCATTTGCCTTGCAAAAACCAATATATATATATATAGCTAGAAGTGATGTTCATTTCCCTCTTTCTCAAGTTAAAGTGCTATAAAAGGAATAAACCCTGGTAGAACTCCTGCCTCTGCCATAATCAGGTAAAAACAAGTCTGACAACAAATACTTTGTAATTATCTAATAAGTTTTGAAACATGTTTCCTTATAATAACCCTGCTGAATATGAAGAATAAATATAATTATTCTCATTTTTAACAGGTGTAAAAATAGAGACAAACAAACTTGTTCAAGATCACATCAAAGGTAAATGACAAAGTCAGGATTAAAATTTAAATGTGTGGTTTCCAAGTACACTACCTCTCAATTTTTATATACATGGGAGTGGGAAATGACAGAACATCTAAGCCATGAGCACCAAGCAACAAAGAAATCTGTCAATACCTCTGCCTTGAAAATGCCATCTTCACCTTGAATCATACACATTACAGCACAAAAGAAAGAGATTGAAGGCAAAGCACATCACTGTGCCCTTCCCATATTCTCTATTCTAAAACACACCAATCTTATGCACAATAACACAATGGTATTCTACTTAATAGTCTTACATATTTTCTCTCTCTACACTTAAGGATATAATGATATAACTAAAGTTATATTATTCTTCGTTTTTCTCATTCAAAATCCCCTGCTCCTTTCATTTGCTATTGTTCAATTGTGCCCAACTCTTCATGATACCATTTAGGATGTCCCTGCATGCATTGCCATTTCCTTCTCCAGCTCATTTTACAGATGAGGAAATGAGGCAAACAGGTTAAGTGACTTGCCTAGAATCCCACAGCTAGCAAGTGTCTGAAGTCAAATTTGAACTCAGATCTTGCTTCCACCAGACCCTTCACTCTATTCACTGTCATCTAGATGCCCTATAATCTAGTACATACATACATACTCAATCACATACATACATACATACTTATACATACAAACATATGTATGAATTCTACTTTGCAGATTAATTGTCAAATGTTTAATTCAGCTGGCTTTCCCTCAGGATTCTCATGACTTATTACTATGCCCTCTCCATTCGTTCACTTGTGTTGGTATTAATAAGATTTTTTGACATAATTACTTTATAAAATTTATCAAGCTGGATAAATCTAAAACTATTACATTAAAAATACAATTACTTTATAAAAGACCTTGCGAAGGATAGTAAAAAAGGCAGAAAACCCTGTCATAAAATCTTAAATCTTGGGAAGGAGAAAAATTTGCTTAAATGATTGATTTTTTTTAAGTTCAATGTGATGTGAAACTTTAAATATGTTAGTTCAGAACAAATCGAGGTTACTATTGTTTAAGGTCCAAGGGAAGGGAGGTTCAGGGAAAGGTTCTTGTGGAAAAGAACATTGTAGGTGGGTCTAAAAGCCTGAGAGAAGCCAGAGAAATGAAAGACAAGAAGACTATGGAGATGAGCAAACTGCCTGGTCATCCATCCTCTCTTTCAAAATATTAAAGCAAATGTATAGAAGGAAAAAAACTTTAATGTGTCCAAAAAGTACGTGTACAATGATTACTTATGCATGGAAGATTTTACTGAGTAATTATGTACCTAATACAGAAATTCTTTTTGAAGAAGTTCCCCTCCATCCTTCAAAGAAATTGGGACAGGGGAGAAATCCCTGTACAGGTCATTGAAAATATAACTGCTTGCATCTGATCCTCATTTAGAACTAAAAAGAAACAACAACAACAAGAAACCTGAAGGTAATGAAATATTGCTGTGCAATAAGAAATAATGAGTATTAAAATTCAGGGGAGCAATGAAGACACAAATTGATAAAAAGTAAAGTAGGCAGAATTAGGAAAACAATTTGTGAATGAAACAACAATATGCACAAAAAAGGAAACTCTAAATGACATAATTATCAGGTTGACCATGAAGAATAGATGAAGAAAATGCATCTTCAACACCTCCTCCCACTCCTGCTTTCTTGGCAGAGACAGAGAACTATGCATGCAAAACAATGTATATATTGTCAGATTTGATCATTGTGTTGTTTAGTTTTGCCAAATTAATATTAAATTTTTTTATTCTTTGTTAAAAGGAATGGCTCTTTAAGCAGGAGATGGATATATACAAAACTGAAAGTGACATAAAAACCAAAAAGTGTAAACAAAAATTAAACTTAAAAAATAAAATAAAACAACTCCAAAAAGAATAAAAAAATGAAACAAAATTTAGGGTTATATCTAATGATGAAAGAAAAATAAAGAATTCACACTACTGCAGAGGCAAGGAAGGGTACAAAAAGATATCAGAGTTATCCTCACCCCCTAAAATATCTTCGAGAAATGTATCAAAAAAATCAAATGGGTGCACATTAAATTCCATTGCAACAAATGTCATCTAATTTGAGAAACATACAAATAAACTTAAGGCCTAAGAACCAAAAAAGAAATTGTAATTATCTGAGGTTTTTGGAAATATGAAAAAGACCTACTCTGGTTTTACTAATCCTGGTCTACATTGTGGAAGATATAGAAAATATAGAAAAATCACCATTATGTATGTACTTGGATGAAGTTCCTATCCTCCTGCTCCCTCCTGACCCTGATTCCAACAATATGGGGAGAATTTTCATGTTTGAGAAATCACAGACATTTGTGTTGCTTAGATTCCCGAGTCATACCAACTGTTTTGGTCACAGAGAAAATGGCACTTAATTCCCACTCCTAGGATATTACAAATATGTACCCAAGAACACTACTGCAGTGACTGGCATGAAACATACTGAACCCAGAGTCACATACTTTCAGTAATTTTATGTTACTCAGGGTCAAAGCATGTCATCAAATCATTAACTGTGGAACAATTAAGGAATTTAAGCTATAACATAGGTTAGATACAAATGGAATATTTTCCCCATTCAAGGATCTCTCTGAGTATTATGTATGTATTCTTTTTACCTCTATTTATTTCACAATTGATTAGCCAAGATAACTTGTTATTCTAGCATCCAGGAATGCACGAATAAATATTTGATATAGAACACTGACTTTTAAAAAAAGCCCTAAGCAGAAACATTATAATGAAAGCTGCCAAAACCATGTTTTTGGCTGAATTTTATCCAAACAGACAAGAAAAATGATTAAGAAAAATCAATAAATATCTTGCACACACAAATTTATTCCAAACATCCATACTGGTAGATGTCTCACAACTGGTTTTAGGTTACTTGTGTGCACTCTTTAGAACCTTTTAAATCACTAACGCTTATTTACTTTTCTTCTTAAAACTCAAGAACATGCATAAAACAGTTTTAAAAGTCTGAAAAGAAGGGGAAAAGTTGAGATGGAAATGTTAGAAAAACAGGAAGAGGTCAAAAGAATTTAAGTGGCAGAATTGGAGGCAATTCAATCCTACCTGTTCCCTAAATAAGAATATCCTCTATAGCATCCCAACCAGGGGTCACAAACTCTGCTTAAAATTGCCAATAACAGAGGAAACCACTATTTCTGAATTCTAATCATTCTAATACTGGTCACCCTTACTTGTTGGGAAGTATTTCCTAGAATCATCTAAATCTGCATCTCTCTAACTTTTACCTGCTATTCCTAGTTCTGTGCTCTGAGACTACACAGAACTAATATAATCTGTCTTCCACAGGACAGTCATTTACATCCCTGAAGTCACTATCTTCTGGATGCACTTTAGCTTGGAGATGTCCTTGCTAAGATGTAATTTTCAGAACTAAATATTTTATATGTGGTTTGAGCTGTGAAGAGTACACAAAAACATCATTTTTTCTCATTATGGACACTATCTCTTGATGCAATTGACAATAGCATTTATTTCCTACTGCCCCACCCCCCAAATAACTAGATAAAACAGACAATAAGGAATCACATTAGATTCCTAACAAAGGGGTAATGTAAGATAATTTATGAAGGCAGGCAGCAATTTGTAGGATTTGATTACGTAAGTCAACGCTTCAGCTATCTGAAGAATAGGATAAATATAGGGACTAGACCAGTGATTTCATTGGTCTAAGGAACTTTCCAAAGAGGAAACTCTCTTTACCAATTCGTACATTCTTCACAATTTGTTGTCAAAAAAAGGAAACTCTAAATGACATAATTACCAGGTTGACCATGAAGAATAGATGAAGAAAATCCATCTTCAACACCTCCCCCGGCCCCTACTTTCTTGGCAGAGATGGAGAACCTGGAATACTAAAAGATTAGGTAATCTGCCCAGGATGTTTCTGTCTTAGAGATAGGACCTGAACACAAGTCTTTTGTTCAAACTTAAATAGAAATAGGAGTCATTAAATGATAACAAAGAACTAGACTGATTATTGATCACTGATTAACATTAGTTATGTTCTACTGTAATTTTATTTATTTTATTATGTTTTCTAATTATACTTTAAACTGGTTTGTACTGCACTCCAGTGTTGCTGGCCACATGCAAAATGTTTGAGAATTAAACCAGTCTGTATACTTCCAGGATGCTGTCAAAAAAATTTCTGAATTTTGCTTATCTCAACCTTAATAAAACAGATAACTCAAACAAGTACTGATTTTTTTCTTAAATAAAGGAAAGTATCATCTCTAGCTTTGTTCAGAATTGCTTTTTCAATCAGTAAAATCAAGGTATTATCTTCATCACAATAAAAGAAAAATATTACAGTATAGTTTTTTAAACTACTTTTAGCAGTCCATTCTTCTATTTTTATATCAACAAAATGTATCAAAACTTATCTCTTGAGATATAAATTTCAGATTTGTAGCAGCTGTGGCACTCACTTATAACACTATATTATCAAAACTTATCTCCTGAGATATAAATGTCAGATTTGTAGCAGCTGTGGCACTCACTTATAACACTATATTAATCTACATTAAAAAAATAGCATGCCTTATTTTGTCTGCTCAAATTATTACCTATAGTGGCCAAAGAATCTTATTAAGTGAGCATGTAAACAAGAGTCTGAAAAGGTCCAACACACAAACCAGAAGAGAGCCAATAATCACAGGTCATAAACTCCCTGGAAGCAGAAACCTCGTTTTTGTCAGGTAGCCCTTAAGTATTTACAGTTTTCTGCCTTCTTGGATAAATACTTAATAAATACTCAAATGTTTTAATGTTGAATAAAAAAGAGATAAATGACTGTTCACATATTATGAAAAACTTTCATTATTAAAAAGCCATAGGATCCAACCTAATGTCTGCCAAGGCAAGTTCTGTGGTATTTCAGAGTTGGGTTCTCACAATTAAGATTCCTGAAATTTGGACAAACCATTAGTTCAATAGACAAAGATGAGACTTATATAAAGACTACCAAGATATTTTATGCAAACTGAGAAATAACTACTTGAGTCTGAAGAAAGCTCTAATTTAAAACTTTAGTCAAGTTATATTTTCTTTATCATATGCTCATCTTCATAAAAGGTAGACTTTACAAACTACTTGCATGCACACTACTGCAAGAACACCCACTGTGTACATTTCATATTAAAATCCCAAATCTTAATTATCATCCTGATTCCAAGGACAAAGTCTGAGCATTCCATTCCCCTCCTCAATAAGACACAATGACAAATGGTTAAAAAAAAAGAGCAAGTATTCACAGCTGCACAATGAATATTTATGAAACAGATTTAACTTATGCATACTTGCTTCCATAAAGTTGTGTTCAGTGCTAACATTCTTTTTAAAAAGCACTAGAAAGTAATATGGAAATACAAGAAAACATTAATGGTAAGTGACTAGATGAATCATACTTATAAGTCTATTATAAAAGTATATATTAACCACTGGGATGACTGGCACAGCTAAAACTTTTTTTTTAATCCAGACTTTCCACAATGACCAGAAAAATCCTAGCCTTTTAGGAATGTAGGCAAAGAAAATCAATCACACCTCCTAAAGAGAAAGATGAAAAAAAGAAGAATCTCGAGGCATTTTTCACTGGCTGCCCCCAAAACCTGGAACACTCTCTCTCCTCGTGTCTACTCCCTGGCTTCCCTGGTTTCCTTCAAAACCCAATTAAAATTCCACCTTCTCCAGGAAGCAGTT
Source organism: Macrotis lagotis (assembly GCF_037893015.1). Taxonomy (NCBI): domain Eukaryota; kingdom Metazoa; phylum Chordata; class Mammalia; order Peramelemorphia; family Peramelidae; genus Macrotis; species Macrotis lagotis. The sequence goes on along the minus strand of NC_133658.1, from coordinate 821,341,973 downwards.
CCAGATTCCCTCAACTCTAGTGCCTCCCCTCTGTCATTTCCTATGTATCCTTTCTGTAGTTTGTTTATATAAATGTTTGCATGTTGTTGAGACCCTCATATGTTTGGGAGTTCCTCCTCAGCAGGGATTCTTTTGTCTTTCTTTTTATCTCCTTCATTTAGTCTAGGGCTTGGTATATAATAGACACTTAATATATACTGACTGAGTAACTAACTATACTTTAGAATCTCTCTAAACCATTCATATAACTATAAGGGTTGTAATAGTTATGCCCACAAAATTTGTAAAAAGGATTAATTTACTGAAGGATTTGGATTTTTTTATTTCATAAAAATGTGTTTTAATACTTCACTTGGATCTGTGACCTCATTCATATTATTAAATTTGGTCCAGATCTCAAATCTCTCCATAGCTTCTCATTCCATTACAACTCCACAGTCTATCCTCTCAGGATGCTGAGAGCCTTCCTTCTCCTTTAGTTCTCTTACTTTTACTAAATTACTGTTTCACCTTCTTTTTCCCCCTTCATATGGTTTCTGAGGACATCCACTGTGTCACTTCTTTCATGAGCTTCTTTCTTGGCAATATTCTGCACCCTTCTCATACACACCATTGGTTTCTCTACTATGTTTTCTGTAACTCACAATTCTAATTCTTTTTTTTTTTTAGGTTTTTTGCGAGGTAAATGGGCTTAAGTGGTTTTTCCCCAAGGCCACACAGCTAGGTAATTATTAAGTGTCTGAGGTTGGATTTGAACTCAGGGTCAGTGCTCTATCCACTGTGCCACCTAACCACCCCAAAATTCTAATTCTTGAGAGACTAATGCTCCATGATTCACACCATTGGACTTGAAAGCTCTAAAGTCTTATCTAGTCTAATCCTCTGATTTTATTACATAAGGAAACTCAGGCCAAAGTAACCTAAATAGTCTGCCATCACATAGATCATTAATGGCAAAATCAGGTAAGGACACTTTTGACAGAACAATATTAAAGTCATGGTTTTTTAAAGGTATGACCAAAAAGTTATTTGGATTTGTGAAGATATAGTCATATAAATAAAGATAATATTTGCACCTATAAAGGAAAATACTTATAAACTATAAAGGTTATCTAAGCATAACCAATTATTATTATTATCATCATTATGACTGAAGTTCAGATGAGGGGCTAAGTGATCAATCACTGATGTTTATGCCTGAAAAACTATCCTGAAGAAGGTGGAATGGGGGTTCATCTCATTTGGATGGGCATAATGGACAAGAAAGGCCTTTTCTGCTCACAGCCACTACAGTGATCCTCTCCTGCCCATCTATTCTATGTTTATTTATACAAAGACCTTGTGTTTCGTTTAATAAAATCTAAGTTTCTTCAGAGCAAGTCCTATTTCTTCCATATCTTTAAATCACCAATGCCTAGCACATCATCTGATACAAAGTTGGTGCTTAATGAGTGTTCATTTGTTGATTAATATCTTCCAATGGTAGTAACATACTATAAGCAAGAAAAAGGAAAGGCAGGAAAAGGGCAGTCAAAAAAGACCTGGAAGGTTCTAAAAATCTTAGCTCTTCTTACACAAAGAAAATAGTAATATGACAATACTAACTTAGAGGCACAAAGACAAACTACAAATTATACTGTTCAAGTATAGATCATTTGTACCTGATTCCTTCACACTCCACAGAGTTTTAGCTGAGCACCCAAAATATTTACCTTTTCATTCAAAAACTTTCTCCTCCTTCCTCCCTTTTAGGTTTAAGGATAATAGTGAGGTAATAGCCCAAGATCCCCCAGTGAGCAACGAGATGTGTAACTCTTGGGATGTAGTGGAAGCCCTCTTTCATTCCTAGTCTCTTCTGGTAGACCTGGACCAAGGGTAAACAGCAGAAAGGAAAAAAGAATCCAAAAACTGAATTACTGAGTGGTACAGTAGATAGAGCACCAGTGCTGGAGTCAGGAGGACCTGAGTTCAAATCGGATTTCAGATACTTAATAATTACCTAGCTGTGTGAGACCTTGGGCAAGTCACTTAAACCCATTGCCTTGCAAAAACCAAAACAAACAAAAAGCTGAATTAACTGCCCCTGAATAGGTTAACAATATAATAGATTTACATTATACTAAATGGGTTCTATTCAATAAATATATATTAAATACCTGCTATCTGTAATGTACTGAACATAAACAGATTCTAAAGGAGTGGTAGTCCCCTATCAAGAAAAAGAAATAAAAATAAAATATTTTTATGCTATATGATCCATAAGTATTTTATCCTCAAAATTACTTTCAACTTTATTTTTTAACTTCACTAGAAAACAATCACTTACTCTGAATAAAAAATCCAAACCTATACCCAACATGAATAAAGAATTCTAATTACAAAAGGATTTTTGTCTCATGGTATGAAAGAGAAGCCAAACTCTCACAGTTCATCAACCCTAAACATTTTGCTCATGTAAACAACTTCATTTTATTTCTGAATTATTTTGTGGGTACAGATGTTTTCCAAATGTACTACTTCTTACAACAGCATTCTCAGTCCAATCTGGGGGAATATGTGGCTTTTTCATAAGCATGAGTCAAATGATGGTATTATTCTGTCAAGTATAGCTGTCCTCTCACCAAGGAGTTCAGAAGACCTGTGGAAGCAGGTGTCAGGGGTACTTACCCTTTTCTGGTAATACTCCAATAGCATTTTCTATCCCCCCCCCCATTTCTTTACCAGGCTAGTTGTAGAATCCCCTACCCTGCTCCCCTCCTCAGGAAGGAATCGACAGCCCCTGTTTTACTCCATCAAAACCACTCAACCTTTTCAAATGAGTCAGTTCTATCTAGCCATGGCATTTCTTGCCAACCATGGGGACTCATGAAGATTAGATGAGGAGGAAGTTAGCACTTGTAATTTTCCTTGATGAAATGGAGGATAAATAATCATCTCTCTTTCCACTGCATCCTAGAAACCACTGGACCTTGCCATCTTACCACATCCTTCAGATTCCCATATTTTGCCAACTGACTTGCTAGGATACCCTAAAGCCCACCCCGCCTTCCCATCTTCAACTGAATCTGAGACTTTGTGCTGTCACCTCTAATTAGAGTGAGCACTCCTCCAAAAAACTGATTCTCAATTATGTATTTGCAACTTCAGTAGCTATTACACATATAAAATAGTACTCAATACATGGAAAGAGCCTAACAAATGTTTCATTCATTCATTTGGATTTTTTTATATTTTAATTAAACAATTCATATCATATGACATTACTTTAAATCATGGAGGATCTGAAAAAAGCAAAAGAGAAATGCAAATGTCCAAGAACTCTCAGGCTCATGAGAATAACATTAAAGAAGCCTCTAGGAATCTTATAATAAATCCATGAAAACAATTAGTCATTTTAATAAAAAAAAAACCACACATACACATAAACAGCAATAGCTATGTTAATCTATCTGTTTGGGATTTAACTAGCTCTCAACGTTTTTAAATATTAGCTTGTGATGGATAATAATTTTTGTCACTTGATATAATTATTTAATTACCATTTAATTAACTTCCTTATGTCAATTGATACAAGTACTGAGAAGGTTATAAGAAATGATAAATAAAGCACTCTTTGAAAAAAATTGATAAACTTTTAAGACAATTCTTTTTAAAAAAGCAGAAAATCAAATCAAGAAATTAGCAAATGAGCATGATGATGAAATCTCAATAAAAACAGAAGAAATAAAATACACAAAAATCAGTATAATTCTTACACAGGTATCTGTTAACAAAACTGAGCTCACAAAAAAAAGAAATACTTTCAAAAATATAAAGTAGCCAAAATAATAGAAGACTAAAAAAGAGATCCTAAATAATCCAGTATCAGAAAAAAGAAATACAATGAATTATAAAAGAAATACTAAAGAAAAAACTTTCACTAATGAAGGATTCACAAGAGAATTCTATCAAACTTATAAAGCACAATCAGTACCAGTACACAAATTTTTCTCAAAAAATGAGAAAAAAAATCACTGCACCAGAATCAAGTCCTAGTATCCTAAACCTGGGAAGAATAAAACAGAGGAGAAATATAAACCAGCATCATTAATGAACAACAAAAATTTTTTAAATATCTTATCAAACAAACTTCAGTGACTTGAAATTATTCATTATAACCAAAGTGAATTTATTCCAAGAACATAGGAAAACAAGCAACATAAATATATTAAAAATAAAAACAATAAAAACATGATTATCTCAACAAATCTTGAAAAATCCTTTGACAAAATTCAACACTCAAGTATATATGCTAAAAACCCTACAAAGTACAGGTGAGGAAGATCTTTATTTTTTAACATTATAAAAATTAACCACCTAAAACCAAAAGACAGTATCATATGCAAAAAAGATATTTAAAAAAGAGAATAAAGCAAGGATGTCCCACTCTCCTCATTTAGCTATTTAGAATGGCTAAAGAAATTGTGGTATATGAACGTAATGGAATATCACTAAGCTGTCAGAAATGATGAATGTGATGAATTACAGAGAAGTATTTTAAAATGTGCATGAACCATCACAGAGTGAAATAAGCAGAGTCAAGATAACAATATACATGATGACCACAAAACTGTAAATGAATGGAACAACCACACTGGAAAACCAATCCAAAGTGAATGTGTCAAAATTACAAAGAATAAGAATGGCTCACAAAGACAAATATGAGAAGACACACTCAAACTACCCCTTTGCAGAGATGGGAAATCCATAAGTGTTTCAAATGACATGTTTTAGGACTTTTTTGATGCATTGATCAGTTGCATTGACTTTTTGCTCTCTTTATTTTTCATCTTCAAAAAATATTATTTGTTTAAATAAATGACTTCCTAGGGGGTATAGAGACAGAGAAATGGGAGAAACTATGATGTTGGACAAAAGCAAAAACCAACAGTAAAAACTTATTTTAAAAAAGAAAAAGGACCAAAGGAGTCCAAGTTGATTTCCAAGTCTACAATGACTGTAGGCAATTCACCTAATTTTGTTCTGAGGCAACTATTCAGAGGGCTCAATGGAATCTGAATATATCCACACAAACAAGTTTTTGTAGGGTTTTGACAAAAGTTCAAGATAATTTGGGGGGTGTGGGATGTGGATTTTTCCACTAATAAACTCATAACCACCATAAATAAGAGTTCATAACACATCTGCTACTCTAATTACCGAACCTCTTGAAAAGCACACCCAATAAAGACTCTGGAAGGAAATGGTTATAGGGGCACATTAAGGGATTATAAATATGGGATCATTCAGAAGTATATAAAAAGAAAAGAATGGATGTATATTAAAATCATCAATGATTTATAATCTAAACTTAATGGACCTATAGGAAAATTCAGTAAGAAGAAACAATTCTAGGTAAATGGCACAACCAACATAAACTTTAAGTGGCAATTAAATATTAAAACATAATATTAGTGGCGGCTAAGTGGCACAGTGGACAGAGCACTGGCCCTGGAGTCATGAGTACCTGAGTTCAAATTCGGCCTAAGACACTTAATAATTACCTAGCTGTGTGGCCTTGGGCAAGCCACTTAACCCCATTTGCCTTGAAAAAAAAACTTAAAAGAAAAACAGGCCTATCACATGCCAAAAAGTCAAAGGACAAGTAGATTCTTTCCTTTCAAAACATTTACTGTTTAAAATTCTATGCACATAAATACACACACATACACACAAACACACACACACACAAATTTTTAAATTTCTAAAAGGTTCTGTGACATACTACATTTCAGTCCAGTAAAACTTTTTAACCAATTAAGATGTTACAGTGACTGACAAACTGCTGTCAGATCTTTGGAATGATGAAGTTAAGGTCCTGGTTTGTCCTTTTGTGAGCTAATCAGCTCTTTGAATTCCTGGAGGTTGTGGGGCATATAATTGTATGTTCTTTTTCTAGATGCATGATTAGTATGCTGCTGCCTTGTCAATAAAGTAGCCTGTAATACAAGCGATAAGAATAGCATTTATGACTTTGGAAATGGCCTTTGCCATACCACAATGAAGTGGTACTGAACATTTAACCAAGATTTAGAACCATTACACAAACCAGTTGTCTGACTCCTCAGCACTCAAAGAGGTTCTGATAAAGGAAATCCCTTCTACCTTAACCAGGAAGGAAAAAAAAAAAGAAAATTACACAAAGAAGAGTATTATCAACAGTGAGACAGAAAGTTTGTGATATTTATAATGAAATAATTATTATATTTGAAAGCACAATATAGTAGTATGCAGATGAGTTTTTTCCCTGAATTGACAGATTTTAAAATCTACTCAATTTCAAATGCTGGAACACATGCATTTCCAAAAAAAGTCAATTGCTAAAGTGCATGGCCCAAAGTATGGGTTTAATAAATGCTTATGGATTAATTGACTATGTAACTGAGGCTCCAGAAAATAAATTTACTCTGCCTAATTTCAGAATTCTAAAATATTGAGAATTTGTGAAGCCACTTACCAAGTAGACCAGGGGCACCTAAAGTCTTCACATCTCAGACTTCAGCCTATGCAAGGGCATTGAGATTACTGTGTTCCATTAACCTCATTTCAGAGATGTCATATTGGAAAATCCTGGATACCTGCCACCCCCCTCTTCCTCTTCCTATTTTCTTTGCACTGGTAGGGGAATAGAGAATGAGAGTCCCTATTAAGGAATCAAGTTAAGTCCTAAATTAGGCTAGGAGCTACAACCCTCATATTGATAATGAAGTTATTGTAGGATTCCCAAAAATTCTTTAAGTGAGGTCTTTCCAATTAATCTCAGGTATTTGTTAAGAAAGATATCAAACAAATAAGACAGATTTATTATTTTCTAAAACTTATTCTAAGTTAACTCTTGAACTCTTAGTTTAAAAAAAAGGAAAAGAATAAAAAACCCACTGGGTATTATGAAAAACAACTTCTAAGTTTCTTTAACAATAATTTGAATCATGAAATGATTTAAGATAATCAGTTTCAGATATTTAAAATCCACTGCCACTTAAAAGTCATGTTTTCAACGGTTTCACTGTCTCCAGAATTCTTTTAAAAACTGCTAAATGAGAAGTACTCAAAAGTCAAATGGTAATAAAACTTCAGTCAGACCATCCCCCCACAGACTTTAATTTTTTAATCACTATCAAGAAACACTTACTTTATACTTGTATCTGAGACATTAAACCACCAAATCATTTTAATGCTCTTTAAGCTCATTTTTTTCATCCCATGTTGTCCTCTTCATTCAATTTCTATCTTAACAACTGAAGTTCTACCCCATCATCTCACAGATTTGATCATACAATTCCCTGCACAAAAGCTTCTGAAGGTTCCTGGCCATCTGAAGATTCCTTGCCAACTATAGTAAAGCTTAAACTCCTTAAGCTAATTTTTGAAATCTTTTACACAATCTATGATGCACTTTTCCAGCTGTAGCGGGAAATGCTACTTTAGCTTCCTATAAACTGCTTTGTGTATTCTTCTACAGTCAGACACACCTCACTCTTTGAGTACCCTTCCCCATCCTGTCTTTCCAAATCCAACTCAACCTTCATGCTCAAATTAAAATCCCTGTACTCAGAAAATCTCCACCAGCATGAAAACCACCTTTCCTTCATTTAAACACAGTACTTTTCATACAATCTATAAATCTGAAAATCACTATACTTTTATTGTAGCATCCTTTTCATTGTTGACAAACTGCCACTTAAAGATAATACTTGAAGCTTATTTTTCATGCATTTATTTATTCAAGTCATTTATTCATTCATATTAATTCATTATTCAATCATTTCATTTATTTATTTACTCATCTAGATATATAAACTCCTCAAGGAATGATGCCCTGTATTTACTTATATCTTCCAAAATACATTTGATTTGGAATTCTATTTGCCAACTGAGGTCTGGTCCAATTAATGATGGATCACTTTTTTATCTATCCACTATGACCCCATCATCCTTCCCTCTTTTTTTTTTTTGCAAGGCAAATGGGGTTAAATGGCTTGCCCAAGGCCACACAGCTAGGTAATTATTAAGTGTCTGAGGTTGGATATGAACTCAGGTACTCCTGACTCCAGGGCCAGTGCTCTATCTACTGCGCCACCTAGCTGCCCCTATCCTTCCCTCTTCTTTGAATCTTCTCTTTCCCAGAATATCAAGTTCCAAGATCCTCACTTTACTTTTCAAGATCTTCTCATTTACCATATCCTCTCTCCTTTCTCATGACTCAATCCTCTCTTCATTCTCCTAAGTTCTAATATATTAACCTATTTAGAAAATTATTGTTCCACAACAACTATATTTGATAAAAGGTTAGTTACCCTTTAAATAAGTCCACATGCTGAATTCAATATACTCTTCATCCTGAATTATTTGTGAAATTTCATGAAAAAATAAATCAAACTCCCCAATCTTAATTTCAAAAGAGTTATTGAGCAAGAAACTCTTCAGTACATAAAAGGGGGGAAAATGTTTTAGACTAGAGGATTTAAAAGTAATCACTCAATTTAAGCACGTTAGGATGTTTACTACATAATACTACTCCACAAGAATCTCAAACTAATTTCTGAAGTTGTTAATGATTTCAAAGTTGCTGCTTTCATTAAACAAGTAGAAAAGCTGAAACAAAAAAAAATGACCTCTTCAAAATTAAATGTCTCTGTCATTGTGCTAGGCACTGAAGACACAAAGAATTAGAATCTAAGCACACTCCAATTCTCTAATAGGTATGCTTGTCAATTGCTTCATTGAAATATGTAATAACAGCTCTGATAACTGATCTAAGATTTATAAAGCTTTCATATACATTCTCCTTAGCTGGTCCTCAAAACAATTCTTTGAGGTTGCTAATAATAGTAAGTCCATTTTACAGATGAAAAAAATGAAACTCAAAGAAATTAAAAGTGACATGCCTAAGGTGATGCTTAGGGTATCTGGGTCAGAATTTGAACCCTGATCTTCCTAGGTCCATTTAACATTTTTATTCACTCTTCTACCATGAATAACAATGACACAACTGACACTTCTATAAATGATTGGAGAATTTATTAAGCATTTTTAAATAAGACTATGTACTGAATCTGTGTACTAAGATCCAGATATAAATAGAAAGGATAGTCCCTACTCTTAAGGAGCTCATATTCTAATGGGAAAGACAATTTCCACAAAAGATTTCAGCCTCATGGACTTAGTAGCAAAGTAGATGGTATTGTCTCTTCATAAAGAGATATTTTTCCCTAGTATTTCCCCTAATAAAACCATATCTGTTTTCATTGTTGAATCACTTGTTAGTGCCAAGGACTTTGGTGAAATTTTTTTTCTTTTTCAGTAAAAGTTGGGGGCCATAGCACCTGGAGGAACAGTTGCCAGTCACATCTCCCAGAGCTAGTTACCAGGATGATGTCTAATAAACAGTGTTTGAATGCACTGCAATTCTCCTGGTGCTTCAGTTCAGAAACTCCTGAGTTGTCTTCATTGGGATCTGATGAGATATTTTATATGGTGATCAAGAGAATGATAATGACTAGCCTTGACTGGCACATGCTACCTCCTATTTCTCCCTCTGGGAGAGATTTTTTTGACTGATTTGCCCTGTATATATGTGGCAGCTGATGGCAGTCCCTTCTTCACAGGAGCCACTTCTGGGCTGGCTAAAAAGAAGGACAGGTGGTTTGGAGGATGTTCTGCCACTACCAAAGCTACTGTGTTTATCTTCCTGGTGGTGGCATTGCAGTAACAGTTGTTGGTAATGAGGAATACGGCCTTCTTCTCCACAATAACTGGGATAAATCGACGCTGGAAGTGGGAGCTGGATTGGAAGCAAGTCCAAAGAACTGGAGGACACTAATATTCATGGGTATAGAGCCCTGGGCTGTTTCCACCAGGGTCTGATGGTGGATTGTAGTCAAGGTGATGGTGGTGGTTTGATTTGCTTGGGACATGCTGCCTCCCATCTCTCCCTCAATGGTACCTGCTGCTTCAGCTAGGCCAGCTTGCTGGCCTCATATATAATTATATAGTAAAACTAAAGCTATTAAGAATCTTTGGAAAAAATCCATTCCTGATAATATTTTACCTCTCTAAAGATGTAAATTTTTTAAATTGGTTTTACTATTAATTTTTGTTTAAGAACAAAATACATTGAACACACTTTTCCCCTTGAGATATGAAGGTCATTATTATAAACAATGAGAGTGTTATAATACAAAGATGTATACCATAAATTGGTGTGTACATTTCTTGACTCCAGAAGAAAACATTTTTTAGGTTTTTCAGCCTCATTCCTTACTATCAATCAATCACTATCTGTGCACTTGCATGTAGCAGTCCTCATCTGATTTGCTGTGGGTTTAGAAACTAGAGAACAAAACTTGTTAGTTTAACATTTATTTTTAGATGTCTAAAACAAGGGCAAGTTAATAGGGTCAAGTAAGTTATGAATCTAATTACAATTTTTTACATATGAAATAAATGAGATCCAGTTAGGTTTTAAGTGACTTGTGCAAGATCACAAAACTAGTTAAAAAATGATATTAAAACTCTGGTACTCCAAATCTCAGGGTCCAGTACCCTTTCTACTACACAATACCATGCTTCCTCTCCAAATAATTGAAGTTACTAATTTCCAGATAAGTTAATCAGTACTGTAGCGACTTTTTAGAAAGGTTAACTAATTCATTATTCCATTTAACAGCAAAGCATTTTCTGGCCCAAATACGAAGTGTATGTATACACTTACACATATATATTGTTGTTGTGTGTCCTTTGTTCTGGAAGAAGAACATGACATCAGTGGGGTGATACTATGACATGCATGTGGACTAGATTTAAGTGAAGGGGTGCTGTGCTAAGGCACTAGTTTCACTTTCTCCTCTGGCACCATCTGGGTCCTGTGACCAAATATGAATCAGAATGAATAGACATGGCCCTAGAAGTGAGGCACTCAGGGTTAAGTGGACTTGCCCAGGGCCAAATGCCCCAAGGTCACATTAGAGGCTCTCCTCATTCCAGGACTGGTGTTTTACACATAGCTGCCCACGTGTATATGTATACGTACATATATACATACATATTTACAGAGACAAATATATGAGAGATAGATAGATAGATGATAGAGAGAGAGGGAGAGAGAGAGAGACAGATATCTTTTATATACCAACAAATACATATATTTCCTTAATTATATTGGAAGCTCCTTTTGGTTTTTGATTTTGTTTCCCCAGGATCTGGGCTTGGTACATATCAAGTGTTTGATAAATACTTGTTCATTGAAACCAGCTTTTGAGTTAAAGCAAAAATATTTTCCAGGATGATTTCTCTCCAATATCTGAAAATCCTTCAATAGATCTGTGTATTCAAATCCCAAATCAGAGCAAGGGCAACATATGAGTTCTCCATTTGTATTTAGTTGTTCTCTAATGAGTCCTCATTAAGATTCCATTTTTAGTTTACAGAATAAGATTTTAGAAGAATGTCATTATCTGGAATGCATACCATATCAGATGAACTAATTACAAGTGTTCTATTATAGAAAAAGGACTGGATTTAGAGTCAAAAGACCTGGTTTTCAATCCCACTGCTGCTAGGCATGGGACCTGAACAAGCCACTTGACACCTTTTGTGAGTTTCCTTGTTGATAAAATGATGGGAGTTTGAATAAAAGATCTCTGCTGCTATTTCCAGCTCCAAATCCTGTGATTAACCCGGGGAACTCATAACTAAAATTACATTTAAAAAAAAAAAGGAAGCAAAGGATAGTAAATAGTGTGTCCCAATAATAACAAGGTCTCCAACTCATAACTAACACATGAGACAACTGTTAGATAATGATATATAATGAAACCAAAAGATGTGATCCTTGATCTTTAAAAGCATGATTAAGCTAAAAGAAAATGAAAACAAATATGTGATGAAAGTGTAACACTATCCCATTTTGAGGGAAAAAATGTTACAATATAACTGAAAGGGGTGTACAGACAATTCAAATTTCAATATTATATTTTTTCTTGTCATTTTTCCCCCCTGCCTTAAATACAATTTTGGGTTTCATGGTGCCTTGGTGCAGAACATTCCCAAGTCTATCTTAAGACACACAACATCCTCTAGGGGCTAAAATTACTTTAAACCACCCCCCTTCACACACACACACAAAGTTTTTCATGATTCAGTCAATTTTGGGAATTACTTCTGCTTAAGCTAGAAGTGACAACATAGAAAAGAGGCTCCCCAGCTGGGGCCAGCGGTATCTGGAAATCCCCAGCTTCTCTCTCATCTGACCCACAGTAGTCTTAAATCCAAGTTACAGAACTCTCTGGCCCTCTTAAGAGCTGTCTGCTTCAAACATAAGAATCCAGGCTGCCCCTTCTTCCAAAAGCTCAAGTCTCTACTATTAAACCACAAGAGGAATTTGTATTTTCTCTCCAGGGTGGAAATGAAATCGGGCCCAGTTCTGCAATCGGACAAGGAACCTTGAACATGGGAGGGGAAAATGAACAAACTAAGAAGAGGAGCAAGCCAAGAACTAAAAAGAAACTGGTCCCTGGGAAAGCGCAGGGCCATGAACCATACTGGAGTGATGTGAGTAAAATTGTATCGTTCAAAACAAAGTGAACTGCCTAAGGCTCTCCCCCGGCCCGGCCATGCGGTGTCTACTCTTAAGGCGGTGTGTTGTGTGTATCCTAAGTTAGAAAAGAAAAACCCGACTTTGTAGCACTCTGTCAACACATGAGCTAACTTGAGGAGGCCGGCCGCGCACTGGCGGGTTGCGACTTGTAAGAAGCTTCGGAGTTGCTTCCATCGCCCCTGAACAGACGGGCCAAGGAGGGCCGAGACGGAGCCCCGGGCCAGGGCTGCCCAGGCGGCTCCTGGCACACCCGCGGCCACAAGGGCAGGAAGAACCCTCCGCCGTCACGGAATCGTCTCCGCTGTCCGGGAACTGCCGCACCAGGGGTCGGGCAAGCTGGAGATGCGGCCAGAAGCCCCTCACAGTGCCCACAAGGCTGGGGGGCGTGGAGGGGGAGGGGGGAGAGGGGAGGAACGCACACACATACACACGCGCAGACACATCCTCACACAGACACACACATCGTGCACAGACACACACAAACACGCATATATCATACACACAGACACACACATCATGCACACTCAGTCACGCACACGCTGGGGTCCCGGGTCGCCGGCGCCCCCGCGGCGGAGGCTCATTCACAAACACGCGGCGGGGGGCGCAGGCCCGGAGTCCGGCCCCGGCCCCGGCCCCGGCCCCGGCCCCGGCCCCGGCCCCGGCCCCGGCCCCGGCCCGGCCCGCAGCGGCGCACGCAGAGCTGCGGCAGGATGTGGGAGCGGGGCGCGCCCCCGGCCCGGCAGGCGGGCGCGCGCACACGGCGCCCCGCGGGGCAGGCCCGTCCGGGTGGGGAGCCCCGACCCCCGGGCCGCCCCCGCCCCCCGCCGGCGCGCGCACACGCACACTCACAGCCACAGTCAGTCACACGCACACTCACAGTCACACTCACAGCCACAGTCAGTCACACTCACACTCACAGCCACACTCACAGCCACACTCACGCTCACGGACTCGCAGCGCGGCGGGGGGGGGGGGGGCGCCACCCGGTGCCACTCACCTGCCCGCACGGTGTCGGAGAGGTCGTGCCCGAGGGCCGCGGTCCTGGGGAACTCCTTCAGCTTCCGGGCGCTGAGGCTGAGCCCCCCGGAGTGCGCCGCCTCCTCCAGCGCCCGCTCCAGCCCCCGGGCCAGGGGCAGGTTGTAGCCGCCCCCGCCGCCCCCCGCCGCGGCCCCGGGCCCCGCGCCGCCCAGGTGCGGCAGATGCGGGTGCGGGTGGTGCGAGGCGGCGGCCGGGAGCGCGGGGGCGAAGGCTTGGGGCTCGCCGCCCAGCGTCGCCATCTTCTTCCCCTGCCCCCCGCCCCGCCCCTCCGCGCCGGCGGGGGGTCTCCTCGGGCGGCCCCTCCCTGCGGGATGCGGCGGGGCCGGGCCGGGCCGGGGCGCGGGAGGCGGCTCACGGGCTGCTTCTCCCCGGGAAGCCAAGGACGGCGGCGGCGGCGGCGCGCATGTGTCTCGGGCCGGGGCGCCCTGCGCGGCGACTCCCTCCTCCTCCTCCTCTCCTCCTCCTCCTCCTCCTCTCCTCCTCTCCTCTCTTCCTCCTCCTCCTCTCCTCCTCTCCTCTCTTCCTCCTCCTCCTCTCCTCCTCTCCTCCTCCTCTCCTCCTCCTCCTCCTCGCCTCGCCCCAGCTGTCACTCCAGCCCCGGCCGGGCCAGGGCACAGGCGTCCTCCCGCTGCGAGCCCGGCTCGCCCCCGCGGCCCACTGAGCATGCCCGCGGCCCGGCCGGGCGCGACTTCACACAAGTGGGGGCGGGGGCCGGGCCGCTGACCCCGCCTCCGCCTCCGCAAGGGGGAGGGGAGCCGCGGGCGGGGGCACAAAGCGCGGGCCTCCCCGCCCAGGGGCACGGGCACCCCCGCCCAGGGGCACGGGCACCCCCGCCCAGGGGCACGGGCCGGCGCGGCGAGGGAGCCCTCTGTCCGCTCTCTGCCTCTGCCTGCTTCTCTGTCTCTTGTCTCTCTCTGTCTCTTGTCTCTCTCACCTCTCTCTCTCTTATCTCTCTCTGTCTCTTGTCTCTCTCTGTCTCTGTCTCTCTCACCTCTCTCTCTCTTATCTCTCTCTGTCTCTTGTCTCTCTCTGTCTCTGTCTCTCTCACCTCTCTCTCTCTTATCTCTCTCTGTCTCTTGTCTCTCTCTGTCTCTTGTCTCTCTCACCTCTCCCTCTCTTATCTCTCTCTGTCTCTTGTCTCTCTCTGTCTCTGTCTCTCTCACCTCTCTCTCTCTTATCTCTCTCTGTCTCTTGTCTCTCTCTGTCTCTGTCTCTCTCACCTCTCTCTCTCTTATCTCTCTCTGTCTCTTGTCTCTCTCTGTCTCTGTCTCTCTCACCTCTCTCTCTCTTATCTCTCTCTGTCTCTTGTCTCTCTCTGTCTCTGTCTCTCTCACCTCTCTCTCTCTTATCTCTCTCTGTCTCTTGTCTCTCTCTGTCTCTGTCTCTCTCACCTCTCTCTCTCTCTTATCTCTCTCTGTCTCTTGTCTCTCTCTGTCTCTGTCTCTCTCTCTCACCTCTCTCTCTCTTATCTCTCTCTGTCTCTTGTCTCTCTCTGTCTCTGTCTCTCTCATCTCTCTCCCTGTCTCTCTCTCTTGTCTCTCTCTGTCTCTGTCTCTCTCATCTCTCTCCCTGTCTCTCTCTCTCTCTCTTATCCCTCTCAGTCTCTCTGTCTCTTGTCTCTCACTGCCTCTGTCTCTCTCATCTCTCTCCTTGTCTCTCTCTCTCTTATCTCACTCAGTCTCTCTCTCTCTCTCTCCCTCTCTATCTCTTGTCTCTCTCTGTCTCTGTCTCTCTCATCTCTCTCCCTGTCTCTCTCTCTCTTATCTCTCTCTGTCTCTGTCTCTCTCATCTCTCTCCCTGTCTCTCTCTCTTATCTCTCTCAGTCTCTGTCTCTCTGTCTCTGTCTCTCTCTCCCTCCCTTGTCTCTCTCTGTCTCTGTCTCTCTCATCTCTCTCCCTGTCTCTCTCTCTCTTATCTCTCTCTCTCTCTTATCTCTCTCAGTCTCTGTCTCTCTGTCTCTTGTCTCTCTCTGTCTGTCTCTCTCATCTCTCTCCTTGTCTCTCTGTCTCTGTCTCTGTCTCTCTCTCTCTCTCACACACACACACACACACACACACACACACACACACACACACACACACACATACACAGGACGAGGGGGGGCTGACCCTTCTGCCCAGGGCTTCCTTTTCCTCCTCATTAGGGATCCTCAAGGCCAGGGTCAGTGTGGGGTGATGAATGGGATGTGACTGTGTAAGAAAGGGTTGATCACATCCGCCACATTTCCCAGATTGCTTTTCTCCCTACGGAGGTCCCCCCTTCTAACTCTATCAGTCGACTCTCAGCCCCATTTTGAGAAGAGTAGGAGGGGAGTGGGGCCTTGAAAACATGCGATTTTTGTAGGGTAATTGTTGGAAGCCTCCGAGTCGCAGGAAGGAAGAACTGTTGTGTTTGCACAATGACAATTTACTTGGAGTGTAAGAAAAGATACTATGGGGTGGGAAGTGGGGGTCAGGGAGAGAGAAATAGTTTTCAGCAGAGACCGGTCACACTTGCCCATGTTGGACAATATAATTGTGGGGTCAATCCAAGTGCTTGAAACCAGGTCATATTCTCAGCCCATGAAACCTGGGATCTGTTGCCTCTGTCTTCTGAGTGAGTTTTCTCTGCCCCTCCTCTCTCACCTCATCATTGGTGAGCACAGAGGGTAAAGTATACCAGCCAATTCTTCTGCTCCTTCAATATGACTATTTCCTGGCTATCCCTCTAACATCCACTTTTGGTGGAAAGCCATCAACTTACTCAACAAGGGACATGAGTGAAAAAGCTAGTCTAATGGGAAAAGCACTGGTTTTGGAATCAGGACATCTGAATTGGAATACTAGTTCTATTTTTAATATACTTAGAACTTTGGACAAGCATTATCACCTCTCTGAGCTTCCAATTCTTATTCTGTAAAATTAGAGTATTGGACTAAAATTTAGCCACCACAGTCACTAAATAACTTAGATAATTTATTAAATGTCATATTAATTACCCCTTCAGTCTAGACAAGTCTAGGAATCTATGACCAGGGATTTGTACATACACATATGTATACATAAATATATCATATATATATATATATGGTAACCCCCCCCATTTAAATACCGGACCTCTCTCATTTTTATCTGTTTTCTCCAGACCCAACATAATATCTTCATTAAATGGTTTGAATTTTGTCTAGGGCAATTGCTAGCAATGTGTCTTTAGGCAAATCACTTAACCACTGTCATCCTTTTTTCCTCATCCATCAAATAAGGATAAAAGTATTTACCTCACAGTATATGTAAAGAGCTTTGCAAACCTTAAAATGAATAAATAAGATCAATGTGTGCCTTCCTCTTTTTATTATTTCCTATCTAACTTGTATATAGTATATATTTGTTGGTATATTGTCTTTTCCCATTAGATTCTGAACTCATTGAGGGCAGACTCTCTTTTGCTGCTTTTTGTATGTCCAGGGTTTAGGACAATGCCTGTCCCATAACAGGCCCTTAGTAAATTGATTGACTACCTAGTTTTTGAAAGATGTTCTCTCTGTGTCTCTGTGTTTTTGTATCTCTCTGTTTTTATGTCTCCACCATATGTGTGTGTATGTGTGTGTGTATGTATACACACATAGCAATATTCACAATCCTAAAGCAGTTCTCATCATTTGTATGGATGGAAGGGTGGAGTACAGTATAATAAGGAAACAATACAGATGTGAAAGATGAGGGATCAGTTCTCTTCTATGTTAAGGATCACAAATATAGAGATGTTAGGGACCTTAGAGATTATTTAGTCTAACCCCCTCATTTTATGGAAAAGGAAGTTGAGGGCCAGAGAGATTAAGGTGGCAAGAAGCAAAAGGTAAAATTTGAACTCAGGTCCTCTGATTCCTAAATAACTAGGAACGAGGGAAAAACTCTTCAGTGACATGAAGTGAATATTATAATTGGCCTGGACATGCCATTTGGATTATACTAGTATTTTTTCTCTAATACCTGACTTTCATTCTTAGGTGGCAGACTAGGAGGTAAGCTTTTTCATTAGAAATCTGATCTTTTTATTATATATTTAAAAGGAATAGCAAGTTGCACATAACAATTGCAGTTTCATGTGTAATCATATTTTTTTCTACTTGTGAAAATGTCTTTCATTTCTTAAGTTCAAAATAAAATAAAATTTTAAAAAATTTGAGGAAACTAGTACCACCTACTGGTGTCACCCCAGAAGTCCATGAAAATGGTTTTAAGGAACACAATACTTGGGGGGAGGGTTAACTTGGAATCTAGAATGTTTGAACTACAATGGAATTTAGAAATCATGTAGTCCATCTCCCTCATTTTGTTCATGAGGAAACTGAGGTCCAAAGAGAAGTGACTTACTCACAGTCACACACCTGTGTATTCTTGGCAGAGCTGAAACTGGAACACCCAGTTTAGTGTTTGTTTCCACTGTGCTCAGACCTTGCTTTCACCCATTTACCCTCTCCTTCAATGATTTCACCAATTGGAAACTCCAAGTGTGGAAATTCCCTCCACTAATACAACTCATCAATGATCTATAATTTATAATTTTACAGAATGACCTAGAATCTGAGAGAATTAAGTGACTTACTTACCCATGAAGACAGAATTAGGTCAAAGAATCCAAGTCTTCCTTACTTCAAATCTAACCCTCTAATCATTGGACCAAGTTTTTTTTTTCATCCTCTAGCTTCACTAAAACCAAATCTCAAAGTTTCAAGATTTGCTAGAAGGGGGAAAAATCACTTTTATAAATAAATATAATTCTATCTTCCCTTTCATCCATCTGTTTTCTACTTACCCAAAACGTAGGCATACCCTTCATGTGGATATTCACTGGAAGAATTGCAGAATCCTAAAACTTTAGAATTGGAAGGAATCTTTGAAATTACTTACTAGCACAATCTCATTATACTACCAATAAAGAAACTGAGATAAATAGTGGACAATTGATTTGTCTATATCCAGATTAGTAGTTTGGGAAATTTTTCATTGTTCAATATGCATGTTGACAATAATTTAAGTGATCTTCCAATAGATGAACATGGTAATAAGAAATCATAAGAATATAAGGGTTTTTTTTAATTTACTTTGAGAAGAAATAGGAAATTAAGTTACCATTCCCCATGGAAATATCTTACAATTCAAAATACATCTTGTAACAAATTTCCAATCTCATATCTTTAAAGTAGATCCCTTAGATTTTCTTCTATCTTTTCTTCCAGATGAAACATTGCACATTAAATAAAATATTTTCTTTGTTGCTGTATTTTTTCTCTTTTGTACAAGAACTGTGATTTCATTGTTTTATGGTCTAAGTATAGAAACTTCCTAGAAAGAGGCAGTTTATGAATGCATCTAATTTGCAGTCTTATAGAGAGTGCCTGGAGCACTGAATGACTTGTCCTTGGACACATAACTAGTATGTTTCAGAGGCAAGACTTGAATTCAGGTCTTCCTTTTTCAAATACCATCAATTAAAGTGCTGCTAAAGCTTGCTACTGTTATTGATACAAATTTTCAAGGTGATAAACTATAGAGCTCAGCATGATGAAGGTTAGTACTAGGAATGAGAAATAAGGGGAAGATATTAAACTAGATGAAACTAATTTTGATTATTTTTTCAGAAATTGAGCAGTATAGCACCCTAGTTGTTGTTCCTGCTGCTGCCTGCCTTCTTAGCTGTATTTTCCCAGGCTATCATTTTTTATTGTTATCTTTGCTTCCTCTTCTTGCCCTTTTCCTTTATTTCCTGACTTAGAGAATGCAGTTAAAGTTTGGTGTTACTTGGATGACAGCAAACTAACACTTTCTTCCTTCCTGTTGCAGGCTTTTCTGGCCTGAGCATGCTCCAGTCCCTCAAACTACACTGAGATGTGTAAGGTCAAAAACAGTTAGAAACAACACTTTATGGTCAAATAAATTTTTAAAGGTCATAATTTTTATTTTTTTGCCTCAACCCAGAAAACAAGATACCAGATATAAGATCCTATCCAAGTTAACACTCATATATCTGGTCTTGTGTTTCTACTTGAGGAAATGAGGTTATAAATTAAATCCATAAAAATTAAATATACAAGCCATAAGGAGAGTCTGGAATAATGAGCAATAATGCTGGAAATATCTAAAAACTCAAATTAAGATTGATAAAAGGATCATATTTAGAGCTGGATGAGACTGGATAGGACTGTTTGCCTCAGTTTCTTCATCTGAAAAAATTTAGGAAGCATTCTTTAATCTGACTGTATTGTCCTTGAATAGGCCACATGCATGGTATTAATTTTCATTCCTGTGTTTATAAATATGCTTGGGTCCCGTCAGGAAGACCTGAATTCAGATCCCATCACTTATACATACTGAAACTGTTCCCAGAGACTAATTCTTTCATCTGTGAGTGTCCCAGAAAACTTAAATTACAGAAAAGTTACTAATTTATATCTGCAGAAGTTCATTATACCAATTAAGTCCTGGGTTGGGATAAAAAAAATCCCCTAGAAAACACACCCAGAACATATTTAGCTCTGGAACTTTTCTCCTAAGATGGTAGGTAAGCCAAGTTTAGTTCCATTCACCTGCCTTCAACCTTTTCTCTAGCTACATTTCTCTTGCCATTTGTGGTCATGATTGCTCATCTTTGAATGGCTGTAGGATTTCTTATGGTGGTTTTTTTCACTTTTAATTCCAAACTCTCTCATAACCATAGTTTACTTTGAATTTCATAAGAAAACGTTGCCTACCTTTGGTTTTTGACAATTGCCCAACTGATTATAAAAACCAGTTAGAGGTTTTTCCTCTAAACCACAATGCCTCCTGTGAGACTTTTCCAAGTTATCCTACACAGAGGAAAGAAGCAACAGCTGCTTAAGTCTAGCCAACCCTCACTCCTCCTCTTCCTGCTTGCCTTTTGTTCTCCACCCTGGAGTAAGTCAGGGCCCCAGAGAACTTCCTTTAACCCTTTCCTGCCAAGTCTCACATCCCTGTTGTTTCTGCCAGAATAATGAAACTTCAAAAGCAGAGCTCAAAGTCAAGGGGCTATCTATATAATTTGAAACCTTCAGGGTTCTTTTGGAAATCACAGATAAACATTTTCCATAATGGGAGAATAATAAATCTTTGCCATCAAAAAATCTTTGTTATGTTTCTTTAATTATGCTTAGTTCCTGTGATCACTTTACTTTTTAATGTTTTAAAATTAATATTTGTATTAAACCTAAGATGTCAGACTATATATAAGTAAGGTTTAAATACAAGAGCCTTCCCTGGAGTTCTTCGGCCACTGTAGCTCTCCTAAAAGGCAAAAAAAGGATATTCTGACCTGAGGCTGCAGTTGAGAGAGAAGACTATTTGAAAGCAGTCTGGTAAGAAAATTATAGAGTGGGAAATTCAGGATTGGTAGCTGATTGTACCTGAAAGGGATATCTTTAGCTTAGCTAAATTAGTATACTCTTGAGTGGGTTGAAGGGAAAATTGATCAAAAACAGCCATCCAGATGTTGTGAGAATCCTATCAGGAACAGCAAAAGTAGAATGAAGTAGACACTGAGTCAGTTTCTGAATGACATTCATGATCATGCTATTTAATGAGCATTTAATGGGGGGTTGCAGGCCCATCTCTATAGACCGAATTTCTCAATGTATAAGATGCTACCATGTATAAGATGTACCTTAATCTGGGGGCCCAAAATTTGAAAAAAAAATATGTGTTACATAAAGTACTGAATTCAAGTTTCATTCATCATAAAATTCATACAAGTCCTCATTACTTTCAAAACTCCCATCTGTGTTTAGGAGGAATCACTGTCTTAAGAGAGGCTCTAACTGCTGTCTTGCCCGTGCTCTGGTCTGGGGTTGACCATAAGCACTCCCCTGGGAAGTATGGTGTGTGGATGCATGCTTAGTCCAATCCGTTTCATGAATCTGAAGGACAAATTGTACCCTCCTTTGAAATTAGTCACTTCTTTTTCATCAGCAATTCTTCTTGCCTCATGCTGAACCATCTTTGTGGATACAGGAATTCCAATGTCCCTTTGCTCTTCAATCCATCCCTTCAATTCCTTCTCTAACTCAGGACATTTTGCTGACTTGCCTTTCATGACCTTCTTCTGCCAGGGCATTTTCAGTAGGGTTTCTTCTTTCCAAAGCCAGTCTTGGATTGTTCTCTCACTTGGAGGACCACCAAACTGATGTTCAGCAGCACAATTTCCATTCACTTTTGCAAACTAGATCACTTTTAACTTGAATTCAGTACTCTACAAAAAATCATTTCTGAGACAGTTCTGGATAGAACATGGCAAAAGTCAGTAATAAATGCAAAACAATGAGCACAAAGACATGGGAAAAAGTGATACATGCAAGTAAAAATATCCATAACAATAAGCCCCAAAATAAGCATTAAAAAGTTGGAAATGCAAGTAAAAAATCTACAGCCACTATATAAGATGCTTCCGAGTTTTTAGACATCAAATTTTTTTTGAAAAAGGGTGCATCTTAAACATGGGAAAATATGGTATGTTCCATAAGGTGCATCCCTTATATGCCTATTTATAAGTGTAAAAGTCCCACTGCAGTTAATATGTACCCATTATATATATATATAATATATATATATATATATATATGTTGTCTTAATGATTCCTTTATAAGTTTTGAACATTCTGCTAAACAAATGCTATTGGCTTAACATATAGTCACACTTTCAAAGTTTTAAATAATTAAATATTGGAAGGATTTAAGCTAGAGAGTAAAAGATTCTGAAAGCTGAGAGCAGAGTGTGGAGAACATGCATTTATTAAACACCTACCACATATCAGGCCCTGGGCTAGATACTTTACAAGTATCATCTCATTTGAGACCAAGAGAGAGTCAAGCTTCTCTTTCTTTTCTGATGTAGCTTTGAAGAGGATCTAAGTGATAGAAGTCATTATATTCAGAGGGGATGTATCTCTGTGGATACCACATAGATAGAGTAAGGCAGTCACTAGTGAACGCAAATTCAAGGAAATGGAGCTCCTTGCATTAACAATGAGATCCAGTTATGGAGGGGATGAGTAAACTCTGGGAACCCAACTTACGCACTCCATCAAGCAAAGACACTTCAACCAAGGAAAGCTACATGAAAACACTACTGAGAGAGAATGAGATAGAAAAGACTTCCAGATTTTGATGCACTAGGACTTGTGAATTGCCTTTCATACACACACACACACACACACACACACACACACAAACTGCATTTGTGCTCCATTACCATTGTATACTAATTTTGAGCTCATTTTCCCAATGGGCATTTATAGGAGAATATGACCCAATTTGGGGGCGGGGATGTTTTGTAGCTGCCATTTCTACTACACCAACAGTAGTATCTTTGCAAGGAGGCAGTTGTATCTACAGGCTGATTGGTAATGGAAGGAATACTAGTGAGAGCCCCTGAGCTCATAGTTTCAGAAGAATAATGCCAAGCCTTGAACCCAGAGAGTAGTTCCCCATCTGAAGACCCAACCAAGGGAATAACTCAAAGGGAACATGTGTGGCAGGGAATAATTCATTAAATGCATCCCATGTGTCAGAAGCTGTGCTGAGTATGTTACAAATATCTCATTTGATCCTCACAACAACCCTAGGAAGTAGATCCTTTTATTATTCTCGTTTTACAGATGAGGAAACCGAAGCAAACAAAGGTTTAGTGATTTTCCCAGAGTCACACAGCTAGTAAGCATCTGAGGCTGGAGTTTAATTGAGGTCTTCCTGATTCCAGATGGGGTGCTCCATCCACTGTTCCAGCTAATTCTATTATAAGAAATGATTAAACTTGATGCTAATAACAATTTTGTTCTGCATCTTTCATATTCATTTCATTCATTAATTATTTAGCATTTTGTGTTTGAGGCAACCAGAATAGTAGATGAAGTCAGCTTCAGTGTCAAAAGGTTGTTGTTACTGTTCAGTCGGGTCCAATTCTTCATGACCCTATGAACACTAAACACTAAATAAACCCTTCTATCCTCCCTTCTATCTTGAAGTCTGTTCATGTTCATGTTTGTTGTTTACTTTATACTATCTGTCCATCTCATCCTTTGTCATCACCTTTTTCCTTTGCCTTCAATATTTCCCATCATCAATGTTTTTAAGCTCCATTTTCAGTATTTGACCTTCCAGTGAATTGTATGAATTAATTTCTTTAAGTATTAACTGATTTTATCTCCCTGCTGTAGAAGGGACTCTCAAAAGTCTTTTCACACAATTTGAAAGTGATGATTCTGTGGCACTCAGCTTTCCTTATAGCCCAACTCTTACAGCCATACATTACTACTGGAAAGACCATAACTGACTATATGGACCTTTTCAGCAAGATGGTTTCTCTACTTTTTAGTAGGCTAACCAGATTTGCCATAGCTTTCCTTTTTTTTGGGGGGGGGGAGATTGAGGGAGTAGAAGGAAGTATCTTTTAATATCATGACTGTAGTAACCATCTTTGATGATCTTTGAGTCCAAGAATATAAAATCTGGTAATGCTTCCAGTTTTTATCCCTCTATTCTCCAGGAGAGGATGGGTCCAGTTACCAAGATCTTAGGGTTTTTTTTAATTTTAAACTAACTTTTGCACCCCCCTTTCAACTCTCTACAATAGGCTTCTTAATTCTTCTTAACTTTCTGCTATTAGAATGGCTGGTATTGTCTGTATATCTGAAATTGCTGATATTTCTCCTGGTAATCTTTTTTTTTTCAGTTTGAAAAGCTTTATTCATTTTGTTTTGGAATACTGTGTTTTTCTTCCCCATTGACTTCTCTAGACGTGATAGAAAGTATTTTAATTCATTTATTTGCCCACTATATGCAAAGAGAGTTTCCAACAGTCATTTTTTTTACAAGATTTTCGATTTCACGTTTTTCTTCCATCCTCTCCCCGCCCCCCCCCCCCCCCATAGTAAGCAGCCTAATGAAGGTTCTGCGTTGATCATTTCCCTTTATAGTCATATTGGTCAATCTGATCAGTGTGGTGTGATGACGGGCTTCCCTGCAGTTCTCTCATCGATAGTGATTTGGAGCATCTATGAAAAACTGACTAGAGATAGCTTTGATACCTTCATCTAAGAATCATTGTTCCATCGTTTGGGAATGACTTGTATTCTTGAAAGATTTGACTCAGTTCTCTATGGTGTTTTACAAATGAGTCCTTGATCAGAAATGCCAGCTTGCCTCTCTCCTGCCACTCATTCACCCTCTCTCTGCCACCCACCCACCCACCCACCCACTCACTCACTCATTCATTCATTCATTCATTCACCGTCTGCATCTCACTACTGCTTCTTTTGCACCCAGTCCATTCTATTCCCACCCCCACCCCCCCTTAGTTTTTCTTGGGAGGTAGATTTCCGAGTATTTGATGTTCTCTACAGTTATTTCAAATAGAATTTCTCTTTCTATCTATCTCTTGTTCTTGGGCTGATGATCTCTATGGGTTTATTTTGTATACTGCTACTTACATTCTGAATTTGTTGTTTCAAGGAGTTTTTTAGATGATCTTCTTGGGTTCCCTAACCCTAACGTCATATCATCTGCACACGGTGAAAGTCTGGCTTCTTCATTGCCAATTTTCTTCTCTTATTTTTTTCCTTTTTTTTAAAATTTATTTTTTTTATTCTAATTTTGTACAAATTTTTTTTTACATTAATAAAATATTCTTGTTTACAAGTAAACAAAATACCCCTCCTCCTCCCCCCATGAATATAGATAGACTTGTTTGGGCGAAAAAAGTAAAGGGGAGAGGAAAAAAATTAAAATAAAAAAATAATAATAGTAATAATTGTAGGTATGGCCAGGTGGCACAATGGACGAAGCAACAGCCCTGGAGCCACGAGCACCTGAGTCCACATCCAGCCTCATAAACCCAACAATCACCCAGCCGCATGACATGCAAGCCACCCGATCCCCACTGCCCTGCAAAAACCAAAAAAAAAAAAAAAAAAAAAGAAAGAAGAAAAAGACCCAAAATAAAATAAAATAGTAATAATAGTAGGGGTGGCTGGGTGGCAGACAGAGCATTGGCCCTTGAGCCAGGAGCACCTGGGTCCAAATCCGGCCCCAGACACCCAAAGATCACCCCGCTATGTGGCCCCAAGCAGGCCATCCAGCCCTACTTGCCCTGCACCCTCCCCCAAATAATCATAACAAAAAATGTGCTTGACTCTTTGTTCCAACACCAACAACTCTGTCATGAGTGGATCTCATTCTTTATAAGTCCATCACAAAAATTATTTCCATATTTTTCCACCATTGCCATTGCTGATCACAACTCCCTCCTTTCTTATTTCTCCACTACCATGTACTCTATTTTCTCTCTCCTTTCACTATGACTCTGCTGTAGGGTAGCTGAGTGGTGCAGCAGACAGATCCCTGGTCCTAGGGCCAAGAAGCCCTGAGCCCCCATACCACCCCTAAGGCCCAGAATCCACCTGGCCCTGTGGTCCTGGGCAGGCCTTGCATTCCCAGCTCCTTGCAAGAAGTAAGAAAGAAAATGTGTTATATCTGGCCACTCTCCCCCCATGGTCCATCCTCTCCTCCTTTATTCACATCCCCACCCCTTCCTCCTGCTACCCCCTCCTTCTTACTCCAGATGTCTATACCCCATTGAGTATATTTGCTGTTTCCTCTCCTAGCCATCTCTGATGAGAGCAAAGTTTCCCTCATTCCCCCTTGCCTCCCCCCTTCCATATCATTGCAATAGCTCATTGTAATAAAAAAAAAAACTTATGTGAAATATCTTGGACTATTCCCCCTCTCCTTTTTCTTTCTCCCATTCCATTTCCCTTTTTTTTCTATTGACTCCATTTTTACACCATATTTTATCTTCGAATTCAGCTTTCTCTTGTGCTTCAACTATAAAATCTCTCTCTACCTGCTCTATTAACTGAGAAGGTTCATATGAGTATTATCAGTGTCATTTTTCTATGCAGGAATACATGCAGTTCAGCCTCGTTAAGTCCCTCATATTTCCCCCCTCTCCTCCAATCTCCATGCTTCACCTGAGTTCTGTATCTGAAGATCAAACCTTCTGTTCAGCTCTGGCCATTCCAAAAGGAACCTTTGAAATTCCCCTGGTTCATTGAAAATCCATCTTTTTCCCTGGAAGAGGACATTCAGCCTTGCCGGGTAGTTCATTCTTGGCTCCATTCTAAGCTCTCTTGCCTTCCGGTATATTGTATTCCAAGCCCTACGTGCTTCCAATGTAGCTGCTGCTAAGTCCTGTGTGATCCTGACTGCAGCTCCACGATATTTGAATTGTGTCCTTCTGGCTGCTTGTAATATTTTCTCTTTGACTTGGGAGTTCTGGAACTTGGCTATAATATTCCTAGGGGGTGTTTTTTTGGGATCTCTTTCTCGGGGGGATCGGTGGATTCTCTCCATTGCTATTTTGCCCTCTGCTTCTAGAATATCAGGGCAATTTTCCTGTAGTAATTCTTTGAAAATGATGTCAAGGCTTTTTTCCTGATCATGACTTTCAGGTATTCCAATAATTTTTAAATTATCTTTCCTAAGTCTGTTTTCCATATCAGTTGTTTTTTCAATGAGATATTTCACATTTTCTTCTAATTTTTCATTTTTTTGGTTTTGAAGTACTGATTCCTGATTTCTGGTAAATTCATCAGTCTCCCTGAGTTCTATTCTTTTTCTGAAGGATTTGTTTTCCTCAGAGAGCTTTCTTATCTCTTTTTCCATCTGGCCAATTTTGCTTTTTAAAGAATTCTTCTCCTCAATAACTTTTTGAACTGTTCTATCCATTTGACCTAAGCTGTTTTTTAGCATGCTATTTTCTTCAGCAGTTTTTTGGATTTCCTTGACTAAGCTGCTGACTTCATTTTCATGTTTTTCCTGCATCTCTCTCCTTTCTTTTCCCAGTTTTTCTTCCAACTCCCTCATTTGATTTTCAAAGTCTTTTTTGAGCTCTATCATAGCCTGAGCCCAATTTCTGTTTTTCTTGGAGTCTTTAGATGCAGGAGCTTGTGCTTCCTCATCTTCAGACTGAGTATTTTGGTCCTTCTTGGGCTCATTTGCAAAATATTTCTCAATAGTCTTCTTTTTTGTTTCTCTGTTTGCTCATTTTCCCAGCCTGGGCCTGGTTTGGGGTGTTTCTTGAGCTTTTGGGACACTCCCACAAGGGTCTCAGTGTGTGAGGTTCTGTCCTCCCTCCTGGTCTGTGAATGACCATAAGCGCCCCACTCTGCCACTGGGCTGAGGTGGGGGGGGCCTGCTGTTCTATGGGGGGGCCTAGACTGTGGTCAGGATCTGAATGTGGTCAGAGCCCCAGAGTCCTGTTCCAGGGGCAGAGGACAAAGCTAGGCAGTCTCTCTTCACTCCCCTCCCTCAGCTCAATGGACTCATGCCCTGGAGGCTCCTGCTTTCGGGCTCCGCCTGCTTCTGTTTCCTGGATCAGGGCTGGGGAAAGAAGATGCTGCTTGCTGTGTGCCCTGAGGGCTGGGCTCCACGTGCTCGCTGTGGCAGAGGTCCCCCGCTGTTCCCCCACTTTGTGCCCGGTGCTCCTTGGGGTGCAGCTCAGGAGACTCCCCCGCTGCTGTGAGCTGAGACCCCCAGTGCCCTGGGGCTGCCTCCAGGAGGTTGAGGTTCTTTGGCTCTGGTGGGCCACCCCTCTGGCAGGCCGCCTCTCCGACCTCGGGGAGCAGAGCCTTTCTGCTCTTTTCCAGGTTACCTTGAGTAGGAGAACTGCCTCACTGCGTCCCTTTGTGGGTTCTGTCTCTCGAAAGTTTAGTTAGAGTCCTTAGCTGATGAATTTTATCAGAGAGCTCCTAAGACTTGATCCCTTCTTGTGGCCATCTTGGCTCCGCCCCTCTTCTCTCTCTCCTGGTAATCTTAATTTTGGCTTTTGATTCATCCAGTCTGACATTTAGCATGATGTGCTCTGTATATAAATTAAACAAAAAGTGACTATGCAGCCTTGTCATACTTCTTTTTCCATCCTAAACCAATCAGTTATTCTATATTTGGTTCCAACTTGTTTCTTGTCACAAATTCTTCATGAGTCAAATAAAATGATCTGGTACTTCCAAGAGTTTGAGGACTTCCCACTTTTGTTGTGATTGGCTTTAGTGTAACCAGTAAAGCAGATGTAAATGATTTTCTGGAATTCCCTTGCTTTCTCCATAATCCAGGAATTGTTAGCAACTTGATCTCTAGTTCTTCTGCCTCTTCAAAAACCAGCCTGCTCTTCTGGTAATTCTTGGTTCACATCTTGCTGAAGCCTAGCTTGCACAATCTTAAGTATAACCTTGTGAAATGAGCACAATTGTTTGGTAATCTGAACATTCCTTAGCATTGTCCTTTTTTGGAATTGGAATGTAAATTGATCTCCTTCAATCCATGGATCACTGTTGAATTTTCCAAATTTGCTGACATATTGAGTACAGTATTTTACCAGGAACATCTTTGAGAATTTTAAAGAATTTAACTGGAATTCCTGCACCTTCACTTAAGTCTTACTGTTAGCAAAGTTTCTTAAAGTCCACTTGACTTCATTTTCCTGGATGTCTATAACCACACCATAATGATTATCTTGATTATGGGTGAGTTAAGATCTTTCTTTTTCTGTATTCTTGCCACCTCTTCTTAATCTTCTTCTTCTGTTAAGTCCCTACCACTTTTGTCTTTTATGATGCCCATTTTTGAATGAAACATTTCCTTATAACTCCCTTTTTCTTTTTTTAATTGATTTTTTATTTTATTTTTCCATTTACATGCTATGGTAGTTTTTCAACATTCATCCATTTGCAAATTTATGAGTGACACATTTTTCCACAACCCACCCCCTCCCTTCCCCCTCCCATAACAGCAAATTCCAATAAAAGTTGTACATGTACATTTGTATTTAACATATTTACATATTAATCATTTTGTGTAAGAGGAATGAGGATTAAGGGAAAAGAAAGAAAACATGAGATAGATGGGAAAAACATAAGTATCTCCAATTTTCTTGAAGGGATCTTGTTTTTCCCATTCTATTGTTTTCTTCTATTTCTTTGCTTTACTCATTTAAGGAAACCTCCCCTTTCCATTCTCTGGAATTCTGTGTTTAACTTGGTATATCTTTCCTTTTCCCTTTCCCTTTCCTTCTTTCCTCAGTTTTTATAAGGCCTCATCAGACAGTCACTTTGGGTTTTTTTGCTCTTCTTTTTCTTCAGATGTTTTTTGTTGCAGCCTCATGCATAATATTATAAACCTCTGTCCATGGTTTTTCAGGCACTCTTATCTATCATATCTAATCCCTTAAATCTATTTATCACCTTCATTTCATATTCATAAGAGATGTTATTTAAGTCATACCTATATGGTCTAATAGTTTTCCCAGCTTTCCTCAATTTAATCTGAATTTCGCAATAAGAATCTCATGATCTGGGACACTCTAAATCTTTTTTTTTAATTTATTGTATAGAGTTTCTCTAGTTTTGACTAGAGAAATAATCTGTTCAATTTTGACATTGATCATATGGCTGACTTGTTGAAGAAAGCGTTTGCTCCAACCATCGAGTTATCTTGACAAAACTTTAGTCCAGTGTTGTACTCCAAAGTACTCAAATCCCACTTCTGACATACAGGTTGTATGACACTGGGTAAATCACTCAACCATGGTGCCCTGCTACTCTCTAAGGTTTTGTTACAGAAGTTTTACAGAATTCCTCATTCCAGAGAAACCCCATATTTACTTGAACAAGCAAAAGCTGATGAAAAAATGTAATAGGATGAAAGATAGAACTTATCTAATATCATTTCATCGATAAAGAAATTGAAGGCCCAAGAGTTGAAATGATTTACTAAGGTCACGCATGAAGCAAATGAGCTCTTCTGATTCCATAAGTCTTCTGATTCCAAAGCCAGTTCTTGAGACCACAGCTGTCTCTCATACTGGTCTACAAACAAATCTCTCAGCTTGTCTACAAAGCATGCATTGTTTACAAAGCTGTAAGTATTCCCTTCCCAATTTAAGTTATCTCTGCATCTGGATCACACAGATACTTCATAACAGCTACCAAACCCTTGGTACCAGTTAGTCTCTGATGGCAACAAAACCAAGGGAGTGGCAATAATTTTTAGTTAGGTTTATAAAAGCCCAGGAAACTTAAAATATATTTTAAAACAGTAGTGATGAATGTATAGTAGTGACTATACATGACAGACACTATGGCAAATCTGTGTTCTATGTCAGATCTTAAATGCAGAAAAATGGAATCAGGGTCCTTTCTCCCCAAGACACTGCGCCTCTATACTCAAATAGTAATTTACATATTCCCCAAAGGCAGTTTAAAGTCAGTCTATTATTCTCATTACAGGGATATTTTCCATACCTAAGAACTATCATTAGTGCCTACTCAGGCACTGGATGACTCCCTAAGCCACTGTTTTTCCCACAGCTAGCAAGGAACTACAAATGAACTCTGGTCACACCAACAAACTGCTTCAGCTTCAGGATGCTATCATTTTTTATTTATGAGATTTAAAATTAGGTGTTGAGAACCCTGAAGCATACCTCAATTCATCTCAATGCATCATTTGATGTTGGCTCAGAGTTCATTTAAGAAGCAAATTGAGTAAATGAGATGAGCCCAGAAGCAAAGAATTACAATAATTATCTCATCCTCTAGGCTATCAGATCAGACCAGGATTCTGGTCAATTCCAACTATAAATTGAACATAATTCCATGTATACTCAGATCAAATATGCTTTTAAAATTAAAGATCAGTTAATTGTATGAAAGCAACTTGAAGGTGTAGGATACTCTCAGATAGAAATAGGAAGGTCCGATCCTCCTGGCATGATGTATAACTGATAAGAGAACTAGACCTGAATTTTAATGCTCCATTGGATATTTGTATAAAGTCTGAGAGGGCAGGAAAAAAAGAACATTTATATACAGAAAAATGACCTTTGAAGAAAAAGCAGTCTCAAGTAAAATTTTCAGAACAAAGATATGTGATGTTCTGAGGATCAGAAAAAGAGAACTGCCCCTCAGATGATGCTACTGAAAGAAGGGTCTGTGTGAAGACAGAAGTGAAGATAGCTGCAGGCCACTGTGATCTATCAGCCCTCATCACCACATGACTATTTTTAGAGTTTTGAAGTTATATTCTACAAAAAAAATAAATTAGATATTTAATTGAGGACTACGGGACATCTCCACAACATGCTCCCTTCTCTCCTTGGACACTTCCCATTCCAAAAGTCTCTTTTAAGAATTTTGGAACTGATTGTGTAGCATGGAAGACATTGGCACAGAACTGCCCAACATGATGTGCCCTCATCAGAGAGGGGGCTGTGTTTTATGAATAAAGTAGAAATGAAGCAATTCAAAGGAAACGTGAGATGTACAAGTTTAGAAAAACCACCCTAGGTGTTCACAAGGACTATTTGTGCCAGATCAGTGGGTGAGTGTCCGGAATTCATATTGGTCTGATCAGCCAGAGTAGGATACACTGTAATGTGTTTCTAACATAGTAATGTAGTTTTGGTCTTCTTTGATAACAAAGGACAAGAATCAACCATTGTAATCCCTCATCACTTCATGCCTAGATTATTGCAATAACCTGCTGGTGGATCTGTTTGCCTCAACTCTCTCCCCTTTCCAGTCTATCCACCACTAGCCACTAAGGTAATTTTCCTAAAATGCAAGTATTATGTTATTTCCTCTCTCAATAGGCTCCAGTTACTCTGTACTACCACTAGTATCAAATCCAAAATAATCTCTTTGGCATTCTGAATCCTTTATACTCAAGTCTCTTCCTCCTTTCTCCTTAATCTGTCTTCTTTTAGCCATTAACACTGGCCTCTTGACTGTTGAATAAACAGACACTATCTCTCATTTCCAGGCAATTTTTTTTGACCATACTCCATGCCTGGTTATGTTCTTTCTTCTCTGCTCCACTTCCTTGACTTCCTTCAAGTCCTAACTAAAATCTCATCTTCTATAGAAAATTTTTCCCAATCCTTCTTAATTCTAGTGCCTTCTCCTTGTTAATGATTTCCATTTATCCTGTTTATATTTGTTTTTATGTTTTCTCCCTTACTAGATTATAAGGTCCTTGAGAGCAGGGGTTGTCTTTTGCCTTTTTTTTGTATCCCCAGGGTTTAGAAGAGTACTACCCCATATATATAAGAAACACCTACTAAATGTTGAGTGGTTGATGGGTGCAACAGTTTAGATTTAAGGGAAACACTAGCCTATTCAGATTTGCATGCAACATTGACTTCTCCCCATATCCACTAGCAGCTAGAGGAGGAACTCTAGAGTTTGTGAAGCCTATGGATTCTTGTTTTCAAATTTACACTGTTGAGTTCATACCTGAGTCAAAGATGAATTTTCTGAATTTTACCTTATGAAATTCAAATGAATTACTGACCACTAGGAGGTTCTGATTTCAGGTATTTTAAGCAGGTAAATAGCCAACAGGCAAAGCATCAAAAGGAAATATATTGGAAGAGGCAAGAGGGTACGTTGAACACAGGAGTCACAAAAAGCTAGGAATGGAAGACAGAACATTTCCAGCCAAGACTGTCAATTCCCTCAGTTGCTTTCCTGAGACTGCTTTTTTAGAAGAGAGCTCTGCTGCTGGCCTGGAGAAATGCCAGAGAAGCTGCTGTAAACTCATTGGAAAAGAGTTCATTCTGCTGCTCTAGGAAGAGTTCTTTTGTGTCATCTACAATCAGAGAGCAAGTTAAACAGTTCAGAAGGCTGTGTTGTTCTCTCTTACCTTTTTTTGTTTGAAAGGTAGAAACAGAAGGGGAAGGAAGACTTTGTATCTATTTTCCTGTGAACTGTATTGTTAAAATAG
The DNA here is from genome assembly GCF_037893015.1 of Macrotis lagotis. NCBI lineage: Eukaryota > Metazoa > Chordata > Mammalia > Peramelemorphia > Peramelidae > Macrotis > Macrotis lagotis. The sequence continues at coordinate 821,308,473 of NC_133658.1, read as the reverse complement.
AATCCTTTCCTATTTATTGATTGAAAATCTTGGGGACTTCTCTGGCTTAGGGAAAGAGAACTTAGACAATATGATGATTTTAGTCATTGTCTCGTTGAGTATGGCTGAAACTGAAAAGGGTATCACTGATAAACCCCAGAGCAGAAAAAGAGACCTTTATCCACTAGGAGAATGTTGGAGGATTAGGATAGCAGTTAGGAGAGAAGCTACTTCATGTCATAGTAATCATGTTTGTTCTTTTTTTATTTGAAGAAGACCATGACATCAGGGAGGTGATGCCATGACAAGCACATGAATTTGATTTGAATGAGAAGGTTCTGTGTTAAGTCACCAGCCTTACTTTCTCTTCCAGAGCCATCTGGGTCCATTGGCCAGATATGAATCAGGACAACTGGAAATGGCCCTGGAGGTAAGCCAATCAGGGTTAAGTGATTTGCCCAAGGTTACACAGCTAGTAAGTGGCAAGTGTCTGAGGCTGGATTCAAACTCCCATCTACTTAACTCCAAGACGAGTGCTCTATCCACTTCGCCACCTAGCTGCCCCATGACATAGAGAGTATTCCTGAAGGAACAAAGGACTTGGGCACCTACAATCCAAAGTATTAAGTTGTCCAGACATGTAGATTTTCCCCATTTATGTACCTCCACACTGGTTTTTCTTACGTATATGCCCATTGTCCTACTGGGTCTATACCTTGAAGAGATCATGAAAAAACATCACTTGTACAAAAATAGCCATAGTAGCTCTATTTGTGGTGGCAAAGAATTAGAAATTGAGTGAATGTACATCAATTGGGGAATGGATGAACAAATTGTAGGATATGTATGTCATGGAACACTATTGTTCTATTAGAAACCAGGAGGGATGGAAATTCAGAAAAGCCTGGAAGGATTTGCATGACCTGGAGCTGAGCGAGCTGAGCAGAACCAGAAAAACATTATACACCCTAATAGCAACATGGGGGTGATAATCAATCTTGATGGACTTGCTCATTTCATCAGGGACAATTTTAGGGTATCTGCAATGGAGAATACCATCTATATCCAAAGAAAAAATTGTGGGGTTTAAAGACCAAAGACTATTATCTTCAATTTTTTTAAAAAAAAGTTGTCTTATGTACTACATAATTTTGTTGTCTTTAATATTTTATTTTCTCCTCAAGGATATGTTTTTTTTCTCTCTCAACACATCCAATTTTGATCAATGTACAGCATGGAAGCAATGTAAAGATTATCAGACTGCCTTCTGTGAGGAGGTGGGAGGAGGGAAGGGAAGGTGGGGAAAAAGGGTAAAAATTCAAAATGATAGGTAGGAAAAAATGATAGGTAGAAACTACTATTGTATATGATTGGAAAACAAATAAAATATTTATATAATAAAAATTGTGCTGTGGTGGGAGAAAATAAAGTGTTATGATTATTCATTCACCTTCTGGTGTTCTATTAAGTAAATGTTATAATAATTGCTGCTATTGCCTTCTATTTTCTAAATGTTACAATTAAGAATATGGATATGGCCTGGATTTATGATTTCATCAGGAGGGAAGTCACAGATGAGGAAACACCCTCTACCAATGCAAGTCAACACCTTTACTGCAACTTACAATTTTAAAGAGTTGCCTAGAATACAATCAGTATGTGTAAGAGGGAGCATTTGAATTCAATCTACTTCCTACACACTTCATAATGCTGTCAATGTTATTATTATTGCTTTCATCTTGTCATTAAGTAGGTATCTTATTTAGTAAATGTTTTGTTTAAGAGTCAATGGTGGGGGTGGTTAGGTGGCTCAGTGGATAGAGCACCAGCCCTGGAGTCAGGAGGACCTGAGTTCAAATCCGACCTCAGACACTTAATAATTACCTAGCTGTGTGGCTTTGGGCAAGCCACTTAACCCCACTGCCTTGCAAAAAAAAAAAAGAGTCAATGGTGATGTGTTAACTATTTTGCATAACTGTTAAAAACACAGATGGAGATTTAGGCACCACAGAGATGAGTAGAGTATATCCCACAAACATATTAAGGTTACTCTAAAACAATGTTCCATACATCCTTCTCCAGGAATCTCAGATCTGACAACCTGAGTACACATTTGGCAAATGAACCAACTTAGAGAGTAAGAGTAAGGGGGAAAAAGAGTCCAAGTTATATGTAGACTGTGTAACATGGGCAAATTTACTTAAGCTCTCTGAACCTTAGTTTTCTCATTTTAAAAATGAAGATTATAATACCTGTGGTATTATTTTTTTCTCTTAATTGCATTAGAGAAGTACTTCAAATGTTTTTTTTTTCCATTTGAGAGTTTTTGGGGGAGGGGGACAAAGATAAGAAATTTGTCATGTATCCAAGTAGGTGAAAAATATCATTGATCAGATTTTGTTCAAGTTTGCATGTCCATATGATTTTTATTTTTAGGTTTTTGCAAGGCAAATGGGGTTAAGTGGCTTACCCAAAGCTACACAGCTAGGTAATTATTAAGTGTCTGAGGTCGGATTTGAACTCAGGTACTCCTGATTCCAGGGCAGGTGCTCTATCCACTGCACCACCTAGCCACCCCACATCCATATGATTTTGAAAACATTTATGTTTAGTTTCACAAGAACTTTTTAAAGTTATTTTTGGGATAATACTTAAAATGAAAAAAAAAGTTTTGTAGCCCTTTAAGATAATTACAGAGGGAATATAACATTACAGTATACACAAAGAATAATTATTCTTTAATTAAACAAAGAGTATAAAATAAAGTAAAAGTTGTGGCACCTGTCTCACAGAGTTGTTTTAAGTTTAATGTATACTGTTTTGCCAGCTTTAAATGTAATACAAATTATTTTTATTTAATCCTATTTGATACACATAAATAACTTTGATACACAGAAATTAACTTATCTTAAATAAAAATAATATGGAAAAAATGTTAGGAGCAGCTGAGTGATTTTTTTAAGTCTTTAATAAATGCTGGCATTACTTTTAAATTTATGTGCTTCCAGAAAATTATAATACAGTAACTGATTTTTATCATTTCACACATCATTAAAATTTTCAAAAACCTGCTCGTTTTCTTACAAATAAAATTGGTGCTGGGTTTGACCCCAAAATATGTTTAATAGCCTTGTATTAATAGTTGCTGGACCTATTTAAACTGAAATTGTATTGTTTTAGAGACAGGTTGGCAGTGGATAGAAGACTCTAAATCGGGAAGGCCTAAACTCAACTCCTTCCTTTGATCAAATCATTTCTGTATTATTAGAGGCTTATAGACATCTCAGTTCCTCAAGACAATTTTCTAAGATTATAAATTACAAATAGCAGATTTTTGATAGTGGGGAGTATTTCCTCACCAGTCATTCCTAACATTGGTAAAATCAAAGATCTGAATTAAAAAACTAAAAAATCTACTTTCCCCCTTTCTCTACAAATATGCTTCATTAATTATTTTGATTTTCTAAAAAATTAGGTTTCTATTGGATTCTGAGACTAAAGTTTATTTCTCAGTTCTGAAACTTAAAATAATTATATTCTTTGTGCTTTTTGTTTTCTTATGGAGAAATAATAATGGGGGTATCTAGTAGATAAGTGGCGTAAGGGATAGAGCACTGACCTTGGAGTCAGGAGGGACCCAAGTTCAAATTCGACCTCAGACACTTAATAATTACCTAGCTGTAAGACTCATTGCCTTGAAAAAATACCCCCAAAAACAAAAACAAAAAAAATATTAATTAATAAAAATCATTTATTCCCCCAAATTAGATTTCCATTAGAATCAGTGTATTTTTACTATAAGGAAATAAATTTATAAAAGTCAAATTTTTTTACCTTCATTTATTAGACATTATATTGAAAGTCTAGAGTTCCTATTTAACTGTCCAAATTAGATGTTTTTTTACTGTACAGTTTGCAGATCCTATTTTCCAAAACAAATGCTTAGATTATCATTTTTTTTAAAACTACTTTTTTCCCTTAAGTATCAAGCTCAAAATAAATAGATAAGCTGTTCTGTGGTGATAACTTTCAACTTTGTCTTAATTTAAGAGCTATCCTAAATGCCTACATAATTAAGACTATTGGATTTATTGTTCTATCAACTTATATGACTCTCTTGTATTTGCTCTCAATTTTTTTGTTTCCCTAGATATTAGAGTTTGAACTTATCAATACAACTGTTACCTTCCAATTAAAATCAGTATTATTAAGAAAGTAAGCATAAGCCTAAAATTCCCTACAGTTTTTAGAGGCTAGTTATTTGTTAGAAAAAATAAAAATAATCAAAGCTTACATTCAGAAACCCAGATATCACTTTTAAAAATGTTTACTGAATGTTTATAGTATGTAATAATTTTCACTGCAATGGAGTTGGAAAAGAGGAGGTTTTTGTGCAATGAAACATTGTGCCAAATACAAATGTCTTGCTGGTTTCATGTTTTCATCTCTCCTTCCACTGGTATAGATAAAAAACCCTTCTTGATTTCTCATCCTGAAATAAGTTTTGTTCATATTTTCCCACAAATCCTCCATTGATGATTTACTTACCACGCTAGAGATCTGTCATTCTTTTTGTAACTAAGCAGCGTAGACTGTTTATGTGTTGTCTCTTAACAATTATGTCATTTCCCTTCTTGGTGATATGGATCCATTATCAATCAATCAATAAAAAGCCCTCACTGTTGCCAGGCACTGTATACACACACACACACACACACACACACACACACACACACACACGTGTGTGTGTGTGTGTGTGTGTGTGTGTGTGTGTGAGAGGGAGTGAACATAGTATCTTTTGTGTCATTTCCCATGGACAAGTTGTCTTTGGAAACGTGTTCCAACATCTCTTTGCCTAATATAGCTTCCTATTTCCCCATTCAATAAAAAACATACAAACCAAATATAAATTCTGAAATATAATTTGATGGATGAAGAACTAGATTTAAAAACTGTGAAAAGAACAAGAAGATAGAAACTAGGCCTGGACTTTCCATTACCAATTAAGATCGACACTCCCCAAAAGTTATAGAAAGTTGCCTGGGTACAACTTCTAGTTTAGGTGACTAGAACAGGGTCACGTAATGACTAGTATTGTATCAGAGGCAGGACTGGAAACTAGATCTTCTTGGCTCTGAGTCCTTCTTTCACTATATCACCTTTTAAAGACTAAAATTTGTTGTTTGTGGTTTAATCATTTTTAATTATATACAATTCTTAGTGATCCTTTTTGGAGTTTTCCTGCCAAAAATACTGGAGTGCTTTTCAATTTCCTCCAAAAGGAAAACAGGGTTAAGTGACTTCCTCAGGATCACATAGCTAGTAAGTGTCTGAGATCGTATTTAAACTCAAGTCTTCCTTGGCACCCTCTCCACTGAGCCATCTAGGTCCCCCCAAAATAGAAATTACACTTTATTAAAAGCTTAGGATATTAATTTATTATTAAAGAAAACCACTTTTCTGAATGAAATGAAATGAATCCTAGAAGCTAAATTCAAAAATATTGTACTCAAAATGTTCTCATTTTCAATCTCCCAGCCAATCTACAACTAGTGTAGACTTAGCATCATTTCTATTTCTTCTCACTCCCTTGATCATTGTCCCAGGCGAGGCACTCAAATTCCAGTTCTATCAACACCATCCCAGAGAATATTTCCTGATACAGTTTCAGTCACAAAGCCTAGGAATCTACTTCCCTTCCCAGTCTCTAAAGCAACATTTCCCAGACATTTTTTTTGTTGTTACTCACTGATTCTTTAGTATCTCAGTAAATTTTTCACTGCACCCTTATACCAAAAGAAATACCCAATAGTTCTATTATTGTTTGGTTAGATCAAAATAATTTAATATTTATGTCCTAACATATAGCAATAATTTGAAAATAAATTTTTTTCCCTTTTTTTACCTTTAGTGGCCATGGAAAAATTGAACACATTCATAGAATATATTTTGCTTGGGGGGTATAGTCTGTTAATATGCTTTTCAAGAGGGAACCATTTTCTGAAATTAATGATGAGGGTTGCGCCATCTTCCTTTGGTTCTTGGATGATTTTCTTTAAATGATAGCATCGTGTTCATCAATGGTTCTGTATCGAATGCCTCTTTGAATAATACGTTTTGCATCCAATGTAAAGGATAGATAAAACTCCCAGAGTCAGTATAATGCCACCAACAAAGCTGCCGATATCAAATCTTGATCCTTTGTTCATTTGGGCATTGATGTTGGCTGTGGCTGTGGCCGGCGTAGCAGTGGTTATCATTGTACTGTTGCTGGTTGGGGCAGCTGATGACTTTGAGGCACTGTGGGCTGTTGTGCTTTGAGAGACACTTTTTGAAGTGGATGCCTGAGGTTTCAGGGTGCTGTTCGTCACAAGTGTTGAGACTTTGGTTGTTACCTGAGGTTTTCCGTAGTTTTGTTGGTAGAGGCTGATGTGTTAGCAGAAGGTGGCTTGGTGGTGACAGATGTAAGGTTTGATTGGATTTCCGTGTCACTAGTTCCTGGAATTTTACTTGTGGTCTGGGTGGAATTTTCCTCCGGGCCGAGGCCGCGCGTGGCTCCCCAGAGGAGCAGCACCTGCAGCGGCAGCACCAGCGAGGGCGCCCGGGGGGCCGGGCCCAGGAGCCTCGGCTGCGCGGAGGCCGGCTGCGCGGGGCGGCGCGGGGTCCGCGGCCAAGGCCAGTCCTCGCGGCGAGGCCCCGCCGTGCGCCCGCTCCTGGCGCCGGGTGACCAAGTGCGGGCCGGGGCCGCGGGGTGAAAATAAATTTAAAAATTATTTTGTTTCATTCTTTAAAAACTAAAAAATACTGATGGTAGGTGCTCACCTATTAGGCATTGCAGAGCTCCTCAGTGGGACAGCCATCCAGAGATACTAGTGCACAGAGTACTGGCTCTGAAATTGGGAAGACTCATCTTCCTGAGTTCAAATCCAGCCTCAGGTAATTAAGAAACTCTGTGACCCTGTTTGTCAAAATTTACTCATCTGTAAATGGCAAGCCATTCATATCTTTGCCAAGAAAAGCCTATTGAGATCACAAAGTCAGACATACCTGAAAAACTAATGAATTGAAACTTTTGAAAGAACTGTGAATATAAAAGCCATATTATAGGGAGTTAAGAGGTGAAAAGATAGAAAATGGACAAAATAGTTATGGATCCCATAGTCTGGGAATTGGAAGAAAGTAGGTGAAAGAATAACAATCCTGAAAGAAGATATTGATTTTTTTATTTTTTTAGTCTAGTAGAATTTAAGTATGTTTGCAGACAGAAGAAAAGAAACCTTTGAAGAGACAGAGAATGTAGAGCTTAAGAAGAGATAACAGTAACTGTGGGAATGAAGTATGAAGGAATGAGGGTACAGTGTTGGAGAAGGAGTCTGTCTGATCTAGGAAGGGAACAATTCTTCCCCTAAAACTAGATGGAAAGACTAGGCATAAAGAAAGTAATAAGATAAGAGAAGAGTGTATAATGAATTCACATTGGGTAGTGTTTATATCTTTTTGATAAAGATGTATAAAAAAAATCAGCATCTAAGTGTTAGGGTCTGTTTATAAACATCACTAGATCTTGAAACATAGAGCAGGAGACCCCCATGAAATATGAAAAATTCAATAAACTGAAAACCACCCTTTCTGGCTAGCTTTGACATTTTTCTTTGTTATATTTTTTGTTTTCTTATTAATTATTCTCTTAATTGCATTCCCTCACTTAAATCCAGTTCACTTGCATGTCATGGCATCACTTCCCTGATATCATGGTCTTTTTTGAGAGTATAGGACTAATAATAACAACCCCTCTAAATTATAAAACCAAAGGTACCCTAAAGTCTATCCCTTGGTGTAGCAAGAAGGAAAAATGCACCCCAAAGAAAAATTATCTCTAAGAACTCATAATTAGTTAGTTTGACTTGCATATATATATATATATGTATATATATTTATGGTTTAATGGCCCCAATTTAGAGCTTAAAAAAGAAGACCTAAAGAAGTCATCTATTCTATTCTCAGATCATAGTGCTTGAAAAATTATTTAGCCCAGATGTTTAAAATCTGGAATCCCTAAACTTCATTTAAATACTTGTATTTCAGCAGTAAATATTTCCTTTGCAATCCTATGTATTTTATCTTCCAAATTTAAAAACTATATTCTGAGACAAGTCCATTGGCTTTACCAATTTCCCAAAGGAGTTCATGGTTTGGTCCAATTCTGTGAATTTACAAATGGGAAAAAAAAGGAGGTTCTGATCGGGGATTAACTAGTTTCATCATACATAGTTATTTGGTGGTAAATAGACAAGTCTCTTTCCTGAATCTCAGTCCAGGATCACTTCTCCTACACCATCTTTAAAAAAAAACACATTTATTTATTTAAGGCAATGGGGTTAAGTGACTTGCCCAAGGTCACACAGCTCCCACCTCCAGGGCCAGCACTCTATCTACTGTACCATCTAGCTGCCCTCCTACACCATCTTTTAATTCACATTCATCCATTTTTGGTGTCTTGGGGACCATCTACATACACTGACAAGGTTGACCCTAGGGGCTAAGGCCTTGATGGTGGTTGCGCTTGGCAGGCAGGAAGTGTCAAACTATATTATATTGTTTACTTTTAAACTAAACTAAAGTGGAAATAGTCCTCTGTAGGTCTGGGAGAGCCCTACACTGTGAAATAGTTTAGGTTTCCTTCAAACAGTTGTGCTTCTGTCTTTGATGTGATCAGAAAGATTACATTCCTTTTGTTTATGGCCAAAATTTCCCATAAGTTGCTTCAAACCTACATTCACAATTGAACAGCTTTCTGGAGAAGCTTGTTATTCATTCCTTTGAAACATTTCATTATTTATCATAACAATTCAGAATTGCATTTGCTGCTAAACCCAGTTGATATATTGGTTAGTTTTACTAAACTGTTTATCCCCTTTCTGTTTTTATGTATTAATAGTAATAATAATAGCTAGCATAGAAGCACTTTCAGGTTTGCAAAGAACTTTACAAATATCTTATTTTATCATCACAGCAATGCTAAGGAGTAGATGCTATAATTATCTCCATATTACAAATGGAAAAACTGAAGCTACTTGCCTGTGGTCACAGGGCTAGTATATAATGCTAGTGTTGAATTCAGGTCTTCCTTACTCTAGGTTCACTGGTCTACCTACTACCTCACCTAAGTGAGTGGTTAAGTGAATGATTCATTGGATAGAAAGAAGAAAGGAGATGATATTTATTTAAAAAAATAAAAGAGATATAAAAACAAAAGATAGAAATTACACATTTTTAGGTAAAAAAAAGAGGCAGCATGACTTCCTGGATAGATGGCTGATCACGGAGTCAAAGACCTGGGTTCAGGTTCTGTCAGTGACCCATATTAGGATGCTGGGCAAAATATAACTTTTCAGTGCTCTAGGCAACAACTAACTAAAAGACTATTTAGTTGAAGAGAAGGGACTACTCCCCATTGATAGGAGTTTTATCATCCAGGAATTCCTTATATCAATGTAATCACAGGTCTAGTCCCTACTTCTATAAATAACTTTTTTAATTCTTCAGAAAGCCAAGCTCTGCCACTAATTGTTCAGACAAATTATTTAGTCTCCCTAATCCTCAGTTTATCATCTATAAAATCAAGGAATTAAATTAGCCTGGACATACTTTACCAAGAGTCTATGATCTTGTTTAAAAAATGTTTATAACAATTTCAACATATTTGATCTTCTTTATAATTTTATGCATCTTTGAAGGTATTTAAAAACAGGCTGAGAAGGGGTCCAGCAGACTGCCAAAGGGGTCCATGCTACCAAAAATGCTAATAATGCATGGTCTAGATGAGCCCTAAGGCAGCTCCACCTCTAAAGTTCTGTGGAAGCACTATCATTGTGCTAGACTGGTCTTCTCATTATTACTCCAGTCAAGATTTCAGGTTTCCTCCCTTATATATAAGCAAAGTTCCCCACCCTACCTGACCTTTCACAATCTGTCTGACAGGCCCAAGTGCATCCTTTGTATGCAAATAGTACAGTTCAGCCTTGATTCTATCACCCAACACAAGGAATGTTTCCAAGCCCCACCTTTGTAAATAAGGGAGCATGTGTTAGGAAACTGATATCACCAGGAAGTTCTGCAACACCCTTCAATACCAGGGCAGGGATCTGGTCTGAGGAATAGCATATCTTCTGAGTATATATCTCCTGGATGATGTTGTTTTTCAATCATATCTGACTCTTGGAAATCCCATTTGAGGTTTTCTTGGCAAAGTTATTGGGGTGGTTTGCCATTTCCTTCTCCTCTGAGGCAAACAGTTAAATGACTTTCCAAGAACACACAGCTAATAAATGTCTGAGGCCAGTGTTGTACTTAGCAAGATGAGTCTTCCTGGATCTGGGACTAGCATTCTAATCATTGTGTCCCCTAGATTCCCTGAATACCAGGGCAGAGACCTGAGGAATAGCAGGCCTTCTGAGTATGTTCCTCATAGGTGACTGAAGCCCGATTTTTTTCATGAATCTGCAATTTGGAAGCAAACGACTGGATTTCCTGACCCCTTAACTCCCTTTACCCTGGATGGCAGTTGTCATAAATACTATAAATTGACTTGAGTAATATTTTCATTACTCTACCACATTCCATTAAATGCAATGCTTCTGAGCAGTCTTAGTTTTTTACATAATTAGAACTATTATCTTATTAAAAACCCTGTGTGGTTGGTGATTAAGAGACAGGCACAGGGTTTCTTGAAAACCATGCAGATCTTTGCATTCAGTTAGGCAACAATAATTTATGAAGTATCTACTCTATGCTAGGTCCACTCCTAACAGTAAGAATATTAAGAAAGGCAAAAATAGTCTCTATCTTCAAGAAGCTTATAGTTCAATAGGGTAGACAATGTACAAACATATATATAAACAAGTTGTTTTTGACATGACTTCAGGGAGATGATGCCATGAGATGCAAGAGAATTGGATATAAGTGAGGGAGGGTTGTGCAAAGTCACCAGCCTCACTTTCTCCTACAGGTCCAGTGGCTACTATGGATCAGGATGACTGGAAGTGGCTGGGGGGGAGGCATTAGCACTGAGGAATGCAAAAAAGCTTCTTAAAGAAGGTGGAATTTTAACTGAAATTTGAGGGAAGCCAGGAGACAAAAATGAGGAAGAAGAGCATTCCATATGTGGGGGCCAGTCAGTGAAAATGTGTAGTTTGGAGATGGAGTGTCTTAGCTGAGGGAGAGGGTCAGAGCAGAAGATTTCTAGATGTTACAGTGGGTAAGTGCCAACCCTGAAGTCAGGAGGAGCTGAGTTCAAATCCAGACTTAGGCACTTCTTAGCTTTGTAACCCTGGACAAGTCACTTAACCCTGATTGCCTACCATTCAGAGCTATTTCCAGTCATCCTGATTCATATCTGCTTCATGAAGAAGACAGATGCTTCCTGAAGGAGAAAGTGAGGCTGGTGACTTAGCACAGAACACCCCTCACTCAAATCCAGTTCCAGTGCATGTCATGGCATCACCTTCCTGATGTCATGGTCTTCTTAGAGAAAGGGCAAATGTCATCATCATCATATTACTTGAACAAGAGGACCGGTGTCACTGAACTGTAGAGTTGAAGCTGTGGAAGAAATTGAATAGATAGGAAGAGCTTTAAAAGCCAAAGAGAGTTTTATACTTGATCCTGGAGGAAATAGGAGATCACTAGAATTTGTTAAATTGGGGTAGATCACTTCCAGGGTAGAGCCAAGAGGGTGGCGTGAAGCTAGCATACTCACAGAGCTTTTCTCTTTACAACTTTATTTTTTTTTCCTTTTTTGTGCTTATGGTTCTTTGAACTTTTTTAAAAAAATTATATATTTATTTGTTTTCCACTTACATTCAATAGTAATTTCTAACAATTATTTTTTGCAAGGTATTGAATTTTACAATCTTTTTCCACTCTTCCTCCCCCCCCCCCAACAGAAGGCAATCTGATAGTCTTTACATTTGTTTCCATGATATGCATGGATCAAAATTGAATGTGTTGAGAGAAAAATCAAATCCATAAGGAAGAAAATATTAGAGATAGCAAAATTATGTAAAACATAAAATAACTTTTTAAAAATTGAAGATAATAATCTTTGGTCTTTGTTTGAACTCCACAGTTCCTTCTCTGTATACAAATGATATTCTCCATCATGGATTCCCTAAAACTGTCCCTGATTTATTGCACTGATGGAGTGAGCAAGTCCATCGAGGTTGATCAGCATCATCCCATGTTGTTGCTAAGGTGTATATTGTCCTTCTGGTTCTTCTCATCTGATTCAGCATTATTTCAAGCAAGTCTTTCCAGGCTTTTATGAAATCCTGTCCCTCATGATTTCTTATAGAACAATAGCATTCCATCACATTCATACACCACAATTTGTTCAACCATTCCACAATTGATGGACATCCCCTGAATTTCCAATTCTTTGCCACTACAAAAAGAGCAACTATGAATATTTTTGTACATGTGGGATTTTTATGCTTTTTCATGATCTCTTCAGGATACAAACCCAATAGTGGTATTGCAGGATCAAAGGGTATGCACATTTTTATTGCCCTTTGGGCATAATTCCAAATTGCTCTTCAGAAATCCTACACAACTTTAAATGAAGCCTCTACTCAGACATTAAGCTATCACCAAAAATAAGAGCAAAACAAATTCTCAACTCAAGATATAATGGAGAATCTTCAATAAAGGTCTCTCTCCAGGGGTAAAGGGGAAGTATACCCCAGCATACGCAGGAGAGTGGGAAAACCAGTGGAGGCTCTTAGCCACAGTGCGAGGCAGGTCCTGGTTCAGCAAGACAGCAGTCCATCTTCCAAATGAGATAAATAGCAGGCCAGCAGGGCTATCCCAATCACTAAAGTCCAAGCCCTGGGAACACTGGGATAATAGGACTGAGTTGGGAGCAAATTATTGCATAGACAAAGTCTAGGCATAAAGGGGGGGGGCAATCTCTGCAAAGACAACTCCTGGCTACACAGGTAACACCTTGGTAAGCAAATAAGCTAGGGACCAGATCCTGGTCCCACCACAAAAACTTGGGACTATATTGCCTTTACCATAGGAGCAGAGTTCAACTATCAAAATGAGCAAAAGACCAAAAAGAGAGCTAACCATAAAAACCTGCTATTCAGATAGGCATGAAAAAAATGCCATTTCAGAAGAAGAAAGCAGTAACAAATTACCTACATGGGAAGTCTCAAAGGTGTTTAAAAATTGGAATCAAATCCAAAACTTCATGGAAGTACTTAAAAACAATTTAAAAAAACCAAAGAATAGAGAAAGGAAAAAAATGGGGGGAAAAATGAAAGTCATGCAGGAGAATTCTGAAAAATTGACTGAAGAAATAAACAAAAATGACCAACTGGAAAAAGGAATGCCACTCATCAAAAAATAAATTAACCAAATAGGAGGGGAACACAACTCATTTAAAAGTAAAATTAATCAACTAGAAAAGGAAACACAAAAGTTAACTGAAGAAAATAAAACCCTAAAAATTAGAATTGAACAAATAGAAACTAATGACTCTATGAGATACCAAGATTGCATGAAACAAAACCAAAAAGTTGAAAAAAATAGAAGAAAAGGTAAAGTACCTTTTTTGGAAAAGCAAATGACTTAGAAAATAGATCTGGGAGAAATCACTTATGAATTATTGGTCTAATGAAAAGCCTAGACAAAAAAAGAACCTGGAAAATATATTTCAGGAATCTAGCATGGGAAACTATCCTAATATTCTAGATAAAGAAGACAAAATAGTCCTTGAAAACATTCACAGAACAACTCCAGAAAGAGATCTCAGATTAAAAACCCTGGAATATCAGAGCCAAATTTCAGAATTCTCAACTAAAGGAGAAGATACTACAAGTAATCAAAAAGAAGCAATTTAAATATAAATGAATAGAATCAGAATTACACAGGATTTATCAGCTTCAACATTAAAGGATTGAAGGACCTGGAATATGGATGTCAAAGGACCTTAACAAGAATTGACTACTCTGCAAAATTCAGTAATTTCTGTCAGGGAAAAAGATAGAATTTCGATGAAATAAGGGACTTCCAAAATTTTCTGATTAAAAAAAACTCAACAGAAAATTTGATCTCCAAATATAAGACTGAAGAGATACATTAAAAGGTAAATGGAAAGGGGAAAAAATACTCATCAAGAACATTAAACAGTATACATCCCCACAAGGGAAAATAATATTTGTAATTCTTAAGAATTTTATTTTTCTTAGGAGAGTTAAAAGAAACATACTTAGAGGGAGGGTATGAGTATAGGATGACCAGAAAATTGTTAAATTGTAGCCAATTCCTCAGCTAATAATCTAATAATAGTTTAAGGGATTGTATTTAGAGAATATAGGCATCAATGAGATATGAAGCAATGTTGACTACAAGTGTGGTATTTCCTATTGAGACAGAGGCAGGGAGAGTATTTAGAGGGTCTATATATAATTATATCATGAAATGATCTTATTTTACTAGAAACTTCAGTTAAGGAGGATTGTAGTATACAGGGACAGAGAGTGAGAGAGTATATTTAGAAAAGTTGGACATAAATAGATCAGGAAGTGATCTTGCCTTATTCCATACTTTAGTTTACAAGGGTTATAGTGCTAAAGTTTGAATACCATAGGGACAGAGGGAGAGAATGTGCCAAATATTTTTGTTAAGGAGGGTTGTATGCTATGGTTGGAGTACTTTAAGGACAGAGGGAGAGAGTGTACCTGATACTTTGGTTGGGGAACATTGTAATATTAGGGTTAGAAAGCTATAGGCTCAATGGGTTAGGAGGGTTTCAGTGCTATGCTTGGAGTATTACAGAAACAAAGGGAGAGAGTATAATTAGAGGGATTGGATATGGAAGGATTAAGAAGTGATTTTGCTTTGCTTGATGCTTTGAATATAATTGAAAGGAGGGTGGTAGGGGATATAAATGGTTCATGAAATGATTAGACTTTGCCTGATACTTTGGCTCATGAGGACTGCATGTCCATAGAGGGTACTTGAAAAGAGGGTGTGGTATAAATTGAGAACAAAATTCATCTAGAGTAAAAAAAGTCAAGAATATCAAGGAAATTGATGGAAAAAATGAAAAGGAAGATGACCTAGCTGTACCAGATCTTAAACTATTCTATAAAGCAGCAGTCATCAAAACTGCCAGGTACTGGTTAAGAAATAGAATAATGGAACAGTGGATTAGAATAGGTACAAAAGGAACAGTAGTAAAGGACTTTAGAAAACTACTCTGATAAACCCAAATATATTAGCTTCTGGGATGAGAACTCACTGTTCTGCAAAAACTACTGGGAAAACTGGAAAATAGTATGGAAAAACTAGGCATAGATCCATATCTCATACCCTATACCAAAATGCAGTTAAAATGGGCTTTAGACATAAAGGATTTAGATATAAAGGGTGATATTATAGACTAATTAAGAGATCAAGGGGCAACTAGGTGGTGCAGTGAGTAGAGCACCAGTCCTGGAATCAGGAAGACCTGAGTTCAAATTTGAATTCAGACACTTAATAATTACTTAGCTGTTTGACCATGGGCAAGTCACTTAACCCCCTTGCCTTGCAACTCCCCCCAAAAAAGAGAGATCAAGAAATACTCTATCTCTTGGATCTATGGAAAGGGGAGTAATTTATGATCAAACAAGAGATAGAGTACATTATAAATTGCAAAATGGATGATTTTTACTA
The DNA here is from genome assembly GCF_037893015.1 of Macrotis lagotis. Lineage (NCBI taxonomy): Eukaryota > Metazoa > Chordata > Mammalia > Peramelemorphia > Peramelidae > Macrotis > Macrotis lagotis. The sequence continues at coordinate 821,292,771 of NC_133658.1, read as the reverse complement.
TATTAAATTTTAAAGTTTTTGTGTTAATAAAACCAATGCAGACAAGATTAGTAGGAAAAGAGAAAGCTTGGTAACAATTTTCATAAGTTAGTGTTTCTAATAAAAGTTTCATTTCTAAAATATATAGAGAATTGCATCAAATTTATAAGATTTCAAGTCATTCCCCAACTGATAAATGGTCAAAGGATATGAACAGGCAGTTTTCAAATGAAGAAATTAAAGTTATTTATAAACATATGAAAAAGGCTCCAAATCATTGATTAGAGAAAAGAAAATTATTACAATTAGGAGTTAGTACCTCACACCTATCAGATTGGCTAAGATGACAAAAAGGGAAGACGAACAATGTGGGAGAGGTTGTGGGAGAAATGGGAGAAGTGGGACATTGATGCACTGTTGGTGGAGTTATGAACTGATCCAACCATTCTGGAGAGCAATGTGGAACTATGTCCAAAGAACAATGAAACTGATACTAGACCTATATCCAGAAGAAATATTAAAAAATAGGAAAAGTCCCATATGTTCCAAAATATTTGTAGCAGCTCTTTTTGTAGCAGCAAAGAAATGGAAATTACAGTGATGCCCATCTATTAGGGAACTGCTGAACAATTTATGTCTTATGAAGTTACTATTGCTCCATAAGAAACCATGAATGGACAGACTCTAGAGAAGAATGGAAAGAATTATAGGAATTGATGCTGAGTGAAGGGAGCAGAACCAAGAGAACATTGTATACATTAACAACACTGTGAGTTGATCAACTCTGATGGATACAACTCCTTTCAGTAGTTCAGAAATATAGGACACCCCTGGGAGACTTGTTATAAGCAAAGCCATCCACATCCAGAAGAAAAAAAAAAACCAACCAGAATGTGAATGCACACTTTTTTGACTTAAAAAAATATCTTGTGTTTTTCCTTCCTATCCCCTGGTTTTCTTTCTTTTCCCTTAGTGCTAATTTCTCATACACAAAATGGCTAATTTGGAAAATGTTAAACACAAATGTACATGTACAATGTTCACTAGGCTATTCACTGCTGGGGGTGGGGGGTGGGAGAGGAAGGTATAAGAAAATTGTGTAACAAATATGCAAGTATATGAATGTTGAAAAACTTTCATAACATAAATGGAAAAATAAAATAAGAGATCAATAAAAATTATTAAGATTTAAAAAAATAAGGGGGGTGTGTGTGGTAGGATGGGTGATATGGTCAGATTTATGCTTTTAGCATGGTCAATTTGTCATAATATAAATTGGACTAGGGAGAGATTTGAAGTAGGAAGAAAAACCAGAAAGCCATTGAAATATTATAGGCATGAGGTGATAAATGTCTGTATTTCAAGAGTAGTAGTATCAGAGGAAAGAAGGGGATGTATTTGAGAGATGTTATAAAGGAAAAATAGACAGAACTCAGCAACTGAAGATATATGGAGAGGGGAAAGGGAATGAGAAATTGAGGATGACACATGAGTTTCGAATCAGGTTACTGAGAAGATGGTGGTTGTAGATAGCAAAAGGAAAGTTCAGTTCATCAAATGATTGGTGGGAAAATATAATGAGTTCAGTTTTAGACATTCAATTTAAGATAATTAGATAATTAAAGAATCAAAATGTCTAATGGATAATTGGAGATGCATGATCCAAGATCAAGAAAGAGTCAAGGGTTGAATTAGATTTGAGAATCATCCATATAGAGATGATAATTAAGTTCATGGGAGCTGACCAAGAGGAGATGACCAAGTGAAATAACATAAATTAAGAAGAAAATAATACTCACAACAGAACCTTGGGAGACACCCATGTTTAGTGAGCATGACATGGATGAACATCTAGCAAAGGAAATTGAGACAGATATAAAAAAGAATCAGGAGAGAGCAGTTTAACAAAAAACCTAGAGAAAAGAGATAACCAAGGAGAAGAGAGAGATCAACAATATTACAGGCTGCAGAAAAGTAATAAAAGATGAAAACTGAGAGAAGACCATTAGATTTAACATTTATGTAATCATTAGTAACTTTGGAGAGTGCATTTTCTGTTCAATGTTGAAGTAACAAATCAGATTGTAGAGAGTTAAGAAGAGAATCAGAGAAAAGTGGAGGCATTGATCCTGCATGGCTTTCTTTTTTTTTAAGAAAGATTTTATTTATTTTGAGTTTTACAATTTTCCCCCGATCTTGCATTCCTCACCCCACCCCACCCCCCACAGAAGGCAATCTGTTAGTCTTGACATTGTTTCCATGGCATACATTGATCTAAGTTGAATATGATGAGAGAGAAATCATATCCTTAAGGAAGAAAAATAAAGTATAAGAGATAGCAAAATTACACAATAAGATGAGTTTTTTTCTAAATTAAAGTTAACAGTCTTTGGTCTTTGTTCAAACTCCACAATTCTTTTTCTGGATAGAGATGGTATTCTCCATTGCAGATAACCCAAAATTATCCCTGATTGTTGCACTGGTGGAATGAGCAAGTCCATCAAGGTTGATCATCACCCCCATGTTGCTGTTAGGGCATACAGTGTTTTTCTGGTTCTGCTCATCTCACTCAACATCAGTTCATTTAAATACTTCCAGGCTTCCCTGAATTCCCATCCCTCCTGGTTTCTAATAGAACAATAGTGTTCCATGACATACATATATCACAGTTTATTAAGCCATTCCCCAATTGAAGTACATTCACTTAATTTCCAATCCTTTGCCACCACAAAGAGGGCTGCTATCAATATTTTTGTGCAAGTGATGTTTTCACCCTTTTCCATAATCTCTTCAGGGTATAGACCCAGTAATGGTATTGCCGGATCAAAGGGTATGCACATTTTTGTTGCCCTTTGGGAGTAATTCCAAATTGCTCTCCAGAAAGGCTGGATGAGTTCACAGCTCCACCAACAATGTATTAGTGTGTCACATTTCTTCCAACATTGATCATTGTCCTTTCTGGTCATATTATTATCTAGTTTGTTGGTCATAAACTACTTCCCTTTCCATAGATCTGACAGGTAAACTACTCCTTGATCTTCTGGTTTGCCTATAATATTGTTTTTTATGTCTAAATCCTGTATCCATTTTGATCTTCTCTTGGTATAGGGTGTGAGGTGTTGGTCTAATCTAAGTTTCTTCCACACTAACTTCCAATTTCCTCAAATTCTCTCAAAGAGAATTATTATCCCAATAGCTGGACTCTTTGGGGTTTTTCAAAGAGCAGATAGCTATAATCATTTCCTGCTATTGCACCTAGTCTATTCCACTGATCCACCATTCTCTGCATAGCTTTCTTAAGGAGTTTATCCACAAAAGGGAAGAAAAATCTAGGATAAAAGCTAGTGAGGATAGATGGGTCAATTATTAAAGGATGTAAAAGATGTGGATATGTTTGTAGGCAGCTGGGAAGAAACTAATAGACAGGGAGACATTGAATATTAATAAGGGAGTAATGATGATAGTTTAGTTGGGTTAATGAGACCAGGAGTAAAACTCTGCTAATAATTAATGATTATTTTATTTTTATAATTTGAAATGAATCAAAATTTTCTACCATTAGATATGGATTCTCTGAAGGAGAAGATGGAATAGAATGGAATGATGTACCTTGGCAAAGAGGAGAGCCACCTCTTCATAGACAAAAGTGAAGGCAATGATTGGAGAAGGATTCCTTGTGATGTGAGATGAGGAGGGGAGAAGAGGGATTTCTCAATGAATGATCTCAATTTTTTCAGAAAATTATGAGGCAAGATTCTTGGTTTAATGGGAGATCCATGGGAGGTTTGAGAATGATGAAAAGATTAGGAAAAGATGCTCTGATGAGTGGGTTGAACTGGTTAGTAAGGTATAAAAGAATTGCCTTCCTGCAGAAACAATAATAATATAGCAGCCCCCACCAATACAGTTTTTCATCGACTTTTTTCAGCAGCATGTGAGTTGGAACGAAGGTAATAGTGGAATTGATCCAAGGCTGGTGCGTGTTGGGGAAGATGAAAGATAAAATAAAGGATTCAGGGATTTGAAAGAAGAGGGCAATGCAAAATTGAGCTTCACTAAGGTGGTAGTTACTTTACAGCTCTGCCCTTCACAAGATAAACAAATGAGACTTTGCATGATACTCAGTAAATTTATGCTTCTAAGGGGGAATAAATGCTCATCTTCCTTTCTCATCATACTGTGTCCCAGTTGTTTCTATTGGATAGTCTGTTTATGCAATATCACTTTGTGTTCTCATTAGTCATATTAAACTATACTTTTAAATCTTGGTTGTGGAAGTGATTGTTTGATTCCAGATGGCTGCATTAAACAGTCCTTGAGGTATGTTTATTTCATTTTCTACAATTCATGAAAAAGCTAAGGGAATTTGGAAGCTAAAAAATTCTCTAAAATATAAGACAAAGCTCTCACTTCCTTTTCCACTCAGTATGAAAGAGAAACTAAACGCAGAGCTTATAATAAACTACTGTTCTCTTTCCCTTTAGTCATTATCCAGCTAAGTAACTAACAGAACATAGAAGGATGTATACACTGCATTCATGAGCCAGTGTATGCATAGCTTCATTGTAGTAAGGGTGGAGGCCCAGAGGGAGTTTCACAATTTAGGAAGAGGAAAACTTGGAGCCAGAATACAACATAGACTGGTTAATGAGACCAGCAGTAAAACTCTGCTATTAACTAATGTTTATTTTATTTTTGTAACTTGAAACTTGAATTAAAATTTGCTGCCATTAACCTAGCTTCTCAAAAATTTTCTCAGGTTTAAAATAAGAATTGGTACAGAGTGAAATACGTAGAACCAGTAAAACCTACAACTATATACATGGAAAGAACTACAAAAAACCCGAAAAATAACCACAAAAAGTCACTACCAACAAAACGAAACAGAAGAGAATACTGTTTATCATCATCATCATCATCATTATTATTATTATTATATGACTAAAGTGGCCCCAGAAACAAGTTGAGAATATGTACCACTATCCTTTGTTCCAGGGTGGTTCTAACCTTTTTGTTTTTCTTCTTTGTATCTCCGTTACCTAGCACAGAGCTTTGAATGAAAATGGTGCTTGATAATTGTTTTTGGAGTTTTATTCTCTTGAACTACAAAGGGAAATTTCATATTTAATTAAAAAGCCCACTACTTGAAGAAAACTTTCATAGTGAATGAATACCATGGATTTAATTTCTGAATAACTAGGGCAACTAGGTGGCATAGATGTGGTTCTGAGGTCAGGAAAACTCATCTCCCTGAGTGTAAATCTGGTCTCAGACAATTAATAGCTTTGCAACCCTGCTTTCCTCAGTTTTCTCATCTGTAAAATGAGTTGGAGAAGGAAATGGCATTGACAGTGAAAACCTAAATTGGGTCACAAAGAGTCTGAAATGACTGAACAACAACAACAAAACTATGCAGGAATGTTTTCCTCTTTACAATGGATGCTTTAACCTCTTAAAAATTTTTTTCCCTTAAAGTTCAGTGCCTTTGTGCTAAACATGCTTGTACATTTTTATTTTATTTTAGAAAAATACCATTCTTAAAGTAGACACATTTCATATCAGCTGGAGTACATTTCTACAACATAGTTTTAACTGTAGCTTGATGAAATGTAAGACAATCATAATAATCAGATGATGTAGTAATGTAATATAATTGATTTATCCCTAGTCCATCTTCTAAGAAGTTATTAGATAATTTCTCTAAGGGAGAAGGTCATTGATCAAGTTGTAAAAATGAATAATATAGCATCTAATTTGGATATCTGTTCAAGTTGGATGGAAACCAGCTGCAGATATTAAAAAATCAAAATAATAAAAAACTGACTTGGCTTCAAGTCCCCCGAGACTTGATAGACAGAGGAAAATGGGGACTTCAGCAATTATTCTTGAAAGAAAAATAATATTGATAACAATGTTGAAAAGAAGCTCTTTTTTATTAGCCGGATTAACTTGTTCAGAATTATTTTATTTTTATAATTATCACCAAATCCCCATTGTTTCATATATATATATATATATATACATACATACACATATATATGTATAGATATAGATATAGATACAGATATAGATATAGATATAGATATAGATATAGATATAGATATAGATATAGATATAGATATAGATATAGATATAGATATAGATATAGATATAGATATAGATACAGATACAGATACAGATACATGGCACAAAACACCAGAGTATGGGGTTGGAACACAAATGAAAAAATTTTCGACATTGTTACCGGTAAGATCAATAGAGGGGGTTGTGTGTAAATAAGTCTTATCTTGAGCCCTCATTTCTAGTCTATGATGAGATTTTTGTTCTGGCAGTAAAGAAATTTTGCTATGCAAGATGACATAGCTTGATAGTATCACAGTTAAGGATGATTAATTTGAATAATGGCCAGTAACATTCCTGAGCCATGTCCTTGAGCTTTATCATTAAATTGGGAGTGGAGCCCAAAGATAGAGGCAGTTATAGCTGAAAGTCACAGATACAAGAGGGACTATACACAGAAATTCAAACTAGGTTTATTCCAGGAGCCACATGGCCTCAGTAAAGGAGGGGAAAACACACATCAGTAATGGCAGCTGAGGTGGGAAGGAATCCCTAAACTAAGTCCAGGGATACTAACTGGAAGTAATGCATGGCAGTGATGGAATTTACTAAGGGAGATAATTGTACTTGCTTATAGATGATAACAATTTAGAGAAATCCAATTTGAACTAAACCAACCATTATTTAAAAACTAGATGAGAATAACACTATGCACAGTAAATAACCATTAGCTAGTTCTTTTAATTAGGCTCCATTTGTGACCACATTTCATTGCATGACTCACCAAAGCTCTATACATAACCAAATACTGCCAAAAATAGTGTTTTTTTCACATCTAAAACATTTATATTGTTCACAATAGAAAATATAGTCTATATATCTTTGGAACACTGCATAGGGTTTTTAATGATTTCCAAATACTCTGTGAAATAAATGTTCATATTCCTAACAACAGAATTTCTCCTATAGTGGTAGAATGCCAAAGTCTCTAAAGAACTAGAGTTCAAGGTTATCCAGATGGATAGAGCGGTACATAATAGTGAAGAAGCACTCATGACAGTCTTTGAAAAGGATGTTACCAGGGAGATGAATTACTAGAAGAAAAAGAAGATGGAATGTCCAAAAAAAAAAAAAGTGAAAGATTACTGATAGATATTGCAAGTGGTCTAGTGTATCCATTCAACATCAAGAGATCCAAAGAGAGTGCCCTAGCATCCCTAGAGGCAACCATGTAGGCCAATTGGATTCAGGAAGATCTGGGTTCAATTTGAGTTCAGATACTTAGCTGTGTGATCCTGGACAATCACTTAACCTCTGTCTGCCTCAGTTTCCTCAAATGTAACATGATAATAATAGCTTCTACATTCCAGGATTGTTGTGATGATCAAATACGCACAGTTTAAATGCTTCTTTGCTTCTTTCCTCCCATGTCTTCCTTTTTTCCTTTTTTTCATTCCACTTTTCCTTTTTCATTCCTTTCTCTTTCTCCTCTTCCTTCCTTCCTTCTTTCCTCCCTTCCTTTCTTTCTAGAATATTGTGGTAATGGATTTATGGGAGAACATAATCACTACATTAGCAGTTTTATCAAATAGGGAGTTTTTCATAAGCAATTTATGTTTTTTACTTTATCAAACACTTGGCTATTGAGTTATATATATATATATATGCATATATATATATATATCCTTTGTCTATTCTTTTCAATTACTCTCTCTATTCTCTAACCAATTCCAGATGATTTGATGACTGCTGCTTTAATATATAATCTGAGATTTAAAGGATTATTCTTTTTTTCATTTATTTTCTTTAACATTCTAGATCTTTGGTTGTCCCAAATGAATTTTATTTAACTCTGTATCCTTTTGGTAACTGACTGATATAGCATTACAAGTGTAAATTAATTTTGGTGGCATTGTCATTTTTATTTTATTCCAACAGGTCATGGGCATTGAATATTTCTCCAGCTATATGAATTGTTTTTTACTTCTCTTAGGAATGCTTTGTAACTGAATCAATATATGTTTTTGCGTGTTTTGAGAAGTTGATCCATAGATATTTTATGTATTTTATAGTTATTTGGAATGGAATTTCCCTTTATATTATTACTTGTTTTGTTATTTTTATATAAAAGTGATGTTGATTTTTTGAGAATTTATTTTATAGTCTGCAACCTAACTGAAATTGCTATCCCAGTATATATCTTTGTTGATTATATGATTCCAAGTAAACCATCATATCATCAGCAAATAGAGATAGTTTTATCTCCTTTTTAACCTATCTTTATTCCTTTTATTCCTTTCTCTTCTCTTATTATTATTATTACTAATATTTTCAGAACTATATAAATAATAGTTGAGAGAGTGGGCAACCTTTCTTCATTTCTATATTTATTGGGAAAGGTTCTGGTGTATCCTCATTGCTTTTGGTTTTAGATAGATGCTTTTGATAATATTAAAAAGATCCTTCTATTCTAACACTCTATGCTGTACTTTTTGGCATAAAAGAGTGCTGTTCTTTGTCCAAGATTTTTTGTGCATCTATTGAGATGATCATGAGATTTTATATGCTTTGGTTTTTAATATGATTATATTGATTGTTTTCCTAATGTTAAACCATACTTGCAACAGTATGAATCTCACTTGATCAAACTGAATAAATGTAATAGATAAATAGCTATTATCTATTGGATAGGATTTTATTAAAAATTTTGAGTCTATATATATATATATATTAATCACATTGGTTTGTATTTCCATATTTTATCTTTCTCTGGTTTAGCTTTTAGAATTATATTTGTCTCATAAAGGGATTCTAAAACAATTCTTTCTTAAATTTTGAGAATAATGTATGAGATATTGGCATAATTATTCTTTAAAAATTTTATAGAATTCTTTTGTGAATCCTTGTTCCTGGTTTTCTATAATCATTTGGTAATTTTGTGATATTTTGGAAATAAATCTTTTAATGCTTTCAAAATCTTGCTGCTTCTAAAATAGATTTATTTTGGTTATACTTATGCTTACCCAGCTATGGTTTCCAAATTCATTATTCCTCCTCATGTAGCATAATATTTCTTCCTTCTCATGTATCTTATAGAATTCTGAAGTATTTTTTCCCTGTTAAAATAGACACTCTTGGGAGTGGCTAGGTGGTGCAGTAGATAGAGCACTGGCCCTGGAATCAGGAGTACCTGAGTTCAAATCAGCCTTAGACACTTAATAATTACCTAGTTGTGTGGCCTTGGGCAAGCCACTTAACCCCATTGCCTTGCAAAACCTAAAAAAAAATTTTTTTAAATAAAATACATATTCTTTAATGGTTGTAGCTTTCATTAATATTTTTGTATTTCTCAGTGAAATTTCTCAATTCACCTATCATAGATGCTCCACCAATGATTATTGATTAGAATGTAAATTTCATGGTTCCATTGTCATTAATAATGAGGTTTTATTATTATAGAAACTTTGGAGAATCTATTCCATTCTTTATTTTGACCTTCAAGTTCTTTCCCCAAATTTATTTGACTTTATAGCATTATCATTTTCTTCAGTTCCCAATCCTCCTTTTCTGGAGAGCTATTCCATATGACAAAAGATTTAAAAAAAGATTGATACAAGCAAAAAAACTAAATCTAAATATATGCAATATACCACATTGTGAATCTCTGCAAAGTAGAGGTGTCTTCTGATGACTTTTCTGAGCCATTTTTTCTTTGGTAATTTTGCAACATTGATATTATTTTCTTTTCTCTACTTACTTCATTCTGCATCATTTTGTGTTGATCTTTCCATGCTTCTCTGTATCCATAATTGTCATCATTTCTTACAGCACAGTAAATATCCCATTGCATTCATGTGTCAGTTAGTGATAGTCATTCTCTATTTATGGACATCTACTTTGTCTCAAATTTTTTTTTATTTTTGTAAAACAGTGCTCCTAGAAGTATTTTGGAGGAAACTTGGACTTGGAGTCAGGAAAGATTCATCTTGAGTTCAAATCTGGCTTCAGACACTAGCCGTAGGCAAAGTCACTTAACCCTGCATGCCTCAGTTTCCTCATTTTAAAAAATTGAGTTGGAAAAGGAAACTGAAAACTATTCTAGTATCTATTGAGTTTTATATATATCCTAAGAAAACTCCAAATGGAGTCATGAAGAGTTGGGCACGATGGAACAATAACAATGAGAATTTTGGTGCACATGGGGATTTTCTTCTTTTCAATAGCAGTTATTTCATTATTGACCAAACTTTCTGTTGTTTTGTTTTCTCTTCTATCACACTTCTTTTTTTATGAAGTGATACTATTTATAATCATCTACAAGACTCTTCAATTATGTTTTATGAATGAATTTATATTCCATTTTGTTCTTGCCCTTGATTGCCATATTTATATATATATATATATATATATATGTATATATAAGGGGAATGATGATAACGCTAGACTTTTTTGCTCTCCTGATTGAATAAACATTATTTAAACTATAGAAAATTATGACAATTAGAAATAACGTTTTTTTACTTTAATCATTTCTAATTTTTTTGCATGCAGTACCATAATTAAACAGAATTTAATCACATTCAAAGTGTTTTTATCTTTTTTCATTTGTATAATTTATTACTGATTTTGACAGTTCATCTAACCAGTCACATATACCTTTGATTCACAAGTGAGTTTCACATTATTAATTAGTTAATTCCTGTCTGTTATGATGTAGACAATTCCATTTTTTATTATGTTGCTCAATGATTTCATCAAGCCTCTCCACTTCTAACTTAGAAGATATCTACAATATATATGAATGAAGAATCTTAATTTTTTAGGACAACTTTAAGAGGCAACACAGTTAAATATAGAGTCAGGGAAACCTAGCTTGGATCTCTTAGCAGTTTACTTTTCTAGCTTTGTGACCCTGGGCAAGTCACTTAATTTTTGTTTGCCTCAGTTTCCTCATTGGTAAAATGAAGATGTGTCATAGAGTTTTTGTGAAGACTGAATTAATATTGTCTAAAGTGCTTTGCAGATGTTCACTTGCTATATGAAGCAAACTCTTTACTATTATTATTATTATTATTATTATGTTTCCCTTTGTATTCTATTTATGAAGATAATATTAACTAAAGGCCTTCCCTACAACCTCATTGTGCTGAGAAGAAGCATAGATTCCTAAAGTCTATAACTGAAGGATAAGCTCCACATGTTCCAGCAAGATGGAAAGGCCTCCAGTACGCTCCTGGTGACAATTCTCCCTACATCAGTGAAATCCTATATTCTTGAAGTATTGCAAAAATAAAACCAAAATTCTTGAACTTACATGCATTAGTTCATTTGATCTTCACAATCACTCTGTGAAGAAAGTAGTGAAAATATTATTATTCCTGTGTTACAGATGAGAAAACAGAGAATCAAAATTTAGAGACCCATCCACTGAATAACCTATCCATTAAGGTTCATTTCAGATTTCATCTCTTTCACAGTGCCTTTGGTCTCACCTCAGACCTCACAAAACATTTGCATCTCTCTATTACACTCATCATACATGTTTCATTATCTTTGAGTGTATCTTTTTTCCCTTCTTGTCTATAAGCTCCATGAGTTTTTTCTTCCCCAAATACCCAGCCCTGGGCTCTGTTCAAAGTTAGACTTAGTAAGTTTTGATTTATTGAATTAAATTGAGGAACATACTGGAATTGTAGGATCATAGATTTCACCTCTGGAAGGGATCTCAGAGGTCATCTAATCCAATCCTCCAACCTTACTGATGAGGAAATTGTATAACTCAGGTCTAGAGAAGTTCTAATTTGCCCAAGGTCACCCAAGGAGCAAGTAGCAAAGTCAGAATTTGAAACCTCCAAATTCAGTGTTCATTCCACTTTCCACTAAGGATGGTAACCAATTTTCTTACTGATCAATTCACTCCAATCATTTCTATATACTTTTGCCCTAGGTTTCAAACAAAACCCGTTTAGACTGATGTTTGGTTTGATGAAAACCAGACAGCTAAAAGGAAGACTAAATGAACAGGCATGTTTAGTTTTGTAAATTTAAAATAGCATGTGAAAATCTAAACAGAGTTTTCTTTTTTAAAAAGTCCCTTTTCTTTTCAGTTCTCTTTTCAGGGAAGCTGTGTTTTGAGAATATAAGGGAATAGGAAAGGAAAGTTTGATCTCAGTGCTTTAGATGTTCAATTCGCTATTCAGTAAAACAACAGAGCTGTGAAAGGGAACAGACTGGCTGCCCCAAGGGCCTGGAGCCCCTGACTAAACACTGGAGGAACAGAGTAAACAGATGATTCATCTAAAAGCCCCACTTTTACAAGAGACTGAAAGAAGAAACTCGACTAGCTGGGCCAACTAGAGAAGGGATTAAATTATTTCTGACATTTAACCCCAATGATTAAAGAGTTCGGATTAATAAGGAGTCGTGCCAGTTACAATTAGAAATCTTCCTCTTTTTCTCCTTTCTAACTTGTAGCATTAGATCATTGAAAGCTTATAAAACTGCCATCCCTAGTGCCCAGAGAACAAGGATATCATGGATAACAGCTGGCTTCCCAGGAATGTTCATTCATTCAAAGAGGCAGCAAAGTATAATGCTACGTTTAGTTTAGAGTCAAAGGATCATAGATTTAGAGCTGAAAGGTACCTTAGAACTCTCCCCTAACACCCTCATTTATAGATAGGGAAATTGAGGCATAAAGTCGTTATCGTTACAGTCATTTAAATTGTATCTGTCTCTTCTTGACCCCATTTGAGACTTTCTTGGTGGAAATTCTGGGGTAGGTACCCATTTCTTTCTCCAATTTATTTTACAAATGAGGAAACTGAGACAAATGGGATTAGGTGATTTGCCCAGAGTCCCACAAAGTGTTTGAGTTGGATTTGAATTCAACTCTTCCTGCCACCAGGTACAGCACTCATCCATTGTCCCACCTAAATGCCTCTGGCAGAAAGACCAAGGTTCAAATCCTTCCCTCTGATATTTACTAATTATGTGAACATTGATAAGTCACTTAAATGCTTTGATCCTTCATTTCTCACGTGTGAAATGATATTGAGAATATTTGTAGTAATCACTTGACAAGGTTGTTGTGAGGTTCAAATGGCAAAATGAATGTAAAAGTGATTTGCTATGTAAGACTATGTCAATGGTAGCAATTTTATCCATTTGTTCAATAACCATTTATTAAATACAATTGTTCTGTGCTAGCAAAAAAGTAAATAAAACAGGGTACTAACCCTAATGAACTTTATAATTGCATTTGAAAGATTAAACAACTTCAAAGGGATGAGGCACCCTTAGGCATATTCTCCTTAGTCCCATCCTCATTTCCATTGTGCTACGACCCTAGTTTAAGTCTTCACTACCACATACTTGAATTCTTGCAATAGCCTTCAAATGGTCATCCTGTCTCATTCTCTCCCCTGCTCCAAATTATCCTGAGACCAGCACTGGACTTCTTTTCTTGTCCTATTTTATCAGTATTCTTTTCTTTAAAAAGCTACCTGTAACTGCCTATTGTCTGTTTTTTATGTTTTTTTTAATGGTTTAGGTAACATAGAACCACTACATGCTCCAGACTTTTTTTTTATAATATTCTAGGATCCAGATAAGTTTTTCTGCCACATAATACCTACTTAGTCTGGCAACTCACTTAAACTCACTGTTCCTCAGTTTCCTCAATTGTAGCATAAAAAGTTTGGACTAAATCAGAATTACTTTTCCTTCCTCCCTTCCTTCCTTCCTTCCTCCCTCCTTCCTTCCTTATGATATTTTAGCCTAGTTATATGATGTCTGTAATATAGAGAACTCTTAGTGAAAAAACTTCCTCTTCCAATGATATTTGGTACCTCCTCTGCAGATAAGTACTCTAACCAGCATGGGTTGTTGGTTGTTATGGTTTGTCCTATGTTCTGGAAGAAGACCATACAATCATGGAAAGGATTGCCATGACACACAAGTGAATTCTGTCCAGTCATCAGCCTCATTTTTTCCTCCAGAGTCATCTGGGTCCAGTGGTAAGAAATCAGTCAGGACAAAAGGAGATAGTCCCAGATACAGTGGGAGATGGACTTTTTTTAGTTTTTTTTTTTTTGCAAGGTAAATGGGGTTAAGTGGCTTGCCCAAGGCCACACAGCTAGGTAATTATTAAGTGTCTGAGGCCGGATTTGAACTCAGGTACTCCTGACTCCAGAGCAGGTGCTCTATCCACTGCACACCTAGCTGCCCTGGAGATGGAGGTCTTTTTGAGCTAGTGTCTTTAACAGGTCTCAGTTTAACTGAGACAATGCCCATTCAGTGATTGAGGCTAGGTAAATCCCTCCTCACCCTCTCCCACAAAAATAAATTAATCTGGGAGAGGAAGACCTTTCTGGTTTTCTGGCCAAACTCTTAGCCAATCAGGACTCAAACAAGTAGAGTTTGGCCTGGGGCCTATTGTTGGTTAATTGATGAGAACTAGAATGCTTTGAGACCCCCAAAACCCCAAAATAACTTTCTAGGTTGGGTGATCAAAAATTTACATTCCTTTGGGTAGAATATCAGCAGGTGAAAGTGTGATGCCTTCATTGGGAGGAAAGGAGAGGGGAGGGGAGGGAGAGGAGGTGCCAGTAGCTGGGTTGTCTAATTGGCCAGCAGTGAGGCAGCTCCTGCTACTCACAATGATAGTTTTTAGTCCTTTATTCTGGAAGACAACCATAACATCAGGGATATGATACCTTGACATGCAAGTGAATTGGATTTAAGTGAGGGAGGACTGTGTAAAGTATTTTAGAAAGTTGCATGGGACATTGAGAGGTTAAGTAACTTGCCCAGGGTCAAATAGTATATTTCTGAAATATAGGCAGGACTTTTGGTCTCAAAGAATGGATTTCCATCCAGCAGATAAGCTGACTCTACAAAGAAGGCACTATTAAACCCATTGTATAAATGAGGAAACCAAGGTTAAGAAATGACTTATCTATGGTCACACCACTAGTGACCATCAGGAATAGCATTTGTAGTGTGATCTCCCTGCCTTTTTCAGTCTGGTGTCCTTTAGCTTTTTCCTGGACCAAGCTTTCCCTGAAAAATTTTCACCTTTGTTACCAGAAAGAGAGAGAGATCATAAAGTTCTGGGTCATTGGAGATACTTTACACAGACATAGAGATTACCTGGGGGAGGAGGGGGACATATTTCTATGGATCTATGTACAAGACAAACAGTTCAACAAGACTGGATGTACATGTTGAACAGTTCATTAAATTGGTAACCATCTGTAAAATGTGGAAAATAACCTGAAGACTATAAAAGTAAAGAATTAGAATTAGAGGTTAACAAACTTCTTTTCAAATTTACTTTTGGGGTTTGTTAAACCAGAGATGAAACTAAAGTTCTCTTTTGTTCAGTAACCTATAGAGAAAAAGTGTTCTTTAGTGTAAAGTAGGTGTTTAAATTGATAACAGAGTTTGTAGAACATGGGGGCTATGGTATTCTTATCAGAGTGGCAAGCAATGGAAAAAACTTTTCTATATTAGAAAATGCTCTTAGATTGGTTTATGATGTATTTATATATATATTTATATTAATATTTATTTATAAGATATGTAAATATTTATGATATACAACTTCCAGATAATAGAATAAGATCTATTAATCTGGGGAAATAATTGGGGACAAAGGTTCAATCTATATAATATCATTAGATGTTTCTTAATTGATCAAATAAAAAAAGAAAATTTGCTTAATGATATAGTTGTTTTATTTCCCCAATGTCAAATATTTAGGTATTTGGAAACAGATGTTTGATATTATGTAGCAAAATATCAAAGTAGTAAGGGTGTCCTGGAAAGACCTAGAGTTAGGAAAACTGGATCTGAGTCATAGTTTTGATATTTATTAGCTGTGTAGATATGGGGCAAGTTACTTAACCTTCCAAGTCTCAGTTTCCTCATCTGTAAAATAGGAATTACCTCAAAGGGTTGTTTGTGATATAAGTTTTAAGAAATTATGAAAATGTTTATAAATCTAAAAATTCTATATAAATGTGGATTATTATTATCCTCCTAAATGTACTCAGAAAGTTGACTGGAATTGTGGAGACTATAGCAGGAAAAGCGGAGGTGGTCTTACTGAGAACAGTGGCTCTGTAAAACAAGATGCTTCCCACTGGTTGTAATTGGAAAGAATGAAATGAGCATTATGTGATCTATGTTCTAGACAGCAATCCTGAGAAGTAGGGGCTTTTTTTATCAACCTCATTTTAGAGTTGAGGAAACTGAAGCAGGTTATATCCAGAGTCATACAACTAAGAAGTGGCTGTAGTAAGATTTAATCTAGGTCCTTCTGACACCAGGTCCACTCCTATCCACTGGACCACCTAATTACAGTGGAGAGATTCTATTCCATTCACTAAACATTTGCTAATCACCTAATCTTTGCCAGGCCCTGGCATATATTAGATCTGAGGACATAACATTTTTAAAAAATTAAACAATTCTATCCATTCTGAATTTAGACTGGAGCAGGTGGGATGAATGCTTTCTGGGGACTTTTGAAGAGGGATTGTATTTTGGATGGAAGTTGAACCAGATGTTCTTGTTCAGTTGTTTTAGTCATGTCTGACTCTTCATGACCCCATTTGGGGTTTTCTTGGAAAAAATACTGGAGTGGTTTGTCATTTCCTTCTTCAGCTCATTTTATAGAGAAGGAACCTGAGGCAAACAAGGTTACATGACTGGCCAAGGGTCACATAGCTAGTAAGTATCTAAGACTGGATTTGAACTCAGGAAGATGAGTCTTCCTGATTCCAGGTCACCACTCTTTCCAGGGTGCCACCTGGCTCCATCCTTATACCTGAATCATTCCTCCCATTATGTCTACTAAAGGATTGAAAACCAGAAGGGAATGCAGAGGTATTCTAGTCCAATCTCATCATTTAACAGAAGAGAAAACTAAGGCTCAGGACTGACCCAGATAAATTTCCTTTAAGTCAATTTCCAATGAAAAATTTTATGATTCTATAGTTTTCTGAAATAAACAGTTGTAGAGGAAGACAAAAAAAGCTTATTTAAAAAATGAACTTGAACTTGGCAAGAAATCTGTAATCTAATCAAGGAGTAAGAAGTTTCTATGTGTAAACATCTTTCCTTAACTTAGAATGAAGTAGTTGAACTTGGTGGTCTCTGAGGTTGTTTCTAGCTTCAAATCTTGATCCTATGCCCAACAACCACACTCCTACTACTGGTAGTGGATCCTGCAGATCAAGTAAGGTCAAAGCCAACAGCAAGTTAACTTGTTAATTCTCTCATTGCACCACACCTCCATCCCTACCTTTGAAATCACTGAATTTTCCCTGCCTAAATCAGGTCTGCCCCACCCAGTACAAGATAAAGCATCAACTCTGGCCTCCTAACAAGTGATTTGGAAAGGGAACCCAGAATACAGAACAAGAGCTGTCACTAACATTGTCCCATTAACCCTAATTATAGACAGAAAGGATAGAATTCTTTTGTGACAAGACCATTAATGAATGCTTTTGTGTGAAAAAGAAACTATTCTTTCCCTTAAGCTCACCTTTCCCTAAAGAAGAATTATAGCTTTGGACAAAGCAACCTTTGTTGAAAAAAGTCTCTTATGGGAAAAAAAGAGGCCCTGATATATATACAAACTTCAGGTGGTCAGACATTCTGTTAAATGTAATCACCATGATAAGTATAATTAGTAGGAAGAAATGTTTGCCTTGTCCTTCATTCCTTTTGTTGATATTTGTTCATTTTTTCTTTCACTAGTTTAAGATTTAAAAAGTAAAGACTGAGAACTTATAATTTTTTTAAGTGAGATGTAAATTGGGTATTAGAGAAGTCTTCTGCACTTTGAGTTTCAGAACCCAGGATACCCTACTCTATCTTCACTTATTCAATTCCTCTAATTTGTCCTTTAAAGTCCAATTCCAATACTACTTTTTACAGCAAGGATCTTAAACTTGGATCAATAGACACCCCCCCACCACCACCAGTGGATCTGTGGATAAATTTCAAAGGTATCCATGAACTTGGATAGAGAAAAGCTTTATTTTCACTAACTTCTAACTCTTCAAATTATGGATTACCCTACCTACCCACCCACTGTTCTTCTGAAAAGACTTCACTAGATGGCCAAAGGGATTAATAACATAAAAAAAAATTCTGCTCTCACATTGCACTTTGTTTAGAACCTCTCATATCTACAGAAAGCAACAGAAAAAAAAGTAATATTGTGTTTCATTGAATTTGGTTTGATTTCTAGGCTGTCAACTCCAGGAGGACAAGGACTATGCCAATTAAACTTTCGACTTTCCCCCCAGAGTTTATCATGTATGGATTTTGTGAAGATGAGAAGAACAGTTAGCATACAGAATGACAGAATCAAGATTTTGAAAGATCTTGACAGGCTAAAATGACCAATAAAATTCCATAAAATAAAATTTTAATAGAGATAAATATAAATCTCTACACATGGTTAAAACATCCACTTTTCAAGGACAGGACGGAAGAGGTGGGGCTAGATAATATTTCCTGTGAAAAGAGGAGTTTTACTGGATTATACATTGAGAAGGAGTCAGCAGTGTACTATGGCCAACAAGAAAAATGCAAACTTAAGCAAATTTAATAGGGATAGAGCAGATGGAACAAGGGAAGTGATGATAGTTCTGTCCTATTGTACTTTGCTTTGGTCAGAACACATCTCAGCTGAAGGCATCAATTTTTCAGAGAGCCACTGACCAATCAATCTGTACTTCCAGAGAGAGTGATGTTAGAATTTAATGCCAGAACTCTCAGTTCAGATTGAATTTTGGGATGAAATGAAGTACACATAAATCATTAAACATTTAATAAGGAGATATTTTATTTCGCCTCAACAGAACAAGGATATGAAACAAGGATAGAAAGGCACTTAGCTTCAATCTTGGCAGATATAGTCTACTTTACCTTCTCATGGAAATATCTGATCAGTAGATCATTAAAGTATGGTGACTGGCAAGGTCTTAGGTACCCCCAAGTCTGAGATGCCTAGACTCTTATTCTATGCCCCTTAGACTATCTGGAAGTTGCATCAGGGAAGCTAGGGGCAATTGCAGTTTTGTCTTTTTGGGTGTAAAACTTCTTATGTTTAGGTAGGAAGAAAAAAGATGTGAGGGAAGCATTGGTCCTATCACAAATGTCCAGGATGAGGATTCTGGATACACTATCATACAAAGAAAAATTGAAGCAATTTGTAATTTTTAACATAAAAAAAAACCACATGGATCAAACCTTTGAAAGATTGTCATTTAGAAGGAGTAGATTTGTGATATTTTGCTAGAGGGCAGAACTAAGAACAAGGTATAGAAATTTCTTTGAGGATGGTTTTATCTGAATATAAAGAAAATCTTCCTAATAGTCAGCTGTAAAAATTAAAGTGAGTTGCCATAGGAAGTAGAGTTCTCCAAGCAAAGGATCTTTTCAATAGAGGTTTCCAAGCAAAGGATCATCTCAGAATAGGATTGTAGATTTAAAGCTGAAAGAGACCTTAGAGATAACCTCCTTTAACCCCAAAATTTTACAGATATGGAGCTGAAAGTCAAAGAAGCTAAGTGGGTTGCCCAAAGTAATATTATAAAAATGCAAGAGCCATATTTGTAACTCAGGTTTACTGTTTCCTAATCCAGAACCTTTACTATACTAGTGAGATATGTTTTTGAAGGGATTCTTGTCTCTATATGGCTTAGACTAGATGATCTGTGATAATTCTTCCAACTGTGAGTCTCTTTGGTGAGTCTCTTTCCCATTTTTCCAATAAAATTCTTTCTGTGATCCCATATGAATATATGTCAATCTGTGACTGTGACCTAGGTCATATGGAAATATTTCTTAAATGTGATATTTTGCCATTGATTCATTGAAGTGTGGGTCTGTACAATGATTGATGCCACCTTCCAGCTGATAAATTGCATTCTCAGATTGATCTCTTAGGTGTAATTTTAGTGTTTTATTATCATCTTAGGAGAAATATGCTATGTTACACACAGGAAAAAAAAATCACTAAGAGACTGCAGCAGAAGAGTTCCTTTTGTTGAACAATATTAGTGACTTTCTGTGGTACCAGAGGAAATACTGCTACAGGTGACTTTAAAATGTCAACATAGGAAGGAAGAAACCAAAGGGAACATTTAGTAGCCTAAGCCTGATATTTGGGCAAATGTAAACTTTGCAGAGACAATGGGGTCAACAAATCTTTCATGCTTCTTAAACAGATAAATTAACCTCAGCAATTTTCACTCCAAATGTCTTTTATTTTTAATGTTTTATTGATACTTTTGAAATCTGTCATTTACTAATAGCCCACTTCCCAAGAACCCTCTCTTGTGATACAGAGAAAGTTAAGCAAAACAGGTTGATGTATCAATTGTATCTGGTATTATATGCAGCATTCTGTACACATTGATCATCAAAACTCTATGAAAATGTCTTATCAGTTGTCTGAAATCAAGATGAGGCATAGTTTTAATATGAATTCTGATTTAATCTCATTTTTTGTTACTTTGTTTTAAATTACTTTGATGATTGTGTGTATAGGTCTCTTAGGATTGCTCTCCTTGCTCTGCATCAGCTCAATACAAATCTTCCCATATTTCCCTGAATATTTCAGATATCACAATTATTATGGCACAGTGATGTATTTCTATGACTTTTAAAAAATGATTAAAATTCTAATTTAAAATCTCTCTCTCTCTCTCTCTCTCTCTCTCTCTCTCTCTCTCTCTCTAACACACACATACACATACAAACAAACACAATTTCAGGAAATCTGGAGAAAGGTGTCTCTCAACATTTCGAAATCAACCTCTATTTCTGTTTCCTTAATTATGGTTTCATATAAATTCAAAGATTTACAGCTGGAAAAGGCCTTAGAGTTGATCTTGACCATAATATTATGGATGAAGAAACTAAAGCCCAAGGACATTAGTTGATTTCCCCAAAGTCATACAGCTAGTTAATGAAAGAGCCAATCATTATTCTTTATTTTCCTTTGGGTAATGACAGCTTTCTATCCATGAAATGACTACAAAAATCACATACAAAAAAATGTTTTTCTAATGCCATAAGTATTTTTGTCCCATTGGGAAATTTAGCTCTGCCATTAGAAAATAAGCTTATTGAATATTACAATTCCCAACTCTGACCAGTGTTTTATGGAATATTTGTGTTGATTGAGGTTCCTAATCTGAATATTATAAGAAAATGGAAAGTAGAGCTATCTGCCATGGTAAAAAATGATTAGCTTTGTTCCATTGTGTCTCAGAACCTGCGACATTGTATTGTGTTCACTCCAGTGGTGACAAACAAAAAAAAAAAGGTGGGGGAGGAGGGTAAGTCATATATTTATATGATTGTGGCCACATAGTAAATTAGTTTTAAAATGTTATCTATATTTTATTGCATTTTCCTTTATTTTGCTAGATATTCCCCAATCACATTTTTATCTGATTTGGACATCTTGGGAGTGTTACTGACCCTTGGTGGCCCTCTTTTGTGTTTAACACATCTGGTTTACTCTATAAACTTTGTCACCTTAAACCACTCAACTCCACACTGTCCCCTGTTCTAAAATCCTTTCCTATGTCAATCATGCTTTAACAGTCCCCAGCCCTGGATGATTTCTACTCTCCACTTCTATGTCTGCTACATATTTATTTCTGTGAGTTTATCTCAAATAAGTCCTAATTACGGCCCAGAAATACATTTACTTCTCCTTGAGCAGTTCTCTATCCTCTTCCTTAAAGAGATAATTCTCAACTTTCTCTTCTGTCCTCACACCTCCTATATCTCCTTCTTATCTTCTCAACTGATGACTTCATACTTTACTGGGAAAATATTGGCTATTTTCAGTGAGCTATCTTTTTTCACATTTTCTAGATCACAAAATCCCTTGACATTATTCCTCATACCCTCCCTTCTCCTAATTAAGACAGTGGTTAAAAACAAGAGGATTCTCTTCCTTGGCTAATTCCTGTGAATGTACCCTTGATCCCTTATTCCACCTGGTCCTGTCTTTTCTAGCAGCTTGCTCCCACAATCATCCCTGCTTTCTCTCTAATCCTCAATTTCTTTCTCTCTTAATGAATACTTCCCTTCTATCTTCAAGAATACTCAAGTCCCTCTCTATCCTTATAAAACTCTCACTAAAGCCTAACATTCCCTGAAACCATATTTTTCCCCCCTTTCCCAGCCAAGCTCCCAGAAAAATTTGTGTACACATATTTCTTCTAATTCCTAAAGTTTTCAAGCACATCATTCTACTGCCTGCTCCAAAGTTAACACTGCTCTCTATGTTTGCTAGATTTGGTAGCCTCTCCAGTCATTTTTGATTCCTATCTGGTCACTGGTCCCAAATGCCACCAAAGGAGACAGGGAGGATTATGATTTAGCACAGCTCTCTCACTTAAATCCAATTCACTTGCTTGTCATGGCATTATATTCCTGACATCATGGTCTTTGGGAATGGAGGATAAGCGTCATCATCAATCAGCTTTCTCAATCACTCTTGATTTGCCTGCACTGACACTATTGACCATCCTCTCCATTTGTATATTTTCTTCTCTGAATTTCCCTTCTTATCATCATGAACCCTAACTGTGGATATACCATCAGGCTCTATCCCAGGCATTTTTCTTTTTTCCTCTTTATATTCCTTTATTTGGTCAATTCCTGTGGATTTAATTTCTATACAGATGACTTCCAATTCTGTACATCCAGCCCAGACTCTCTCTCCTGAAGTCTAGTCTTACTTGGATACTTCAAACTAGATATCCCAGATAACTTAGAAATAGTCCATGGCTCTTTTTTAACCCCAAATTCACTCCTCTTACTATCTTCTTTTTTATCAATAATTTCCAGTTACCCAGATTTGGAACCTCAGGATTATGCTGGACTCTTCACTCTCCCTCTCATCTCACATATCCAATTAACTGTCAAATTATCATTTCTCTCTTCAAGAGACTATTGCAACACTTTTCTTATTTGCTTTCCTCCCCATTTTTCTTTCTCCTTCGAATCCTTCTTTCTCAAAGATGTCAAAATGATTTCCCCTAAATTACTGATCTGACCATGTCACTCCTCTACTCAATAGGGGGGTATTTGCATTATAGAGTCTACAGATTAGTTCTACATCGAGAGAGACCCCAATCTACTTTACTCACTACATATTACTATATTTTTTTTTTAGGTTTTTGCAAGGCAAATGGGGTTAAGTGGCTTGCCCAAGGCCACACGGCTAGGTAATTATTAAGTGTCTGAGGCCGGATTTGAACCCAGGTACTCCTGACTCCAGGGTTGGTGCTTTATCCACTACGCCACCTAGCCGCCCCTACTGTATTTCTTTTTCTTCATTCTTGGTGCAGTCAAACTGGCCTTGTTGGGCTTCATGACTCTCTTTCTCAGGTCTCTTGAGTCTTTACTTTCATTGTTCCCCCTGCCTGGAATGAACTTCCTTCTCATTTGTAACCCTTAACATCCCCAATTTTCTTTAAAAGTCAGCTCAAATGCTACCTCCTTCGTGAGCCCCAGTTGCCCCCTCACCCCTCATATTCCCTTATATGTATTTTGTATATAATTCTTTTATCTCCCTGAGAATAAGTACTGTTTCATATTCTATTTTTGTCTAGTATATTGCCTAGCACACAAATACTTGCTGATTCATAGATTGTGTTGACCTTCCCAGTTTAATAAGATATGAAAGCTCAGAAAAACTAAATAAAATTATCATAGCAATATAGAATCTTAGAATTGGAAGGAACTTCAGAGATAGCATAGTCAGCCCCAAAAGAGGACTGGATATCTATTATCTAGGATTCACTGTAGCATAGTGAGACTAAGCATTGCTTCTGGAGTCTAGGGTTCGAATCCTGCCTCTGATGCTTGCTCACAGTGTGACCTTGGAAAAGTCCTTTTAGCCTGACAATCAGTCAATTAACATTTATTAAGCACCTTCTATGAGGTTAGGAAATGTGCTGAGGGATGCATTCTGTATTCTCATCTATAAATGGGTAAGCTGAGATTCCCTTCCATCTTTGAATCTATGCTCATTTGAAAATTTCTCCACCCTTCCTAACAAAGCAGACTGTAAAGAAAGAAACTGATTAAAAACACTTATAAATGACTGATTAACAAAGTTAATCTTTTGGGTGGAAGGCATGGCATTTCTATTTTAAGGAGGGCAGAAAGAAAACTTCAGCCCATCTCTCTGGGCTCCAGCCACCAGACATGGGTGGAGATGTCTAAGGGAAATGTGACTGGGCAGACTGTGAATAGTAAGTCGCTACTTCCCCTAAGGTCAGACATAATTGTGATAGGACAAAGAAAAAACACAGAACTTGTGAGTCGCCTTCCAAAGGATTAGGTGAAGGAAAAGAAGAGAGAATTCTGTGTAAAAGCACCAATCACCAGTGTGATACCTCTTCTGTGGACAAAAAGAAACTGAGCATCCCCAGAATTTATTTGTCCTGACACTTTTCCTTCCTACTAAGGGCACTTGGGAATGAAAATGATAATGGGAAGAAAGATTGACTGATCCCACTGCAGACATGGGAAGACATTCTAATACTGAAGTGTTGTGGTTTCTATGTTGGATAGGAGTCAGAGTCTCTTGCCTTTTTTTCTTCTTCGTTTATACTTCCTTGTCAAATACCACCATGGGGAACTAGAAAAGTTCTCAATCCATAGTGTTAATAACTCCCCATTCTGATCACACTATCTTTAGATCTCTCATCCTTTTGTACTTCAGATAAGATGAGAGATACTGAAACTTAAGTATTTCCAATAAGGGAGGGTAAAAAGTAGCCAGACGACTTCCAAATGATTTCCTATGTGATCCTGAAGAACATTATTCACACTGAAGATTAAACATTGATTTGATGTTTTCTTCAGATAGAGTGATGGTAACTGAATGGTTTAAGGATTGGATATTTCTCCTCCTAATTTTCTTAACCATGTCCACATATCAAATTGCACTCTTCTCTTCTTGGCAAAGAAAAGAGGGATTTGCCTAGAAGTCACTTAGTATCTCTTCTGTAGCTTTCTTACTAGATGAGACAGCAAAAGAAAAGAGCAATTCAGTCAGTTCTGTTTTTACTAACTTTAACTGAATTATTCCTACAAAAGTCATTTGGCCTTCATTTAATCTGATTATTTGCTATAGTGTGTGGCCTTGATTTCTCTGTGTACTGAAATCCTTTCTCAAAGAGATTTAATTTGGTGATTTTTTTTTTTAGGTCAGACACAGGAAGCCCCACCTGGAGTTAGGTAACTCCAGAGACCAGGAAGTTTGATAGCAAAGAATCTCAGGACTACTTGGCCCCTGAGAGAAGGATTTAGGGAAAGTACCATTTCTAACTCTTTAGAGAGAAGAAAATAAAGCCTCATTAAGACCATGTGATTTAGTACTGAGTCCTAAACTTGGAGTCAGAAGACCTAAATTCAAATTCCCATTCTGCTATGTCTTCCTAGGTCTGCTTCTTCATCTACAAAATGAGAATCATAGTTGCTCAATCTGCCCCATTCACTGATTCACACATTTAACAAACATTAATTAAGTGATTGCTAGGTGCTGCATGTACTAAGAAAGCAGAAATTGTCCCTGTCCTCAAGGACTTTACATTCCAGATTCTAGATTCTCTAGATGGAAAGCATCCTGTACAGAGATGTCACATGATTCTCGTGAGAACCAAATGAGAATCAAATGAGATAATGAATGCAAAAGCTACTGTTTTCCTGTCTTAGGGTAGAGAGTAAACTAGATTAGAGAGACACTTCTATATATCTTAAAATGGTAATTCACTCAACAAGCAATTGTTATTTTTCGCTGCTGTGTACAGGGCATTGTGGTAGGAACTATGAGGGAGAAGAAAAATGTAAAAGAACTTGATTCTAACTCTTTAATAATAATTATAAGGTTGTTGTAGGCAAAGTTTTGTAATTCTTAAAATATTATAAAATATGAATTTTTATTTTTAATGAAGCACTTAAAGTCCTTTTTTTTGGTCTTTTTGTATAGATGGGACCAAATCACAAACCCAAACCAAACACAAATGGGTTTGTGACTTTGTTGGTAATGGGGTCCCTAAGAGGAAATTCCTTCTAATATATGGGTATCGAGGGGACCAAATCTATGGGTTTGTGACTTCATTGGTAACAGAGTCCCTAAGAGGAAATTCCTTCTAATATCAGAGATCTATAACTTTCAATTCATCATCATCATAATGATAGCTAATATTTATGTTGTCTTTTATATATAATCTTAGAGAATTACTTGGAACACTAGGAGGTAAAGTTACTAGTCTAGGAACACACAGATGGTGAGATTTCAGAGATCACATTCAATCCCAAGCTTCCTGACCCCAAAGCCATTATGCCATTCTAGTTGAGTTGGAAGTGATCTAAGAGGTTATGCAGTCCAAATCTCCCCTCACTTTGTCACATCCAGGTCAGCCAGTTGTGAGTCAGACAACAATGAACATCACAGTCCCCAGGAGTAAAAAGCAACTGAACGACGGGCGGCAACAAAAACAAAGAAGTCCAGCAGGGAGAAGTAAGCATTACTAGATAAACTAGGTAAGGGATGAGAACCAGGGAGTCACAGGCTGTTTAAATGCCGTACTAGAGAAGATAGAAAAGAGCAGGAGGTGAAAATTTTGATCTGAGTCAATTCTAGGAGCCACAAGGTCAAGATGGGGGCCTCAAAAGGAATTTTCAATGAGGGACTATTTTCATGCTCAGCACAGAGGATACTGCATGTACCCTTGTAATTTTTAAAGGGCAAATGTGATCCTCCAGTAGGACTCACATGTAAACCTTTGGTTTTAAATTTAGTCTCCAAAATTTTTTGATTATGTAACTTCTTACTAGAAGATCAGACAGCAAAAGAAAAGAACAATTCAGTCAGTTCTATTTTTACTAACCTTATCTGAATTATTCCTAGAAAAGTCATTTGGCCTTCATTTAATCTAAATATTTGCTATAGTATGTGGCCTTGATTTCTCTGTGTACTGAAATCCTTTCTCAAAGAGATTTAATTTGGTGATTTTTTCTTTTAGGTCAGATACAGGAAGCCCCACCTGGAGTTAGGTAGCTAACAAATTTTTTTTCCTTAAGGGTATGGTGAGGGTGGGGAATTTTCCCAGTGATACCTAAGCAGCTTCTACTGTGGGTTCTCAGAGGGATTAGGTTATAGCTTCCCTAAGGAAGCTCTAATCAATTCAGAAGGGAGAAGTTTGTGAGCTTGAACAGTAGTGGAAGAGAGTGTAATGGGGGAGTGTTAGATTGTATGGCCAGAAGATGGAGGTGGTTGGGTTGGAGACAAGCTCTATGATTGCCTATGACAAGGAATTGTGAAGCATCATCTTGTTTTCTGCACACAGGGATCAAGTGGATAGCACTTGCTGGTCTTACTATTTCCTATATTGCTCTGGACTATCCTTGACAGAAAACTAATTAGTCTTCTGAATTAGTATTACTAGAGACATGAACCAGACCATCAATTCTGTTGAGAACTAATCATTAGAAAGTTCTTCCTTATATTGAGCCTAAATCTAGTTTGTTTGGATTCTAGTTCTGACTTCTGAATACATATATAGAATAAATCTAATACTTCTTTCATATAGTAGCAATTCAAATCATTTATCTTTTAAAGTCATAACTCAATCTTTCTTGTGTCATGGACACCTCTGGCATTCTGGTGCAGCTGAGACCTTCCTTCTCGAAATGTTTTTAAATGCATAAAATAAAATACTGTGGATTACAAGGGAAACTATTATGTTGATATGTGGTTATTATTTTCAAATCATTAACAGAAGCTAAGTTAAGAACTCTTGATTCAAGTTCTTCCTTTTCTAGGCTAACATCTCTCATTCTTTCAACTATTATCTACAGGAATTTTCAGAGTTTATTTTCCTATTCTGGATATAGAGTTTTAATTAAGTCAAGATGGTATGGATTTTATTCCACTGATATCAGTGGAAATGATTCTTCATCCTTATTGTGGTTTCTAGAATGCAGTCCTATGCCTCTGTGGATGATGAGGAGCAAGGCAGTCCCTGAGAGATGGCAATGAATTGGAGTCATGGGTGATTAAGGTTGGAAGATAGGCCATTCCCTCTGGCCACTACTATACCAGATCATATCTCAACTTGACTGAATTTGCCATAGTTTTGGAATTCCCACTTTTATTTCCATCTGGAATTCACCAGTTTCTCATCATTATTCCTAAATGTCTAGTTTAATAGATAAGATACATCCTGCCTTGAATAAGCTGATTTCTGCTCCAATCTTATAGATGGAGTCAATCAACGGGTGTTAGA
Source organism: Macrotis lagotis (assembly GCF_037893015.1). NCBI lineage: Eukaryota > Metazoa > Chordata > Mammalia > Peramelemorphia > Peramelidae > Macrotis > Macrotis lagotis. The sequence goes on along the minus strand of NC_133658.1, from coordinate 821,264,380 downwards.
GATTGCAATGAAGTATAGTGGGAAAGGGTCAGCTAGATGACTCAGTGGATGAAGTGTTGGGCAGGGAGTCAAGAAAACCTTGAGTTCAAATCTAGCCTCAGATCCTTTCTAGCTGTATGACCTTGGGCAAATCATTTAAACCTGTTTGCCTTAGTTTCTTCATTTATAAAATGAACTGAAGAATAAGATGGTAAACTATTCCAGTATCTTTGCCAAGAAAACCTCATAGACAGTATGATTTATGGGGTAATGAAGAGTCTGGCACAAATAGTGGATAAATAGTGTCAAATTTGAAATCGAAAAGCTAAATTCCTACCTGTGGTGTTCACCTATCAGTAACTCACTTCATTTCTCTAAGCCTTGGTTTTCTCATCTGAAAATGGGGTCAATAAATATCTGCAGGGATATTGAGGATTTTTAGGTGAGATAATATGAGTAAACGCACTTTATAAACATTGAAGCAAACCAAAGCTGTTAGTTATTATTATTATTATTATTATTATTATTAATCTCACTATATTTCAGATGGGACTGGAGATGAAGGTGTAGAAATGGAAGTTGTCGGGTAACTAGGGGTCAAACCTACAGGAGGTTTGCAGCCAAAAGGGAAGGAAACAGATGGTGTAATGAAAAGAATATTGAATTTGGAGTCAGAGAATCTAAGTTAGTGCAGGGTTTGCCAGGTGCAACCAGGCTCTAAGTAACAGTCAGAGAAGTTTTTGTATTTATGGTCTTCCCTTCCTCCTTCAGTAACTATTGTATTTATTCTCAATCTTTCCCCATCCCATGTCTCAGTTGTCTCCCTGAATGTTAGCCTACTCACCTATCCCATCTAGGCAACTGGACCTATATTATTTCATAGGCTCAGGATTTAGAGATGCTACAGAGCTTAGAAATGACCTAGTCCAACTCCTTTATTTTATAGATGGGCTCTCAGATACATTACGTGATTTGTCCAAAGTCAACACAGGACGTTACAGCACTGGAGTTACTGTCCTGGGAATGGGTAATGTCTCAGTTTTAGGCTGTGATTGGTCTGATAGGAGAGACCTTACTGACAATTAGTCCATTGAGAGAAAGGTTTAAATTAACTATGTTGTTGCGCTCCAATGTTACTAAAAAGCCATGGTGGCTCACAGGTTGTGATTTTGTCACAGATATCACATATTAGTGCTTTGCCTGGCATTGACCCGCTGATATGGGAGGAAAATATACTCAAGGTAATTGAGTACTTCTGCAGCACTAGACTTGTTTTCACCAATAGTCCTATTTTCTATCAAATCAAGTAATGGGGTAAAGTGGTTCTGGTAAAGGAAAATGAGAAGGATGTCTCTGAGCAACACTCTCCTCACTATATTAAATAATTGTATTAAACATATGATGACATGATCCTCTTTAATTATGGACAAAAATCATCACTCAAGTGTTTGAGTGTTTAACCATTCTTTTATCACAGATGAATTGGTCATGATGACAAAAGAGTGGTCATCCATCACCCTAGTTTAATAATTCCAGCAAAGTCTTGGGCCCCTAGTGTGCTTGAAATGACAGTAAGATTTTTAGGACTTCTATACCTTTCAAGAATTCCTCAGAAAGACAGTGTATTATATAAGATAGTCAACCTTGAAGTAAGGAAGACTAGGAAGACTACTTCTGATAGTTTTAATTAGTCATATGATTATGGGCAAGGATATAATATCTAAGTGACTCAGAAAATTTCCTGAATTTATGAGCTCTTTATATGAGCTTGGCTTATTTGATAGAAGGAGTTTCCTCATCAGGACTTCCCCATCCAAAGAAATCAGAAGACCAGATTCATATACCCCTCCTCTTTCGTCAAAGTTGCCGCTTTTCATGGTCAATAATGCAATATATATATTCTAAAGGAGGTTTCAACAGGTAAATATCCAGGTACATAGAAACTACATTCAGCTTAGATGAAGGTGGAGGAATTAGCATCATGGGAGTGGTTACTTGCAGATTTATCTACTGTATCCATGCACTGATGTGCCACCCCCTATTCAATTGTCCTTTGCTGCTGGTTGACTATGAATCTTCTGGCATAAAACTTCCCTCCTAGGCAACTGGAGAATCCAGTTTGCCAAGTATTCTTGTTAGCTTTGGGAAGGAGCATCTATGTACAATTCTTCCTGATGTAGAGTCATCTTTCCAAGACAGAGCATGCCACACCAAAGCTAAGAGCAAGGACAAAGTTTCTAACACACCTTGAAAAAGCAGGGCTCCAGGAAATGTCATTGGTCAATCAGTTAACATGGTGGCAGTCGGCAAATGAAATTCTGTGATATCTGTTAATACGGCAGCTTCTGAAGGCTTTTCCTTTTGTGAACATTTATTCCATTCTAAGACAGTGACAGACTGAATTAGTTGCCAGAAATTCAATAGCTCCATAACCAAAGTCCAATGTCTAACAATTCTCTGTAAACTTATGTAAGATATAAGTATGGATTCTGTCTAAATGACTTGGCTTGCTGTAGCATGAATAGATATCTTATCAAGGAGCTGGCTCACCCCTCTACAAAGTAGCCTGAAATTTCTGCTTTTGTGAGTAGTAGGGGAGAGAAAGTGTGGGCAATTCTCTACCTCCAAGGGGGATGCTGGGATAGAATTTTATATATATATATATATATATATATATATATATATATATATGTGTGTGTGTTTGTGTGTGTGTGTGTGTGTGTGTGTATTTATAGGTATATAAATATATACACATCTATATAAATCATACCTAAAATATTAGTAGCCCAGGGATAAAACATGTTGCAGGGGGAGGGGGTGCTGCAGGAAAACTTGAAAAAACTATGTACAGGACATCTTTGAAAGTTATGGTTGAATTTATTATATCCCTAAAAATAAAAATAAACTATTTAAAAATTGCAATTTCAAAAAACAATCTTTTTTTCTGCTATTTATATTGAAATGCCATTCTATTTGGTGTTTGTTAAATTCATGGAAAAATAAAGGAAGAGAACAGTTAAGCAAAAAATAAATTAAACTAGTGTGATATTAGGATGTTTAAATTTTATGGCATAATACTCAGGCTTAGTTGGATCTACCTTCATTAAAGTCAAATCAAAGAAGGGGAATGCTATAATAGACTTTAGGGCTAAGAATTTCATTAAATGTGGGATAATTCTGTCTTTCCATGCTTCAATTTATTATAGAAATTATAATATTCATTCCTTTCCTCAAATACAAATGTCATTTCATCTCTTCCTTGTCCAGAAATATGCAGCAACTCCCAAATACCAGCTGTGTCTAATCCTAATGCTCAAGATGGACTTTTATCCTTTTATCTGTTAATTGATTACCCACATTTCTAGTTGCTTCTTCAAGATTCCATTGTGACTTCCTGGGTAAAAATGTGGATTTCTACTTTAGAGAATCCTGTGCTGCTATTGGAACCACATAGTTAGACAGTTCCACAGAAAATAACACACTTCAATTTAGACGTGCTCCTGGTACTCTCAAAGGACATACTTTAGGAATACAAGGTGCAGTGGCTTCTAGAAGATAGAAAAACTTTGAGTACCTTCATGGAGATGGACTCTGTATTGCCCAAGGTCTAATTACCCAAGGTCTGGCTAGTGAAGGTTGAAGAAGATGTTTACTATCAGAAGATTGGCTATTGATTTAGAATTTTCTTTCCTGCAGTGATTCTTGATTATCTGTCGAAGTGGAGGAGGCTTATTTCCCACCTTTCTTTGTGAATGCAGTGATTAGCATAATACCTGACTCACAGTAGGCAGTTAATAAATGCTAATTGACTGTCTAGCTATGATTAGAGGGAGAACCCATATCAACAAAATCAGAGACCAATGAAATATTGGAAGAGAAAATAATTGATTGAAAGTCTGCATCTTTTGTGAGAATAGACAATTTTTTCCCCATAGTAATATCAGGCATAACAATCACAAATAAAGGTCATTTTGTTCTGGCTAATCTCTGGTGGCTCAGCCAGAAGTCTTGACTTAATTAGCAATAAATTACTTCACCAACAAGTTGATGGATTGAAATCTTTAAATTGCAGTTAGAAATTAGAATGCAAATTACAACCAAGACCAGAGTACAAACAGATTCCCTTTTCTTTTACATTGCAACCCTTTTACCTATTATTCCTCTATTCTGTGGAAGCAATCCTCAAGTGGCCAAGCAATTGTGGCTAAGTCCCTGTTAAGGGATGAATTCCACATTTGGGCAATTTTGTCATTTAATTATTCTTGAAATATTCAGGCTTTGAGAAGGTTAATAAGTATGTTAGATCTATAATGAGACTGCGACATGTTATCATCATCTAATCAGCTTATGATTCTAAACCCAGAGACACAAAAATCTGTATGCTATTCCACTTTGGACTATAGGATTATCAGCCAGAACCTGAAATTGGAACCAGAAGACATAATTGACATAAAAGAAGAGGTTTAAATGATGAGAGGTAAGTTTTCAAAGGAGGAGGATGATTATGATGGTTATTATTAGTAATAGCAATAATAATGGTTAACCTTTATATAGCACTTTAAGATTTGCAAAGTGCTTTTGTATATTTTATTTAAACTAATCTTTATAATAACCTTGTAAGATAGGTGCTATTATTATCAACAAGCTGAGAGAGGCTAATTGCTTTGCTCAAGAATCATCCAGTTACTCATACAAATAAAATCAGATATAAGTAATTAGAAAAATGTCAATTGCTCATGGTTAGGTAGAATTAATATAACAAAAATGATAATTCTACCCAAATTAAATTACTTATTCAGTGCCATAACAATCAAACTACCAAATAACTATTTTACTGAGTTAGAAAAAAATAAATAACAAAATTAATATGGAGCAACAAAAGGTCAAGAATAGCATGGGAATTGATGGAAAAAAAATGTAAAGGAAAGTGGCCTAGCTCTACCAGATGTAAAACTATACTATAGAGCTATAAAGCAACAGCCATCAAAACTGCCTGGTACTGGTTAAGAATAGAGTAATGGATCAGTGGATTAGGATAGGCTCAAAAGAAGTTGCAGTAAATGACTACAGCAGTCTACTATTTGACAAACTCCAGGACATCAACTTTTGGGATGAGAACTCACTATTTGACAAATTATTGGGAAAACTGGAAAATATTATGGCAAAAGTTAGGCATAGACTCACATATCACACCCTATACCGAAATGAGGTCAAAATGGGTATAGGATTTAGCTATAAAGGGTGACACCACAGATAAATTAATAGATCAAGAAATATTCTATCAGATCTCTGGAAAGGGGACAAATTTATGACCAAACAAGAATTAGAGCACATTATAAACTGCAAAATGAATGATTTTGTCTATATTAAATTAAAATTTTTTATACTAATAAAATCAATGCTGCCAAAATTAGAAGGAAAGCTCAGAAAAAAAATCTTCACAACTGGGAGATCTGACAAAGGTCTCATTTCTAAAATATATAGAGAATTACATCAAATTTATAAGGTTACAAGTCATTCCTCAAATGATAAACAGTCAAAAGATATGAGTAGACAGTTTTCAAATAAAGAAATTAAAGCTATATATATAATCATGTGAAAAAATGCTCCAAATCATTATTTTTTGTTGTTTTTTTGCAAGGCAAATGGGGTTAAAGTGGCTTGCCCAAGGCCACCCACCTAGGTAATTATTAAGTGACTGAGGGCAGATTTGAACTCAGGTACTCCTGACTCTAGGGCCAGTACTCTATCCACTGTGCCACCTAGCCGCCCACCAAATAATTATTGATTAGAGAAATGCAAATTAAAGCAATAATGAGATATCACTCATACCCATCAGACTGACCAAGATGAGAAAAAGGGGAAATGATCAATGTTAGAGAAGCTGTGGAAGGATTGGGACATTAGTTCATTGCTGGTGGAGTTATGAACAGGTCCAATCTTTCTGGAGCAATATGGAACTTTGCCCAAGGAATAATAAAAATGTTATTCCTTTTTGATCCAACAATTACAATTCTAGGCTTATATCCAGGAAAAATCTTTTTTTTTTTTTTTTAGTTTTTGCAAGGTAATGGGGTTAAGTGGCTTGCCCAAGTTCCACATGGTTAGGTAGCTATTAAGTGTCTGAGGTCGGATTTGAACTCAGGTACTCCTGACTCCAGGGCCGATGCTCTATTCACTACTCCTCCCAGTTGCCCCTAGGAGAAATCATTAAAAAAAAATAGGAAAAGCCTGGGTGGCCAGGTGGCTCAGTGGATAGAGCACCAACCCTGGAGTCAGGAGTACTTGAGTTCAAATCCCACCTCAGACACTTAATAATTACCTAGCTGTGTGCTCTTGGGCAAGCCACTTATAACCCCATTGCCTTGCAAAAACTAAAAACAAAATAGGAAAAGTCTCACGTGTTCTAAAATATTCATAGCAGCTCTTTTCATAGTGGCAAAGAACTGGAAATTGAGGGGAAGCCCATCAATAGGGAAATGGCTAAATAAGTTATGGTACATGAATACTATGGAATATTTTTGTTCTAAAAGAAACCATAAATGTTTAGACTCTAGGGAAGCATGAAATGACTTACAGGATCTGATGCTGAGCAAAGGGAGCAGAATTAAGAGAACAGTGTACACATTAACAACAATATGATGTGATCAGCCTTGATGGAGGCAGCTCCTTTCAGTGGTTCAGAGCTAGGACAACCTTATTAGACCAGCTATAGACTATGTTATCCCCATCCAGAGGAAGAAAAACAAAACAAAACAAAAAATAACAAACCCTTCAGAATCTGATGAACACATATAAAAATTCTCTTATCTGACTTTTCCCTTTAATCTTAAATCCTCATATCAAAAATGACTAATCTGTAAACCTATTTATCAAAAATACAATGCTAACCTGACTGTTTGCCACTGGGGAAGGGGGGTGGGAAGGGAGGGTGGAAGGAAATTTTTAACTTAAAAACATACATAACATATGGATGAAAAAAAATAAATAAAAAGAATCACCTAGTTAGTAAGTGTCTGAGGTAGAATTGCAGAGACTAGGCTATTATCCCAAATCTAAGGTATGACTTTCCAGTGATCACTATTTAATGGTTTTGAGAAGACAATATATAACCTTCTTTGACATATATTTGCTCTAAAAAGCTGCCAAAGTAATGTTTAAACATGGAAGGAAAAATTTGAGTTCATGATACCCTAGAGACTAGATATAGTCCTTCCCAATGTGACCTAGAGAACCAGTAAGAGTTGCCATGTAAGGAAGCAATTCCTAATAATTAGAGCTACCCTAAGGGAAATTAGTCGGCAGAACTAAGGAAAGAGTAAGTTTCTATTCACTAGTGTTTTCTAGTAAAAGCTGGATGTTCCCTTGCTGGCTATAATGTAGAAGGATCTTATTCAGCTATGAATTATCTGGATAACTGTTGAGGTCCTTTTGTGATAACCTGTTACATAATAGGAATTTATAGTGAGCCGAATCAGATCTTGTCTCCTGGGTCTGTTTCATCTCACCACAATTTTTAGAACATCACCAGCATATGACTAAAATCAAATACGCGCAGCCTTCCCTAACTCATCCCAGCAAGAAGAAAAGTTCTGACATCTTTATTCTATTGGGTCTTTCTGATTTCTTATAGCTCTTGTATATATGGAATATATACTTATTCAAAGAACTGTGTTACTAATGTGTTTCGGCTGGAAAAGAAAAGAGAATCTAGGATATCAAGATAGGTGTATCTGGATGGAAGGGGGGGAAAGAAGAGAAAAGGAGGACATGTAGGTTTATAATAACTTTAACCTTGTAGTGAACTTTCTAGCATATGAGCTGTTCCTGCATTCTGACTACTCACCAAAGGGTAAGTTTTCAAAGGGGTACAAGGAATTGGCCAGTCATGACCCTCCATAAAGGGTCTCAGTGCTGAAGCTCTTTGAAAATGAAACCATATTATTTTATTGCGAGTAGATCTGGAAAATGTACTCCGAGTCAATATATTACTTGTCTGGATTCCAACAGCAACACTTGCAGCCTGTGGTCACCTTTTGGTCTCCTAACTACATTGGAGAATGGCATCAGATTCCACTGGAGGTACCCGACTTTGATTTTCTCCTGCCAGAAACTTAATAGGTCCCAACAACAGTGCTGGACAATTTAACATAACAGTGATTAAAACCACATTCTCTCTAAGTCTCTGGAGTCTGATAAGCTAGGGGGGAATGGAGTAGTAAAGCTTTAAATCCATCTCGTATGCTGTTTTCTGAGTAACATCTCACCTTTATCCTTATGCTACTCTGTCAGGTAAAGACAGAGTATAAAGGAAAGTCTGTCTTGATTCTGTCAGTCATCCCAACTCTTGATGTTCGCATAATAGGAAGAGATCCCTTGAGAGATGAGACACCTTCCCGCCTTTCCATAAACACCAAAAGACTAAAGATTACTCTGTGAGCAGGAATCAAATACAGTGATTTGAAAAACGATCAATTGCTCTCAGGCAGCATTATCAGTTGGCAGAAGTAGCAAAGACATTGGCCTCCATAGCACCTTCAAATCTTAGTCAGCATTATGATAGTTGGTAAAAGATCTGTGATTTTTGGAACTTGTCCTTCATAAAAACTAAAACAAAACAAAACATTTATATAACATTTTAAAACTGACAACAGGTTTTCTTTATAGCAAAACTGTGAGGTAGCTGATATAAGTATTGCTGTTCCCATTTTACAGATGATGAAACAAGGCTTGGAGGGTTAGAGGCATTTGCTCTGAGTCACAAACTACTGAATGATAAAACTGGGTTTCAAATTCAGGTTTTGTTTGACTACAGGTCCAAAACTTTTCCCATTGCACCATTTGGCTCCACTATTCTCCTCCACTCCTCCTCCAATCCTTGAAACATTCTCACAGGGGCAAAATCTCTTTAATTTAGCCAATATGAAAGAATTTCTTATATTGTTCTTGAATATTTTAAATTAAAGCATAAATTTGAGAAGGACTTTAGAGTACATCTGCTCCAATACACCCTCATCTAATAGATGAAGGAAACAAAGTCAAGCGAAGTTAAATAATTTGGGCTAGGTCTCACCATTAATTAGTAGCAGAACTTCATGTTACATGTCCCAAAACAGTACTTTTCCCATTATACCTGGAATTGTAAGTTCTGGCAAAAGTTGTTAGCCCAAGAAGTGATAATCAGGCTTCTAACTCTGGAGTATATCCTCTGAAGCTGTATATGCAGAGGAAGACTCCTCCACATCAGTAGAGAAAATGGTGAGCATATGAATTTTGAGTACCTGGATGGGGGAGAAGATATGGGTGCAATAGCTTCTTGGATTGATGTGGGTCAGGACACACTCTTTAGGAAAGACAGATAGGAAGACTTAGGAAGCTGCAGACATAGAAGAGAAAAAAATTCTTCAACATATACCTGATATACATGTATATCTTATATGGGCAGAGATAAATCTTACAAAGGAGAGGACAAGAATGAATTTTAAACTAAGGCCAGGGAGGCTTATCCTATGATTTCTGTAGTCTCGAGGGTGGGAATGTAAGTACATTTATAATTGGTACTGGTCATTTCATTTTATTTTACTTGCAAAATTTGATATGGAACCTAACCTCACAGGATTAAATACAACGCCACCATGATTTATTAAGCATTTACTATGGGTAAGACACAAGAAAGAAGCTTATAATCTCTTAGCAGGTGAGGGTGGAAAAGAAAGGCAGAGTAAAGCGTGAAAACAAATAAGTAAATACAAAGAATATCCAATGTAATATAAAGCGATTTCAAGAGGGAGAAGCCACCAACAATTTGTAGGATCAGGAAAGACCTCATGAAGAAGCTAAAAAATAGGCAGTGTATTGAGATGCTAGGGAAAGGGCTGAGTGAGAGTAAGGGGCAAATATAAAAAATCTGTTTTTAGATTTGTAGTGCATACTCTGGATTTACTCTACACTAATAGATTGGTTCCCCAGAAAGTAGTCCCCTGAGGGGGCTTGATGTGTCTCTCACAAGCCTCTATTTACCATTTTCCCCCCAATATAATTTGATTGGTTAATATCCTCAACATCAACTAACCAATTAATTAATTATATTGTTAACAATCAACTAATTAATCAATAGTTTTTATAAAGAGACATTTCCTGTGAAGTTATATCAAGATTCCAGTGGAACACAACCTTCTAAACCAGAGGAATACTTACCCCTCTACAAACCTTAGTCCCATGTGAGAGAGAGCTCAAACTTTAAGTGGTTGTTACAAAACAATTCTCCCATTGAGAACATTTTTTGGGTGTGGTATAAATGATGGATGAGATCTTATTTGCAGGATAGTATTCTGGCTGTCAGCTCAATTTATTGTTAGACTGAATTAAGCAGATCACTTCTTAAGCTGGCTCCCCATTAGACTTGGCTGCTGTTGCTATTGACTCTACTTGCTGAAGACACCTTTGCTGGCTACTCTGACCTTTGAAAGCTCACCAAGTCATCTTTGATTCATTCTATCTCTAATATTCACCTAAGATAAGAAAAAGAATAAACCCAAGAGAAAGAGAGCATCATGCCTTCATGTTTAGAAACATGGCCCCCAGGTTGGAAAATAAAGACAGACTGTAGCAGGTAGCAGTCAATGTGTCTTCTGTTGCTACTACATCACCCTCATTAAAAAAAGTGCACAATAGTTTTTGTCTCACTTGTCACTAGAGAAGAGAGATTTGTTTTTTGTCTTGAGTCTTAGCAGCTAAATAAGAGGCTTGAAAAAAGTCACCATACAGTATGCCTGTGACAGGAAACAGTCAGATATCTGGCTTATTCTTAAGTAGGGAAGAAAAGGATCCCTCCATAATGGATTTCTAGAAATAAGTTCATCTAGTCTTCAGGGGGATCAACAGCAGGCAGAGCATATTACCCAAACTCTAAGGATTGAGCCTTCATTGGCCAGATATTCTGAGATACCAAGAAGATATTTGTAAAGCATTTGGCTTTATAAATAGATCTGAGGGTCATTTACACACACACTCTTGGGATGTTTTGAGATCACTAAGGAATTAATAGACAGACCAGAAAAGGGCAGAGCCTAGGGGAACACTTAAGGAAGAGGACTATAATGATTTAGCAAAAGAGACCAGAAGGAACTGGCAGAAAGTAGGAAGAGAATACTGGGAGAACAGTTCCAGAGAGAGTGATGGGCAGTGTCAAAAGTTGCAGAGGAAAGTCAGGTAGAGGGATGTTTGAAGAAAAGACCATTGAATTGAACAGTAAAGATACCATTGCTAATCTTGGAGAGAGCTATCATCAGTAGAGTAAAGGGATTAGAAGTTAGTTAGCAAAGGAATGAGTTCAATGTCAAGAAGGAGGGACAAAGGAGTATGGATGCTTCCTTTGGATAGGAAAGAGAAGACAAGGTAGCTTCAGATGAGATCAGCTTCTAGTGAAGATTAATATAAACAAATTATTCAACAAGCACATGCTTTCTACCTCACATGCAAACAAATGATTCTAATATTATCAGACGAAGAAAGGTCATCTAACCAGTACTGGGGCATCTCCTTTTCCCTCTTATCTGTTGTTTATGTCATTGAATTTCATTTTGTTCTGGGCTACAAAGATGAACTCTGGCTCCCTCTTGTGGCTATATCTTTGTAGAAGAAAAAACCAATCTAATCCTCATTACAGAACCTGCTCATTGAACAGAATTTTAAATTCTCTTAGGATTCAGAACTTTCTTGAAAGTTGGTTGTGCTGTTCATATCGTTGGTACTTCTGAAGAGTCCTAGGCTCTTATGAATCCCTAGTATCCTTCAAATAGGTGCAGCTCAGGTGCAACCTCCTACGCAAGGTCTTTCCTAATAACTTTTCCCTCCAGGGTGTTAATGCTCTTTGTTTATTGATGATTCACTTTTCCATGTACATAAGTCATCACTCGCCCCCACCCAATGGAATGAACTCCTAAAAGGTAGAGTGTTTTTGTTTTTGTCTTCGCATCCTCGGTATCCAGTTGTGTCTGATACATAGCTGATGTTTCATAAAGGTTTGTTGAATGGAATTCTTTAATGTTGAATTGTCAACTTTCTACTCTCCAATAAACCTCATATGTTTATAGTTTAAAAGAAAAAGAAATACCATCTACTAAATATGTCAGAATTTTCCTGTTGGTTAGTTTAGTTGTAATTTCTCTTTTTTTTTTTTTTGTTTACAGCAAGAGTTTATTTCTGAAGTTCTATTGGGTATGAAATAAAGTAAACAAAGTCAGGGGTCATTCCATTTCATCTCAATACAAGTAAAAGAATGAAATAATTCCTTTCAACATTAAGTTTACATCCTAATGGGGAAGAAAAGAAGTACATATGACTAGATAGACGGACAGACATGTTGGAGTATCTATCACTATATATTTATAGTATTGTGGTATTTGTATTACCCAGGAAGTTTATATGTATATTCCCATGGATTGTTCTAAAGGAGGTCCATCTCTCTCCAATTCCCAATAGAAAGGGAACTGGAGTCTGGGAGCATGAGGCTGGCTTGCTATATTATATATCTGTCCCTTTAAATATTGACATTATAAGGGAAATGATTTTTAGTTTCAAGTTGCTTATCTGGTTACTATTCCTTAATGGTGAAGGACTGATTCATAGCATATCCAAAGATGGAATTCCTTTCTTACCAAATGCTGGTTATACAAAAAGCATTGCAAACAGAGATTAACAAGTAAACCCATTTATGCAAGAATATAGCAAACAGAAATCAGATAAGTTATACAAATTTGTATATAAAGTACAATACATGAAGTGACTAAGTTCTATTGAGAGCAAGATGTCTCAATTATCAGAGAGTTCCTAATCTCTCCCAAGAGGAAATTCCCTGAAGTCTATTATAGTAAACAGGAAATCAGGAACATGTTAAGGTATTGGCTCCTCTACATACATTCTTCATCCCAAAGTCTTTCCAAGGGCCTCTCCCTAAAGAGACCCTGGAACTATATGTTTCCTTTCTCAAAACCAAAAATTATAGGAACATCTTTCTACTCCTTAGATCTTCACTCTGCTTCTCCCAAAGGCATAAAGTATCAAGCATTAAATCTTTCCATTAATGAGGAGAGTCTTTTGCAAGTTCTCTAACTTTGAATCCTAGGTTACAAATAAAAATATATAGCACAGATATAAAATAAATATATATATGCATATTTCTATATATATTTGAAAATAATTAGGTATAATGTACTGTGAGAATTTTTTTAAATTGTTCTTTGGACTCATCTTCCTTTGGGAGGCCACCCAATCTTGGAGAGTATGATCCCCCAAATAAACTCTTCTGCTCCTATGCCTTTCCTTACTGCTTATTCTCTCACAGTAGCTGCTGTTGTTGCTGCTGCTAATCTCTCTCTCTTCCTTAACTTCTGCTAAACACAGTAATACCAAAATAAACTTTTTTTTCAAAATAAACTTTTTAGTCTCTAGGGAAAAAATTTGTACCTTGTTCTGGTCCCCCTGACCACCACCACTGCAGTCAATATAATAACTAAGCTTATAAGAAGCAATAGCAGGAAGTAGGTTAAAAAGAAGAAGAACCTGGAGTTTATCTACAAGCTGTCCCAAAGATCAAAGGAATATAATGAACAAATTGTTTCATATATTCAAAATATAAAAATCACATTTATGAAGCCAGGGGAAGATATTTAGGTTCTGCTGTCAAGGTTTTTGGTCCTATGATTTGTAAATCTCAGAGAAGTTTCAGACATCTGAGAAATATCAAAAGGTGCTGACAATTTTGAAATGATGTAGACATTTTATAAATGTTAAAGTTTTACAAAAGCTTTGAGATGATTTGAATTTTGGTACATAGTAGATATTCCCTTCCATATTCCCCTGATAGGTCAAGAAGGATTACGATTAAGAAAAGACCAACTTTAGTCTTGCTACTAAATTGACATCTTCACCTGCTATAATGGATGTCTCATTTTAAATACAACATGTCAAAAGCAGAACTTGAAACCAAAACCTCTGACTTCTGGACTTCCCTATTACAGCTGAGAGAACTATGGTTCTTCCATCACCCAAACAGCATCTCCAACTCTTCACTCTGGCTCACATAGCGATGTCATTTTGATCTTCTTAGATAACGAAGGACAAGAACCAACTCACTCATACTACATAGCCAATCTATCACTACACCTTGTCATTTTGACCATTACAATGTCTGTCCTCCAATGCCTCATTCTTTCTACTCATGCTGCCACAATCCTAGTTCAGTCCCTCATCACTTTTCATATAAGTTATTACTAACTGTTCTTTCTGCCTCAGACTTTTCTCTATTCCAAATCATTGTCCATTCAGCTGCCAAGGGGATTTTTTTAATAATTAGATTTGGCGATGTTATCATCTTGGTCAAAATCTAGTGTTCTATTTGACATTTAAAACTGCATAATTTGATCTCTTCCTAAACTTCAAACTTTGTCCATTTTATGATCCAGTTACACTGACTTATTTGCAAGTTCTCAAATTCGACAATCATCTCCCTTCTCTGTTCTATTCATTGCATTGGCTGCCTGAAATGCTCTGTCACTCTCACTATTGCTTCATAGTTTTCCTGGCTTTCTTCAAGGCTCTGCTCAAATCTCACCTTCTTCAAGAGGCCTTTCCCTCCAGCTGATAAGGTCTTCCCCTTTCAGAATATAAATCTTCTAACTAATTAGTTATTGTGCTGTCTCCGTGAAATTAGGAACTGTTTTTCCTGGCAGCAATCTATGAATTCCTTCAATTGGAATTTCATTTTCTAGGTTCAGAAGTTCTGGGCAGTTTTCATCTATTATTTCCTTCATTATGGTGTTAAAGTTTTTTGTTCTCATATTCTTCTATAACCTATGATCTTAGGTTATCTCAATGCATCCTGTCTTTATAGTCCATCTATTATGTTTGCAAAATGAGTATATATATATATATATATATATTTTTTTTTTTTTTTCAAGGCAATGGGGTTAAGTGGCTTGCCCAAGGCCACACAGCTAGGTAATTATTAATTGTCTGAGACCAGATTTGAACCCAGGTACTCCTGACTCCAGGGCTGGTGCTTTATCCGTTGTACCACCTAGCCGCCCCCAGTATATTTTCTTTTAATGTTCCTGGTTTTTACTTACTTTCCTCTAGACTTTCCTTTACTCATGTGTATTTGCATTCCCAATCTATTAGTTTCTTTTATTTTTCTTCAGTGAACTTGCCATTACAAATTTAAGGTTTTTTAAAGTTACTGTTACTTTTATATAAATTCTCTATATAAATTCTCTCTATATATATTATTGTATATATTATATATAAATTCTACTCTCATAATTCTTATTTCTCTTTCAACCACTTAGGAACAGTATATTGTGGTTTTGTGTTCTCATATTCCATAGGATCTTCTACTTCATCAAGTTTTAAGTCATCTTCCTTCATTTTACAATATTTAGCTTGAAGTCATTTATCAGATCTGGAGACCATATTTCCTTCTGTTCTTAGTTTTTTTCCTGATTGACTTTTCTGTTTATGTTTAAGGTCTTGGAAATTTCTTCTTCCTGAAATCATTGGTACTATCAAACTCCACTATCACTTCCAAACATACTCATCTTTTCTTTATCATTCACTTTTTATATCCCTCCTCTCTGATTGTGTTTTCCTTAAGGGTTGGATCTCTTCCCACACTGGAAAATCTATGGTTCTCTAGTCAAGGTTTTTGCCCCAACTGCTTTTGGAGTGGTCTGAATTGGTCCCAATTGGATGCTGTGTTCCTTCCCTCAAGTTTGGTGGATATGAACAGTATCCTCTCCTGGTGATCAGTCCCATTCCCTCTGTTTCTCAATTCCCTGACCCAGCACCAACAATCCAGAGCCTGTTTTTCCCAGCACTGACAGAGCCTACTTTCCTCACACTGGGAGTTCAGAGTTTTGCAGCATTTGTGCTTCTAGGTTGTAGCCCTGGGTAGATTTTTGTTTTGGAAAGGTTGTGGCCAAACTGGCTGCCAAAGCCTGAGAAAACTTCCTGGCCTGGGACTAGGGTCCTTATAGCATTGTAGAGGGAGGGAAATAAGGTGCAGAGGTGAATTTTGCTGTAAGCCTGTGTCATTTCACTGGGTCAGCTAGTGCCACCTCACTTTTATTTTTTATTTTTCATTTTTGCAAGGCAATGACTTGTCCAAGGTCACACAGCTAGGTAATTATTAAGTGTCTGAAGCAAAATTTGAACTCAGATCCTCCTGACTCCAGGGGCAGTGTTCTATTCGCTTTGACACCTAGCTACCTCCCTGCCACCTCACTTCTAATAGTATGGGAGGTGAGTAAACAGTGATGATTGAGTTTAGGGTTAGTGACCAGAAATTCTCTGGATTTTTAAAAAATTTTGTTCTTTTTCTTAACTTCTCTTGGATTCTAGGTGTTCAAAATCATTAAAATAAATGAAGTTGCTTTATCTTTGGCACCTAATTTTTGTTTTGGAGAGATTGGAAAGGTCGTGGGTATTGGAGTAAATGGCTAGTCTGCCATCTTGTTGCTCACATAGCTCCAATATTTTACCTTTTTTTATACTCAGTGCTTAACACATTACCTAACACATAGTATGCACTTAATAAATTCCTGTTAACTATATTTTAGCATATGTATGAAGTCTTTCATCTTGGAGGTCTAAAAAGCCTCTGGACTCATTAACTAGATATATGAATTAAAAAAACAATGTTATTTCATGCTACAGAATCTCTTCTTCATTTCCATAGTTGTTAATCAAGCAAAGGGGCATGAAGAATCTCCACCTTAAAATTGACTTTTGTACACAGGCAAAAATGACTGAGAGGCAGAACTGAAGTGAGCAGAATAGTAAAAGCAAGACAAATATCTACTATGAAGGAAAAAGAACAGTCTTGAATTATTCACACTGGCTGTCTATACTGAAAAATCTACTGGATGAGTAATCACTCAACTCTTCATTTTGCTTTGGGTAAATATAGTCACAATTAAAGAAGATGAACGGTCACTTTTTAAAATGAGAATTGTAAACCTTCTACAAAGAATCTCCTAAATTATTAACAAAAAGAAATGAAAATTAAAACAATACTGAGATATCTTATCTTATACTTGCCAAATTGGCTAGATGATAAAAAAAAACAGAGAGCCATGTTAGTACTCTGTGAGTGGAACTGTGAATTAGCCCAAGCATTTTTTTTTTAGATTTTTGCAAGGCAAACGGGGTTCAGTGGCTTGCCCCAGGCCACACAGCTAGGTAATTATTAAGTGTCTGAGACCAGATTTGAACCCAGGTACTCTTGACTCCAGGGCCGGTGCTTTATCCACTACACCATCTAGCCACCCCTTAGCCCAAGCATTTTGAAAAATGATTTAGAATTATGCAACAAAAGTCAGCAGGCTACTCAAATCCTTTGAACAATGATTCCACTACTGGCCATGTCTCTCAAAAAGGTCAAAGTAAGAAAGTCTCTGTTTATAACAAAATATTCACAGAAATTCTCCTATTAGTCAACAATAAATGATTGTTTACCTCCTACATTTCAGGTACTGTGATAAATACTAAATAAAAAGAGGTAAAAGATAGCCCCTGCCCTCCAAGAGTTGACAGTCTAAAATGCGGGAGAAAATATGCAAATATACAGAGGAATCTCTATGCAAGATTAATAGGATATAATTAATAAAGGGAAAGGACTAGAAGGTGGGGGTGTCCAATAGAATGCAGAATTTTAGTTGAGACTTAAAGGAAGCCAGGGGCATCAGAACTTAAAGTGGAAAGGGTGAACATTCCAGTTATGAGGCAAGAGAGGCAACTGTTAAAAATGGCAAGATCTGAAAGATAGAGTGTCTTGTATATGGAATAGCTAAGAGATCAGTGTCATTGGCTTGAAGAGTACATGGGGAGTAAGATTGCAAGGGAAGGAGGGGATTAAACTAGAAAAGACTTTGAATACTAAACAGAGGATCTTGTCTTTGTTCCTAGATATAAGAGGAAGTCACTGGAGTTTACTGAGGGAGGAGCAACAGGGTTGGACCCATTCTTTAGAAAAAATCACTTTAGTGACTAAAAGAAGGATTAGAATGGGAAAAGATTTGAAGGAGATAAACCTACTAGCAATCCACTGCAATGGTCCAGATGAGATGAGATGATCAATGTTGAGGCAGTGTAAAAAGAGAGAAGGGTACATATTAGAGAGATTTTAAAGGTGAAATCAGTGGGTCTTGGCAAAAAGATTGGATATGGGGAGTTGAGAGATAGTGAAAAGTTCAGGATGATTCCTAGGTTATGTGTCTGAGGGACTAGAAGGATGGTGTTGCCATTAGTTAAGGTAAGAAGAAGGGTGAGTTTAAGGGGAAAATAATGAGTTCCATTTTGGACATATTTTATTTAAGATGACTATATCTAATTTAGTTTGAAACATTGAATAGTCATCTGGTGATCTGAGATCAGAGGTCAGCAGAGAGATTGGGGTGAGAGGTAGATTTGAGATTCATCATCACAAAGTGAAATAGCATAGAGAAAGAAGAAAAGAAAACTCAGGGCAGAACATTGAGTGTAAGGAATGTGGGGTGTTTGACTTACACAGAATATAAAAGAGTGTTTGTTTAAAAATATATATATAGGGGGTGGCTAGGTGGCACAGTGGATAGAGCACCAGCCCCGGAGTCAGGAGGACCTGAGTTCAAATCTGGCCTCTGACATTTAATAATTCCTAGCTGTGTGGCTTTGGGCAAGCCACTTAACCCCCATTGCCTTGCAAAAAACAAAAACAAAAAAAACAAAAAAAACCCCTTAAATTAAAAAATATAGAGATATAGATACATAGATATCTTACAAAGACTGGGGTCAGCCTGTGGCTATTGTGCCCTACCTGAAGATAATGTGAAAGTGAGACAAAAGGGGAGACAAAGGAATTGACTTTAACCAATCACAGAACTGGGAGAGGTTTCCCAACCTGATCCGAGCTGAGATTAGCCCAGCCGTGCTCCTTCTAGTCTTGAGCTGACCTAGGATCCTTGACTTCTGCAAGTGCAGTTGCTTAATGAAGTCCTCACATATTACTATTATACACCCCACCCCCCAGGGCTCATCAGCATAATGACTAGGGCAGGGAAAACATATTAGAGATCCGTATGGGGTGGGCTTATTGATTAGATTGTAGCCTTGCTGATTCAAGACCAATGGCTGGTTCAGAGGGGAGGAGAAAGCCTTTCAAACTGCATTTAAGACTGGGCATTGTCACAGTCTTTAGCTGTTAGGGAAAATGGCCTTTTTCTATAGAAAAATTAATTCACTAATCAAAAGCTATTTAATCACTACAGACTAAGTTTTTATAATTATGAGCCATTTTTAACACTGAGGAACACCTGTGGTTAGAGTGTGGGATCTCAGAAAGGGTCTAATAAAGACAGCCTCCAAAGAGGGTGAGAGAGGTGATCAGATAGAAGAACTAGGAAAAAGTGGTTCCATAAAATTCAGAGAGAAGGGAGCATCAAAGAGGAGAGGGTAATTAACAGTGTCAAACATTGTAGAGAAGTCAAGACCAATGACAATAGGCAACTATGATCTGGCAATTAAGAGATCACTGGTAACTTTGGTTAGAATTATAATATTGGAAGCAAGACTGTAAGGGGTTAAGGAGAGTGAGAGGAAAGTGAAGCAATTACTGTAGATAGTCTTATTGAGTATAGCTCTAAAGGACAAAAGAAATGTAGGATGACAGAAGGCTCTAATGAGGGTTTTTTTTTCAGGATTAGGGAGGTATGTACATGTTTGTAGGTGCTAGAGAATGAACCAGTAAACAGGGAGAGATTGAAAGTAAGTGAAAGAGCAGGGAAGGAAGAGGGCAATCTGTTGGAGGTGAGATGGAATGGAATTACCTAAATAACCTTGGTAAGCAATGAGGTTACATAACCATATGAGACAAGGAAGAGGCATCTAAGTGATAAGAGATGAGAGAGAAGAGGGAGCTCATGGTGGATGACTTCAATTTTTCTGTAAAATATGAGGCAAGGTTCTTAGCTGAAAAGGAAGGGGAAAGGGAGTCATAGGTTTGAGGTGGGATGGAAAGGTTTGGAAGACAGTGGGATAGTGAGTTGATATGACAGATATAGAAGGCCTACCTAGGAATGATGAGGACCCACTTGAGGTGCTGTAGCATACATTTATAATGGACTCAATATTCTAATAGATTATCGGAACTCCACCTCTCTTCTCTTATGCTACTGTCAGACCCTTCTTTAATCTTTGTAAATTGTGATATTTCCTTGCAAAGGTTGGCTCAAGTTTAGAAATATTTATTACATGGCAGACATTGAAGACACAAATACAAATAGAAAGACAATTTCTGCCCTCGAGGAGCTTACATTCTAATTGATGACATCGCATAAAAGGGAGCTGAAGAGCAGCAAGGAATGGTAGGGGAAGAGGACAGAGGGGACTGTAAGGGAAGAGAAGGTATTCACAAAATCCAGAGAGTTGGGACTAGAGTCAGAAGAGAAGTGAATGGTGGCTGGTCTTAAAAAGGAGCTTCTGGGAGGAACTTGCCAATGGGAGGCAGCTACTAAAGAGATAAAGGGATGGCCCAGGTTGAGAAGACCTCAGGGACATGATGGCTAAGGCTAGTGAGTCAGGGGCTGATCCAGAAGAGGAGATCTGTAAACACCTGGAAACTGCAGGTCAGTAACTCTAGGAAATTATGCCAACTTGCCCAGTACATGAAAGGTATCTAGACATACCCAGGCTGATGGACTTTTGTCTTCAAAGCACTGCTTGGCTTTGTTTGCCTACACCCACAAACCTTATTGGTTACCAAGATTGTTTAAGTAATTCCATTCCATCTCATCTCCAACAGATTGTTCCTTAGTTCTTTGACCTCCATTTCCTCTTCAGAATAACACATTACTTCCATAGATCTTTCCTCACTCCATGTACTTTGTTGGACATAGTTGCAACAGTAAATTGGGGTTTATTTGATTTTCTTACCAGAAAGTACCAATAAAAGTAATTCAGAGAGATCTGTTTCTTACACTGGAATTCAACAGAATTTCACCAGGTGATTTTTTTTTCCATAACAGTTCTCAAGAATCATCTATTTTCTATTCTGAGTCAATAATGCTAGCCCTCAGACTAATGAAATCATGGGTCTTTGGAAGAGAACAATATTGTAGCATCTAAATGGAATTTGCCTAACTTATGAATAGCTTTCCTTTTTCTCATCCGTGGGAAAAACGGGTAGCCAGCCATAGTATCTTCTTGGGGGCTAGAAAGAAATGTTTCTTTCTTAGAGAATGTAACCAAATTTTAATATTTTTAGGGTCACAGGATTTAGAACTGGAAAGGAACCTTAGAAATCAAGTCATAGGCTCATAGATTTAGAGATGAAAGATAACTTAGAGGCCATAAAAAAATCCTGTTCATTTTACAGCCGAGGAGATACTGAAAACTGAAGTAATTAACCCAGGGCCTTAGAGTTAGAAAGTCCCAATATTTCCCTTCCTCAGCTATTGTGGTATACTGGATGGAGTATTATCACCTAAGTCAGGTGGATCTGGATTTTCAAGTCTAGTCTAAAGCACCATTAATATGGATGACCTCAAGCGAGTTCCTTAACCTCACAGTCTCAATTTCTTCATCTGTAAGATGATAATAGCATCTACCTCACAAGGTTGTTTGGGAATCAAATGAGATAAATGTTTGAAAAGCCTGTTGGGTATGCTGATAGGGAAACTGAAACTCAGATAAATTAAAGCAACTAGATCATACCATGGAAAGTCTTCTACCCTGGTATCAGGAACACTCAAGTTTAAATCTGGTCTCTGACACTTACTGGAGATCCTAGGTAAATCACTTAACTTCTCTCAGCCTCAGTTTCCTCATCTGTAAAATGGAGATAAAAATAGTACCAAGACACTTAGCACTATCCCTTAGAACTTAGCATATAAGGGGTGCTTTATAAATGTTTATTTCTTTATCTTCCCCTTATATAACTGCCCAAGGTCATACAGATATTAAATAACAAAATTAGGATTTAAACACTGATTTCAAATCCAGTACTCTTTTTCATGTTCTAAGTCAATAAGAAAATCTAGTGTGGTATAATTTTAAGACAGATGCATCCCTAGTTTACTTTTTTTAAGGGCTTTTTTTTTGGCAAGGCAAAAAAAATGGGGGTTAAGTGGCTTGCCCAAGGCCACACAGCTAGGAAATTATTAAGTGTCTGAGGATGGATTTGAACTCAGGTACTCCAGGGCCAGTGCTCTATCCACTGTGCCACCTAACCACCCCTCTAGTTTACTTTTGCATGCTTTAATCAATTCAGATTTCTGGGCTTTTTGTGATTAATAGGGACAGGTCTGAACTTCAACCGTGATATCCTAATAGTACTTGTCCTTTCTACTTCTTTGAAGTCCTAAATAAAACCTTAAATTGAAAGAAAATTAACCAGATGATATTGAGAATCAAACATTTGGTGAACAAAGAGGCTGCAATTCAAAGCTAATGATGATAGTAACTATAGTAAACTGCTCTAAACAGAAACTCAAAACATGGGATTCAAACAGATAAAGATTAGTGATTTCTTAAATGGAAAGATATCCAAATGTATTTTACTATCGGTTTGGTGAAGACAAAATAAATCGGCAAATGGCCTCATTAGAATCACTAGCTTTTGAATTAATTCAAGGATGCTTCTCAGCTGTGGCTTATTTCTAGCTTTAGTCTCCTGCTCCTTTATATTCTTGGTGATCATTGTTACCAGGCTTTGGGTATGAATATCCTGTAGAAGCTTGTCTCTAAGAAGCAGTCCTCTAAGGAGGAGAAAGGCATCCCTAGGTGGCTCATCTGCCTGCTCTTTGCCTACTTTATTGAAAGGAGTTGAAGAACAGTAATTCCCCTTTTCAGTTGTCTTTAAAGTTGGTCCTGAAATATTTTCAAAATGGTTTAATCTCTTGCATAGCTCTATCTTACATGTACTTTGGCCCACCTGCTCTTCCTGGATGCCGTATTCAAATATAATCTCTATACAGTATGTGAGGGATTGAGTAGAAATAAGGTATTTCCATCATCATGAATAAAAAATAGGTTGCAATAGATATATTGACTGACAGAATAGTTCCATTTTTTCTTCTTTGTTTTTCTTCCAGTTTCATCCATAAATGGTTCTTTGAATTTTCTAGCTTATTTGGATTTTACAATAACTTTTCTGCAAACTTATTTTGATTTGGATTTTACAGTAACTTTTCTGCAGACTTATTTTGCTTTCCATTGCTTTCCAATGAAATGATACTGATCACAGTCCTCTGCCAGTCTCCTTTGGAACAGACAATTCCTATATATTCCTATTTAGTGGTAAAATGATATTATGATTTAAGTGCCAGATCTGGAGTCAGGAAGACCTTGATTCAAATCTTGACTAACTTTTTACTAGCTGCTTGCTAGTTGTATGACTATGATTAAGTTATTTAGTATTGCTAGGCCTCAGTTTCTTTACTTATAAAATGAGGATTATGATATCTCTATAGTACCTAGCTCACAGAATTATGAAGCTCTTATGAAATAATGTTTGTAGAGTAGCTTGCAAGATCTGAAGAACTATATAAATGATAGACATGCAAATTTTGACAAGAAGATCAAACATTTCCTGGTTGAAATGGTTTCTGGGTTCTTTTGGCCTTCATGCTGTGATTATTGCTATGTATTTATTGAATAAATATGTTGTCTTAGATCACATGACTTTTTTTTATTTTGTTGGCTAGAGATAAGTTAGGTAGAGCTGCTATCTTATGTTTGGATAGAATTTTAAATGTTACTTGTTTTTTCCTCCTTCCTTATTCTCCTACCCCTCATCCAGCCCCACAATAGCTAGTATAGAAAATGTAGAAAGGAGAGGAACGCAGACAGAAAGAAAAATGAGTGGGATATGATGGTTAAGTAGGAGTTGTTTGTCAAAAGCTAAAGCAAAACTTATATAGATTATAAATGGAAATGTACTGATGGAAAACACTAGGTAATTTAAAATTTTAGTTATTTATAGAGAAAGTGATATTTTTCACTTCTCCTTGAATGTGAGAAGTGAAAATTTTATAAAATATACAGGACTTCTCCATCTTCTTTGGTGGAGGATCTGTACTTAATCTAAGAAACCATGAAATAAAGTCTGAGAACTATTTATTTGAGAACATTATCTTTAAGGTCACTTTGAATAAAGAATGTCTGGGCATTTAACAGTACAACTTAAGGTTTAGATTTAGTCAGAATTGGAAGCATCCTAGAATCTTTCATTATCCATGTCTCACCTTTCTCCTGTCATTTTTGTTGTGTTGTTTCAGTCTTAACTAGTTCTTCATGATTCCAATTGGGATTTTCTTGGCAAAGATTCCAGGGTGGGGTTTACCATTTCCTTCTCCAGCTCATTTTACAGATGAGGAACTGAGGCAACTAGAGTTAAATAATTTAGCCAGGGTCACACAGATAGTAAGCGTCTGAGATTAGATTTTGAACTCAGGCTGGGGGTGGTGGGCAGCTAAGTGGCACAGTGGATAGAGCACCAGCCCTGGAGTCAGGAAAACCTGAGTTCAAATCCAACCTCAGACTCTTAATAATTACCTAGCTGTTTGACCTTGGGCATGTCACTTAACCCCTTTTGCCTTAAATTTTAAAAAAATATTTGAACTCAGGAGGATGAGTCTTTCTGACTCTAGGTTTGGCACCATATCCACTGTGTTATCTAGATCTCATCACTTTCCCTCTAATTCCTGCTTTTTTGTCACCATGCACACAATTAATCTATTTGGCACCTCCATTTGTTCATGCAACTAATATTTATTTAGCACTTACCATGGACAAGGGACCATGATGAGGATCCTGGTGGGAACAAAGATAATGACACTTGATCTTACCTTCAAGTTGCTTACAATCTACTTCAGAAAAGTAAGATAAATCCATAAATACTTGTAACCTGAAGTAGAATGAAAATGCCTTCTAAGAGGTACAAAGGGCTAGAAAGATTCCCAAGAGGGAGAAGGAGGGAAGGAGAAGTGAATCAGCATTTGTATAAAACTGACCCTGTTTCAGGTGTTATGCTAAGCCTTTTATACAAATATTATCTCACTTGATTCTTATGACAACCTTGCAAGATAGATGCTATGATTATTTCCATTGTACAGTTGATGAAACTGAGGCAAGAAAAAGTTAAGTGAGCCTTCCATAGTAAGTGTCTGAGACTGGATTTGAATTCAGCTCTTCTTGTCTCTAAGTCATAGTACTAGCTTGCTGCAAAGTCACATCTATCTGGGGGTGGGAGGAGAATCAGCAAAACCTTAACAGAAATGGCATTTGGACTGGATATTGAAGATAGGTAGAATTTTGAACAAATATATATGGGAAGAAGATATTCCAGGTAGAGGGAATAGTATGAGCAAAGGTGCAGAGTCAAACATTTCAGATGTTTGGCAGTTTGGCAGCTGTTTGAAGGTATTTATACTTGAAGATTATAAGACTTCAAAGGTAGATTTAGGCTAAAGCAAGGTTGGGTTTTTAATGTGGGGGTTAAAGAAATTGGACTTTACCAAATAGGGCAAAGAATCCAGAAACCATCTCAACCAGGAAGCACTTAATCTTTTTGCCAAAATTTGTATGCCTTTCATTTATATGGTCCTTCAGGTCTTACAAAATAAACAAACATTATCTCAGAAGAACTTCGTAACTCTGTGAGCTAGATACTATATAGATATTGCAATTCCCATTTTATAAATAAAATGAAGCCTGTAATACTAAATAACTTAACCATAATCATTCAACTAATAAGCAGCTAGAAAAAGGTGGGGGTGAGTAAGGAAATAGAATGATCACAACCATGATAATAATACTTTATATATGTGTGTATGTACACACACACACATATAAAATACTTTCTTTGAAATAATCTTGTATGATAGGTAGTAAAATTAGTGTTCTTGCTCTACAGATTAGGAAATTGAATCTTTTATTCATATATCCTGATAGGATCCTGGCCAACTGTTAGCCAGGTAGCAAAAATCTTCCCCAGTTTATTGTGAGATGACTGAAATGCCATAGTCAGAATTGCTTCCTTTAGCTTAAAACTAATTAAAATACAGATTCCTCTGAGGAGAACATTTTAATCTATCAACAAACATTTAATCTATCAACAAACATCCTAAAGCAACGGGGAGGAAGGGGGCAGAAGAATGAGGATCAGAGAAAGAGCAAATTTTATAGAAAAAGAGGCAAGGTAGTTGGCAAAAAGCAGGGGGCACCTTAGGTGATGTAAAAAAAGATCATATAACTATCAAGATGAACTAGAGATATTGAGACAAGGAGACTAATTTAAACTTGTGAGTATTACCGAGATTTTGTGAAATGAGAAATATGATGGGATAAGGTTCTGAAAGGATCTATTTTGTTAAAAAAAAAACAGAAGTAGCAAATGGTGGGGAGGATGACTGGAGTAGCTTGTATATTAAAAAGGTAAATCCAAGAAAGGAACTGTAGGTATCAGAGGGGAAGTATGTCATAGAACTTTTGGGTGAAGAAAATTGGTGGTAGGAACAGGAACAAATTTGTCTTTAGGATAACTGATAGACTACTTATACAGAAAGAGGAAATTGATGATTTCCACAAACATCACAAACCTGGCAGAGAGGGATGATATCTTAGTATTGGGAGACTTCCATTACGCACACATCTGCTTTAGCACTTTGCCAAAAGTAGACCAATAAATGATTTCATGACTTCCCTTAATATTAATTTCAGTCTTCCAAAAATGGAGGAACCTATGAAGAGAAATTCTATTCTGGGTTTGATTTTTCAAAAATAAGTAGCAACTAGCTGCTAGATGGAAACGATAAAAATCTTGGTGGAAGGGAACTAGCCCATTTTAGAGTTTGTGACAAGAAAGAGGAAAGCTGAAAAAAGGTATGATATGCATTCTAAGTTTGGGAAGAGAATTTGTATGGATTAAAGATTTGTATGGATTAAAATTCAATGAGATGGGGGGGTGCGGCTAGGTGGTGTAGTGGATAAAGCACTGGCCTTGGAGTCAGGAGTACCTGGGTTCAAATCCGGTCTCAGACACTTAATAATTACCTAGCTGTGTGGTCTTGGGCAAGCCACTTAACCCCATTTACCTTGCAAAAACCTAAAAAGAAATTCAATGAGATGTCAGTTTAACACTCAAGAATGAAATCCTGAAAACACAGAGAGAAATTCTGATGAAGAAGAAAAGAAGAGTTGCATCTATAGTGAAATCCCCAGTCAATTTGCAAGGGGAAAAAAGAACACAAAATATAAAGGGAAGAACAAATAATTAAAGATGAAAGCAAAACTGTTGTATAGTCCTAAAAGAATTGTGTCAGGAGAGCTAAAATGAAAAAGGATCTCTTCATACATGTCAGATGCCAGAGAGCTGATCCTCTGGGAAAGATAACAAGAACCATTTTCTGGAGAGTGATGAAACAAAGGACAGTGATTCTGGGAATGACTTCAGGAGCAGAACTCTGGAGGATAGTTGGACTTTGAGGTACTACAAGTCAGATCTGGCCAACAACCATTTGAATATAACTAGAGCTGCTGGGAGAAAGAGCAATACAGCTAAGAGTAACCCTAGAGGGAGCAAACACCAGCTGCTTCCCAGTTGCTGGAAGTTCCTTAAACCCTAGTCTCCATGGGTTTGGGGGAGGGGCTTTGACTTTTGAGGGACCCCAGATAAGTTCTTTTTGTGTACACTAACTTGTCAATAAAACTATTGTATGTTTGGAATGTTTGGAATGGGAGGTGGCAGCTACTCATGGGGAGAGTGCCAGATACTGGCATTCCCAGATCCTTTGGCTGGAAACAAAGTGGCCACAGTATATCTGGACTTTTCATGTCTTATATATCCTCTGACATGAAGATAACAATGAATGAACCCTCCTACTGATATGGAATATGTGGAAAGCCAGTGTGATAACGCAGAATGAGTACTAGATTTGATGATATTAGTTCTAGATTTAGTCCTAAGTTTTTCTATTTTTTACATTTATGACTTAACCTCCTATGCCTCAGTTTCCTCAATTGTAAAATATGGGGGTTGAATTATATATTCTTTAGTACCCCTTTCACTTTAAGAGCCTATGACTTTTATACAGTCAATCTTAGCACGGGATACATTTTATTCAATGTGTGAAATACAACTTCATAAACAGTTGCTTTTCAGTCATGTCTCTTTGTGATCTCATTTGGGGTTTTCTTGACAAAGATACTAAAGTAGTTTGCTATTTCCTTCTTCAGCTCATTTTACATATGAGGAACTGAGGCAAGCAAAGGTTAAGTGTCTGGTTAGCATTACCCAGCTAAGTAAGTGTCTAAAGCCAGATTTGAATTCATGAAAATGAGTCTTCCTGACTCTGTATTTTATCTACTGTTCTGCCTAGCTATCCCATAAAAATAACTTAGATCCCGGAATTATTTCTAGTTCTTCAGCAGCAATAGAAGTGATCTGCAGACCTAATGCTACTGAAGAGAATTTTAAAATAACCACTTGGGGTTCACCTCTATACAATATACTCTAAGAATTCCTTTCTTGCCTTCAACTAAAAGTTCATTATATCAAAAAAAAAGACTAGTTGATCTGTCAGGCCTTACCGAGTACCTTTAGTCCAACTGATTGTAGTACACCTCTAGTTAAGTTGAAGTGGATATATTTATATTCTCCACCTAGTCTGATATTTTTAAAAAATATCCTACCTGCTAGACACTGTGCTAATATTACCCTTATTAATATTATCTCATTTGAAACTCACACGAATTCTGTGGGATAGGAGCTATTATTTATCCCCATATTAGAACTGAGAAACCTGAGGCAGGTTGACTTACCAGGTAGGTACCTTATAGCTAGAGTCTGAAAATATATTTGAATTTAGATCTTTTGAGTCCTTGCCAAACCTCTATCAACTACTTCATCTAGTTCCCTCTGAAGTACTTAGAACACATAGAGATTAATGAAAAAAGTAATTGGCAATTACTACTCGGATGAATTGGTTTAGATGATTGGTTTCTGGCCATGTATTAGCTTTATCAGCCTACAGGAGTTTTTGGTTTGTAGCCAAATGTTGTCATCTGGCAAAATGCCCTCCTCTAAGGTACTGAGGTCTAATCAGGAGGTGCCTAGTATATTATTACAGACTTTTTCAGGGCTTGAGCTAGAGAACTCAACTGTCAGATGGAGCAAAATGTCCCTTTTTTTGTTCAGTCATTTTTTTAGTTGTGTCTGACTCTTTCCAACCTCATTTGAAGTTTTGTTGGCAAAGATACTGGAGTGGTTTGCCATTTCTTTCATTTTACAGATAAGGAAACTGAGCCAAACAGGGTTAAGTGACTTGCCCAGGCTCACAGTTTGAAGTCAGATTTGAACTCAGGAAGATGAATCCTGTTATTCTATCCCTTGAGCCTAGTTGTCTAGAAAGCCCTTACCATATATTATTTGAGAGATCTCAGAAGGGCTTTTTACCTTCACATATTTTCTCTTCTTTCATACCTCCAGCCCTGACTTCTCATTCCTTGTCATCTCAGTTAGTCTTCTTCCTGTCTTTGTCTAGTCAGGTCTTCAAAAAATAACTCCCTAGACAGATACAGTCATCCATATTTAGATAGAAAGGAATGTGAGGTATCCCAGAATGGCGATAACAGGGCAATAAAATACTAGGAATCTGATCGTGTGTAGCTCCATTTCCTACATAAGAGTCCGACTCATGTCTTATCTAATTAAGGGACTATAAGAGTAAGCAGCTGGCAGAAAGCATCTGTTTCAGACTTGGAGTGGAAATCCTATGGGACTTATTTCAGTAATGCCTGTGTATGTACTGACTGTGGGAGCAGACTGAGGGCCTGTATTCTTAGACAAAGGGGAAGACAACAAGTCCAAGGGCAATTTCTACCAAGGAATACCTAGCCTGACATTTTTTTGGGGGGGTGTGCATTATGAAACAATAAAATCTTCAAACCAAAGATCTTAGGTTTATGTGGAGAAGCTGATAGAAAATTCTTTTAATAAAGTAAACTGGCTCAGATGATGTAATATAATCTTAAAAGAACATTTCTAGTGAGGAATTCAATGAATTTGTTGCCTTCTCCAATCATGGGGCTGGTGTACAATGGATATGGTAGGGGCTTTATCTTTGTGATTTTATATTCTTACAGAAATGGGATTTCTTTCATTCTACTTTGCAGAAACATAACCCCACCCTTTTCCCTGCTACAGATGTGAAGTAAATGAAGTCTGCCTTTTGTAAATTCCCATATTCTCTTTCAATAACCACCCCCCTTTCCCTTCCCCACCTCTCCCAAACATTTTCCTTCATTTGTCCCCCTTCTAGCCATGATTTTTTGCTATAGTTTTCCATCCAGTATAGTTTTTTTTTTAACAGAATCACTTCCCTCACATGGTACCACTTCCAATGATCCCTTTTCTCTCCCATTCATAAAATTAATATATTAGAGTTGAAATTGACCTTGGAAACCATTTAGTGCAGGGGAAAGTACACTGATTTCCTCTGTAACAACGTCTGGGGTTCAAAACCCCACCTTTGATGTTTACATGTGTGACCTTGGACAAATCATTTGACTTCCTCTTGATTCAGCTTCAACTTCTGAAAAACAAGGGGTTTTGATGAGAGAATTTCTGGGGTTCAACTCCAGCTCAGTCATCTAAGTCAACCCCTTCATCTCCTTAATATATTAGGCATGTAGATATACTCCTCACCTCCTTATGCTTGGGAATATGTCAGGGCATATGTTCAAGAAAAGATCTGCTTTCTAACATAAGTGGGAAAATATGAACCTTAAGATCCTGAGCTACATAAGATTTAAAGAGATGCCAAGGATATGTGGGTAAATGGTTAACAACTGGCTCTTTGAAAAAGCAAACCAAAAAAAATCAAATGTCCTCATGATACACTTTTAAGTTTACTTTGAAATTGATAACATTTTCTCTACTGTTTTCTTAAGTTCAGACAATCAAAAACTCTAAATAAAGCAAGTTCCAAAAAACAGTATTTGTAGATTTCCAAGATGAAGATGCTCTCATTTAAAATTTAACAGATGACTCTTGAGAGTAAGAGTTGGCTCCAGAACACTCTTGGTTTTCTAGGGAACCAGATACATTTAGGAACTGGAACATACTTGACAGACCTGTTAAAATGTCCACAAATCCTTTTGATGGCAACAAGAAAATTGGTAGACCTTACTCTTTGTTGGAATTAGAGAGACTAAAGTAGTAGTGAACCTTATTCACCAAGGAATAGCTCAGATCTGTTTCATCCCTGGGACTGTGAATCATCCATAGGGAACATAAGACTCAACAGAAGGAAAAGTTGCTTATAACTTTCCTACAAATTGAGAAATAAACCTGTTCAGTACTTTTTGTCATACTAGAGATAAAAAAACAAAACAAAAACAACTTGCCATACATTTGAGATCTTGTTAGCTTGAGTGCATAAAAGGGAGCTGAGGGACATTTTTGGAAGAGCAAAACTAATCAGAAAATGACTTCCCTGGATTTTCCCTAGATGGGAGAATGGGGTTATAGAGATTTTTGTCAAACCCTGACATTTCTAGGCTTTTTTTTTTGAGGAGCACAAGAAGCCAAAAAGATTTTGTGAGAGATACTTTAAAATGTATCCAAGTTATTGTCAGATGCTGGGACACAAGGAATCCATGGATCACACAGATGAAGAAACTGAGACTCAACGAGCTTAATGACTTGTCCAATGCAAAAAAATTAGTGCAAATGTCCATAGATTGCTTTGCATTTTTGACCTGCAGGATATTCAGAATATAGAATTATGACTTACTTAAAATCTTTTGATTTTCATGTAATTTGCTACTTACAAAATATGTTTAAATGTACTTTGTCTTCCATTTGAATTGTTTTTGTAAATGTAATACCTATCCTAAGCCTATTGAGAATCACCTGCAAGCAAAATAAAAAGTTTTATTCATTTTTAAAAGCTATCATTCTCAATGCTACTCTCTCACAAAAATTCCTCTAATAAAAAAATAAGTAAAATAAACCAACACTGACATGTCTAATAGTGTATAACTTATTTTGTATCTGTAGTCTCTCCCTTCTCTACAGGTAAAATGGAGGGAGATATGCTTCATCATTGCCCTCTGTAGTCAAAATTGGTCATTACATTGATCTGATTTCTGTTTTTTCCTGAAATTTTGTTTTCTTTTTATTATTATTATTATATTATTATTTTGTGTTTATCATTCTCTTAATTTTACTTTTTTCACTCTGCTTAAATCTATACTAGACTTCCAAAATGTTGCTAATTCTTTATATTCATAATCTTTTATTTACAATCCCCCCTTTTATCTATATATCATAATTTATTCAGTCATATGTCAATCTATGGGACCTGACTTTGTTTCCAGTTTGCTGTTGGCTGTCCTTTGATTTTGAGGAAGATCAATGACATCACACAGTTGGAGTCAGGCTATCCAGAAGGCACTATCACAGATCAGGTTCAAATAGCCTGTTAGAACATTTAGAGAGGAAGTTGCTCTGGATTTGAGCAGCTATTTCCTTTGTTTCTAGATTCTGCTTTATTCATGGAAAATAGCCCTTTCTTTGATGTCAGCACACCATGTTGGGCAGTCCTGTGCCATCGTTTCCCATGGCCCATAGTCAATACTAAAGTTCTTCAGAGATACCTTGAGAATATCCTTATACTGCTTCTTCTGACCACCATGTGAATGTATACCACATGCAAGATCTCTGCAAAATAGCCTTTTGGGTGAGTGTGTATTTGGCATTCAAACTATGTGACCAATCCAACAAAATTGTTCTCCTTGCAAAAGAGTTTGAATACTTGATAGTTCAGTCTTAGAGAGGACCTCATTGTCCAGTGCCTTATCTAGCCAGGTGATTTTCAGAATCTTCTTAAGACAGTTCTAATGGAAGATATTCAGTTTCCTGGCATGGAGCTGGTAAACTGTTCAGGTAACACAGCAATGCAGCATGCTGTAGACCTTTACTTCAGTGTGTTATCTCTTCTTTCCTACACTTTCTTTTGGGGCCTTCCAGAGGTGCATCATCAACCTCATCATCTATGGACAATCCTGGAGAGTATTCAGTTAAGGCAAGTGAATTTACCCACAACAATGAAAATTGTTTCATTTCCTGTGACCAACGGTTCTATTGCTCTTATGGAAGTTGCCTGAAACCTTCCAGATTCTATGACTAAGAGGAAGCCATCTCCCAGGAACTTATGGATGCCTCCATTGTCTATCTGTTTCCTATTTGCTGCTACCTTTACTATCACTTTACTGCCTTAATATAAAGGATTGATGTCTTCATGTATGACCTGATGGAAAAAAAAGTAAAATCTTGCATCTAAAATCAGAAAATTTCAATTCAATACCTACTACTTTTGTCACTGGGACAGATTAGGGAAGGGGAGAGATTTTGGAACTCAAAATTAAAATATGAATGTTAAAAATAAATAATTCTAAAAAGAGGAATATTGATAGAAAGCAGAGTAAAAACTAGGAGAAAACAATAGGCTGTTTTTTTCAAGTTGTGAAATAAAATTCCTAAAACATTAAACAGGCAAACAAACAAGAATAAGGAGCATTCTTCAGTTTATATGAACAGGCAGAATGTAAACAGGCAATACTCAAATAAAAGACATCCAGTTAGGCTCTTGATTGATATATAAAAAGATGTTCCAAATACATAATAATTAGAAAATAGTAAATTAAATAAACTCTTCAATACCAACTCATACTTATCAGATATGACAAAAAAATAAAAATAACATTTTGTATGAAAAACATAGACATTTATTCATTATTGATAGTACTGTAAAATGTCAGAGCCATTCTGGAAAACAATTTGGAACTATTCCCCCAAAAGTCACTAAACTGTGAAGATACCATTTCACCTAGTAATACCTTTACTACATCTACACTACAAAAAGACCAACAAAAGAAGAAAAATACCATGTGTATAAAAATATTTATAGTAGTTCTTTTTTTGTGGTGGTAAAGAACTGGAAAGTCAGGGGATGTCCCTCAGTTGGGAAATGTCTGAATAAATTATGGTATATGAATGTGTAACAGTGACTACCCAGTCACCCCACTTCCTGAAAACCAGATGGATTACATTTCCCCTCTCCCTCAGGGTTCTCTGGTACCCTTAATTGGGGTTGGGGAGAAGGGGAATGTCTAGTCTCTTGTTGCCTCCAGCTCCCACTTGTGCCTACTGTGTTTTAAGGATCCCCAGCACCTCAGTTCCAGTCAGATTAGCTTTCTTAAAAGAATATTTATTTAAAAAAATATAGTAGGAACAAACATACAAACATTTCCCCCTCCCCAGCACCTGGGGCCTCGTGAGATTTCCTTGCGCCACTTCAATTTTGGGGCTGGGGATTAGGTTTACCCCTTAACTCAGTTTCCATACAGCACAGTACCACCAAGTTCCTATCCCCAAATCTTCTCTGTCCTGGAATCATGAGTACCCTGACTTCTCAGGGATTCCCTTATGGTCTGGTTGCAACATCCAGTCTGAAATCCTGCCTCCAAGGTTGCACTGACTCAAGTCTGATTTCATCTCCCTTGCTGGAATTGAAAGGGACAAAAATTAAAGAAATCAAAACTCCAAGCCAGATTCTTGGAGCCACAAGTCTAAAGGAGAGAAGGTAGATTTCTGATTACCTCAATTCATGGTACTTTTGAAATAGGTGAACAGGACTTTCATTCCTTTAGACCCAGTTGATCATATTAAAGGTACAGCCTGTTCTGGTTACACAGTCAATGCAGAAAGTTTGTTTCTGCTCTTCCAAAGACATGGGAAATACAGAAGGTTTTCTCTCAAAAGTGGGTTGCTTTAGCTTAGATGAACTGTGAATGTATAAAGCCTTATTACAAATGTAATGGGATAATATTGGACTATAAGAAATAATGAAAGGGATGAAATCAGAGAAACCTAGGAAAAACTGTACAAATTGTAGCAGAGTAAAGTGAATAGAACCAGGAAGATAATTCATATGTTAGCAGCAATTCTGGAAAGATGTGCAACTTTGTAAGACTATGAATCTCTGATCAATGTAAGAATTTCAGAGGACTGATGATGAACTAGGTTCTCTACCTCCTAAAAGAGAGGTGATAGATTTAGAATGCATATATATATATATATATATATATATATATATGTATATTTGGACATAAGAAATAGGATATATTTATTTATATATTAAGGTATATAGATGTAGTCAAGGTATAATTAGATAATATGTATATTTATTTGGTTATTTGGACATAAATAATATGGATACTTATTTTGCCTGACTTTGCATATTTGTTACAAGAGGTTTTTTCTTTTTTTTTCTTCTAATAGTGGGATAGGAGGAGGAAGAGAAAATAAATTCTTGTTAATTGAAGAATGAAATAAGGTAAAAATATATGTGTGTATGTATCACTTGCAATATAACTAGTGTTGGAGTTATCCTCCTATTAAAAATAAGCTCTTTGAGGGCAAGGATTATAACTTGCTTTTAGATTTTCCCAAGTACCTGCCAAGAATTTTTACTTTATAAACATTTTTGTATCATATTTTAAATATCTATATATTACAGCATTAGGTGAAATTTCAGTTAGAAATTGTATCCTTCCTTAAGGAGTCGACAAAATTGTAAGATAATCTTGTAAGCAAGTTTTTGAAATGTAGTTATACACAAAATTCTTACAATACACTTTTGGGGGGAACATCATCCAAAGTTAGGGCAAGTTTACTCTGGAAAAGATTTAAGAATGAAGTACAATTTGAACTCTATAACTAAGAAAATTGAAGATTTGATTTGGTGAAGAAGATGTGAAGGATAGGTATCTCAGGTAGGAATAATAATACGTGAAGGTGAAGGCACAGAGATCTAAAAGAATAGGGTATGTTTGATCATACTTATAGAGCTTAGTTTCATCAACTTATAGAGCTGCCTCAAGTTTGTATCTTTTATTGCTTCACCAAAATATCTCCACATATTTTTATTAAAGTCCTTTACTTGGTTTCCATGCAAGGCAGACTCTTGACCTGGGTGTGGATATTACCTTTGTCCTATGTGACCCAATGTCCCCCATGCAAAGATGCACGGAACAAGTTCCTTCTTGGGTTTTGTTCCAGGAAAGTTTGTCTCTGGAGACAAATGTCTGTTTTCTTCTCTAAGACAATGATGGAATCTGACGTGCTTCCCTTTGCCTTAGCTGCCAAGAAAGTTAGAGCTAAATTCACTGTAAGAAACTTAACATAAAGCAAATCCAGTGATTGATTGTAATAATTATTAAACAGTTTATCTAAGAAATGTAGTCACGTATTTCCACTACTCTTTTTATGCATAATTATATTTTAGATCCACAGAATATCAGTTATTAAATCTGCTTGCTCATGTATATGAACCGAAATCATAGTGGAGGTAGCACTTGTCATTTCAAGTACTTGCTTACATTACTATCACAAATGGGGTGACAAGATTTACTCCATGCTTATTCATATTAGGAAGACAACCACATTTACCTACTGACTTGTGCTTTGAAATAATAGAAACGACAGAGAGATTATTAACCATGTGTCTCATTTAAAGAAAAGGCTGAGAGAGGCTTATGGTCTAGCCATGATCTCAAATCAGAAAAAAAAATCCAGTAGAAATAAACAGCTTGACAGTGCCCAACTCTGGTTTCAAGATCTTTATACAGAAAACAGAGTTCTGACTAGGAACTATGCCCTACTATATTGTAGAGAAACTGGGCAACTGACCAATTTACAAAGTGATACCAAAGAATGGTTAAGGTCCTACAAAGACAATACACTGGAATCATCTATTGCCTATTAGTAAGTTAATTGAATTTCTTCATGAGCTGTTAAGGTTCATGGACAGATAGTTAGATTCAGAAAAAAGGAGCACATATTATCAAAAGACCGACAGAGTCAGATACTTCAGAAAGTGACAAAACTGATGAGGATGAAATCATGTATTCTTACATTAATGCAACCAAATATATCACACTTAAAGAAAAACAGTAATTCAGATGATGAGAGAGGATTAACTATTCCATTTAATCTTAATACACCAAATGTAAGGAGTGAATATGGTGAACCTATTGGGAACTATAATAGTCTTCTAGAGGCAACTTATAGAGTTACCATAGCAGGATACTCAGAATCATTTAGAAACTCATGGTAAAGGAGTCTGGACTAATAAAATGGTCATTCAATTTAACATGAAAACTACCAGGAAAATTGTAGAGGTGATTACTCATATAATCAAATATGATTCTTAATGAAGTATATGCTTTGTTTATAATTACAGTTCTGTTTTATATCATTCATTATTGCTATTAACATTTTTACAATTTATAAAATGTTGATATAGTTGCTGTTCTGTCATTTTAATCATGTATTATATGTAGACATATATATGTATAGGGGATGCTTTACATAGTCTATGTGAGCCGTATTTTATACATTTAGTTGTTTACTTACTATACCATTGTTTATAAATATTTGTTGATGAAGGAAGAAAATTTTGATTCAAATTGAACTAGTTTCAATGTTATCTTTGTAAAATATATGAAATATCATTGTGGTGTTTGCAGATACCCTACTATCCTGATTTCTCCTAAATTATTTTTAGGATTTGCACATTTTTCACTGGGAGGAGGTTGAAAGAAGTGTCCCTTTAAGATTTGAACAATTTAAAAACACTGAAAGTTCTGCGGAAACCTCTGAGAAAGCAAACTCTTAGAAAAGACAGAGTTTAGTCCCTAACAGGAAAAGGTCTTACTGAACGCAAAGAGAGAGCTAAAGTATATTGATTCATAGGGGCAATTTGCATATGACTATTAAAAACCTTTGGGGGCAGAAAAGAGGTACATTGTATAGAGCACCGGCCTTGGAGTCAGAAGGACCTGAGTTAAAATCTGGCCTCAGACACTTAATAATTACCTAGCTGTGTGACCTTGAGCAAGCCACTTAACACCTTTGCCTTGCCAAAAAAAAACTTTGAAGATGTTTAGTTGGGAAACTCTAATATAATGAATTTTGGTAACTAAGGGACCATCGATTAATCATGGTGTGATCTGCCAAAAATGATATTTTGATTTCTTTTCCTAAGATAGGTGTTACTTTCCACTGGAATACTCTACAGGGGTGCAGAACAGGGGAAGGCAAAAGAATCTAGGGAAGGAGAAGAAAACAGAAGTAAGGCAAAGACTGGCTGATGTTGCTTGAAAGGATCTAAACTCAGTTGAGTTTATGAAGAGGAGGACAAATCAATAAACATGCAAAGAATTTCCTTGTTTATATTGTTTATGATATATTAGTATTTTTCTTAAATACCTGTTTACCACCTTTTTCAGCCATTTGTAATCACTTACTTGTCTGTACCTGGGACTAGGAGAAAGTCTATAAAAGGTCTGGTTATGTCAGAATCTAACCTACTCTGGGCTGTTGTCGAAGTCTTATCAATGTTGCTTCAACTCTTGTTTTTGTTCCGTTCCTTTGATTCCTACTTATTTTTTAATACCCAGTTATCTTACTGGATTTATCCTTTGAAATCTGTGCTTTCTGGATCCTGCTTGTTGGTCTTCATTGGTAGCTGGACTTCTGATCAGAAGAGATAAAGTAGAGGGAAGGAAAGTACTGGACTTGAAGTTAAAAGACCAAACTATAGTTTTGACTCTGGTACTTGCCAGCCATGTGGCTCTGGGAATGTCCCTTTTCCTTCAGGAGCTTCAGTCTCCTTAAAATAGGGGTAACGACATTATTACATATTTAATCGTTTATTCTAGTCTATCATATATAACATATTGCTGTAGTATATGGAGGGAAGCCTTGGAATCAGGAAGGCCAGGTTCAAATTTTGCCTTTGACAATTTGACTATTTGAATAGGGGCAGATAGTGTCCTATTAACTTCAAAGTGCCCTAACCAATTCTCTGTACCAGTAGTTAGAAGACTATGGTCTGTGTGTCAAGTGTGGATGGTCTCCTGATTTGCTATAACCCAGGAGCTTTTTACATTGGTAAATAAAATTTTATTTTATTTGAAAATGTAAAACCCATTCTTAATCTACTGTACAAAAACAGAGCAGAATCATATACTAGCTCCTGCTCTAGACTATGAATCTCAGATGAAATGCTAATCTATATTGGTAGAAGGAATTTCCTCATAAGTGAGTTCCCTATGCTAAGGAAATCATAAGTCTAGAATTACATGGACATATAAAAATTTTAGTGAAATTTTGAGCTATTAAAGCCAAAGTTATTGCACAATTCCACATCCAGAAATCATCCCTCTAGCTTCTAGTTACTAAAACTTAAAACTGCACAAGAATGACACATATATAATATATAATTGTCATATATTATTTATCTATTTTATTTAATCTTCTTTATAGAATCATCATTTCATAATGGTCAATTGCAAAAAATATATAAATGGCAACTATTATTACTATTATTTCATTTGCCTCATTCTATTTCCTAGTTATCTGGAAGTATCCTTTTTGTAACTATTTGAATGATTTTAAAATGCACTTCAGCTATACATGGCCAACAGTTTTCCAGGGACTTTCTTTTACTCTATTTATCCTTTTTAAAAAAAAATTCCCCATTCTATACTCTCTAGTCTTATCCTGGTCCTAACTGTTACCATTCACCAGGTTCGCTGCTATCTTGATATTAATATGAAATGAACAGCTTCAAAAACAGCTTACTCTCTCTAGTCCAGTAGTACTTTGCCATTCAATAGTGGTTTGTACAATGAAAGACTTTTCTGAGTGTCTTTTTGAGTGAGAAAAGACTGTTTAACATTAAAAATTTTCACAAAAATCCCAGCTGATGATAGTAGTCAAAATGATAATGCTTGGCATGCATGTGGATTCATGGACTTATGGTTTTTACTGTGGGAACCTGTAAATGGAATAACTGAATGTGTAGAGCCTTGGGCCTGAAGTCAGGAGGACCTGAGTTCAAATCCAGCTCAGACACTTACTAGCTGTGTGACCTTGGACTAGTCACCTAACCCTGAGTGCCTCACATCCAGGGCCATCTCCAGTCATCCTGATCCATATCTGGTCACTGGACTCAGAAGACTCAGGAGGAGAAAGTAAGGCTGGTGACTCAGCACAGTCTCCCCCTCACTCCAATCTAATTCATATGCTTGTCATGGCATTGTCTCCCTGATATCATGGTCTTCTTTGAGAACAAAGGACAAACATCAATCCTGGAAAGTTTGAATGAAGAGTCCCATAGTGATATTAATTAAGAAAACTTGTTATCACTCACAAGAGGAAGAGAACAGATGTCAACAGTATGTTATGTGACTCCTATTGCCCTCAGCTGAAGCCAGCACAAACTGGGGTGTCTCCCAGGTGTGGAAACATGCATCAGAATTGGTACTTTGATCAAAGACCCAGAGCTCCTAGAGGTTCAAAATTATATAGTTTCAGATAAAGTTATCATGAGACCACTAGGAGACTGCCCTGATGGTCATAGGAATATACCTGGGACCAGTGAAATGAAGGTATTTTTGAAATCATCTAGGGAAAGATTCAGGAATGATGTATAGGTATGGAGGCAACTGTATCATCCAGTAAGAGGCTGTTGGAAGGTGGGGATGGGTGAGGTATTGTTCAATCTCTGATGAGCTGTAGCCATACCAATCAAATTAATTTTTACTGTTCACAGAACCACTGGATTTAAATATATCTAAGAATCTTTCTAGCTCTCATAATCTTTAATGCTATGAATTTAGAAGCTTCTGTTGCAATTAGGAATTCTTATACCTGGAGCAAATTCAGTTGGTGGGGAAGATTTATAGAGCTATATATAGATGTAACTGCAGACAAGAGAAGGTTTTCTCCCCAAAAGTCTCTAGTCATATCCTGAAGGCTTGGATGATGGTCCCCAATCCCTAGAAGACGTAGAGGAGTATGCCAGCTAAGAAAATTAGTTCTAGAAAAATAAGTCATAGAAAAGTCTCCTTGGGATAGAGAACAGGGACGGTCAGTCAGGGCACCCTATTGGAAGAAAATATAGTACCCTGCTATAAATCCCAAATGCTGTGACCCTAGTTTACAGCTGTGCAAGATACTAGTAGCAATCAGGGCCAGAAGGATTCATTTGGGCAATATTTATTAAGTACACTCTGTGAGCTCTTAAAAGAATCCCTATACCAGATATGATACATGAGAATATTTTTAAATAGATTTTTATTGATATCTTTTTGTTTTTGTTTCCTTAATTTTTCCCATGGAAGTAATTTTTAGAAGATTTATTTGATGAAAGAAACATTTAGAGAATCAGTTCACAAACATCTATTTGGGTTTATTTTTTTTTCATTGCCTATATCACCAGGAACAAGAAAAGGACTAGTTTTGCATTATTGTTTTTATGTCATTCTGTCTTAAAAAACATTTGAAAAACTGCTTTTGAGAATGCCCCATTATCATATTTTGAAGACTGTTTTTGAAAAGAAATCAAATTTGGACAGTCCCCGGGAATATCATAAGCTAGAGAGAAGTCTGGGAGATGAATCAAATCCTGGCTCTGTCACTTGTTAACCTGCATGACCTTGGACAGGTAAGTCCCCTATTATTTTTGATAGCTTTGTTTCCTCAGCTGAGTGAGGGGGGACTGGGATCTTTGATGTGTGTCATTTCAGTTCTGAGTCCTATGATTCTTTCCAGCTTATTCCTGAGAGATTCTCCAATCACTTTTCAAAAAGAGAAAATGATATTTAACAGATTGTCTGTATTTTATAGTAACACATTAAGAGCACATGTAACTAGTGATCTTAGGGGTCAGCAAGTCTAACCCCCTCCTTTTATAGGGAAACTGACACACAGAACTGGTGACTTGCCTAAAGTCATAGTATAAATAGAAGAGAAAGGATTTGAACTCGGGTCCTTTTACTTCATATCCAGAACTCTTTTTACTATACCTATTAAATATGGAGACAACTATACTCACAAAACCATTAGGCTTCTTTCCTTCACATACACATATCATCCTAAGTGAAATTTAGGAATATCTACTCTAGTCTTTGCCCTAGAATAAAAGAATTCTAGACAGTTGACCTGACTTCAGTTAAGAATTAATGAAGAATAGTCAACCATATAGTAAGCTTGTAAATAAGTTTTTATTTTCAAATTTCAGAAAAGGAACAAATCAACAAACAATGATAAAAATAGCCAAATGTCAAAAAAGATGAATAAATAAATGTCATTGATTCCAGCAAATCTTTTGAGTAGGCATTGTTCAGTTTTGTTTCTGTCAGAGGGTTGTACAAATAGGACTGAATATGTTGCCCAGGAGGTTGAAATGAGTAATCCAAGCAATGCCTTTGGCTTCCTTTGTTCCCAGTTTGGCCACAGAGTCAATGGAATATCACAGACTTGGAACTATAAGTGACCTTTACAAGGCAAGCAACAGCTCTCAGTTCTGTCACACACATTCATTTGACTACTAAGCTATTTCAGTCCCTTCATGCCTGGACTATTGCAATGGCCTTCTTCCTAGATGGATTTCTAACTTCCATTCTCTTCCCCAACTCCAATCATCTTCCACATAGTCAGCAAAAACAAAAACAAAATAAAAGCTACCAAAAACACAACCTAGCCATGTCATTTCCCTGCTCAAAAAACTTAGTTACAAGAATATTTATAGCAGTTCTTTTTATGGTGGCAAAGAGATGAAGATTTTGGAAATGCCCATCAATTGGGGAATAGCTGAACAAAGGTGGTATATGATTGCAATGGAATACTACTATGCTGTTAAAAATGACAAAGAGGATGTTTCAGAAAAATTTGGGAAAACTGTTATGAACTGATGTGGAATGAGTGAGCAGAACTAGGGGAACATTTACACAATAGTGGCAATATTTTAATGATTATCAATTGTGAAAGACTTAGTTACTCTTACTGATATAATGATTCCTGACAATTCCAAAGAAATAATGTGAAAAATTCTGATTACCTCCAGAGAGAGAACAACTGAACTCTGAGTATAGATTGAAGCTTATTTTTTCACTTTGTTTTTCTTTCTATTTTGTTTTTTTTTATCAATGTAACTTATCAAGAAAAATATTTTGGAAGATGTCATATAAAATTAACATCTCATTTACTTTCTCAATAAGAGAACAAGAGAGAGGGAAAGAATATCAAAATCAACTTTTTAACAAAATGAATACTAAAAAAAAGAACAACCTCCTCCACCACCTCTACCAAATTTCCACTAATATCCTTTAGACTAAAGTTCAAACTCTTAGAATTTAAGATCCATCAAAATCTGATTTCATCCTACCTTTTTAGGTTGGTTATGCATTGCTCCCCTTCATGTACTTTACATTTTAATCAGTATTCCTCAACTCAGCACTCCATCTGCCACCTCTTAGCCTATGCACAGACTATCTTCTCATGCCTGGAAGAAATTTCCTACCAAACCCTGACTCATAGAATCCCTAACTTCTCTCAAGAATTTATTCATATGCCATTTCCCATGGGAAACCTTTCCTGCTCTCCTTGTTTTCTGTGCTCCTTCTCCCCGTCCTCCTAAAATGATGAACATCATTATCTATTTACCACATGTATCAGCTAGTAGAAGTCAGCTTGTGAGCAAGTTTTCATTTTGTCCTTATTTAGTTTCAAAAAAAAGTCATCATGAGATCACCAGGAGACTTCCATGATAGTCATAGGAATATACCTGGGACCAGCTAGGTGGTGAAATGGATGAACTGGGATCAGGAAGACTTC
This sequence comes from Macrotis lagotis, assembly GCF_037893015.1. Lineage (NCBI taxonomy): Eukaryota > Metazoa > Chordata > Mammalia > Peramelemorphia > Peramelidae > Macrotis > Macrotis lagotis. The sequence continues at coordinate 821,220,615 of NC_133658.1, read as the reverse complement.
CTGAATTCAAATTTGATCTCAGACTCTTACTAATTATGTGATCCTGGGCAAGTCACTTAACCCTATTTGCTTCAGTTTCATCTGTAAAATGAGCTAGAGAAGGAAAGAGTAAACCACTTTAAGTATCTTTGCCAAGAAAAACCGAAATGGGGTTATGAAAAGCAGGATGACTGAAACCACTCAACAACAACTTTGTAGCTCTAATAACTCTTAGCAGAGCTTTAATACTTAAATTCTTCTTGGATTTGGTTAGGCTGAATTGCCTATATTTACACTGCTAAGTAGCAGAGTTGATATTTGTGTCCAGATTGTCTGATTCTAATTTCACTGCTTTTTCCACTAAAACATGTTGCCTAAGTTTCATGTCTTGTTTTTCCCTCCTCCTTTGATTAAAGATATACTAATGTTTTCATATTCTTGGATCCATTTTAATCAATAAACTCATGCTCAACTTCAAGGCTGTGATAGTCTGGAAAAAAAAGCAACCAACCACCAGTTTCCCAGGTTTAGTATAGCTAGATGAGAGATTTAGTAAGTATTTATTTGTACCAGAAACTCTGCTAAGGTTTGAGAATAAGATTAAAAGCAAATAAAACAGTACCTACTCTTAAGGCATCTTATGACCTAATGGCAGATGGCAATGAGTGGAGTACTGGAAGAGGGATAGTTGATTAATAAGACTACATGGAGGAGAGCAGACAGGAGGTGGTGGAAAGACCTGGACCAGGCAAGTTTAGACCAAAGCTCACCTACCAGAGCCAGGGACCTATGGCCAGAGTCTAAGTTATCAATGGGAAAGAAGTGGGGTGATGGTAAGAGAGCTTTTCTTGGTACCCCAAATAGATCACTTCCCATGACACTGCCCTGTTCAACAAACATTGGTTTAAAAAAATCTAAAATTAGATATAAAGTTTTCTTATTGTTTAAGTTCTTCTCAACCTGGACCCTATATATATTTCCAGCTTTTATATATCCTGTTTTTCTACATGTCCTCTATGATCCAGCTACTGTAGCCTATTTGTAGTTCTTCACATTTGTCACTCTATCTCCTGATTTTGTGTCCATCCTAGAGATCTCTGCCTTTTGCTTCCTTGGCTTTCTTCAAGATTCAACTCAAACTGCTTCATTTAGAAGAAGACTTTCTCAGTCCTCCTGGTTCTTAATGCCTAATTTTTCAGAATTCCTTTGTCAAAATGTTTTGGAGATATCCTATTTCCAGAGCTAAGACCCAGAAAACAGGCTGTGCCCTAAGCTCAGCATAACAAAAGTCCTTTGTGCTCTAGATGACCATACCGTTGTTCAAGTGTATTGCTTGGACCAGTACCAGGTGATCACTGAGTGATTTAGCTCCCCCTATTTTCCAGAACCATCCAACACATGTTCACAATCCCAGATCTTGTAACTGCCAGTACAGTACTCCTGTTACCATCACAGATCTCTGATTCTGTACCCCCAGAGAGTAATCACAATACCCAAGACTTGAAACAGTGACTGTTCCCACAGATCCAGAATCCTGTGTTGTCCCAAGAAATACCAACTGAGAGAACTTAGGTCTCAAGATCTAAGAATGATTGTGCTGTGGTCCAATCCCTTTTATGTCTATAAATGACCCCTGTATCATCAGTATTAAACTCTCCTTTTTTTTTTTAGGTTTTTGCAAGGCAAATGGGGTTAAGTGGCTTGCCCAAGGCCACACAGCTAGGTAATTATTAAGTGTCTAAGACCGGATTTGAACCCAGGTACTCCTGACTCCAAGGCTGGTGCTTTATCCACTACGCCACCTAGCCTCCCCTTAAACTCTCCTTCTTAGGAGGGTAGGGTAGGGGTTTCCATTGGCAAACCTCATTTTCCTCACTCTGAAATTAACTGTCATTTTCTGTCTTGACGTTTCTATCTCTGACCTGTTCTGGATCAGCTCCAGCCAAACACAGGCTAGAGGTTAGTACCCGTCTAGTTGACACTTTCTTCTAATCTCTCTCTCTCTCTCTCTCTCTCTCTCTCTCTCTCTCTCTCTCTCTCTCTCTCTCTCTCTATCTGTCTCTATGTCAGTCTTTCTGTGTGTGTGTGTGTGTGTGTGTGTGTGTGTGTGTGTGTGTATGTTTGGTTCTCTCTGGCTCCCTGACTCTCTTTTGCCATTCCTTCCCTCCCTCCCTTCTTTTTGTTTTTGTTTTTCTTTCTCTCCCTCCTTCCCTCCATCTCCCTCATTCTTTCTCTCTCTCCCTGTCACTTTTACCTTCTTTCTGTGTATATTTATATATGTATATATATGTGTGTGTGTATACCTTATAAATACCAGTTTTCCATGACTCCCTCTTTGAATGAACATTCTTTTTTAAAAAGTTTTTCCAATTACATGTTATGAAAGTTTTTCCAACATTCATCCACATGCATATTTATAAGTTACCTAATTTTCTTCCAACCTCCCTTCCAACCCCCCTCCCCTCAGCAGCAAACATTTGTATTTAACATGTTTACATATTAGTCACTTTATGTATGAGGAATTAGGACTAAGGGAACAGAAAGAAAATCACTGGATAGGAAGGAAAAACAAGAGAAAAATTTAAAAAGTGAACATGGTGTTCATTCAGATTTTATAGTTTGGGGTTTTTTTGGTTTTATTTTGTTTTGTTTTTTTCTTCTGGATATGGATAGTGTAGTCCATAATGGGTTTCCCAGGATTGTCCTAGCTCTCTGAACTGCTGAGATGAGCTGCATCTATCAAAGCTAATCACCTCACAATGTTGTTGTTAATGAGTACAGTAGTTCTCTTGGTTTTTCTTCCTTACCTCAGCATCAGTTCCTGCAGTTCTGAGAATATATACTCTTTAAGAGAGTAGTAATTTTTGCCCATTTTGGCATCCCCAGATCTTAATAAATCCTTGTGATTAACTGACTTTACCCAAAATTCAGTTTCTACAACTGTAAAATGAAGGGTTTAGACTAGATGGTCTTAAAGTCCCTTCTAGTTCTCATTCCTATGATCCTGATGGAGGACTTTCTCAGTTTATGATCATCAGCAACATTTATAAATCCATCTTTGAAAATAAGTACATTGAGTCAGTTTGGAAAGTTTTATCAGTACAATTTCTATTTAAATAGGTTTGAATGCCTCTACCTTTTATCTGCAAGTATATGCCCTGGTTCCAATTTGAATTCCTTTATCTGTTCTGATGTTACAAGATATGTTATAGACTTACTAGAAGCAGGGGACAGGGATTTCTAGGAATCCTGAAACACAGAATTTGGAAACAAAATTTAAGTAATAGATTAAATAATTACTGAAAGTTTATCAAGACAGGGGCAGCTAGGTGGTGCAATGGATAGAGCACTGATCCTGGAGTCAGGAGGATCTGAGTTCAAATCCAGTCTCAGATACTTAATACTTAACTGTGTGGCCTTGGTTAAGTCACTTAACCCCATTGCCTTGTCAAAAAAAAAAAAAGAAAGTTTATCAAGAAATGGAAAAATGATTGCTATTGTTCAGTCATATTCAGTTCTTCATGATCCTTATGTGGGGTTTTCTTGGCAAAGATATTGGTGTGGTTTCCCAGTTCCTTCTCTATTGGATTAAGGCAAACAGGTTTAAGTGGCTTGCCCAAGAAGACACAACTAGTGTTTAAGGCCAGATTTGAACTCATTTCCTAACTTCAGACTTGGAAATCTATCCATTGCACCATTGTCTCAAACATATGACTTGAAACATCCAATGATTCTTCAATGTTTCTAGTCATTATGAGAAGAATAAGCAGACTTTTGTTCAAGCTTCTTCTTTGCTCCTGTCTCTCTCATATTGGTACTATCAGTTTTGGAGACCATTCTAGTATTACTTTTCTGCATCCACACAGTGCTTGATCTGCTTTGGTCCTCCCTTTCTGGAAGTCTGTATCATTATTAAGAAAATGGTTTGCAGTTGGGAAGATTTGACTTCAATTTTGCCTTTGATGCTTACTGAACATTTAAGTCATTTAAACTCTTAATTTAAATTTCTTCTGGAAATTGGAGATAATATCTGTGAAATGCTTTACAAGCCTTAAAACAAGTATCAATGTTAATACAATTATTCCTGTAAGCAGTGGCACATATCTGAGAAATGAAGAACCTTTATAGGGGGCAGAATATGAAGGAAATAGGTCTATACTATGACTAGATGTTGATTTCATTACATCATATTCTAATTACTTCTCTTAACTGCCCAAAGATTGAGTTGGAAACTTTAGAATTTACATTAACTTGTGTCATTTCTTACTAACTACATTTCCATAAGTGCCTACTATGGTCTTCCAGGAAGTTACTCAAATGAGCAAAGTGAAGCTTCAGGAGGGGGAGTGATTTGCATGAAATTACATCACTGGGAAAAGACTCAGCCAGACCTCAAAGTCAGTCTTCCAGACTCCAAGGATGGTGTGGTATCCACTAATGATGGCAGCATGGTATGTGTTCACAGAATTAGGACTAATAGGGACTTTATAGACAGTAGTGTGCTGGGGTTGGTTTACAGGGGCTCATAAAAGCTGATTGTTAAGTTTTCAGTCTGAGCATTGACAAGTCAGAAATTGGCAAATGCTACAAATTAGGGTTTAATTTGTTGATTTTGTTGGTTGATATCTAGACCTTTTAAGAGATGAAGAATGTTATTAATGCAGATTAAACTTAGATATATATACTGAACATGTTTTCTTTTCCCACTCTAGAGAACTTGTTAAACAGTTTCCAGTACACTACTGCTTATAGATTATCTAGTCCAATCTCTTTCCATTATAGATGAGGATACTGACATACAAGATCACATGATTAGAATCATAGGAATTTGAACCCAAATCCTCTGACTCTGGAAGCAGGACTATTTCTACTTTTCTAAACTGCCTCTCAGCAAAGAGAGTTTGGGGAGCAAAAGACCTGAATTTGATGCTTAACACATTTACTAGTGGTGTGACCTCAGGCAAGTTGCTCACTTTCCTGAAACTTCAATTTCCTCATTTGTCATGTTGATAAAATCATGCTTATATCGCTTACCAAGACAGTGTTGTTTTAAGGGAAATGCTATGATAAGATAGGAATTGGAAAAAGCAGCTTGTGAAGAGTCTGATCTTTGATAAGTAAGATCATCACTATCTTTGTACAGGAAAGCCACCCACCCAGCTATGGCTCTCAGAAAGTGATTTATCTATCAGAGGAATCTAAATGATCATGGCATTTGTCGCCCATTCTAACATCAGTATTAAATTTCTATCTCAGCTAAACCTAAGGATATTTCTCTTCACCACTTCACTCCCCTAAGTTAACAGGATTTCAGAAGATCATAGGTTTAGAAAGATGTTAGAGCTAATCCAGACCCTTCATTTAACAGATGATGAATCTGAGTCCCAGAGAGGTTAAATGATTTGATCAAGGTCATACAACCAATTAAATGGATTCAAAGTATTCAAAACTAAAAATCCAATGATCTTTCTTGAGACATGATCCTAAAAAGTGATCTTTTGTTTAATGGCAGTTTCTCTCCCTCCATTATTCTCTTTTATAGTCCCTGAGAATTTTGTCCTATTTTTTTGCCTTTGAATCTAAATAAATTTTAGATCTGATAACCTGCAAAGGCATGCATGGTCATTTAAAAAACTCAACAAATATCATCACTTGAAAGACATTATACAAGCATAAAAATGATTTCAAAAAGATGTTTGTCTCATTCCTTAAGAAGGAAATGAAGTTGGAATTGAAGATTGATGCAAAAATCAACTGGGTCTTAGAATAATTAAGATCCTTCATATACAGCTTTTTTATATAAAATCTGTGGGTAGCAGAGAAAGGAGAACATTATAAATAAGTTTTTGTGGTTTGTAATAAAATTATGTGGTTTAAAATTTCCATCTGGATTAGGGAAAAACCAAGAAGCATACTATAATCAGTATACTTCCCTCCCTTTACCCTCCTTAGTGCTGTTTTTATTCAAGGAAAAAGGTCTTACAGTTAAATAATTTTCTTAAATTAATCAATTAGTTCAGCATATTTAATATACGATACCGAAGCAAAACTTCGCAAAAAAGTCTGCCTTTTTAAGGCACATTCTTTTTTCATTATTTTTTCAATTATCAAACTTTTTTTTATAGTGCTACTTGGAAGAATTAGAAACTTTCAGAATCCCATCAGTTGGGAAATAGGAAACAAAGGTATATGGGTGTAACCACACCATAAGAAATGAAGAAAGAAACTTTCATGGAAACCTTGGAAGACTTGTAAGAACTAATTCACAATGAAGTGAATAGAACCAAAAGTTCTATAGAAATGTGAGTTGTCATTTTTAATCACACACGCTATATGTGTGATATACACAAACTTAAGCTAGGAACTACTTGGATAATAGCTATGCCCATGAACTGGTTTCTAGACTCTTTTAAAATGGGAGTCACTTCAGAGAAGCTCCATGTATCAGTCAGCGGTATCTATTCAGGGGGTTATATTTTGTGAGTGCAGGTGTTTTGAAGTTATTAATATGGATATCTCAAGTTATTTATACTATATATCGATTGCATTAAATCTCTGACACACTGTACAAACATTAGCTAATTAACTACAGCACTTCCCTATTTCCGGAGAGACATTTGCCACATGAGGAGGCGATGACAAGTAGCTTTTCTGCCTAAAGAGATCTGTGACAGAGAGGGTAGGATAAAAAAAGAATGCATTCTATCTTGGCATCTCCATTAACCATTCCTTTCTATTTGAAAGTTTATATTCTATAATAAACTATATTCTGCCGCCGTGCTTTGGCTTATTACATTCCTTCAAGTTTTGAACAATTTCTAAATGGGGTGGAGGAAGTTTGCGAAAGAAGTTTCCAAGAGAGGTGAACTCAAACTTTTGAATGGAAAACAGTATACCGTCCTGGACTTGCAGACTGTAAGAAGTCAATAGGTCCCCTCATTTCTAGCTCTTGTAATCCTGCAGACGGCTAAATGCAGACTCCCCTCAGTGAGATCATTCCCTCTTTCCTTGATAGAACTGAGATCATCTCATTACCAGTTAATGAGCTTTCCAAGGGCAGCTAGTTGGTTTAACAGAAAGAGCATCCTTGGAGTCAGGAGGACCTGAGTTCAAATCTGAAATCAGACACTTAATAAATGCTGAGCTGTGTGACTTTGGGCAAGTCACTTAAGCCCATTGCCTTAAATAAATAAAATTTAAAAAATATTATTTTTACTCTTGTGTATACATTGGTCCTTGATAAAGAGAAATATACACTTTCATGAAATCATGAATTTTTACCTTTAGCTTACTACCTACCGCCAGGGAGTTAAACTGGTGGTAGGTAATAAGCTAAAGCTAAAAATTAGTCTCAATTTAAGAGCAATAAGGAGAACTGGTGCATATATTTGGTTTCAAAGTATATCCTTAGACGACCAGAAATTGAGGTTTGGTGAATAAGTATAATTATAACCTAATATGCCTCTTGGAAATAGGTGAGGGAAAAGTTAAATGGTTAGATTCAAATTCCTCTAGGACAGCAAAGTGGTACAGTGGATAGAGTACTGGGCTTGGAATCAGAAAGTCTCTTCTTCATGAGTTCAAATCTAGCCTCTGATGCTTAATATCTATGTGATTCTGGTTAAGTCACTATACCCTATTTGCCTCAGTGTTCTCATCTGTTAAACTCATTTGTAAAAAAAAATGATCTGGAGAAGGAAATGGTAAACCACTCCAGTATCTTTGCCAAGAAAATCCCAGATGGGGTCATGAAGAGGCATGACTAAACAACAATATACATGCATGTATATGTATTACCATATGTGCACATATATACACATGTACGCGTGTGTGAAAATGTATGCATTCACATTGTGAATACACAATGTGAAGCTAAAAGTTCTGTATTTGTTGCTTCTTTTGGAACAATGCAGTAACTCCTTGCACATGGTAAGGGCTCCGGAGTTAAACTAAATTGTCAAGGTTAGTTGTGTGGAAAGTTCAAATTTATTTGATAGTTTTCTTCTCTTTCCCTTACACCTCATCTGTGAAGGGTAACCCAAACAATGATTCTGCATATTTTTGAATATTTAGTATTTCTTAGGTTCTCATCTACTCTTCGATCAGCAGCAGGAACAATCCTTTCTTTGGTTTAGCATGTTTCTGGAGCCAGACAATGCCTTTCCCTGTGTACTAGGCATATTAACAAACTGACCATCAACATCTTATTTGTCTTTGAGGGAATAATTGAAGCAAAGAGTTTGAAAGTTTGACAGTGAAGAGTTTTTGATGCCGTTTAAAATTTCTTTATTTTTATCAGTTAGTCAATCAACAAGCATTGATTAGGCACCCATTGTGTGAGGCTGTGTGGTGAGCTGGGGATGGAAAGAATAACAATAGATAATTCCAATTCTCAAGGACCTCACAGTCTAAACAGGGAGACAGCTTACAAATAAATATGTATAACCAAGCTAACTAACTACTGGAAAAGGGAAATCACTAATAAGGGAAGACACTAGAATTGAGAGGGTTTGAGAGAAACTTTCTGTATAAGTTGGGATTTTATTTGGGATTTGAGGGAAACCTGGAAAGTCAACAGACAGAGTTGAGGAGGGAGAGAATTCTAGGTATGGGAGAGAATTAAAGAAAATGCCCAGAAATGAGAGGTGGAGAATCTTGTTCTTACAACAGCCAGGAAGCAGGTGTCACTGGATGGAAGAGTACACATGTACATATTGGGGGAGGTATAAGGTGTAAGGACTGGGGGGAATTGAGACTATGAAGAACTTTAAATGCTAAAGAATGGTTATCAGACTAGATGTGTAATCTTTTTGTTTGTTTTTGCATGGCAATGGAGTTAAGTGACTTGTCCAAGGTCACACAGCTAGGTAATTATTGTCTGAGTCGGTAATTGAACTCAGGTGCTCCTGACTCCAGTTCGGATGCTCTATCCACTGTGCCACCGGACTGCTCCCAGATGTATAATCTTAACTAGAAAAGCCATAACTTTTAAACTGTGAAGGTCAGAACCAATTTCTATTCTGTCAGAATGATTCCTTGAGGATTTTCTGAGACTAGATAACTTCTTTTTCATGAATTGCTGGGGTGTGCTATTCAACAAGAGGATAACCAGATTTCTTGTCTGAGGTCCAACTTTACAAAGGAACGTGAGGTCAATGGCATCAAGCTGGAAGGAACCTTCCAAATCACCTGGTCCAGCTTCCTTATTTTATGTGGGTGTGGTACACTGGAATTCACTCTCAGGATGGGATTGATACTGGCTTTGCTGCTCTATCGTCATCCCAGGCCTTTCCTTTGTAGAGATCTTTCCAAAAGCAGTCATTCCTCAGTGTAGGAAGATGGGCTATGGAGAAAACAGCTGAAAGGAGAGCAGGGAGTATCTCTCAAAAGCCAAGACTAAGTAGAAGATGCTGATATGAGATATTGGGAAATAATCCGGGTGTAGAGGACGTGGAAGGAAGTAGGCAAATGGGTTCAAGGAGGTGTTCCTTCAGCAATTGGAAAAAAACTCAATAAATAAAGCAACTCCATTTGTGTGAAAGGAAGATGGTAGGCAGGGCTGTGAAACCCTGAGAATTAAAGGGGAAAAAAGTTTTGAAAGGCTAAAAATAATCAGACCTGGAGATGTGAAAGAACACTGTCTGCTGGGACAGCAGGATAAACTCTCCTAGGACCAGTCCCCTGGAGAGAAGATAACAAGAACCATCAGCAAGAAGAGAAATGAATTGTGAGGAGCAGCAGAGGTGAAAGACAGCAGTGTCAAAACTGAATGGAAAAAATAGTACAAAAGAACTTGTGAATATTAGCAATGATTTGGAAGGATGAACCCTAGCTTTTCTACTTATGGGGTCCCCAATTACATAGTATTGTAAGTCAGGAAGACTGAAAATTTCTGGGAAACAGGTATCCATTCCAGATGTGTGTGTGTGTGTGTGTGTGTGTGTGTGTGTGTGTGTGTGTGTGTGTGTGTTGGAGGGTATCTCTTTATATTATTGGAGTTAAATGAAAAAATGGAAAAGTAGAGATAATTTCATACTAGTAATAATATAATTTCTCAACTTGGCAATTTTTCTTGTCTCCATTTTGTGATTGAGTTATTTTGAGTAAGCTATTTTTCTTTATGTCGTCATTTAATAAGATGAGCATCTCTTTGGTATGGCATAGCAAACAACATAAGTATTCTTAAGCAACATATAAACATGTAGAACCTCTGACTAGCCAGACCATCATTGAAAAAAAAAATAAGTAACTTTAGTAGTAGCAAAGTACTTAATAAAATTTTATTTACCTACCAACTGATAATAATTTTTAAATAAACTATCAAGCAAATTATGTGATAGACATCTTATAGTTGTTGTTCTATCTGTTTCAATTACGATGAACTATTCATAAACTCATTTGGGATTTTCTCAGCAAAGATACTGGAGTGGTTTGCCATTTCCTTTTACATTGATTTTCAGATGAGGAACTGAAGCAAATAGGTTTACATGACCTACACAGTTAAGTGTCTGAGACCAGACTTGCATTCAGGATGGGTTGACTCCAGGCCTGGCACTCTATCCACTGCACCATGTAGTTGCCTCTTGTAAATAACTTAGGAACACCTAACATTAAAAAATATAAAAAAACACATGAAAGACTCCAATCTTCAACAGGTTCCTAGGAGGACTGGTTCCTGCATTTTCAGACTTGATACTCAAGCAGCCTACATTGGTTTGAAGGCAGTGCTAATTAACAGAGACTTGCCATATCACCACCTCCAGGAAAGAATATCCTTTGAACCTAGCAGAGAGATAAAAACTTAGGAACCCAATTGTTGTTTGTCCTTCAGTCCTCAAAGAAGACCATGACATCAGGGGAGATGATGCCATGACAAGCACATGAATTGGATTTGAGTGAGGGGGTGCTGTGCTAAGTCACCCAGCCTCACTTTTTCCTCCAGAGCCATCTGGGTCCAATGGCCAGATATGGAGATGGTCCTGGATGTGAGGCAATTAGGGTTAAGTGACTTGCCCAAGGTCACACAGCTAAGAAGTGTTGAGTGTTTGAGACCAGATTTGTACTCAGCTCCTCCTGACTCCAGTGGGCTCATCAGCCCACTATGAAAGATGTGACAATAGTTAGTGATGTGTGCTTAGAAAGTATTTTCTGCATCTTTTGCTCAATAAAGTTTGATTGCATTCATTGAGAAGAATGTCTATTTAGTATTTACATTCTCTGATTTGCATGAGTAACAGGCAAATTGGAGATACTCATGTCCCATGAATTGCAAAAGACCCCAGCTCCTTCAGACAGACAAAGGTAAAATTTCACCTTTGGTTTTGACTACCTTTGTGATTTTGTACTTCCCCTGAGTCTCATTCTTAATTTCCTCATCTACAAAAAAGGTGGGGTTGGACTAGATAGCTTTTGAGGTCTCTTGCAACTCTAGATTTATGGCCCTATTTAAGTCTTTTACTCTGCAGCCCTAAGAACTTGCATTCATTCAACAAGTACTTATTAATTGTCTAGTATGTGCAAGGTGCTGTGCTGGGATCTGGAAATGTAAAGACAAATGAAAAATGAAAAATAGCCTCTGCCTTCCAGAAGCTTACATTCTGTTGACTTACAGTATAAAGAAAAGTATTGCTTGTTTTCCATCTTTGTGAGACTGCCAACTATTTAGAAAACTTGGGGGGAAGTTCTCCCTAAGTGCTGAAGTCCAGGGGTTATACCTGGCTGAGGGTAACGAACTAGAGAAGTCCAATATCCATTCCTAAAATATGCTGGGCCCTTCCTATTATGACAAGATATTATCATATACATTATATACAAGTTCACAAAATTGAAATGACTTGTTCCAACTCACTCCATTGGAGGTAGAGTTAGGATTTGTACTCAAATGATCTGATCCCTAATCCAGGTCTTTTTCTGGTGGTTTTAGGGAGACTCAAGAGGATCAGAATTGACTAACATGAGTTTCTGAGGTTGGGGTCAGGTAATAACTGTAAGGAATCAATTAAGAGAAAAGCAGGGGGCAGCTAGGTAGTACAGTGGATAGAGCACCAGCCCTAGAGTCAGGAGGACCTGAATTCAAATCTGAATTCAGACATTTGATGCTTACTAGTTGAGTGACCTTGGGCAAATCACTTAACCTCATTACTTTGTACCCCCCACCAAAAAAGAGTGAAGCAAGAAGTCATTTATTCTAACTTCTGGAAAAGATACCAAAGTAGAAGGCAGCAGCCATGAACCTGGCATAAACTGTTCCTAATATAAAAATTTGAGGGATTAGCATTCATTAGATAAGCATTATTCATCATATCATTGTTTGAAACAAAAAAAAGATGTCTATTCATAAAGCAAATGGTTATACAAAAAATAGAATAATATTCTTGTTGAAGAAAAATAGGAGATAGATAAAGGAGTAATTATCTTTGTAGAACTAGATTCACTAAATCAAAGAAAACTGTCTGGCAGGCCAGATAGGGACACCTTTCCTTCAGTAGCTAAGTCTTTTTGGTACCAATAAAAGGAAAAAAGGAGATGCTGGAAAACAGTAGCTACTTCTTCTTATATTGTAGTTCAGTAGAATCATTTATGGCTGATACCAAGTCAGCAAGTCTTTAGTTAGGGATATTTAAGGTATATGACTGTTCAAATAGGTCTAGCATCTCTCTTGTGAGAGCTGACAAACTGTTTTTAGGGTTGCTCATCTGCTTTGGTTTCTACTTTCATCCAATTCTCACCTGTGGCTCTAAGATGCTGTAGCATCTGTAGTGGCCACACCTAGAAAACCATCTCAGCAAATGGGCTAAACCAGGTTGAGGGTAACTGATAGACTACAACCCATTGGCAAGTTAAGGGAGTGTCTAACCCAAGGGGGTGAAGATTTCCCTCTGTGGAATCAGTGGATGAGAATAATTTGTTCCAACAGCTGAAGTAGGTGTTGTGCAAAGTTTAGAACTTGGTCAGACTTCAAAGCCCAAGGACATCTACCCCAGGCTATCTACAATCATTCTGACTTTAGTCTGGTTACTAGACTTCAATAACTCTGGAAGAGAGAGTATAGCTGATGACTGTATAACTCTGCCTCATTTAAATACAATTTATGGACAAGTTAGAGCATACCACCTCCTTGGAAAATGTCCACCAATCAGGGTTTTAGGGTCTCCCTTAGTGTCTTTGGCTACTGAGAGAAACCACTGTTCATTAATGTATCAATTTACCAGTTAGCCTAATTAATAAACCAACAAATAATTACCTAGAATCTTTGTCTCTTGGGGTTATTTTTATGTGTCCACTTTATAGACAAAGGACAAACAACAATCAGGGCTGTTTCTAAAGAGGGGAGGATCTATGTGTTATACAAACTTGTCAGGGAAGTTCATGGTTGCAATAACAGGGGTTTGGTAAGGGATATTAAGGCAAAAGTGTCGAGGAGGCTCACTGGAACCTGTTATCCTTAGGAGATTTGCTGAAGTTGGTGTGTCTGGGAGTTATTTGAAGAAGATAATTTTGTCCATACTACAATTTACAGATCCAGGTTTCAGATACAGACTTATACTCTCCTCCAAAATGGTGTTGATATTTCACCTTGTTGATATAAAACTATCATGAAAAATCACTCTGCCATTTTTTAACAGGGAGAAAAAAAGATGAATTTTTAGAAATAATCCTAGTCAATGTAAGGATAAGTTTCAAGGGCAAGGAGTCATTCTTCAAGAAAAAGTTAAAGAGGGGCAGCTAAATGGTGCAGAGAATAGAACACTGGTCCTGAAGTCAGGAGGACCTGAGTTCAAATTTGGTCTCTGACATTTAATAATTAACTTAACTGTGTGACCTTGAGCAAGTCACTTAACCCTATTGCCTTGCAAAAACCAAAAGAGGAAAAAAAGTTAAAGACCCTGATCCCAATGATACTGGGTTTGGTTGACCTCACCTTTACTGAAGGGATCAAATTATAAATAGATGAAGGGTTACAAAAAAAAGGAACCCCTTGATTGAATACTTATATAACATTATTTATATATGGTAAAAGAATTTTTGTCCAGATAATTCAGGTCCCTTCCTGAGAATATGTCCAGAACACCTAAAGAGAGCTGTAGATCTTTGGAAGACCTAGAAAAATATCTAGCTGGTAATAGATAATCTATGGGATTACTGACACAGAGCAGCATTTAGGACAAGGACTTGGGCTGGAGAGAAGTAATCCCTAATTGGGAGGAATGGGGATGAGGATCTAAGGATGTAGAAACTAAAAAGTCAGACCAGATCTACAACAGAGAGGCAATATTTAGTGGATACTGCTGGACTTGGAGTTAAAACTTCCAGTTCTGCAACTTCTTATCTGTGAAACTCTGGGCAAGTTAACTTTTTTTTTTTTAATCCTTAGTTTTCTCCTCTGTAAAAAAAAAAAAATCATAGTTATTGTGAGGACCAAATGAGATGTTTATAAAGAACCTAAAATATGTTGTCATGTAGTAGACTTTAATAAATGTTGGTTTAGTTGAATCACAGTTTTCTTTGGAGTACCAAAAACTAGTACAAAGAGGCAGAACTGCTTCCAGGCATGGAGATTCAGGTCAAATTCAGGAATCAAGATAGAGGAAGTACTAAGGAGATGACTGCTTTTTATGGTATCTCTATGTATTTCCTGACCATGACAAAGTGTTAGGGTGGTCATAGACCAGATCTGTTGTACGTCCTTCAATCTCTACCATGCCCCTGTATCCTAGAATACGGCTATATGTGACTGTGAATGTATATAGCTTTCTATAGACTCTGAATGCCAGGCCAGGACCAGTGGACAGTAGTTTTCTGGGTGGTAACTCAAACCAGAGAAAATATGGTAGGTAATCCAAAATTGGCTTATACTATTGGAGCATGTAGCTCTCAAGAAAAGGTTATAGGTCAAGCTAATATAATAAAAAATGACAATTCTACCCAAATTAAATTGTTTATTCAGTGCTATTCTAATCAAACTACCAAATAACTACTTTACTAAGCTAGGGAAAAAAAGTAACAAAATTCATTTGGAGAAGCAGAAGGGTGAAAATACCATACCAAGGATGAAAAAAATGTAAAGGAAGGTGGCCTAGCGTTACCAGATGTAAACCTATACTATAAAGCAGCAGTCATCAAAACTGCCTGGTACTGGCTAAGAGATAGAGTAATGCATCAGTGGATTAGGATAGGTTCAAAAGAAACCACAGTAAATAACTACAGTGATATACTGTTTGACAAACCCAAAGATGTCAACTTCTGGGATAAGAGCTCATTATTTGACAAAAATTGTTGGGAAAACTGGAAAATAGTATGGCAAACTAGGCATAGATCCACATCTCACACCCTATACCAAAATAAGGTCAAAATGGGTACAGGATTTAGACATAAAGGGTGATACCATAGATTCATTAATAGACTAAGAAATACTCCATTTATCAGATCTATAGAAAGGGTATAAATGTAGGACCAAACAAGAATTAGAGCACATTATAAACTGCAAAATGAATAATTTTGACTCTATTAAATTGAAAAATTTTTGCACAAATAAAAATCAATGCTGCCAAAATTAGAAGGAAAGTATAAAACTGGGAAATAATCTTCACAACTAGGAGTTCTTATAAAGAACTAAATTCTAAAATATTCTAAATATATAGAGAATTACATCAAATTTATAAGGTTTCAAATCATTCCCCAATTGATACATAGTCAAAGGATATGAAGACAGTTTTCAAATGAAGAAATTAAAACTGTATGTAACATATAAAAAATTCTCCAAATCATTATTGATTAGAGAAATTCAAATTAAAACAACAATGAGGTATCATCTCATACCTATCAGATTGTCCAAGATGAGAAAAAAGGGAAAATGATCAATGTTGGAGAGGTTGTGGGAGAATTGGGACACTGATACATTGCTGGTGGAGTTGTGAATGAATCCAACCTTTCTGGAGAGCAATATGGAACTATGCCCAAAGAACAATAAAACTATTCATACCCTTTGACTGGCAATTCCAATTTTAGGTCTATATCTAAAAGAAATTATAAAAAGGGGGAAAAGTCCTACATGTCCCAAAATATTCATAGCAACCCTTTTTGTAATGGCAAAGAATTGCAAATTGAGGGGATGTCCATCAATTGGGGAATGGCTAAACAGGTTATGGTACATGAATACTATAGAATACTACTGTTCCATAAGAAAACATAAACGAACTCTAGAGAAGCATGGACTCACTTATGGGATCTGATAATTAGCAAAGGGAGTAGAACCAAGAGAACAATGTACACACAAACAACATCATGAGATGAACAACCTTGATGGAAGCAGCTCCTCTCAGCAGTCCAGAGAGCTAGGACAACTGTATTAGACTGGCCATGGACTATATTATCCCCATCCTGAGGAAGAATAACAAAACAAAACAAAATAAACAAAAAAACCAACCCTTCAGAATCTGATGAACATTTTATAATAATTATCTCTTATGTATCTCTTTCCCTTAACCCTAATTCTTCATATTGAAAATAACTAATCTGTGGGGAGGCTAGGTGGTGCAGTGAATAGAGCACCAGCCCTGGAGTCAGGAGTACCCGAGTTCAAATCCAGCCTCAGACACTTAATAATTACCTAGCTGTGTGGCCTTAGGCAAGCCACTTAACCTCACTGCCTTGCAAAAAATAAAAAAAAATAACTAATCTGTAAACATGTTTATCAAAATATGTTTGTACAATAAATAACCTGACTGCCTCTGAAGTGCCGAGGGTGGAAGGAAATTTTGTAACTTAAAAATATGCATGGTGTATGGATGAAAATAAATTTTTAAGAAAGAATAGGTGGTATGAGGGAAGGTATTCTATTAATCATTTGAGAACAACTCATACTATTCATGATCATTATGTCAGTCAAGGGCTTCAGACCATTGGCAATAGTCTGGATCTATAAGTGACTGAAAATCTAGAAAGTAAGGTATTGGATTACTGATATTGCTGATGTCAGATATTTATATCAAATGGTACCATTGCTGATATAAGAGAGATCTCTCATATTAATCTTCTTTGTTCATACAACCTCTATCATAATACAACCATTCACTACTTCCCATTTGCACTCTTTTAATTGGTTTTCACTTTCTTCCCCTTCCAATTTGCTTAATTTCCTGCTCTGTGCTAATGTGGTGATGGTGGTGGTGATGGTGGGTCAGAGATCACCTGGTCTATCACCAAATTAATATTAACCAGACACAGGTTGACCATGCCACTCCCCTACTCAAAAATCTTTAATGATTCCCCATTGCTTCTGGGACAGAATGCAAAATCCTTAACCTGGCATTTACGTTCTTCCATAGTCTGTTCCCACCTACCTTTCCAGTCTTATGCTGTGCAATCCCCTTTTATACACTCTCTTTCCCAGCCAAACTGACCTACTAGCTATTTCCTATATGGGATATTCTATTTCCTACCTGTCTGCATTCATTCATGTCCTCCATGTAACCTGCAAATCTGGCATATACTCTCCCCAATCTCTTTACTCTCTCAAGAATCATCTGAGGATTTTCTTGATCTTCCCAGTTAATAAAAAATTATGAGTGCCCTCCTTCTGGAAATTACTTCATTTTACTTTTCTGTGCATGTTGACTTCTTCCAGTACAATGCAAGCTGCTTGAGGCAGGGGTCATCTCCAACATCCAGCACAAGTAACTAGCATATATAAAGCACTTTATAAATGAATACTTTATCGAATTAGATTTAATTAAATAGGGTTCCCTATTCATTGTTGTTAGAAAATTTTTTTAGCATGTAGCCATTGAGCTTGGAACTGAGAGAGTGAAGACTTCTTAATAAGGTCCATTTCTTGGGTTTCTCAGTGGGGATTTGTGATTTTCCAAAAGTAATCTGGGCCAGGTCTTTTCTGCCACAAGTCTTACAAAGCTGACTACTAGGATTCTTTCTCTAGGGACAGAAACCTGGGAGTAGGTTCATCTGGTTCAGTTTAGGCTGTAGCTAACCACTGAGTACAGATGTTTCCTGCCCTGTGAAATGAGAAAGTTGGACTAGACAAGCTGAAAGATCCCTTCCTGCATTGAATTCTGTAACTCACTTCCCCAAATGGAGTGCATGAACCAGCACAAGGAGACCTAGGCTCATTTAAACACCACAAGGATAGCCGCAGAACTTGGCCTCCTATTCTAAGTAAAAATTTCCTGTACCCTTTCTGTGCCTCTCTCTACACTATCTGTCATCAGGTCCAGATCAGTTTTATCCAAGATAGACCAGACTAGTCCCCAGGGCAGAAGTTCAATTAAAATCAACTGTCCCTGAAAGCTGCCCCTAGCCTTTCAGGGAGCATCCCAGGGAAATTTCTCCAATGTAATGCCAAAGGCCATTCACATCTCATTCTCTTCCACATCTATGTCTCTGAGTCTCATTTTTCCTACTACACAGGCAACAACAGATCCATCTGACCTGACTTACAAATAGGAAAAAAATCACATTTGAACCTGCTGTGCTATCCAGCTTCCCATTTGTGAAGGAAAGAGGGCTAGGACAGATACTCAGGTTTTTAGTACCAATGCAAAAGCAGGTTTCTCTAGAAAATGATGTTTCAAAACACTGTTAGATTTTAGAATAAAAATTAAAATAACTTAAGGAGGGAGACATTTACATTTACTGATTTTTTTATACAAGTGAACTTTCAATATTTTATTTTTTAAAAGTAGACAATGAAAGTTCACATGTCAACAGGAACAGCCAGGTGAGTTTGAGTTTGAATTGTGTGTGATCCAGACATTAGAGAGGTAACCCCTTCACCTCTCTCAGACCCAGTTTCCTCATCTGTAAAGCAGGAATAATAGGATCTCATTCATGAGGTTTTTGTGCAGATTAAATAGGACAATGTATGTAAAGCACTTTGCATATAAAATGCTTACTATTATTGTTTCAAGTAATAGTTATTCATTCCTTCATAAATTGTTGGGGATGAAGTTGAACAAAGTCCTCTAGTAACTGCCTAATAGAATTGAACGACGTCAGAAGATTTGGGAATAGATCAAGTCCTTTCCTCCTCCTTCCTTCCCACTCCATTTCTCAGACTGTGGGTGGCATGTATTTTTTTTTTAATGATGAAGTCTACTATCACAGAATCCATTCTTACCTCTTTTCTCTCAACTTCCACTTTTTCCTATTGTGGGTTGCTTAGAACATTGCATAAATATAATATTGTAAAGATGACTCCACTGCTCCCTTCCCTCCATTTTTATGGGAACAGTGCCAGTAAAAGGAAAGAGGAGGAAAATGAAAGAGGGAGAGAGTTTTGACACTACTACTGAGATTATTCATTGGCAAAGAGGAACTCAAGTATATAAATAAGATCCTGTAGTAACAAATGACTGATCATCAGTAGCGAAGTTGCTCAATGACAAACAACAGTGTTTCTTCCAGCCCACACACCAGAAACAATAAATAAACTTTCTTTATAAACAGATAAAAGAGGAAAAAAGAATGGATTTAATCAAAAGCTACAAAAATAAGATTTGGATATTATTATAGAACCATCATTTTTGGTTTGCTTTATAAAAATTGCTTTTTTGTTATTATGAACTTGGAGGGAAACAAACATTTAATAATATACTACTATAGGCCAGGAACTGAGTCAAATGCTTTTACAAATTATAATCTAACTTTATCCATAATAGCAGTTAGATGCTATTATTATCATACTCAGTTTACAACAAGAAAACTGAAAAAGAGTTTAAATGACTTTCCCAGAATCATATAGCTAAGGGTCTGAGGCTAGATTTGAATTCATCATTCTGTGGCAAACAGCTTCAGACCTCAAATCTGCTTACCCCCTTTCAGAGGAGGGGGAACTATAGGAAGGCAGGATAAGGATTTTTTTTTCCTGGTGTGGCAGTGCATTGGAGCAGCCTTAAATTAGAGAACTAAAGAACAGAGGAAACTGGGATAAGGTGCCAGCACAGACCAGTTCTGTCCCCCCAGGAACTTCCTTGGGGTGGGAACTGAATCCATATACAAATTAATTTCCTAGCATGGGAGGAGGTTGAGATGACTTTGAAGTCCAGCTTTCAGGAGATCACCAACAAAATAGGAAGAATCAGAAAGTGAGCAATAAGGGAATATAAAGGGAAGAGGACTGAAATTATCAAGGATTATCAAGGAAGAAGAAAATTCAATTAAAAGCATGAGTACAAGCAGATAAATCAACAGGGTAGAAATAAAACAGAAAAGAAGATGGCAAAAAAGACTTCTAAATTTGCTCAAACATCACTGAATAAATATTGCAAAGCAAAGGAAACTGAGTCAACACCTGATGAAAGGGATCCTATAGATTGACAAAGGAATATGGAACCATCATGTGATTTTTCTGGATGAGTCAAGAGAAATAAAAATCCTGAAAGCAGAATATATGGCTTGCATAGAAGAATTAATTGACAAAATAGAAAAATTTCCATAATGGTGAGTCTCTCCAAGGAAATAAAAGAATGAGAGAAGCTGATTGGAAATATAAATATAAATATGAAGGGCAGTCTAAAAGAAGAAAAGCAAAAACAATCATGTTAAAAGAATATATGATCTCTATAAAAGCAGGACATTGATCTTTATCACCCAATATGTAGACACAATTTATAGGTCTCCTAGAAGACAAAACAGAACAGAACTGAATACCATAGTGAGAGAAATAATATAACAAAACTTCTTAGAACATTTGAACACAGAAAGCAAAGTATCAGTCAGGTGGTGCAGTGGATAGAGTACTGACCCTAGAGTCAGGAGGATCTGAGTTCAAATCTTCCCTCAAAAACTTAATACTTATCTGTGTGACCTTGGGCAAGTCACTTAACCCCATTGCCTTGCATCCCCCCCCCCCCAAAAAAAAGAATTCACAGATTGCTTCAAGAAAACTAAATATAAATAAAAACCTTATTCTGCAAATTCCAAGATAGAGAGTGGTTTGGTAAGCAATGAATTCTTCAACCAGGACAAAAACCTTTATATATGAAAAAAAGAAAATTTAAATAACAAAAGAGTATAATGCACCCACCAGAAACCAAAGAAGGGCATGGAATACTATATTCTGAAAAGCAAAAGAATTCAAAATACAAATCAAAGTAACATATCCCTAATCATCAATGAAAAAAGGACAGATATTCAGTAAAAAATGAAGTATTTGAAGCAATCCTACAATAAAAAGATATAAGCAGATTATTTGCTTTGCAAGTATCCCAGACAAAAGAAATATAGAGAGGTAAACAAATACAGTTATCTAGGAAAATTTAAGAAATGAAATTATTAAATTATCCCAAACCTAGAAACTATTAAAAAAAAGAAAAAAGGAGAAAGACATTTATGGAGTTGAATAACAATAATAAAAATAACAGTTTACAAAGAAGGATCACTGAAAGTTTTCATTTTAAAAGTATCAAAGTGAAACTTACATAGAAGTGATAGTAGAGGAACAGGACTGAAACCTTAAAGACTACAACCCACAACCCTTCCATGCTTCCTCCTCCAGATTAAGCAATGTTTTATTGTGAGACTAACTGCAGAATGGGGGAACACATAAATGGGAGAAAGGAGATGGTAAACTATAATGGAAGTATAATTACTCCTGTAATCTCTGAGGAAGGAGAAGAATTTCCAGCGAATGGATGAAGGAGCAAAGGAAGGGACAGAAACAGGAGGAAGGTAAAGGAAGAAATTTTGATTCAATGATGGGAGTTTGGACCACTGAAGAGCACTTCCATGCAGGAGACATATTGTAAAATGGGAAATAGGAATCTTAAAATGGCTATAATCTGCAGAGATTTGATGCTCAGTGATAGTTTCCTCTACAAGAAAACTATCCCTCCATGAATAGCACCCTATCCCAGAAAAATGGCAGAGTTCCTAGGATGAAGGGATATCCAGAAGAATAGGTAGGCATGGAAAAGATTTCATAACAAATGGGAAAGAAAATAATTAAGGGGATGTCTGAATGATGTCTGGAAAATTTAGAGCAAGAGACAATAATTCTATATTCTCTCACCTGCAGGAACTAATACTTCCAAGAGTGAGTCACAACAGATAAACCAAAAGGAAGAGAGAGGGAAAGATCTTCAAGACAGTAATATAGAAATTATTTAGAAGAGGAACTCAAAAAAAAAGAACCTTAGAAATTTTAATTCTATGAGGAATATAGAGAGTAAGGAAGGAATAAATAAGTATGTATGGATCATGAATCAAAGAATAAAAGTTTAAAATAGAATGGGAAGATAAATATGAAATGAATAAGGGATTTTTTTAAGAAAAAGGTACAGAAAATGAATAACAAAACAAATAAAAAGAATTGAAGGGGATGAAAGAAAAGGTAATTTAATTAACTTAAGTGAGAGCAAAGTCATAACTAGATAAAAAGAAGAAATACATAGAAAATAATAAAGTAAGTTAAACTCCCAAACTAGGGAGCTGACAAACAGAATGGTGGGATTTGAATGTGAAAAGAAGGGAACCTATGGGAATGGATTTGTCTAAAAGTGATATTTGTCCTTCATTCTCGAAGAAGAAGAAGAAGACCATGACATCAGGGAATGGATTTGAGTGAGGAGGTGCTGTGCTAAGTCACTAGCCCCATTTTCTTCTCCAGAACTATCTGGGTCCAGTGGCCAGATATGAATCAGGATGACTGGGTACAAGGCAATCAGGGTTAAATTACTTGCCCAAGGATACACAGCTAGTAAGTGGTAAGTGTCTGAGGTTGAATTCGAATTCCTGCCCTCCTGACTCCAAGACCAGAGTTAAAGAGGAAGAGAAACAATAACATCAAAATATAATGATGTGTTAAAAAAGCATATCATTAGAAACAAGTGGAAGAAAATATAAATCTAATTCATAATTATTGATGTGAATGTATTAGACAATCCAATAAAGAGAATAACAGTTTGGATAAGAAGGAAATCCCCCACAGCTGTTGTGTACAAAAAGTATACCTAAAAAGTAAAGACAAGCACAGAATAAAAATGAGAGGCTCTAATTAAATTTACTAAGCTTCAGTTTAATTTTCTCCCTGAGGGGAAAATATTCCTGCTTTGGGCTCTGGCAAAAAATTAATTTAGTATTTGTATCCACAACAAATTTTAGGGCATATAGGGAGTTGAATCATATGATTCATCAATTTAATACTGTTGGCTAAGTAGAAATTATAATGCCAAACTTTATGAATGATTTATATGAAACATAGATGATCTACTTGATGAGATCAAAATCCAAACCTCCTCCCTCCCTTGAAAATTAAGCTAGCTTGGGGGCGGCTAGGTGGCGTAGTGGATAAAGCATCGGCCTTGGAGTCAGGAGTACCTGGCTTCAAATCTGGTCTCAGACACTTAATAATTACCTAGCTGTGTGGCCTTGGGCAAGCCACTTAACCCCATTTGCCTTGCAAAAACCTAAAAAAAAAAATTAAGCTAGCTTTATCTGGAAAGAAACAAAACCATTCTGGAAATTTAACTCAATTCAGGTCTAAATTATATTAACCTTGCTGCTATCACCTGGCAGCATCTTGTCATGTTGACCTAGCTTCCTCGGTACTTTGCAAAGCAGTATGCTGGCAATGACTCACACCAACTCCCCAGAGATAATTACTAAATTTTCAATGTGAACATTTAAATTTTGAAAATCAACAAATACTGCAAATTAAGACTTAATGTAATGTTTTGTTGACTGTCTCTACTTAAGAAAGTAATGGAAACAAATGTTGATAATGTAAATTAAACTTAAGTGTATATTATCAGGGCTGCTAGGTGGCACAGTGGATAGAGCACTGGCCCTGAAGTCAGGAGTACCTGAGTTCAAATTTGGCCTCAGACACTTAATAATTATCTAGCTGTGTGGCCTTGGGCAAGCCACTTAACCACATTGCCTTGCAAAAAAAAAAAGAGTATATTATCTATAATCTGGTTTTTGTGGGAAGAGTCATTTGTTAAACATTCACCAGTAAACCATTACCTAAGAATATCAAAAGGTACACCCACATTAGGGAGGGAAACTTCCAATTTTGTGGAAGTCTCAAAAGTAGGCAAATCACATGGATAATCTCTATCAAATTGCCTATCTTCTCAATGAGGGGAGAGGAGGTAGGAAGAGAATTTGAAACTCAAATTTTAGAAATGAATGTTAAAATTGTTTTTAAAGATAATTAGAAAAAAATTAAATATATAACTTTTTTAAAAAAAGCCTATTCCAAATGGAGATGGGGATGGGTGCGAGGCACATCTACCAATCTACCTGATGAATATCCTTTCTATTCTATGACTCACCATATTATTTATTTTTAATTTATTTGAATATGTTTAGTATTTATTTATTTTATTTTGATGTTTATTTGATTATTTGAATTATTATTACCATTATTTATTAACTATTGAATCACATCAAACCTGATCTAAAAGAATACCAGTCTGTAACAGACCCACTCTTTAATAGATGATTATTAAAATTTTTGTTGATGAAATGAAGCTAGAAGGGATACTAATAATATATTAATGACAGAATCAGGGTATAAAAAAATCAGGCAGCTTTAAATGTCTGATCCTATGATTCTATGAAGATGAAATTACTTAGCTACTTCAAAACTAACTAATTTTATTAGTGTACTGCTATAGATTGCCATTCTATGGTAGATGAGTTTTGTAATTTGCTATTCTGTGTTTCAGGTCCTGATTAGGACAATCAAGGAGGGAAAAAAATTATAGAAAAAAACTAGGAGGGATTAATTCTGAGGTTTCTTCATATAATCAAAATTCAAGTGCTTGAAACAAATTAGGGCTAAAAGATAGATGCCACAAGAGACTAAATAGAGGGCACACAAGGGAATTCATTAATAGTAGCAGTACCCTATCTAGAGCAAAAGTGGATGTAGTCTCTAGATACTTTGCTCTGATAAGAATATATCTGTATGATTGTAGTTCTAGGGACAACATTTTAGAAGGTACATTGTCAAATTTGGGCCACCAGGTTTGAAGTCAGAAGAATTATCTTTCTGAGCTCAAATCTGCTTTCAGACACTTTCTAGCTGTGTAACTCTGTCATTTAACCCTGTTTAACCCTGTCATTATAGTTCCTCAACTATAAAATGAACTAGAGAAGGAAATGGCAAACCATCCTAATATCTTGCCCCGCAAAAGACCCAAATGGGTCATAGAGTCATACACAACTGAACAAAAACAGTAGGAAGACTTGAAACCAGGGGCAGAGAAAGATTGTTTGAAAGAACTGAAAAAAAGAAGAGAAAAGAAGACTTCTGTCAGAAGAGTAGGTTATACTAGCTAACTAAAATTTGAACAACTGTCCTGTGGAAAAAGAAAGTGCCACAATGTGATAAAGATAAAGACCAAAGAGTGAAAGTTTCAGGGTGAATAGAGTGAGCTACCATTGAGATACAGTGAATGCCCCATCAATGGATGTTTTTAAATGGTCTTCAGGCATGGAGTAAAGAAAATTCTTCCAATTACATAAGGTTCCTTATAGGAGCAGGGTTTTTTGTTGTTGCTCAGTCATTTCAACTGTGTCTGACTTTTCAGGACTTACATGGGGTTTTGGCAAAGATACTTGAGTGGTTTGCCATTTCCTTTTTTAGTTTATTTTACATAAGAGAAAACTGAGGCAAATAGGAATTAGAGGATCATAATGGACATCAGAGGCCATCTAATCCAGCTCCCTCATTCGATAGATGAATAAATTGATGTCCAAAATATGAATTGTGCAGAGTAACACATTAAGTAACAGAAATAAAATCTGAATCAGGTGCCCTGAATCCAAAGCCAGAGTCCTTTCCACTATTATACTGTCTAACCTAGTATTAAAATATTCAATAGTTAGCCAAAGATTATATTGCAATCATTTCTATGTTATAAAAGAGAGGACAGTGAGAATTTTAGAACAATTCAATGGAGAACCATAAAGTTGACTGAAATATTAAAATAACTGGACTTTTTCAAGATAAGGAGCCTGACAGATCATTTAGTAATTCTTTTCCCCTTCAGATTGTAAGTACTCTAGGTCAAGACTCTTGTTAGATTCAGTTTTATATTTCTCATCATCAGGAACAAGTTTAATTTATTATGTTCAGCATCTATTAGTAGTGATTTAGTTGAGCTGAGTTAATAGCTTTCAAATAGAGAAAGGAATTTCTTGCACATATATAAGTGAGCATCTGCTGTTTGTCTTTACTTGTACAACTAGAGGAGGAGGAGGAGGAAGTAGTTTTAATTTGCTGCCTTTTCTTTAGAAATAAATAAGATGTTACTGACCATAAAAGTTATTAACTGTGACCAAAGAAGATTGTGAATCTTGTCTGGTGAAGACCTGGAGCCCATTCACCTGTGTTGGATGGTCTAAGGGTGACCTTACCTGAATTAAAGGAAATATGTTTGATGATCTCTTAAAATCTCTTGAAATCATATGACTGTGTGATCACAAGATGCTTGTATTGCATCATCTGCCACCCAAACAAGGAAGTTCAATTTAGGACAACACTGATATCTCAATAAATCCTAAATATGGTGTTGAATATTTTTCAAAGGAGCCCATGTTAAAAACATTGAAAAAGTAATACTCCCCACATTAGCATTTTTGCTACCTTTTACCTTCATGTATAGAGAATAGAGTGACTGACCTGGAGTTAGAAAGATCTGGGTTTAAATTCAGTCTCAGCTACTTCTTGACTGAGTGACCTTGGACAAGTCCCTGTTTGGTTCAGTTTCCTCAACTGAAACATGGGAAGAATAATAGCACTTATCTTTCAAAGGACCAAATGGAATAATAATTATAAAGCAATTAGCACATGTCTGAGACATAGTGAGTTCGATATGTTAGTCATATATTAGTTTATATATGTTATTATTATTATTATTATTATTATTATTAGTGCAGTATTTCTAACTTCTTATGATGTCTCATATCTATAGCAATTTATAATTGGAATATATTCATCACAGTATATAATTGGAATATATTCATACACAGTATGTGTATGTATATACACATTTATATATAAACCTATATTCATATACACCAATGTTTCTTTTTGAGACCTATTCAGCATAACACAGGAGAAAAAAATTGTTGGATTTGGAATTGAGAGACTGGGTTCAGTTACCATGCGCAAATTGCTTCATGTCTCAGAGCTTAAGTATTCTCATGTGTAAAATAGGTAAAATAACGCCTATGCTATCATTGAAAGTTATGTTGACTCAATGACCCATTGTTCCTAGCCCTGCTTGTCAATCAGTGTTGAGGGAAGTTTCAATATTACCAATTTCACACCGTTATTGAGAAGAAAGCAATTTAAAGTGTTATATAAAAGCTAATGTTATTTTCATTATTCATCTTATTCTTATTTTGGGGATGAGGCTCTGATAGAAACAATCCTAAGACAATTCACTACTTTGTTATTATTCTGTTATATTAAATTTTTTGTGAAGTGCTACACAAAAATATATATTGGAAAAAATAAATTGAATAAAAGTCATGCTTTTGCTCACTGAAAACATCATGAGGTCAACTCCTAGGAAAGAGAGGATAAAGAGGATAAGATGGACTTCATTCCATTCCAACAGGGTTTTGATCTCTTCTACTAGGTCTCTGAATTTTCAAAGTTTTTCATTACATCTAACTTGTAGATCTTTCGTATTTGAATTTATTTAAAGAAACTATTCTTAAATTTTAATAGATTAGTTTTTTATTTAGATAATTGTGGAGTAGTTGGTTCCAATAATTATCTAATTCTGATATAGTTTAGATCTGTAATTCTATTTTTAGAGTAGGGATTTATTGTCTGGAAAGTTCATGTTTCTTATGGATGATTCTAGCTATTGGATCCATAATATGCTAGGTATAAGGTAAGTGATGGATAGTTGTAGACTTTGGTGATGTATTCCACATTTTCTATCACTTTCTTGAACAATCTAAATTGGTATGTCTGAGTTTCTTAAGGATAACCCATCTGTAATCTATGTCTGAAAAGAACTGATTATGATTTGCTATCATAAACTCCTCCATTTTGACAAGCACATCTAATTCAGTTACTTGTTCAATGCTTCTTTGTTGATACATTGTTCATTGATCAATACCAAATACCAAAAGGAACTTTACTAACCTTTCTGGCAATCTTATCTGTCCTACACGATTGGTTTATTCAACTCTATCTTGACTCTACTTATCACCAATTGCTCCAGCTCCTTTTTTTTCTCTTGAGTTTAAAAGAGTATGAGGTCCCAACTTCCTGAATCACTTGAATCCAGCCTCTGATTAATGAGAAAGAGTAGGCCATTCTTTCATTTAAGAATGCAGAATTTGGTAGAAATTGTTAGAAAAACTGGAAAGCAGTCTGGTTGAAATTCAGTCTGGATCGATATCTTATATCATTCACCAGAAGGTCAAAATGGATACATGGTCTAGATATAAAGGAGATATCATAAGAAAACTAGGAATATATTACCTATCAGCCCTATAGATAGGCAAGCAATTTATGAATAAACAAGAGAGATGTTAAAATGGATAATTTTTATTACCTAAAGTTAAAAGTTTTTGTAATAATAAACATATCCAATTACCCAGGATTATAAGGAAAGCAGAAAATTTGTAGGAAGGAGGAATTTTATAGATTGCTTTACAAATAAAGGTCTCATCTCAAATAAAAAGAGAACTGTGTCAAATTTATAAGAATATGAGTCATTATTCAATCAAAGGATATGAACAGGTAGATTTTAATGATGCAAAAAATTATATATATATATATAGTCTTATATAAATGCTCTAAATATTATTGATTAGAAACATGTAAAGAAAAACAACTTTGAGATATCACCTCATATTTATCAAATTAGTTACAATGACAGGAGAAAATGACAAATGTTGGAGGGGATGTGGTAAATTGGGACATTAAAACACTATTGGTGGAACTTGTGAACTTATCTAACCATTAGGGACAGTAGTCTGGAATTATATCCAGAGTTATAAAACCTTTAACCAGTAATACCAGTTAGTCATTTCCCCTAGATGACCAGGTAAAAAGGAAGAGAACTTATATATTTTAAAATATTTCTAGCAATTCTCTGCAATGGCAAAGAACTGGAAATTGAGGGGATGCTCATTAATTGGAGAAAGACTAAACAAGTAAAAACATGGAAAGACTTGCACTAAATAATTAACAATGAAATGAGCAGAACCAAAAGAACATTGTATATAGCAATAACAATATTGTTCAAGGAATAATTGTGAACAACCAAATTATTAAGAGTACCATACTCACATTGACTATAAAGGACCTTCCTTTGAGGGAAGTTGCTATCTTTTTCCAGAGAAATAATTGATAGATAATATATATAATATGGTTTTACATCTATCTATAAATTTGCATAAGTGATGACCTTTTTTAGTGCAGGATGGGGAGGAAGATAAGGAGTCAGTTGGGTATTTAAAAATGTAGCAATAGGGGACAGCTAGATGGTACAGTGCATAGAACACCAACCTTGGAGTCAGGAGTACCTTGAGTTCAAATCCAGGCTCAGACACTTAATAATTGCCTTATCTGTGTGACCTTTGGCAAGTCACTTAACTCCATTGTCTTAAGTAAATTAAAAAAATTAAAATAAAATGTAACAATAGTAACAAAAAGGTACACTAAGTCAGGTCAGAATAAAAATCAAAAGCAAAGTGAACTGGGACCAGGTATAGCATGAAGATATCTAATATCTTTTGTTTGTCATATCAGTTTATATTATCAATAAACCAGTTAGAATTGAGTGAGAAATCTTAGGAAAAAATAGAAAAGTTGGTCAACAGAACAGACTTGCTAAATTAGATGCAGAAGCCACTGAACAAAGTAGCCTTGTATTTAATAAACCCAAGGATACTAAACACTATGGTAAAGATTTTCTATGCAACAAGAAATGCTAGAAAACATAGTGAATTTGGGAGAAATTTGGGAGAAACTAAGTTTAGGCAAACAACTTATACCTCATGCCAAAAAAAAGCTCCAAATGGGCATACAGCCTAAATATAAAATAATAAAATGTAGCATAAATTATTAGAGAAGAATGGAGGTACTTTGTAAAACTATGTATAATGATGGGGAGAATTCTTAACTAATCAATGAATAATGATCATAATTAATAAAAGATTCAGTTTCAAGCACAAAAAAATTGAAAGAATTTTCCATAAACAAAATCAACAGATTCAGGATAGAAATAGTTAATTAGGAAAAATCTTCACAGAAGATATCTGTTTGAGAATAGGAGGAAAACAATGAATACATTGTTAGACTTGGCAAAATGCCCTGATTAGTTTTAACACAGTGTATTTTTTACAAGGGAGAGTTCTTTGGCATGTTGTTGATGAAAGGAAATGATAGTAATATAAAAAAAAAATAAAAGAGCCTCACTAAAACATAAAGGAAAAAAATCCAAATATACTAATATAACACTTGGACAATCCACCAGCTATTTCTCACTCTGGTTTCATGGTTGAACCATCTCTTTTTCCTGAATATCATACATACCTTTTATACCACTTTCCACACATGAACTCTCATAGATAATAAACTGCAGTCACCTGACATCTATTACATGTCTTTCCATTGATTTTTTATAGTTTATTTTAAAATATAGAAGGTAATGGCTTCTTATCAAGATGAAAATACGATTTCTAAAATATCATCATTCACCTGAGGGAGAAATAAAAATTTGCTGCACTAAGGAGTTTATATTCCAAATTCTGTTTTAATTCAATATATTTTTCTCTTAAATAGAACTCTAGAAACTATAAAAGCCTCAATTTGAGTTCTCTCAGGCAAGAATCAAACACCCTTTCCATATATCAAACCCACAAAATGATATCTTGGACATCAAAAACAATATCTGAAATGTCATCAAGAAAAGGAAATGCAGCTTATCTTATATCCTCTGTCAAACTATAGCTTGGAGGAGAAGAGAATTTAGTTCAATTTGAAATAATTTTGAACATTGATGAAAATAATATTTATTTTATTATAATTATTCACTATTTATCATGTAATAGTTATAATTAATAATAATAGTGATTGAAAGGGAAATTTTTAACAACCAAATACACTGTTCACAGTGATGGTAGCCAATTATTCAAGACAAATTAAATATTGATAACTGACCTACTCTTATATTCTGTTAGATGCAAGATTTCAACCACAGAGGTTTATATACAATTAGGGTTTTGGGTACAGACAGAAGATTTTATTTTTTCATTTTTAAAAATAGTTCTCAAAATTGAAAACAAACTCACAGAGTGAGAGTACACAAAGACAGTCATCTCTTTTCTGATTCATTTTTCATTTTGGTGTAGAAATTTTCTTTAATTTTTTTTTCTTTCTTTTCAACTAACACTTTTTTCTTCCTCTATGAAACTGGAAGCTGGAAACTTGAACAAATATGCACAGTCAAGCAAAAACAAATTCCTGAATTGACTACTTAGAAAAATATGTTTCATTTTTCATCTCAAGTCTATCTATCAGTCTATTATCTTCA
The DNA here is from genome assembly GCF_037893015.1 of Macrotis lagotis. Lineage (NCBI taxonomy): Eukaryota > Metazoa > Chordata > Mammalia > Peramelemorphia > Peramelidae > Macrotis > Macrotis lagotis. Next base: position 821,189,104 of record NC_133658.1, on the reverse strand, counting down.
TCAGTGGCCATCTAGGATAATGACTGGTCATTGCATTGATCAGCATTCTTAAGTCTTCTTGTACAAATTGTTTTCCTGGTTCTTCTTGCTTCACTTTGCCATCAATTTATACATTTTTTTCCAAGTTTCTCCAAAAAAATCGTCTCTTTTGTAATTTCTTAAATAATAGTCTATTTACCTTTATATACCATAATTAGTTCAGTCATTCCCCAATTAATAGACATTCAAATTTTTTTGCCAGGATAAATATAATTTCTACAAATGTTTTTGTGTATAAATCCTTTTCTGCTTTCTTTGAGACATAACACCATAATAAAGACCATAGAATCATAGATTTAGAGATAGAAGGAAGCCCAGAAGACTTTCTAGGATGAATTCTTGCTTTTTCAGATGAGGAAAATGAGACCAAGGGAGGATAAATGACTTTTCTAGGATTGTAAGGTTAGTAAACATCAGAGATAGGACATTCTGGAGTGAGAAGGTCACATGGATAGTTGGATGTTCCAAGACTGGGAGGTCATAGACATTGAGGAAAGCTTCAGGATGAAGCAGCAGATGAGGCATGGTTTTGAAATTTGGAAAGGAGCAGAAGCTATAGAGGAATGGAAATTGGCTGGTCTGGATCCTGCCTAAAATGAAGGCACCAGGAGAAATCCACCAATGGCTCCCATTATATTACTTTATGCATGTAGGGGCCAGCCTGGCAGAGGGATATTTCAGGGTGAAAAGGCTTCAGAGTTATCATTATCCAGAAATTGCTTGTATTATCACTCTGAATTTATTTATTTAATTTTTAAGCCAGATACCCAATGAGCTTCCCAAAATACATTGCCTGGGGTGGGGGGGGAAGGGGGAGGGGAGGGTTGATTGTTAAGAGAAGGGGGTAATATCCTCTTTACATTTCATTTTTATAGTAGTACCAGTGACTATAATCTTTGATCAGAATTTTGTTGCAGAGGGAAGCATCAACTAAAGCTGATCACTGACCTGTAAATGCAGTTCCTAAGGAGTATCAAGCAAACCAATCCTGGCCAACTCATCTCATTACAGGAAAATAAAATAATGGAATTCCAAGCTCTGGCAGTACTTCTGATTGGACTTACTGAGTAGAGGGAATCTTTGACAGTGAGATAAAGAGTTTGAAAATATAATACCAACCATCTAACAAAAGAAAGGTTTGTCTTTTAAGTAGAATGCAGATGCCTGGCCTTCCCAATTAATAACACTCTTCCCTCAGAATCCCCAAGAGGTAGTTGTTTTATTGTTCTTGGGAGAGACATATCAATACAGCAAGAATCTGACAGCCAGACCATGCAGAATATTTACACCAGTTATCTTTACAACAGTCAACAGTAAGGCAAGAACATTAGTAGCATTATGACAACTTGTCAACTGGAAAGGACCATTACAGCCAAGGCTTGTCCCATCACAATTGCTATTATCCAGACTAAAACTAAGTGTAAATGAAAAGGAAGCTATAACAGTTTGAAGAATTCTGCAAAAACAACTATGTGCAAACAAGATATATATGGAGACAAGGCAAAATGGAAGCAATCTCAGAGAGAAGACACTAGTAAGCATCAAAATGGAACAGGGAAAAACTTGCTGAGGCTGGGATTTTAACTGAGACTCAAGTTAGATTTGGGCTCAGTTTTATATGAGACAGCTTCCTAACCATCAGAGTTCAAAATAACTTGAAGTGCTTTTTATAAGGGTGAATTCTTCACTGAAAGTATTTGTGCTGTGACTGGGCATCGTTGTTGTTGGGAATATTAGAAGAGGAGAGCCCATGATTTGGGCAGGAAGTTTGTATATTAGAAGATTTTTAAAGATTCTGCCAACTCTAAGATTCTATCCTCTTAAAGCAAATATGAAAGGACTAAAGATAAGGAGGAAGGAGATGAGAATTTATTAATCATTATGTGCAGACACTTTGCTTAAGGGTTTCACAAATATCATCTCACTTGATCCCCACATCAACCCTGGGAGATAGACACTATTATTATTAATCCCATTTTAGAGAAAATTGAGGCAGACACATTTAAGAGACTTACCTGGAATATCTAGATAGTGAATGCCTGAAATGGATATACACTGCACCACTCTTAAATGTCTGTTAATAAGTATGTATCAATAGATTTTGGTAGATTGAGAGAGAAAGAGAGAGAAGTTTGGGCAAGGTAATAGAATTCCAGCTTGAAGAATAAAAACAAAATGAATGTCCCAAGGACTAGATTGTTTTCCTAGGTTTTAACAATATACATGATTCATCTGTCATTCATTGTTTTCTCTACAAGATCCTTTCTTTATTTATTCATCTCTCTGCTATCTTTTATATTACTTCATGTATGTAATTCATCATTTAAAATGTGTTGCAGTCTATTTATGATCACCATCTGTCTATCCATTGCCCTTTGGGTAATTGGTAATTCTGATGCTATTTCAAGATTTTTAGCCATATAGCATTTCTGAAAGATTATTGAAGTTCAACATGTGTTGACTGTGTCCCAGATGTTCTACACCTAGGATATAAAAAGAAGCAAAAGATATTCTCTACCCTCTAGGAGTTTACAATCTAATGGAGAAGACAAGATGCTAAATATACATATATATATGTATATATATATATGTATGTATGTATACAATAAATAGGAAATACTGAGTGAGATGAGCAGAACTAGAAGAACATTGTACACCCTAACAGCAACATGGGGTGATGATCAGTTTTAATGGACTTGCACATTCCATCAGTGCAACAATCAGGGACAATTTTAGGGTATCTGTGATGGAGAATAGCATTTATATCCAAAGAAAGAATTGTGGAGTTTAAACAAAGACCAAAAACTATTAGTTTTAATTTTTTTAAAAAGTTCTTATTTTGTAATTTTGCCATCTTTTTTATTTTATTTTTTCCTTAAGGTTATGATTTTTCTCTCAACACATTTAATTTGATCGATGTATAGCATGCAAACAATGTAAAGACTATCAGACTGCCTTCTGTGGGGGGTGGGGGAGGGAAATGAGATTGGGTGAAAATTTGTAAAATTCAAAAAACAATAAATAGGAAATAATTAACAAAGGAAAGGCATTAGAATTGAGAGGTTGGGGCAGGCTTCCTATAAATTATGGGATTTTGGTTGGGACTTAAAAGAAGTCAGGGAGGTCAAGTAATCAGAATGGAAGAAAGTGGACATGCCAGACATGGGGGACAGCCAAAGAAAATTCTTGGTGTTGACATATAAGACCTATATTGCAACTGAAGAACACGTGGCAGGGAAAGGTGTAAGAAGACTGGAAAGATAGGAAAGGGCTAGGTTATGAAGGACTTTGAATGCCAAAGAGAGCATTTTGTATTTGATCCTGATGGTAATAATAAGTCAGTGGAATTTATTGGTGAGGAGAGGGGATGTGATATAGCCCAAATTGAGTCTTGGGAAAATGACTGAAGTGACTGAATATAGGATGGATTGAAATAGAGAAAGACTTGAGGCAAGTAGAGCTAGCAGAAGGTTATTACAATAATCCAGGTGTGAAGTGATAAGGATCTATATCAGAGTGGTGGCAATGTCAAAAAGAAAGGAATATTGAGAGATGTTGCAAACGTGAAATCTTAATGAAAGCTTAGAGATGGGGGATAAGAGACAGTAAGGAAATCAGAATGATTTCTAAGATGCAAGCCTGAGGGACTGGGAAGAGTGTGTTGTCTCTATAGTAATAGGAAAGAGGTAGAGGAAAATTAATGAGTTCACTTTTGGACATACTGAGTTTAAGATGTCCACTGACATCTAGTTAGAGCCTAAAAAGTAAATTAAATAAATGGGTATTTGTTTCAAGAAAATCAATCACTGCACAGTTGCTTACATTGTTTCTCTCTTCCTCCAAATGGACCCAACTTATCCATCTATAATATAACATCTATACAAGATACTTGAACTTATTGACTAGATCTATGGGGAGGTGTCAATACAAATGCATATAATAACCTGAACAATAGTAACTTTTCATCCACTTGACTTTTCCTCTGTGGATTGTTAGGTCAAAATGTTTTTAAGTGATAATAGATCTCAGTTTAAAAGCTCTGCAACATTCAGGATGACAAGCCATCTGCAAAAAAAAAAAGGGGGGGGGAACATTTTTGATCTCCAGGAAGTCTCTCTTTCACTTGGTTTCTGAACTAGTCATACTCCATTATAGTGTCAAACAATATTGGCATTTCTCTGTTGTTGCACCTTGTTATTGCACCTTCTAAGGGAACACAAATGATTTTAACATATTCACTTTGTTGGAGGAGACATTTTTGTTGGAGGAGAACCTTTAAGGCTGTATTCTGTTCTACATCTGAAATGGTTTAAAAAAAAACACAACTAATCAATAAACAACAGGCAAATCATGCATTTGATGTACCTTTCAGAAAATTGTGTGACTGTAAAAATTGTGACTTGCTTTAGAACATTTTCCTAAAAACCTGATAGTTCTATTTTCCTGTTTTCATCAAAGATGCCTTCCATAACTGAACATATTATTTTCATGCAGATTTCATAGTGATGAGAAAGTAGAAATGTGCACTGGTAATTATTTATTTTGTTTCAATTGTCTTTTATTTAGCAGTAAGAATATCTGTTATTTTTTCCAGTCATTCTGCAACTTCCCCTTTCAGATACCTTAAGAACTGATTCCTCAGTGTTGTTGACACTTTAACGCAGGATCTGTCTGTACTTTGGTCCAACTGCTCTTTCTGTCTTTGTTGTTCTTTAGTACCAGTTTCTACTTCCCCAAAATGTGATGAATCCATTAGGGAAATAATAGGTTATTACAGTAGTGGCTTGTGTTTTACTATTAGAAATCAATATATGTTGGCTACTCTAAACTTATTCTTTTGCACAATCATTTAATAATTTTAATTTTATTAAATTTATCAATAAATTTCATTCAATTTTTAAATTCAATTTTGACTGCAAACAAAAATATAAGTTGTATAATAATAATAATAAATTTTATGCATAATTTATACAAAATAAAATAATACTTAATTTTATACAGTACCAACAAATATCAGTGCTAATGCATGTTTTAGGATGCTAAAGAGTACCCCGGGAACTGGGAATAGTTTACCTCTTGGGAGTGTATTCATATTAGTAAGATTGTCTCTAGAGGTTCTGGGCTTTGGGTGAGATGTAATCTCACTACATGACAGATCCATCCCCAACCTCAACATTTTAATATAAAGGAAATCAGATTTAAATGGCCATTATGTGGAGGATAATTAGCATGTGAAGGGGCAAACATCATAGGGTCATAGATTTAGAGGTGGAAGATTTTGGAGGTCATCAAGTTATACCTGCTCATTTGACAAATTAGAAAACTATAACCTAGAGTTAGACAGTAAAGTATCTGAATTTGGGAACTGAACCCAGATCTTCCTGAATGCTCTGTATATATCAATGCTGCTTTTAAAGAGCAGACTCTCTTTATGCTTTAGCCATCAATATGGGGAATTAGGAGAGGGCTGTATAGATATTGTGGGCATTCTAGAGAAAGCAGTAAGAATCCTATTTTCTCTCTGCCTGTCAGTCACCGCTGCCTACTCATCCGCATCAGGGCTTGGCCAATTGCTCTGATCTGCAAAGAGTGGTTCACACTACAATACGATGAATTTGGTCAAAATGTTTGGTCAAAACCTAGCAAGATTTCTTCTGCTAAGAGAAGAAATAAAAAGGGAATTCTGAGAATATTTACCTGAATCAAATTGAGGATTATACTTAATCCCAACATGACTTTTCTTCCATAAAATATTTTCTTATAGTTTTTAAAAAATATTTACCATTTTGATTTTGAGGGAAAAAAGTTACATGTTACCAATTTTTTATGATTTAATCTTTTCCTGGACAATTGAGGCATATTATACTCAATGTAGATCATATATTTTTACAGCTGATTGCCATTGCTAATGTTGCCATGGTCTTAAATTCCTATAACCATAGAGCTGCAGGGGACCTTAGAGATTATTTAGGCAGGTCTCCTTATTTTGAAGGTGAAGAAACTGGGGCCTGATGGATATGAGAGAGAGAGAGATAGAGCTTGTAACTCCTAAAATTCACAAATCAGGTGACGTGGTTATTCAGTCATTTTAGTCATTGATGATGTGGTTATTCAGTCATTTTAGTCATCAACGACTCTTTATATATCTTCTGGGGTTTTCCTGACAAAGATAACTGTAGTGATTCACCATTTCCTTCTCAAGCTCATCTTACATTTGAGGAAAATGAAACAAACAGGGGTAAGTGACTTGCCCAGGGTCATACAGCTGTTAAGTATCTGAGGGCACATTTGAACTCAGGTCTTTCAGATTTCAGCCTGGGAACTCTATCCACCTACATCATCTAGCTTCCCTAGGAGCCAAGCTGTGACTTTGAACCTAGGTCTCCTGACTTCATTTGCACTCCATCCTACTCTTCACCTTTATATAACCATAAAGTCTTTGTTGCCGCTGCCTTCTTGTTTGAAAATATAAATATTTATTATAGTCATTTATATTTTAAATATTTAATACTTAAATATTTAAATACTTAGTTTGATAGTTGTTAAGTTTTTCACTTTAAAAAAGAATCAGTACATTTAGTGGCTTATACCACAGACTGTTATTTTGAGGATTTTGAGATTTATCATTTCTTAATGACCATTCCAGTAACATTATTTTAAAGTTTCAGAAGAATCTGTTCTATTGATGGTATATATTTGGGTCACTGAATATATTTCAATTTATTTCTTTCTTTGTCTTTTTTTTTCCTTTCTAGGTTCTATCTGTCAATGCTTATTTGAAAAAATTGGGGGGGTTATTTTCCTCTTCTACAAAATTAATAATAATAATAATAACTAACATTTTCATATGTGCCAGATGCTTTACAAATATTATCTCATTTTATCCTCAAATCAAACTTACAAAGTAAGTGCTGTTATTACTTTTATTTTGCAATTAGAGAAAATGAGGAAAACAAAAATTAAGTCATTTGCCCAGGACCACATAGCTAGTAAATATGAGATTAGATCTGAACTGAGTTCTTTCTGACCCCAGATCCAGTGCAACACCTAGCTTGCCTCCAAGACTTCAAGTCTCTTGACCTTCTGTATAGTGCTTATTCCACCATCTTCCACAGCCTCTTCATACTATTTGTCTCCACTTTTTTCCACTGTTAGCTTCTCTTCATGTGTACAGTGAAATTTTTGTTTTAATCAGAATTTTGAAGGAGTTTCTCAAGAGGAAGCTAATGGACTGCTTGTCTTTGGAGGCAATATTGTCACTGTTTCACCCTGCATTAGTAAAGTGATATTTAGTCTCTATTCATGGATCAAAGCTATGACCCCAAGCTGAAGCTAGCTTGAAGCTTTCATTACAAACAATGGTGCATCCCTACAAACTCCTACACACCAACTCTGAGGCATGAGTCTTTTCCTATATGAAAGCTAAAATGTCATGAGATATGCTTCATCATTAAAAAAAAGGCACAGAACAGGAATAATCTCAGACTTAAGTAGCTTACTAAGGCTAGAGATGATCAGTCAGAACCAACTTATGGATGAGAAGGATGAGAATGATTAGCAAGGCTCACTTTTTATATCAGATAAGCAGCTTTTGTCTTATCTTATCTTTCTCTGCTAAAAAAGATTAATTCTAGCAATTGTGTTTGCAGGGAGAACACCCAGTTAGTCATTCTTAGCGGACTAGAATGTAATAAGATTATCTCTGGGCTCCATAAACTCTTTTTGTGTCTACAAAATCCATGAAGTATGCCTACAATGAAAATCTTCTACTACAGTATTTTGGATGCTAACAGAGAGGCTAAATGGACCTTTTAGAGATTATTTTGCCTACTTCCCTTTATTTATAATTGAGGAAACTGGGAGCTGCTTGGTGGCACAGTGGATAGAGTACGGGTCCTGGAGTCAGGAGTACCCAAGTTCAAATCTGACTTCAGCCACTTAACAATTACCTAGCTATGTGGCTGTGGGCAAGCCACTTAACCCTAATGCCTTGCAAACCACCCCCCCCCCCAAAAAAAAACTATAATGGAGGAAACTGAGGCCTTGAGAGATTGTGTTCCTAGGGACAAAGCCAGGAAAAGAATCATGCAATTTAGGAGATCATCTAGCTTTATTGTCTTGCTTTTCAGATGAATAAATTGGGCAAACCAGAGACAGGTACTCACCTTAATAAAGCAAGGTTTGATCCTACAGCTTTTAACTTAGGCTCCTTCCACTGCAGTATTGTTTCCCTAGCTGAACTCCTTAGCCCTATAGGTGCATCACTTTTTAGCCATTCTAAAATGCAGCAGAGTAAGGAGAGTTTTGATTACTTATGGGATAGTGAGGCTATTCAAATGGAGAATCCCCTGCCCTCCTCCCCAACCAAACTGCCTTTTGACCTGTCACCAGAAAGATTGATTCCATTCAGGGTTTACAGTAATTACCATCTTGATCAGAGAGGCATTCGAGAAAGTCAGACCACTGTGCCACCTATCTGGTAGAGCTATGATTTGAACCTAATGTTTTGACACTCAGAAAGTCATGGGCAGCTAGGTGGTTAGAGTACCCAGCCCTGCATTCAGGAGGACCTGAGTTTAAACTAGCCACAGACACTTGACACCCACTTGCTTTGTAACCTTTGGGCAAGAAAGAGATTTAACCTGATTGCCTGCCATTTTAGGGTCACCTCCAATCGTCCTGATTCATATCTGACCCCTGAACACAGATGACTCTGGAGGAGAAAGTGAGGCTTGTGACTTAGCATAGCACACCTTCACTCAAATCCAATTCACTTGCATGTCATGGCATCACCTCCCTGATGTCCTGACTTTCTTTGACATCATTATCATCATCATCATGGACAGGCAGAAAGAAAGGCTAAATTAGGTCAAAAGCCAAATGAAACTTTGCTATTTTCAGTGACATCAATGCTAATGTTCTTCCCCTCTTTCTGGCCACACCCTGGCTTCTTGCTCAGCTACAGTCAGGCATTGTGATTATTCCTCTCTGGTGCTAGTTAACAACCCCGGAACCCTCCTTCTGTGCTTTCCTCTAGGCTTGCTTGCTAACTGCTCACTTCCTTCCCATTTTTTTGCATATTGATTTCCCAGTTGCTGACTGTCATCCAAGTTCGCCAGTAGGTCACAGCTCTGCTTCCAACTTACACATTTTCATTTACAGACTCGCTTTTTGTGAAATTGGCATGGGGTCTGGTCTGGCAGGTCTTTGACTTTTATTCCTCTCCAGAACTTGCTCCGATCACAATGGAGCTCCCTCTGTATTTAATAGGCATTTGGACGTAAGCCATTCTGGACTGAAGTGGTAAGTTATTTGACAATGCTATTACTTCTGTGGTGCCTTTTAATATCAAAGATTTTGGTGACCTTGATCCATAACCTCCACTTAAAAAGAACTTTTATAGAAATTAAGAAGGTTTTTTTTCAAGGGATAATGAACCAAAGGTTGACAGGAACAATCTGCCCTTATTGGAGGTCCTTTACTTGGTATACTTGAAATTATTGCTATTGTTCTATAAACTATATCTCAATGTAATCTCAATCCAATGTATTTTATCAATTTAAAAAATATTATTTTCAGAAAGAGTTTAAATATTTCAGACTACCAAAGTGCTCATGAAAGTTAAGAACTGCTTCAAATCCTGGAAATATTGCAGTATGTTCATAAATATTCTTTCATTTAATAACTTCCCTTAAAATTTCTTTTCTACCTCAATGACTCTCATTCTCTACATTAAAGACTTCTATGGATTCCTGATCATCCAGTTTTGGTGGTCAAATATTTTTTGCAGCTTTGGGGAATGCCAGAGAGGTTAAGGATTTGGACTACAGTGTATTTTCATGAGATTCAAAATCTATTTTCATAAGAGAAAAATATTGGGTCATGTGCAATTTAATCAAATTAACTAAAAAGAAACTATTCAGTCCAAAGACTAGGAAACCACTGAATTTCTACTCAACTTGCAAACATTGTGTGTCCTGGAAAGAGCATGTAAGTTAGATATAAGGTAGATTTGGGTTTCAAATCTACATAGCTGTGTATCCCTGAGTCGCTCACTTTATAACTAAAACTCAATTTTCTAATCTGTAAAAAATGGAATAATATTGTCTGCTCACTTTTCTTTATCAGGATGTGATGGAGTACTAAATGAAATAATTTATTCCAATAATCCACAAGCAATTATTAAGTCAATTACTATTATTAAGCACTGAACTGTTGGATTGGAACCTGGGATAAACTTCATCATTGAGTGGAGACCAGCAATTTATTATCCTAAAATTATCTGAAGTAGAGTTTAAATGACTTATCTCATGACCAGTATGTCAGATACAAAACAAAAAAGTCATCCTAATACAGACTCTGTGAATTAGTCTACTCTGCCATGTTGGTGCCTTATCATAAAAAAAAAAATGCAGTTAAAAATAAGATTTATAGTGTTAGGTCCTTGAGGGCAGAAAATATTTTCCTTTTTGCCCCTCTTCCATGGTGTAGATGCTTATTAAATGCCTATTGAATGAATGAATGAATGAAAAATGACCTGCTGATCTGCATCAAACAACCTCCCCTTTCTATTAGGCATAGGAGTAAACAGAGGGATGCTCAGGAGCCTAGAGTAATCCTATCCTTACACCTGGAAATGATCGCTAAGAGGTAAAACTCCCAGAATTTTAAAGAGGAGGAAGGAAGCTCAGAGACAATTTCTCAGGATTATTTATATGAAGTACTTTATCAATCCAACCCCCCCTTTTTTTATATTGCTAGCCAAATCGATAATCCATGTTATTGATAATCTCATGATTATTACATGCTGAGAGGGAGTCTGTATGAGTTATGGATGCCAGGAAGACCAAGAAGGAGTGGAGGTGAAGAAGGACGGAATTAATGCCTGCTCAGCCTCCATCTGGAGTTCTCTATTGAAGTGGGGTCTGTAAAGGGCAGAGCAAAAATAAATTTCTCCCCTATTAGCTAGGAACGGTTATTCTTCTTTCAGCGTATCACCGTGTGCTTTAAAACTCCTTTAAAAACACCTTGCTCAGAATCTCTTCAGCTGGTGTAATAATCATCTTCATGTGGGTATTGCATCCCAGGCTCGAATTTGCTTGCCTGCTCCCGCGGAAACGTTTAAGTGCCCACAGTGCAGTCTGTTAGATCTTAGCGTAATGGAGCAGAGGGCGCAGTCCCTCACCTGCGGCGCCGCCCCTTACCTGGCCGCATCGAGCCGCTCCACCCAGAGCACATAGGAGTCTGGACTCGGCCTGCACTGCTTGGCCGAGGTGGCGGTGGAGCACGGAAGCTCCTTTGCCAGTAAACACTGTCAGAGGTTGGGGAGCAGAGGGTGCCCCGAGGCTGTTAGTTCCGCTGCTGCGGGGGAGAGGATCGCCGCAGCTCCGCCCTCCCTGCGCCTCCGCTAGGCTTCTGCCTTTCCAGCCTCCGAGTTCTTCCTTCTTGCCGTCTGTCCACCCCCCAGGCCGCTCGGACCTGGCGCTGCGAGCGGGGCTTCTCCAGTTCCCCGGCCCCGCAAGGTAGGGCCCTAGCCTGGTCCTGAAGACAGAGCTTTGTTCAAGAGGTCAAGGTGGGCACGCATGGGCTCTTCCAAGGGCGGATGAGGGGGAGGGCAGCGGCAGCCCCAGGATAGGGGTTATCTAGTCCTGAATGAGAAATAAGCGACAGGGACCGTAAGGGCATGGCTTCTCAGGGCTGGAAGATGGTCTGCTCCACTCCTTTCATTTGCCTCTCTGGAGATGGGTCCGTTAGGTCTAGTGACTTGCCCAAGGTCACAAGACAGCAGAACTGCCACAAAGGGGAAGGAAGCCAACGATCTAGGCAAATCATGGATGGATGGTGCTCCTGGGCTGCAATGGTGGATTAATGTGGATTATTATATTTATATGCTTTTTCCATGCATCTAGAACAGTTGTAGGTTCTCTCTCTTACCATCTCTTTTCCCCAAACTCAAACTTATACTGAAAAAAAGATCCGATTGGGGAAGCATCAAGTGATGTGGAAATCCCTCAAGACACAAACAGAGCTGCCCCGAAACACGCAGCTACCGGAGAGACAGGTCGCTTGGTTATTTGTTTAGCCTAGATCTATTACAAAGGGATATGCCTGAATTGGCTACACTACAGGAAAGAAGACACCAACCAAGGTTTGTAGTGAAGCAACCCCAAAGCATATCGTTTTGTTTGGGATTCCCTCCCCTGACCTTTCCTACCCCAGTGTGGCTGCCATGACAGATTCTAGGTCAAATCTAACTCCCTCCCTGCACATTTTTAAGAGTCCCTAACTCAGGCTTCTTTCAAATTTATCTGACACTAGGTGGCTAGGTATAGCAATGGTTAGAGCATCCATCCTGGAGTCAGGAGGACCTGAGTTCAAATGCAAAAGATTGCCTTGCAAAAACAAGTCCAGAAAAGTTGCCTGCCAGCTTCTGAATTAGTTGGGAAATGGAGTATGTCATTGGAGGAGGAATAAAACCATATAGTCACTGGTTATTTAACCTGTAAGGATTTGGGGTGTCAAAGGAGAAAACGTTGTACAGTGTTTTCAAGAATAGCCTTTTACTCTATTATTACAAAAGAAACATTCTTAGAAGTTCAGTTACAGCAGAACATTCAGAGTTCAGGAGTAAAAAGTTGGCAAGGATCTGGTCTGGGAATTTGGAGACTAAAATAAGTAAAAAAAACCCTTGGTCTTGGTGTCCCCCAAACCGCTCGGACCTGGCGCTGGGAGCAGGGCTTCATGGTTCCCCACCTTCCACAAGGTAGGGCTGTAGCAGTTTTCCTGAAGTAAGCGCTTAGGAAGAGTTTGAGAACTTTTTTTTCTACCCCCACTGTGGCTTTCTTCATCTATTCAATGTTGCTAAAAATCTTTCCTTAACACTCGGAGGCAAGAATCTTGTTCCAGTCTTTATGGTGATATTATAAATAATAAAATAATAGATATAAAAAAAGAAAAAAATTTTAATGTTAGTTAAATGTGAGATATTTCTCTAACCTGTTCTCTCTTCCCCCTTTTCAATTCCTCCCCAGTCCTCACTCTGAGTCTGGCAGGAGCAAATATAATCTATTCTAGGTACAAGAGAATTTAGCTTCTTTTTTTTTTTTAGGTTTTTGCAAGGCAAACGGGGTTCAGTGACTTGCCCAAGGCCAACAGCTAGGTAATTATTTTAGTGTCTGAGACTGGATTTGAACCCAGGTACTCCTGACTCCAGGGCAGGTGCTTTATCCACTGCGCCACGCCACGTAGCCGCCCCTGAACTTAGCTTCTTTTAAAAGAAATGCAGCATCTTTCAGCCTTCTATTAAAATATTTAACACCCTGTCAGCTATTCTTAAACTACACAAACTGCCATTTTATTTTCTTGTGAATAATTGTCCTTCATGCATGAACTGGTGACCATTCTTGTAAGTTAACAGAAGATTCAGTGCTCTCGGAGTTTTGAGGGTGTATTGTGGAGCAAGATACTAATGGAACAGGGGAAAAGTTCGTGAGCCCCTGCTGGCCCACATCTACAGCGCTGCTTCATTGCTCACAAAGATGGTGAATTGGTATGGTAGGAGTATCAACCCAAGTCCCATCCAACTAGAGTCAGCATCTTGACCCCATGTGGCGGCTGTCTATCTAAGAAGCTTCCCATCTTATGCTAATGAGGGCCATTTTGCATATTATACTAGCACAAATCTTAGAATTTTATTAGAATTGACTCAGAGATTGTCTCCCTTTTGTTTTGTTTCTATTTGGTTAATTCCATGAGCTTATTGGGGTCGTTCAATGCAATTGTGATGAGTACTGATGGAGAAGTATATTTTATTATTATTATACCACTTATAACTACTTAATGAGTGCGTACCACTTATGATTACTTAGTCACAAAAATATGCTTTGACTTTCCAAAATTGGTTGGAATTCTCATTTTTTTATGATATAAATGGTTGTAGGGGAAATAATATTAGATCTGGGGCACAGAAGAATGAGAAATTTCCTTTGGTTATTTGTTGTGAGAAAGGATGATTAGAAAGTAAAATTTAAAAAACCCTATATTACCTGGGGCATAATTTCCTTACCCATTTGAAGCAATCTTATGTTTATGCCATAATCAAAATAGATTCTCTACTTACAACAAAGGAATGTAAATCTCAGAAGGCAAACCATCAAAAAAATTCTCATTTTATATTTAATAACTTGCCAACAATACAAAATAGTTTTTCTCATTTGGAAATCATATAAGGTTTTTAACAGAGGCAAATGGTATAGGGAAAGGAATTCCTGCACTTGTAGACAAAAGATCTGAGTTTGAGTCTCAGCTGGGTTTCTTTGTAACCAATTACCAAAATGGTTTCTTTACCTGAAATGGGGAAGATATTTGTACTTACTTCCAGAAAAATATATTGTGAAAGGGTAATTAATGGCAGGTATGAGCTAGAACTAGCTATAACCAGCTTGAAAGAACCAGTAGTTAAATTTTCAACCTCAGGAAATGGCAGTTGCTACAAATCAGGGCTTCATTTATTTTTTGATTATTGTAAAGATAAAGTATTAATAATGTAAATTAAATATGACAAAGTATATTGTATGTGTGTGTATATATAAATATATATATATATATATATATATATATATATTTTTCTTTTTCTTCCAGAGAAATATTTACCAGCACACCCAAGAATTACATTATAGACATTGAACTCAGGATGGGTGCAATAGAAGGTTCTAGGAATGTGATTACCCCAGACTAGAGGCCAATTGATTGTAGGCTAATAAAAATATAATTGACATTTATATAGCAATTTAAGTCTCCATACCCCTGTCTATGAGATGAAATTAAAAACATTAACCTTTTCTTTCCAGCACTTTTATGATCTTCTTGAAGAGTATTTCCCCCATTTTATTTTTTGTTTGCTTTTGTTTTCAAAAGGCAATGGGATTAAGTGATTTACCCTAGGTCACAACAGCTAGGCAATTATTAAGTGTTTGATGCTGGATTTGCACTCATCTCCTTCTGATTTCAGGGCCAGTTCTCTATCCATTGTACCACCTAGCTGCCCTGTGTTTCACCACTTTAATGAAAAATATTTCTTATAATAAACAAGTATCAGTTAAGGGAGAGGGAAAATAAGACTCAGGTTTCCTGAGTTGTGGTGTCTTGTTTTCAATCTCTGAATTCTATCATTTGAGTTTCTGTGTTCTTGATTCCTCTTTGGGGAGAGTGTTAAAATGGATAGTACTCTGGCTCCGCTCAAATTCCATCTCTGAAAATTGCTCTGTGGCAAGTCACTTAAACTTGCTGAACCCTAGTTTCCTCAGCTGTAAAAAGGGAATAAGAATGTCTATCTCAAAATGGAGCTGAAATGAGATTATAGAGCACATTGTAAAACTCATAATGTTATAATAATTAGAAGTTTTGAGTATAATTTCAAAGAGTATATGTTTTTTGAATTAATACCCAACTACTTTTATTGCTAACTTTACTCAATGGAACTTGAAGTATATACTTTATCATTATTGTCAATTTGGAATAATGGCTTTTTAAAAAAATATTTCAGATGAGAAAGAGGGGAAAAATTGTAAAAATGAACAAACAGAACAGGTTCTACAATGATATGCTTGATTATTTTACTATTGCTATTGAGAGGATGATATAAATATGCTCATTTTAAACATTTTATCCTCAGCTCCAACTTTAGAGATAAAATTTTAACTTTAGAAAATGACAGCAAGAAACAAAGTAATACTGTTGCCTTCTCTCTGAGTTTCTTCCCAATTAATTCTGTAGATCTTTTGTTTGCTCATGGATATTTTCAAGTTCTTTAAGAACTGTTTCCCCCTTCTTTATATTCCCACCATTTAGGCAAATGCTTAGCACATAGGAAGTGTTTAATAAATTTTTGTTGACTTGACTTGAAAATCACTCACTGGTATCATATTCTTTTTAATTGCTTTCAGGTGGTAAAGAGGGAAAAAAATCAAGACTTCCCAGTATGTTTTCTCTTCAGTCTTTACCACTAGCAACTGACAGCCCAGTCACAAACCAACTGTGTACGTAAGGTATTTTTTCTTTCTCCTTTCCTCATTTATGAATCATCATCTAAATCTAACTGGTATAGAGAATATTCCCATGTTTAAAATTTTCTGGTTGATGGGGATAGTTTCCTGTCCAACCCCCACCTCACCCCACCCCAGGAAAGATATGATTTGTCAGTTTGTTTGAGTTATATTATAATTTTTGTCTGGTGTTTATTCAGGTTTAATATGAAATTTCAGGATGTCTCTTTTCCATGATGCTGAACAGAAAAAAACAATTTTAAAAGTCCAAGTCCTATTTAAAAAAGTCTGCCTATGATATTAAGATTTTTGGGGTTTGTTTTCTATATGTCAAGTTTCCATTTTCTTAAATATTTTCCTCATTAAGAAGTTTTTGCTCCCACTTTCTTCCATGTCGTTGTCGTTGCCTCTAATAAGCTAAGTTTAGTGAAATTTTTTGTAATTTGGAAATCAACTTGATAGGCTTGTGGCATATTCTCTAACACGTTGTTCTGATTAGAGATAAGAGAAAGTAATAAGGGCAGAAAGGGAAATAATATTAGAGGACTTTGATGTCCTTGTGATCCTGAGATGAGGCTCCTCACTATCTATGGTTTTAGTTTAATTTTGATGTTTAGTTTTCTTTGCAGCAAAGTTGAATGAATAGAGTTCCAATCTGTCATTGAGACATGACACAAATCCATCCCTTTCTTTGCAGAAATGAGGTTTTGGATACAGAATTTTAGACATGATATTTGATAAGTTAATTTGTTGAACTGCTTTTCCCCACCCATTTCTGTTGAAAGACTCATTATATAGAGATGTAGTCATTTTGGAAGAGAAGGTGATAGGACAAAAAACAATCAACTTTTTTTTAAAAGAAAAGTTTTTACATTAGCACCTAATAAAATAAAAAAAAATGATGCTGAAAATATTTTAGAAAAAGTTGTACCAGGTGTGTAAAATAATTCTTGAAGTTTTCAAAATGCTTTCCTCACAACCCGCCTGTGAGATAGATTGAGATAGATTCATTGTGAGGGAGATTATCATGCTCATTTTTCAGATGAGGAATTTGAAGCTCAGAGAGGAACAAAAATACTTTTTCAACACAAAGTATGAGAATGGTGGAGAGGATCCCTTCACACAACTAATTTCCATTTCTCAAAATTTAACAGGCAACTGTAAAATTCAACAAATTTATCATACAAAACATCAATTAGCTTCTGCTCAAGATCAATGCACATTTCTGTGGATCAGATTCTTTTATTGACAATCTGTGTAAGTTATCTGTATACCTTGAAAAGAAATAAATTAAGTATGACTCTCTAACAAGAATCTATATATTGTTTCAGGAGTCTTATGCAAGTTCTCACCTTTCTCACTGCTGCTTTCATTTTCTCCTTGGATAATAAATTATTTGGAGCTGGATCAATATATCTATACTGAAAAAACCCACAAAATATTAAGCAAAACAAATATAAAGTTCATGTCACCTTTATCCCTCAAAAAATGTCTTGACTGATATAGTGAATGAGAAAATTGAATTTCTTGTTTTTTTGAAACACTCAATAACCATTTGTATTTCCTGAGAAAACAAAATGCTGTTTGAATGATTTACACTTCTGAAATTCAAAGGAATTCAAAGCTTTTATTAATTGTTCAGTCTCTGTTCTAAAGACTAGTTCACTCAATTATAACCCCCCTAGGAAAAGTATTACTATACTATGAAGTCTTTGGATTTAATAAAAACAACACTGCTTGTTCTCTTCACACAGTTCCTGTAATCTTCCTAGGCTTTCATTACTAAAATCCTTTCTAGCTCTACATAGTCCTAAATAACAATGTATTCTCTGATTATATATATATATATATATATAAATAAATTTAAGACAGTGGGATTAAGTGACTTGCCCAAGCACAAAGCTGGACAATTTGGACAATTATTTAGTGTCTGGGGCTGGATTTGAACTCAGGTCCTCCTGACTCCAGGGCTGGGGCTCTATCCACTGTGCTACCTACTACCTAGCTGCCCCTCTCTGAAATATTTTTGCAAATTTTCTCCCAGTTCTACAGAACTGCAAATTGTCTTTTGTGATCTCTTCCTTTCTTCTTTCTTTCATTTTTCTTTTCCTCCCTTCCTTTCATTCTTTCTCCCTTCCTTTCTTTCTCTTTCTTTCATTCTTTCTCACTTTCTTTCTCACTTTCTTTCTTTCTTTCTTTCCCATTTCTTTCTTTCTTTCTTTCTTTCTTTCTTTCTCTCTCTCTCTTTCTTTCTTTCTTTTTATTTTCAATTTCCTGTCATTACAGTTGATAAGCAGAAGTAAACTAGTCTGTATGGAATCAGCAAATTCAGGACATATTCCTCCATCTCACACTTCACCAAGGATTAGCTGTCTTGCTCCTCAAGTTCCTCAAGTCTCCCTTCAGTCAGGTATGAAACTTCCAATTTACCCTGCTGAAATCTGATCTCAGATAATTTCTAGCTGTGGGACCCCGGGCAGATCACTTAACTTCTTTCTGCCTCAGTTTCCTCAACTATAAAGTGGAGATAACAATAACCCTACCTCACAGCATTTTTGTGAGGAGCAAATAAAGTATATTCATAACTGAGCATAGGGTCTGATCCTTAATTGTAGTTATATAAATGCTTATTTTCTTCTTCTTCTGACTAAGTCTATGAACCTAAAACTATCAGTTCAGCCTATAAATGCTTTATTAGTTAGGAAAAGGCAACTAATTCTCTTTGCCCCACTCTCTTTTAGATGATGACATCTATTCTGAGGCACTTAACCTATTTTGACCTTGAAACTTTATTCATACTTTTCTTATTGTATGTGATACCAGTGATCTCATCAATTTTGTAATTCTCAATGCTATTCTGATCCCATCTTGGGGAAGATAATTAGTTCCATCTTTTAAAAATTAAAAGAAATAGAAGGAATTCTGTACAGAGCATTCTTCATGGTAGAAATAACTTAATATGGGGCAGCTAGGTGGTGCAGTGAATAGAGCACCAGCCCCGGAGTCAGGAGTACCTGAGTTCAAATCTGGCCTCAGACACTTATTAATTACCCAGCTGTGTGGCCTTGGTCAAGCCACTTAACCCTATTGCCTTGCAAAAAATAAAAAAATAAAAAAAAGAAATAACTTAATATCTTGGATTTTTCTCATCTTTTTATTCTAATAACATATTCTTAACTTTTAAATCTCCCCTCTACATTTTTAAATTTAAAAACAAATAAAAACAAAAACCTTTCTCTTAGCTTAATGAAACTATCTCTTCATTGCCTGTTCTACTTCCTATTTCAGATATCTCTACCAGTACGTCCTAGACATCCTTAATTCTTGTTCCTTGTTTGTTTCCTTTGCTTCAGTCTTTTCACCCTTCATTTAGTCATTCCATTGCTTCTTGAAACAATGTGATTTAGGAGAAAGAGCACTGCACTTGGAGGTGGTAGAGACTTGTGTTTAAGTTACTAGCTATGTGACTATGGGAAAGTCACAAAGTCTCTGAACCTTTGTTTCTTCATCCATAAAATAACAGTACTAAATGTTGCACGGTTATTATCTTAAGGATTGAAGTTATTTGTAGTACAGCTAGGTGGTGCAGTGGATAGAGCATCACCCCTGGAATCAGGAGGAGCTGAGTTCAAATCCATCCTCAGACACTTTATAATTACTTAGCTGTGTGACCTTGGGCAAGTCACTTAACCTCATTGCCTTGCCAAAAACAAAAAAAAACAACAAATAAGTTATTTGTAAACCATTAAAAGCTGTATCAATGTCAGTTATAATTAGCTACAATTTTCCTATGTCTTCTTCTATGCTATGTCTTACACACACAACAACTTCTTTCACATCCTTCAATGGTCATTCTTCCAAAAGCATCCAAGGAGTTCGTGATATTCTACATTATCACTTACCTTATTGAGCTAATTGGAGGAAGTGATAACTTTGAAATATCATATCCTATCCACAAATGAAATTCTTAACACTTTTCATTTCAAGTACATTTGTCCTTGTAAATAGAGTCTGATTAATTTTTCTATTTGTTATACACTTTCTCTTCATCTACAGCAGTGTTGTCTTAGAGTGTCCATGCTTGGGACTTCTGAGACTATTATTCACTGCTCTGTATAAAGTTGAACCTAAAACTAAGATGATGAAGATGACAGATGAATTTTTCATTCTTTGGGTGTCTAGAAAACATTTAAGTTTTTAATTTGATATATAACCTTTAAAAGTTCAAATGCTGGTCACTTGTACATCAAAAAGATCAACTGATCTTTGATGTTTCTGGATCACCCCCTGGTTTTTTTAGTTACTCTACTCCTGTCTGCTGACTTTCTTCACCACCCCTGTAACAGCAGACTGTTGAAATAAAGACCATTTTAAAACTAAAGAAAACAGTGCCTAGTCATTGTCATAGATAGGCTAATGTATTTCCTTCCTAGTGCCTATGTTTTAGGAACAAATAGGGTAATATTTTGTAAACTGTGGCAACCTTATGCAAAATGTCATAACCTACACTAAAGTGAATGAAAAGACAATCTGGATTCAGGTTCTCCTGAATCCAGGGCTGGTCAGCCACCTAGCTGCTCCTGGAGAGACAATTTGGAAAGTGAAAAAAATCTCACTTGGAGATTTTAAGGTTTCCCCACCCCAAATGATAGTGCTCCTAACCAATTTACTGAATTTAATAATTCATTTTTGGATGTGACATCTGAAACGATTGAGGAGGTCCAATTTATACTTTACAATCTTATATACTTAGACAACCTTAAATATTGTGATATATCCAGTCTATACTGAGTACCCGAGAGCGAGCCCTATTTCTTGTCAACTGTTATGACTGGTCAAGTTAGTGATTTTATCAGTTATATGTATATCCTTCCACTAAAACCAGTTGAAAGCTCTCCTTCTCTTAGAAATGGGTTTAACAAGTAGCTTTGGCTAAAAATAGTCCCTTGGTGGTCAGCTCTTTGATGACTTCATTTTTTTCAGTTAGTTAAGCTGTTCTAGGCCAGCAAACATCTTGATTTGTCCTTGAAGATCTCACCTATGATCTTATTAACATAGAGAACTCCCAAAGAGGTTTTTGTTGTTCTTCAGGGGTTTTCAGTCACATCCAACTTTTCATGATCCAATTTGGGGTTTTCTTGGCAAAGATACAATGGTGGTTTACCATTTCCTTTTTCAGTTCATTTTACAGATGAAGAAGCTGAGACCTGGGTTAAGTGATTTGCCATAAACTAGTCTGTGTCTTAGGCTGGATTTGAACTCAAAAAGATGAGATTTCTTGATGACAGGTCCACTGTTTTATCCACTGTGCCACCTAACTAGTTTCCCAAAGAATATCCTCTTATAATGAAGAAAAAGTAATTGATAGTTTTTGAGAATCATTTGCTAGACCTCTGTTAGTCAGAACCTGCACACTTAACTCTGCCTCAGTTTTCTCATCTGTAAAATGAACTGGAGAAGGAAATGGCAAACCTCTCCATTATCTTCGCCAATAACACCCCAAGGTAGGTCATAAAGAGTTGACTGAAAAAATGACTGAACAACAATTAATTCCTGATTCTAGTGCCATCTAGATAGATGGGGCCTGGAGAGTGAAGTGAAACTTGAAAGATAAAACTAGGTCAGGCAGTCAGAATAGTGAGGGAATCTATGCCATCTGGCTTTAATGCTAATGTGATTCGGGGTTTGGAATAATTCTAGAATGTAGTACTAAATGAAACATGTCTTTATCCTGCTAAAACTTTAAGGTCTGGTATGAATCAATGAGAAAGAAACCTATGCAATACACAATATTTATAGTAAATGTATTATAGCATCATAAAATATTACTGAATGAGGTCTGAGAGGGAAGAGGGATCAAGGAAGACTTTCAGAAGGAAGTATATGAAAAACTAAAACAAAATTCTTGACTGCACTCTTCCTTGTGGTTTACACTGCCAAAAACTATAGGGTAAAATGATTTTACCTTTGTTTAAACTACCCTACAGTCTTATGCTTCCTTTATAGACTATTTTGGAAAATGAATTGAATCTGGAAGAGAGTGCTGGTCTAGCAAACAGGGGAGCACCAAGAAGTCTTGGATTTTAGGGACTAGGTTTTGTTTGTTTTGTTTTGTTTTTTTGAGTGCTGAACTTAAGAACATGGGTGAGGTAAAGCTTATCTTCATTTTCATAAAAATAGAGTATAGCTTTTATTCTGTGTTGTCCATAATTGAGTGGATTTAATGCACATGAGTAGTTTTGAGATCTAACTCTAAATTGTCTTGTTCCAGTGTTTTTATGATTCCAGTAAATAAACATTATTCAGTACTTAGAATGTACTAAGCACAAGGGGTGCAATTGATAAGAAGACAGTCCCCTGCCCTCAAGTAGGTTACAATTGAATGGACAGGGAGGACAACCTATAAAAGAATTTAGGAAACTGGGTGGTGAAACCAGGAGGCGACCAGCTTGGGAGCATTGCTCTGTGGAGTTAAAACCATACTGAGCAGCTGAGGCAGAGTCCAGTTTCTGCCCTCTCTAAAGGAAGACATTAGGAGGAATTTGGTGCTCTATTCTCCACTCTCCAAATAGATAGGAAGGGAGGCTGAAGGAGGTGATATCAATCAAGGCTTGAGTCGGCATGGTGGTGAGTTTAAAAATGATCATCTTATCCTGGGAGAGACATCTTGTCGATGCCAGGCAGTGCAGGGATTTAAAATGAAGAAAGTTGAAGTCTAGATTCTATAAAAGAAGATATTGGGAAGAGTCTGTTATTTTATTCTCCAGTTCTTTCATCAGAGATGTTACTTTATAATCATATACTTATACAACCTTAAATATTGTGATATATCCAGTCTATGCTGAGTACTGGAGAGAATGAGTACTATTTCTTGTCAACTCTGTTATGA
The DNA here is from genome assembly GCF_037893015.1 of Macrotis lagotis. Taxonomy (NCBI): domain Eukaryota; kingdom Metazoa; phylum Chordata; class Mammalia; order Peramelemorphia; family Peramelidae; genus Macrotis; species Macrotis lagotis. Next base: position 821,166,133 of record NC_133658.1, on the reverse strand, counting down.
TTGGTCAAGTTAGTGATTTTATCAGTTGTATGTATATCCTTCCACTAAAACCAGTCAGTCAAGGCTTGAGTCAGCACAACAGTGGTCAGTTTAGAGATGATGAGTTTATCCTGGGAGGATGTCTTGTTCCTTGGAGATAACACCCCTTGTAGATGAAACCAGAGGCTTCAGACATAGAGTGGAGACTCATGGCTGCAAATAATTGTAGAACTGTACAATATAGTAGGCACATATTAAATGTCTACTGTGTGTAGAGAACTGTCCTAGGTGCTGGTGAGAATAAGAAATTTATATAAGACATGATTCCTGTCTTTCTGGAGCTTATGGATAGTGGATTGTGATACCAATAAAGGTACAAAACACAATATTTCATGATAAATGCATTAGGGAATTATGAACAAAGTGCCAAGTGAGGTTTAGAGGGGAAAAGTGTCATTTAGAGGAAGAGATATTTTTGAATTGAGTTTTAATGGAAGGATAAACATTCAAATGATCAAAGGATTGGGAGTTGGAAGGGACCTTGGAGATCCACCTTTCATTTTACAAATGGGGAAATAGACCCAGGAGGTGAAGTGATTTGCATTACTGTCCAGTAGCAGATTTGGTATTTAAATTCAATTGTTTCAATAAGTAAAAAAGAGAAGAATACAATAGGTGACAGCACTAGATATTCTATTCTTGTTTAGGGAAGTAGAGCATTGTCTAGTATTAATGTGAGATAGGATTAAGAAAATAAATTGGTTCCATTTTGTGGAGAGCCTTGAATGTCAGGCAGTTTCTGAAGGGGCAGGCAATTGATGACTTCTGATTAGAAGAATGATATGATCAGGTTTGCTTGAAGAAAAGATTAGTCTGGTAGGGTTTTATGAAAGTCTGGTTGGAGGGGGCAGAGGAAGTGGAAAATGGTAGACCTGCATCACTAGGCCCTGTTACAAAGAAGGAGTTATAATGAAAACTTGTTTCTTTTCATTCTTGATGCAGAAGTATCTTCATGGGATCATGATATTCTACTAATATACATTTCTTTTTTTGTTTGTTTGTTTTTTGCAAGGCAATGGGGTTAAGAGACTTGCCCAAAGTCACACAACTAGTAAGTATTAAGTGTCTGTGGTAATATTTGAATTCAGGTCCTGATATCACCAGAGCCAATTCTCTATCCACCGCACCACATAGCTTTTCCATACATTGCTTTTCTAGAAAAGGCTGTAATGCCTGCTGTAACTAGATGTGCAGTCAGAGAAACCTTTTGCAGGCCTATCAGGAATCCAATCAATCAAATAAAATCTTGCTTAGTAGATAAATTGTGTATATTTTGAGATTCTTTGTCTTTCAGCAACTTATTCTCCTATTTCTGTGGATTAGCAGTGTCTATATAAATCCACAATGAAGTAACTGGGTCAGAGTAAGTAGCCTTTGGCAAAGTTGTGGCAAAACTCCTGCTTTTCTTGTTCCTGAATTGTTTTGACAATAAGAAAACCCTTGTAGAACCCGTTCCCTTGATTTAACATTTTTTCCTCAGTGTTACATTTGAACTTGACTGAATTCAGATCAGTCTGTTAGGTCAAATTATTTATTCTGGCAGGCCTATTAGAAATCTGGTAATCAATAAGCAAGATACTTATGTAATGCAGTGGATAGAGCTCTGGACCTGGAGTCAGGAGGGCTCATCTTCCTGAATTCAATTCTGACTTCAAACCCTTTTTAGCTGAGTGACCCTGGACAAGTCATTTAACTCTGCTTTAAACTCATCTTTGAAAAGGAGCAAGTGAAGGGAATGGCAAACCATTCTAGTATCTTTGCCAAGAAAAACCCAAATGGGGTTGGTCAACCTCTTAATCCTCCTCAGATGTTCTCCTGATCTCCCTTGGGAGGTTGGTTAGCTAGCAAGGGAAGATATCTGAGGAAATAGTGATGTTTTAGTTAATGTTCCCAAGTATAAGGGCAGGATTTGGTTTGATAAAGTAGACGACGAATGAGACATTATTGCGACAACTCAACAACAGCAATCAATAAACATTATTGACCTACTGAGATGCTCTCATATCTCTCAGGATAGACAAATAGAAAGCAAGGGAAATTTCAAGAAAGTCCTTGGAAGCAGGTTGGGGAGGTCTGAGGGACAGCAAAAAATAAAAACTCCCCAAAAAACAAATAACTATCTCCCCCCCCCCAAACAGATTTATAGTGGATTTTGCACATTCCTCTTTGCTTAACTTAAAGCTCTTTAACCCTTCCTAACCCCCTTTATTAGTATAAAATTTTTAAAAACTGACAGACCAGCAATGTGGTAATGATATTATGGGATCATAAGATTTAGAACAGAAGGGGACCTTAGGGATCATCTAGTACAACTTCATTTTTATAGATGTGGAAACTGAGACTCAGAAAGAGTAATTGGAACCAACTGAAGGAGTAAAAGCTGAATTGTGAAGGCAAACTCATAGGACATAATCTCTTAATGACTCTGATGGTTCTTACCAGCTTCCAGGGTCTACCAGTTACATATGTTCAAGATTTGAGAGCACTGGTTTGATATATTGATCAGAGCCTCAAAGTGGCCATGTCACCACTTCATTTCTTTAATTAGAATCATCTCACTGGTAGGCTATAGGGAAAACATCTCTGCAAACTCACATGGTGTGTATGTGTGTACATGTATGTATGTTGGAGCCTGAATAATTGTTTGGATAATGAAGGTTAGGTTCACTTCAAAGCAGTCTGGTACTGGTACACAAAGAATTCTTTTCTATAGTTCTTATCCTGATTTCTGTTTATGGATATGCTGATATGTTATTAGCAGCAGGACTTTTGGAACAAGAGAATTGGAACAATTCTCTCTGAAATAATGAAACTGTTTTTTTTAAACCACAGAAACATTGGTAATTTTAACTTCAGTTCAATCTTAGTAATGATAATGAGGAAAATACCCTTTATCTGTATTAATTTAAATGAATGCTACTATGCACTGAATGCTAACTCTTTAGTAGTGAGACATTTTACACTTTCTTGCTGATAGCCCACATTAGCACTGCTTGTGGACATGGATAGAGTGAATTCTGATGAAGAAAGGACACTATATAACTGATGTGTCCACAGATGCCCTTTCAATTCGCATTCCATTTTCATTTTCATTAATCTTTTTTTTTTTTTGCAAGGCAATGGGGTTAAGTGGCTTGCCCAAGACCACACAGCTAGTGTCTGAGGCCGGATTTGAACCCAGGTACTCCTGACTCCAGGACCGGTGCTCTATCCACTGCACCACCTAGCTGCCCCCCAGAACCCTTTTTTTACCATGCTATCCTATTCCCAACCCCTTATTAAGAATTGATGTTAAAGTGATGAGGACCTTGTTGATGGTATTTGCTCAGTACTGAAATAAGGACTGAGGATAGAAAAGTCATTACAGTCATGTATCAGCATCCAGAACCCAGAATTGCTCTTATGGAGAAAGTTGATTTTTTTTTCCTTGCTGGGATTTGAGTTAGACAAGATGACTTGGAGGTCTTCCTCAACTTTAGCATTATGTAATTCTTTTATTGGGGTAAAAAGCAAAAGAAAATCGACTTTAAATTGCTTACTGCCTCAACTTACAGAAATGTGAGGAAAACAAAGACTTGATTTTATTAATAATTATTGTTTTGTTTAAAAATAGTCATAGCTGAAGGAATTCAAGCCATTTAAAGGATATTGGCAGCTAAATTTCTGTCAATATAATATAGCCCTGAGCCTGACAGGAAGATCTATGCCCAATTTCATTTTACTACCTCAAGTTTCTGTTTCACTATAAGACTTACACTTTACTAATTGCAACTCCATGAGGTTTGTGAGACAGTGATTCTTGTCCATTTTACAGATCAAGAAATTGAGTTTCAGAGGTGGAATGGCTTGCTCATGGTCACACAGTCACTCCCAGCATTGGGACTTAAATTCAAATCGCCTAACTCTCATCTCTTCTTCTTTTTTCACCATAACCAACACTGGTTTGGAAACCAAAAGAAATAATTCACCACAGTTCTTGTATGCTGTGAAGTTTTGAAACAAAATTTTGCTATAACAGCAATTCTTATATCTGACCAAGCTCTTTAAAATGTGACCCTTGTTCTCTTATAATTTCAAAGTTTTCCAAGAAGTCAGTCTTGGCCCCATTTTATTGATAAGGAAATAGGGAGGTTCAAGCTTGTGACTTTATCTTAGGTCAGTCTCTTCCAGTAAACAGAACAAAGGCCTTGGCTTGAATCAGAGGTGTATTCAAGGGAAGCAAATTCTGGGTCATGGTTTGTATCTTCTTGTGGTATAAAAAGATGGGATATGAAGGGAGTGGGCCTTGAAGATTACTGTGGGAGAAAGATAGAGCTAAGGCTTTTTCATTCTTTAAGAATTTTTGTTTCTATCCTTTCACCTACCTCTTGATGCTAAAGCTAAATCTTTTTCAGCAAACATGATTGCCATAAAATTAGAACTAGACAAGAGCAATCTAATTTTCTAATCCTTTCATTTTTAAAAAACAGGTCCAATGAAGTTAAATAACTTGTCCAAGGTCACAGAGATAATAAGGAGTAGAACTGGAATGCTGCTCCTTTCCTTTGACTCCAAATCTAGGTCTCTTTTCACTACCCTATGGAGTATATTCAGGCTTATAAATCAAGGAATCAATCAACAAACATTTGTTAAGTATCAGGTGTTGGGACTACAGAAATAAACAAGAATGACCTTCAGTTTTACGATAGAAATTCTAGATTTAGAACAAGTGCTTTTTTAAGAGCACGATTTAAATGTTCATTTTTTACCTGTAATGACTCTGAGAAACCCAACATCTCTTTCTACAGATCAACCCTCCAGACCAGTAGCAGCTGGACCCAATGGGAGTATTAGGTCCCATCCAAATGGTATGATAGCCATCAGAGAAATCTTCCTGTCTGTTTTGAAGTTGTCTACATTGAAACTACCCTCAAGACCTGGAAAGATGGTATCACAAGCTTCTGGATGCCAAGATTCTCCTCTGGATCCCTGGAATGAGTGTAGTGAGGACACAAAGGAGGGACTCAGCCAGTCCAACACTGCTTTTCCTCTTAGACAAGTTGATATTATGTCCACACGTCACAAGGCTGCCTGGATTAACTCATCACCATGTGTTGCAGAGGGACAGCTCCAGGTGATGGATTTGTCCACTCCTGTGCCTGCACGTGAGAGTGAAGAGGTCCATTTTATAACCAACCATGGACCCTTTCCTTTGGGATGTTCCTCTACTCCCTCCAGTGACTCCCTCACAGAAACCCCACCACTGGGAAATAGTATTGCTACAGTGGGCAGTTCCCTCACTTGTTCAGAAGAAACAGATATCCACTTGTCCCCGTCTCCATCAGAACAGCATGTTACACTTCCAGAGAGCCATCTATTTCCATCATCCATTTTAACAAGGTCTAAAATTCTGGATCCCTCCCTATCTCCTGTGAACAGCCATGCTTCCCAGCGACCCCTCAAGCAGATGACCCCTCCTGAAGAAGGTATTGTTGGCTAATCACATCTTCCTGTAATTGAGTTTCCTTGGTTTTTGTTGTTCAGTCATTTAGCTGTGTCTGACTCTTCATTACCTGTGGACCATACTTTGCTTAGAGTTTTCTTGGCATGATATTTTTTGGCAGAGATATTTGGAATGGTCTACCATTTCCTTCTCCAGTAGATTAAGGCAAACAGAGGTTAAACAACTTGTCCAGGGTCACACAGCTAGTAAGTGTCTGGGGCCAGATTTGAACTGAGGTTTCCCCGATTCCAGAATCAATGTCCTAGCCACTGAACCACCCAGCTCTTGGCTTGCTGTTAATAATCAACCAATTATTAAGTGGTTACTGTGTGCCCAACATTGTGAAGGGTGAAGAGATACTTTTTTTTTAGGTTTTTGTAAGGCAAATGGGGTCAAGTGGCTTGCCCAAGGCCACACAGCTTCGTAATTATTAAGTGTCTGAGACTGGATTTGAACCCAGGTACTCCTGACTCCAGGGCTGGTGCTTTATCCACTGTGCCACCTAGCTTCCCTGAGATCCTTTCTTAAGATGAAATTCTCTACTTTTTAGGTCTTACTAAAAGTCAAAAGGTGAACCCTTGGTAAAAAGGAAGATGACACTATAAATGGAAGTGAATGCAAAGTTTATTGAAAGAAGGAAAGTGGGCTGGGTCCAAGCAGATTCCAGTAGTGGGTAGTGGGGAGAACAAGTCTTTTAATAGGGTATTGGATATAGGAGGTAGGGTGTGGTATGATTTCCACAGAGTATCATAAGATTAAATGTTCATATATTTGTATGTAGATATCACACACATAAATTGTACCATATGCATACATGCATGCATACATATTTTTATGCTCCATGTCTATACAATATATATGTACATTGAATGTTTTAACTGGTTTTTTAAAGTTTGCAAAACCCATCATATATATTGTCTCTGAACCTTTTAACATTATTCTCTCAATTTACAAATGAGGAAATTGAGAGAAGTCAAGTAACTTGTTCATGGCCACAAAGCTATTAAATGACAGAAGCTAGATTCAAAACCACATCTAGTATTAAATTGTCTATGCCATATTGTCTTTTAACTTCTAATTATCTAGCAGCACTATATACTGGTCACTGTGGAACCATTAAAAAAAGTATAAAACATATGACCTCTCTTCAAGCAGTATAATATTAAATTAGATTTATTTGTAAATGGGTATCTGGATATATTTCTATCAGAAAATTTCTAGACAATGAAAATAGTGTGTAACCATAGTGACCCAAGTGTGAGGTTTCAATTCAATTCAATAAGTATTGCTGGTGCTGTACTAGGCAAAAATTAAAAGTAAAACTTTGCTCTTAAGGAGTTGGAGGGAGAATACTACACAAAGAAATAAATGCAAAATATATGCACCTTCATAAACCCTCAATCTCTGTAGATGAGATGTGGTACATTAGTAATCGATTTTTTTAAAACAGAAATGGATCAGAATTCTTGAATCTAGGCAAGCATTGTCCATCAGCTAACTCTCTAGGAAGGTTTTACACTTATTTTTCTGATACTCCAATTGTTCCAGATGACTTCTTTTGGAATTGCCTTTAGATCTTATTTATCAGTAATTTAAGAGAATTTGCCTTATTTCTTTACTATCAAAGCTCATAGTTGGACTGTCTCTTCACTGCCAACACTAAGGGTTCTGAAGCCATTTCCAAAGAAGACGTTATACATGTCTTGAGCAATATTTCTAAGGAATTCATGCATTATTGGGATAAATGAATAAGCCTCTCAGGTGACTAACTACTTTGACAAACTGTAAACTACTGTGTAAACTGATGTGCAAAACTGATAACTGCTGCTTTCATTATCATTATTTTCTTTAAGGGGATAAACTCTTGACTATATACATTCTTGCATGCTTTTCAAAATACATTTTCATTGATATGTTTAGCTTTTACATTACCTTCCTCCTATATTTCCCCCTCCAGAATCATACTGTATAACAAAGAAAATAAAAGAGGGAGAAAACTCAACAAAACAACTGTTACACCAAAAAAAAAAATCTGACAATATATGTAATGTTTCACACCTGTGGTTGCCCCAGTTATCCCTAAAATGAACTAGGGGAAGTGTCCTCCTGTATCTTCTCTCTGGGGCCATACTTGGACTTTGTAATTTTGCAATAGTCATTTCTGATTGTTTTCTGTTTACATTACTGTAGTCATGATGTATATTATTTTCTTGGTTCTACTTACTCATTCTGCATAAGTTCATATAAGACATTTGATGCTTGTCTATATTCATCCTACTATTCCAGTAAATTAGTATTTCATTTCAGCATAGTTGTAGCACACTCATGTACAATTTTTTTCAGTCACTCTTGCATTGATGGGTATCCAGTTATTAAGGTGTATGTGAGAGTTCTCTTTTTATTACTGCTTTTCTTTTTTTTTAAGTCAGTATAATTTTAGAGTCTGATCTGAGAGCCTTCATTCACAAGGGCCACTTTCCAAATAGTTCATTTTTCTTATTTAGTTTAAAACAGTTTGAAAAACTGAAATATGGAGGCAGGATAATTCCCTTGAACCATGATGAATAAATTTGCTAATTTGTGACGTGAGGTAGAGTTTTCATACCAAACTGGTATATAAAGAAAGATCTGTATTTGATTTGTGGAAAAGAGGAAGAAGCCAGTTCTGCAGGTACTGGCGGTTGACACATGATTAACTGAACTCCTTGGCATTATTTAGTAACTGTTTTCTCATCTGTCTTGAATTTTTCAATATTGAATAGTGACTTAAGTTTTTGGTGGTCATTAGATTATGATTGCTTTCTTTAAGAAGAAAGAAATGAAGGGAAGAGACCTCCTCTCCCCTTTATGCATTAGGAAATGGAAGGTATTCTTTCAGTATATTATAAAACCTGAAATGTGTTACAAAATAGCATTGACTTGGAATGCTGTATTTAGTTTCAGATTTGGATAGTGACTCTGACACTTAGTAGCTCTGAGGTTCCTTTCTGTTCCAGTGAAAAGATAATTTCAAATTTCACTACGGGATTTTTAAATCAACCTGTAACTCACTTTTTTCTCAACTGAGAAGTTTCTGTCAGGAAGTAGAAGCTAAGAAGAGCCTTCCCTGTCCAACAAAGGTCTAAAGTTAAAGCTCGGCAGGAACACCCCCTCCAAGAGCTTTGAGATAATCTCCCAACCATTATGTGCTATGCTATAAATCCTTCTCCAGGATGGGACCGTATAAGACCAACCTTGAGAATTTACTGTTTTCATTTTTTGACCTGCTAGAGATTTGAGAACACTAAATGAGAGACTATAGCTTTCTTTTTCATGTAACATGATAGCTGTAGGGACTTCCTTCTTACTTGGGTAAGACAAAAAAGAAGCTACACAATACCTAATTCCTGTTTCCTTACTAATGATATACCTGATTTTAATCATTTCTGTGTCTCTGATTATATCTCTTTTGTATCTTTGAAATGGCAGAATAATGGTCAAAATGTATTATTTGACCTGAACTGAGTGAACTCTGCTTTCATTTCATATATGTGGTTCCTGTTCTCTTATCTCATCTTTCCTGGTCCTGGGGGTGGGGGTGGGGGGCACCAAGTGAATGGTTCTTACATGAAGAACATAACTCTTATTCAAGAGTGTAAAGTGCTTACTTAAGCTCAGCCAGCTTGGGAAATCACATGATAAAAATAAAACAGTGTGTTACATTTGTGGTCATTGACATTGTTCATGATTGTAATTTTAGTTCAGCTTTTATCCACAGAATGCACTTTCTCCAGTACGTTATGCAGAATGCACTTGTTTTAGGCTCTCTCTATAATTTCCTTTCGTTTTCTGATAAAGTGACTGTATTAAAGCAGCTTTATAATCAATAGCAGTCACTAAAAGGATTTTTTTTCCAAGGTTATTCCTGGGACAGTATGTCAAATATAATCCTGTATGTGAGGACAATTGTAAATCAAATAAATCCAATCAAATCAGTTGTGCCAGTACTAGTCCAGGAAGTTTTTGCCTCAGGTAAATCATTTGTTAGGCAGGGTCTCTGGAGGTTTTCCATCTCTATCACCTGGCATCTGCTTTATAGGTTCTTTATTCAGAAAGACCAAAGGAATGCTGAGGAGATTTGGAGAGTTTTATACCTTATTAATCTTCAATCTTGGGGGCAGTAGGCTGCAGGGTCAAGTCCACATATATTTTAATATGTGTAGCCCAAGTTTACTTATCAGTCTCTCAAGTTCCTAGTCCACATCTCCTACCATACACTCACTGTCTGCCATTGCCCTGCAAGCAAGCTCCTGTCCTGTCTGTCTTGTCTGCAAGCAATGCCAATGTAGATCCGGCCATTTGTTCTGCCCCCTAGTTTGTCCAGTTATAGGGGCATAAGAAAAAACCAGCATCGTGCCAAATCTAAGACTTACACTAAGTATCATAAACTATAAACAAGGTGTGTGAATGCTCAACTAAGGACTGAAAGTCTGGTCAACTATGATTAAGGGAAATTCATATTCCAATTCTGGCCAAATGGTTTATCCTACAGAGTTGAAAAAAATAAACTTCTCTTCACTCTTTGAAGAAGGGCTATGGCTTTAGAATATTTCAGCTGTTGTTACACTCATGTGTTGGTTGATTTTGCTGAATTCCAAACTGCAAAACTAATTCTGAATCAGACTAATTTAAACAGTATTTTTAAACCACTCTCTGTGGAAACTCTAAACAGGTGTTTTTAACTTTATATTGGCAGGTGTGATCCCAGTCAGCAGAAAAGCCTTTCCTTTGAATAGCTTCTCACCAGGGTCATTGATGCTTCCCGCTGATGTAGAAAAGGTGAATAGTTATCTCCATCTTTTGTTGAATGTGACTCTTCAGATTTATTCTGCCTTACACGGATTTGCTTTATATAGCACTTGAGTTCTAGAAATACATTTTGGGTCATATTCAATCACTGACCTAGTCCTTCAATGGTTCTTACATGAAATGGTCCTTAAACACTGTGTTTTTAAACTCCATGGTCAGTGATTCAGTTAGATAATTGAATGCTTTAAAGGTCATTGATTTCATCCAGGTGAGTACTCTGGTCATTGATGTGTATTACTATCCTTTCCATGACTTAGTAAACAGTTTCTACAAATTTCTACATTCTACTGACCTCCCCCCCCCTCCCCAGCTTCTTATCTCTATCCCGAAAACAACTACAACCACCTAGGTATTATCCACTGGCCAAATCTCTGATGATAAGCTTCTTAAAATTTAGGTAGACCGGGCTCAGACAACAGACATAGTCCCTCAGAAGGACTGTGCCTAAATCCTTTCCAGATCTTGAGCTCTGATCGTAGCCTTTGGCAATCTAGGATTCTCCTTCTGCCAGACTAGAGCTAACAGACTTATTCTGAGTAAATTAAGAGTCATTTTCAATTCTCTCTCTCCCTTGTTAAATATACCTGCTTGGAATATTTTTAAGATTAGCTTTCTTTCAATTAGTATATGTCATTATGTTGTAGTTATTTAATGTCTCATGTGCTTTTTTGCAGGAGAATGCCCACTTCCATGTTGCAGATATGATAATATCTGCAATGGAGATGATGAAGTACAACCTCCTGAATCAGCAGCAAGGAGAGAGCTGGGAAGGACTGGAAATGAACGGCTGCCTTGGAAGTGATCAAACTGACTTTGAGGGGGGCTTTTATGTACCTGAAAAGCAAAAATCTGCATCTTCTACTTCATCTGACAGTGGCTATGAAGGCAAGTTGCCAGAGCGAGGGAGTCCTTAATGACTCGTTCTTCCTGCAATATACTTTTTAAACCCATGTTATAGAATTTCTCAGAAGAGCAAACCACGTATTGTTTAATCACTTATTTTTTGTTCCTTAACCATCTGACAACTGTCTTTAGTCTGAATCAGTGTACTGAAATGATTCTTTTGAAATTACCAGCAACCTCAGGAGGACATGAGTTCAAACCTGGCCTCAGACATTTACTAATAATAAGTAACTTAACCCCGATTGCCTCAAAAAAATGACCAGTACAAATAACCTTTTAATCCCAGTGGATTTTTCTCCACGCTCATCTTTGACTCCAGTATTTCAAATTGCTGACCCCTCCCTGTTTCTTGAAGTTCTTTTCTCCTTTGGCTGCTGTGGATCTCTTACTTTCCTTTTTTTGTCTCTAATGACTTCTTTTCTCCCTTCAAACCGGTAAACATAGTTGCTCCTCAAATATTTATCCCCAGCTGACTTTAGAAGCAATTTACAACCATTATTAAGCCCCTTTAAATGTGCCAGGCATAGGAGCACAGCAGATAGAACTCTGGGACTTGGGCAGCAAAGTAAATCTACTTCCTATTTTTGATACAAACTCTGTGATCAACAACTAGGGGGAAAAAAATCACTTAATCTGTTTAAATCTTAGTTTCTTCCTCTGTAAAATGGCACCTTTCTTCCAGGATTGGTATGAGAATCAAATACAAACTCGGATTTCGACCCTAGCTATACATCATGTCTCCAGGTTCATTTTCATCATCTGTAGCTATTAAATAGAGAGAATAAAGTCTTCTCCTACCTCAGAGAATCCTGTGAGGAAAATGCATTGAGTAGCTAAGCACTGAAACTAGACTGGGTTTTAATAAGCCCTTAGATCAGAGATGAGGTACCTTTTTTCTGCCAAAAGCCATTTAGATATTTATAACATCATTTGCCTGCTATATTTCGCCAAACACTTAATTAATTCACCCCTACAAAGCTCTTAGATTTACTGAATTCTAAGTTCCACCTGCGGTTGCCCTGGAAGTGCCAAAAAATGATTTTGAGGGCCTTATATTGCCTGAAGTTCCCCATCCTTGCCCTAGACAATTTGGCAGTGTGACTATGGCTAGATTGGCCATCCCTAATAGGACTGAGTCCCACCCAGCACCAAAAGGTATCTAAATAATTCCCTAATATTCTTGATTTTCAGAGAACTGACCACCCCTTTCATTGTGGATGCTCAGGTTCCTCTCTTTAATCTAAGAATATGTAGATAAATTTACCTTGATGTGGATTTATTCAATTAGGCTTTTTCTTAAAAGCTCCATGCCCCATCCTACTGGGAAAAAAATCCTCATCCTCTTCTCATTTCCTTCCATGGGCTTCATTGTTTAACCTTGCACTTTGGCATATATCCTGATTTTTATTTAATACTTATTTATTTAATAATATTGACAACATTTAATTTATAATTTTATATATAGAGAGAGATTTATAAATATAGATTTTTAACACTATTTAATAGGAATAAACCAAGATAGACAAAATAGGAGGTAGCAGCATGTAATATAAATTAACATTAGTCCCTGGACCTCTGCTTCTATCAAGATAGAAATTGTTTAGGAATAAAATCTGTTGTTCCCAGTTGGGTGTTAAATATATACCTCCACTTTTGGAGTATCCAAATCTAGCTTTCCTCTTGATTTCATTGTTTGGTTTTTGGTTGTGTCTGACTCTTCATGACTCTGTTTGTGATTTTTCTTAGCAGAGATACTGCTAAGTTTGCCATTTTCTTCTCCAACTCATTTTAAGATGAGGAAACTAAAGCAAAAAAAAAGAGAAATAAATGACATAACCAGGGTCACACAGCCAGTGAGTGCCTAAGGTTAGATTTGAATTCAGCAAGATGAGTCTTCCTAGCTACAGCCTAATCTCTTTTCTGTGCCCATGTAACTTACCTATTTTAATTAAAAGTAGTTATTTCCTCTATTACTATGATTATTGCTATTGCTCTATTATTGTTATTACTCTCTTCCTTGGCAATCTCATCTAATACCACAGCTTCACTGATCACTTCTTTGCATATTATTCTCCAAACTAGAGTCTCATTTCTTCCCCACAAGCTTTAGGATTACATTTATTATTGTTAATTATACTGACAAATTAACAGTAACATGACCTTTAATGTTTTCAAAGTACTTTCTGTGCAATACCTTATTTAAGAGAGGCAGCATGGTGTAGTGGATAAAGAGATGATCTCATAGCCAGGAAGGTGAGTTCAAATCCTACTTTTAGGATGTCCTGGTTTAGGGACTTTGGGTAAGTCACTTAGCTTCCCAGACTTCCAAGTAACTCTCTAAGAATATAAGCTTCAGAGAAGATAACCTGCATTGCAAGAGTGGGTTTCCTCATCTAGAAATTCCCAATATCACTGAAATTAAAGATCTAGGAGGTCCTACCTCTCTTATTTAATCCCTTCTAAAAACCCTAAAAGGTAGTTATTAAAGGTATCAGCTTCATTGTATAAAATGATGAAGAGACTGTGACTCAGAGCTTTTCAGTGACTTGAATATGGTAATATAACAATTAAATGTCAAAAAGGAATGAAAACCAGGTCTTCCTAACCTCAAGTCCATCATTCTGGCAATAAATCAATAAGTATTCATTAATCATTTATGGATTTGGCAATGATGATGTAAGTACAAAGAATAAATTATCTTTTAACCACCTCAGATTCAACATGTCTTAGACCAAATTTATCTGATTCTGTCCAAACTTTCTTTTCCTTCTGACTTCTCCATTTTTGTTAATTGTTCAACCTTTCTTTCAGTTAGTCATGTTCAAAACCTCACAGTCGTCTTTGCTTCCTCCCTTTCCATTGCCCTCTATATTCAAACATTCATCACATTTTCTTGATTCTTTCTTTACAATGTGACAAATTAATTTCTTCTTTTTATCATTTCATTCATTTTTTCTGCTTAATCTCATTTTGTACCTAGTGCTAATTAATTCTTGCCTGGGTTATTCTAAAAGTCTTCTAATTTCTATCTCAGTCTCTAATTTTTCTTATAAAAAATCTATTCTTCATGCTTCTGTCAAATTAACCTTCCTAAATACACATCAATCCCATTTTGCTATAGTATTATTATTAATAATTAGCCTTTATATGGTGTTTTAAGGTTTGCAGAGCACTTTACAGTAATTATTTCATTTGATCCTCACAAAAACCTGGAGGGTAGGTGGTTTTATCGCCATTCTACAAATGAAGAAACTGAGGGAGACAGAGATTTAAATATTTTACCCTACACCAAACACCTAATAAGAAGTTGAGACTACTTTGAACTCAGGTCTTCCTGACTTCAGATCTAATACTTTATCCATCTCATGGCCTAGCTTCTCTATCTCCAACCCCCAACTCTAAGCAAAAAAAGTAGCAACCTTGACTGCCTTACACTTCCAGATGTTCTAGTATTAAAAATTGGGCAACTATTTTTTTTTAGTGAAGCATTTGGAGTTAAGTGACTTGGCCAGAGTCACACAACTAATAAGTTTCAAGTGTTTGAGACTGACTTTGAACTCAGGTCCTCCTGAAGTTCTGGGTTCAAAGGACTGGTACTTTAATCACTGTGCCCTGATTACAATCTATTTTCCCTTTGTGGATCTTTTGTTTACGCAATGTCCTTCTCCTCAAGTATTTTCCATTTTACCCTCTTTTTTTGCTTCTTGATATCTTATTTATTCTTAAAGGTCCATCTCAGATGCTGCCTTCTCCACCAAGTGTTTCTGTTTCTGACTCCTTCCAATCTCCATAGAATTGAATTTTTTTAAATCTCAGAATTCCTGTAGCTCTTTGCATTTAGATTTACATTTTTTTTTATTAATTATAGTCACAACTGACATTTACATGGCCCTTTAAAGTTAAATGAAGAATGTTGCATATTCTGGCCCTGTAGCATACTTTTTTTATGTACATGCTCTATCTTCCTTGCTGCATTGTAAATTCCTTGGATATCACTGACTGTGCTTTATTCATTTTTATATATGATTTATCATTCTGTAGCTACCTGAGACATATTTATTTAATGCATAGAACTAAGGTAGACTTAAAACCTTATTTTTTTAAGCAAAATCCTATTTAAATCTATTCTTGCCTAGGCAGCTAGGTTGCACAGTGGATAGGGCACTGGCCTTGGACTCGAGAGGACAGGAGTTCGAATTCGAATTTGGTCTCAGACACTTGCCACTTACTAGCTGAGTGACTTTGGACAAGTCCCTTAACCCTGATTGCTTCAAATTCAGTGCTGTCTCCAGTCATACTGATTCATGTCTGGCCACTGGACCCAGATGGCTCTGGAGGAGAAAGTGAGGCTGGTGACTTAGCACAGCATCCCCTCACTCAAATCCAATTCATGTGCATGTCATGGCATCACCTCCCTGATGTCATGGTCTTCTTCGCAAATGAAGGACAGAGGTGGCTAGGTGGCATAGTGGATAAAGCACTGGCCCTGAAGTCAGGAGTACCTGGGTTCAAATCTGGTCTCAGACACTTAATAATTACCTAGCTGTTCGGCCTTGGGCAAGCCACTTAACCCCGTTTGCCTTGCAAAAACCTAAAAAAAAATGAAGGAGAAACATTCTCTTGCCTATTTTTGTCTTGTCAGGATTGTAGAGAAGGGTCAACTTTCTTCCCCCCCCTTAAAGTTTGCTAAAAACATTTTATTTCTCCTTTCTAGGTTGTTCTGCATTACAAGTAAACCCAGTTGTTGAAACACCTCTTCATCAAAATGACCTGAAGGAGCTCTGTGAATGTGACTACAGTGACTTTGTCATTGTGGGTAAGATGTGAAAATTCATATGATATGTTTGTGCCAATGTGTTTGGAAAGAGACCAGGGGATTGTTGTCCTAACTGGCTTTGATCTTGGATAAATCAGTTTGCTTCTCTGTCTCAATTTTCTCATCTGTGAAGTGAGTGGGTCAGATTAGATAATTAGGCCTTCTCTTGCTCTCAAGTGTTTATGATTCTAAAACAACTTTGATACTTTTTCTTTTTTTATGTCATTTGTACCTGAGGAAAGGGCAAGGAAAAGTAGAGATTATAGTGATCAGTCTAGGAGAAATAAACTCCTTTTGTTCACCGACACATCCTTTCTGTGTATGTGGTATCACAATGACAAAATTTCAGTTGTGGATTTAAAAAAAATCCCTTTCCTTTTGTTAAATTGTTATTGATATCTGCTGTTTTTATAGTAGACATTTACCTATATAGACATTCCCCCATCTTCTCCCAGAAAGCTATCCTTTATAACATCAATTTAAAAAAAAAGGGAAATATTTCCCTCTCACCCCTATATTAGCACATCTAATCACCATATCAGACATATGCCATATCCACAGTCTCTAACCTCTGCAAAGAAGAGAAGAAGCTATAGTCTCATATCTCTTCTTTGGGACCAAGCTTGGTTGTAATAATTTCTTTCTTAAAAATAGATTTTATTGATTTTGTTGTATTTTATGCCACTTTAATTTCCTCTCTTAATTTCTCCCTCTAGTCTCTCCCAGAGAGCTATCTCTTATAAGAAAGAATATTTTTTAAAAACTTGAAAAATGAGGAAGAAGAAGAATTAGTAAAATTAATCAGTACTTAGAAAAAAACTGTTGTTGCTATATGCAATGTTCTATGTCCATGGACCAGAATCACTACAAAGGAGCAGGGGGAGAAGTGTCTTCTAGTCTCTTCTTTGGGATCAAGCTTATCCTTCATCATTTCATAGCACTCCTTTTCAATTGTTTTATGGTAGTTGCTTTTACCCACTTGCATTATTGTGATTTGTGTATATTTTTCCCCTGTTTCTGTTTAACTTCACTTTGTATAAATTTGTGTTTTTACATGATTCCTCTGTATTCATTATATTCATTACTTCTTACAGCACAATAACATTCATGTACCATAATTTGTTTAGCAATTCCCTAAATATAAACATCTATTTGTTTTTGCTACCACAAAGAGCTGCTTTAGCTATTTCAGTGTACATGGAACATTCTTTTTTTATAACTGACTTTCTTGGGTTTACTTATCTAGCATTGGATCAGTGATTATGGACATTTTAGTCACTTTCTTAGTATAATTCAAATTGTTTTCTAGAATAGTTGGACTAATTTATAGCCCCATTTTGTGAACATATGTAATTGCATTTATGCCTATAGCATGCACATATATATATATATATATATATATATATATGGTCTATGTACTCATTTATATTTTTCTTTACATATCTATATATGCCTATATACATGCATCTATATACACACACACACACACACACAGATAAAGATTTAGATATCATGACTATCTTTTGTGGATTTAAAAAAATATTATCCTGGGAGTTATTTCTATAAAAAGGAATTTAGAGAGACCTGAAGTCCAGAGATCTGGAATGAATTGGCTTCTTTAGTTGTAGAACATCAATTCCTATTGTGAAATCTGAGCAAGTTAATTTGACATCCCTTTATTGTGGTCTGTGAGTGCATGAGTCTAATGTATCTTTTTCTTGTCTTTCTAAAGAACTTGAAGACTTTGAGAAAATCACAGAAAATTGTAAATGTTTCAATGACTTGAACAAAAGGTAACTTTCTTAGCTATGGGTCATTGGTCATTACCAGCATTTTCATTGCAAAGTAAAACCTGAATATTTAGCCTCCTTGACAAATGTGAGAGGGATCACAAGGGAACCTGGAGAATTGGAAGGAAGCCAGTATCTCTGGCAGCATGGCAGGGTAGAGGCATCATAGTGTAAGAAGTGCTGAATTTCAGATCAGAAGACCAGAGTTCAAACATTGTTTCTGTCATTTATCTCTTGTATAATTTTGGACAAATCACTTATCTATTCTGGGCCTTAGTTTCTCCATCTGGAAAATGAGGAGGGATTTACTAGATGATAGCTAAGGTCCCAAGCTGCTCTGAATCCATGTTCTGGTGATTTTGCTTAGCAAATTAAGTTTATCTGAATTTCAGATGCATTGGTGAACCAGATTTCAACTCAGCTGAGCTGATAGCAAAGGACCTATACCGAGCTTTTTGCAGGCGCTGCAGGCTGGTAGAGGTTGACTTTCACCAGGCAAGTTCTAGTCAAGCAAATGGGTCCATGGTAAGTATCTGGGCCAAAATAAATTGGCTTTTCTTTGAAAGCTTTCTAACATCTTGAGTGTTTCTGTTTTTTATAAAAGTATACCAAGTGAAATTGATTTCCTTGGGTGATGTCAATTTTTTTTTTTTTAGTTTTCGCAAAGCAAAAGGTCACACAGTTAAGTAAGTTTTAAGTGTCGAGGTTGGATTTGAACTCAGGTCCTCCTGACTCCAGGGCTATTGCTTTATCCACTGCTTTATGTCACCTAGCTGCCCCAGGTGATGTCAATTTATAAAAAGCAAAGCATCTAAAAATACCAAGGAAGGAGAATTTCAGGCTTTAGTTGACTCATGGGAGGAAGAAAGAATTGAGGCACTTAACCCCATCCATTAGGGGGATACCTTTGTAGGGGATTTGAAGTATATTTGACATTGTTCACTTTTGTCTTTGCCCAGTCTGGTACATAGTAACCATTTAATAAATGCTTACTAATGCTACTTTTTTCCAAAGGCAAAATATTTTTGTTGGAAAAATAGATACTAAATTTTGACAAATTTTAAAGTGGTTCTATTTGCTGCTTAGCTTAAATTTCCTGCTAAACTATAATTTAAATTGATATTTAAATCTCTCTGTTTTATGTTTTCCAGGCTGTAAATGAAGACAGTTTTCGAAAAGACTTTGAGTCCAGTTTTGATGTAGTCAAGGAGATAAAGTTTAAGACCAGGATTAGAGGGTCTAAAGATTGGACTCCACCTAGATTTGAAATAATATTTAATGTTCATCCACCACTTAAGTAAGTTGAGTTGATACATTGACCTCTTTACTCTCCTTTCATTTTCATTAACTAATATTTAGCAAGTTTGGTATCCTTGGAAACTAGTCATATCAAAAAAGAGACATTAAAATGTTTGGTTTTTAGTTTTTTAACTGAAGTGATTTGTTGCTGCCCTGTTTTTCACAAGACTTTTGATTTCTAACAGAACTGGAAAATGAAAGGTTTTTTTTGGTCACATTAGTATTTACTTAATTTTGGAATATTCATATGGAGAAAATGAAAAAATGAGGTATTAACCTTGACTCACTCTAATTCTACAAACCCTACCTTGGTCTAAAAAGAATCAAGAGGTGCACAAATTTAAAGAATTCACCCCAAATGATCACATGGGCTACCTGTGCCTGAAATGTGATAGAACGTTTTAAGTTCATCTTGGTCTGATTGGCCACAGTCAGACACAACATAACTTGACTTTAAAATAGTAATGTCATTTTGGTCCTCTTTGACAAAGAAGAACAAAACCAACCAATCACTTTTAGAAAGACTACATTTGGATTGTGTTTGGGTGCCATATTTTAGGAAGGAAATAACAAAATGGAGACTATCTAGGGGTGGTTGTACCACAATGGTAAAGAGATGAAGAAACACTTGAGGAAGAAAAGATTTTTAGGGAGGGAAGAAAAGTGAATAAAAACTGTGTTTGGGTATTTGAAGGGTTTTCATATGTAAGAAAGACAAACATTTTGTTTCACCCCTGAAGATAGAATTAGGAATTCTCAGTGGAAGTTTGAAAGAGGTCAATTTGTGCATGATTTTGCGAAAAACTACTTAATGATTAGGGCTTTGCAAATATGGCAAGGTTTCTTCTGGAGGTCATGGATTCTTCTTCACCTTCTTCAACTGAAGTGGGAGCCTCTTTTCAAGAAAATGTTAGACTTGATGAATTCTGAGCCCCCTTCTTCCAACTTCAGGTGATTCTAGGAAGAGCTCAAGATGGCTCAGCCTTCTGTTTTCTTCTGTCTGAGGTAATTCATGTACAGGAGTGAATCAATTAACTTTATCTAATCAACTTTTATCCAAAAGTAAGCCTTCTTTAAGGGAAGGGGAAAGACAAGAGAAGGGCACTATATTTTTATGGGGCCATTCCTGTTAGAAATTGAACCCAATCATAGATAAACTTTAACTTGCCCAAACTATAGATTATATTCAGAATGATTCACAGTCAGACACAAGTTCAATAAAACATGATGATACTTCCTTGAGAATGTTGGATGGTTCTGACTTTTTGTCTCATTGAGCATCTTTGGGTAAATATTTTATTTACATGTCTTTTGTGTATGTGTGTGTGTGTGTGTGTGTGTGTGCATGTGCGTGTGTTGTTGCTAAGGTCCCTTGAAATGTAGTCACTGAATGATGATGAATCTTATTTTATACTTCTGCCTTTATTCAGTTCAATCCTTTATCTAAATCTTGAACAAGTCCTTAAAGAAGATCTATGGTAGTTTCATAATGGAGTATACCTACTTCTCCCTAAAGGTTGGAAACTTTGTAACATTATATTTTTTTAAGGTTTTTGCAAGGCAAATGGGGTTAAGTGGCTTGCCCAAGGTCACATGGCTAGGTAATTATTAAGTGTCTGAGGCTGGATTTGAACCCAGGCACTCCTGACTCCAAGGCTGGTGCTTTATCCACTATGCCACCTAGCCACCCCAACATTATTTCTTATAAAGACAAACTGTTTTAGAGATGCCTGATTTTGGTCTCTGGGCTATTATGATATTTGTTTATGTGATAAGCCAAGTTGTAATTGTTTTATAAAGTCTCTGATTGTTATACAGAGAGGGCAATGTTTCAGATATTGGCCAGGACATATGTTCCTTCCTTATTTCTTCTTTGAAAGGCAAAATCGTCCCAAACCATGAAAACAGTCACTTTTATTCTATCCCTACCAATTCTTATCAAATATAACTGTTTCTATTCTTTGTTACAGGAGGGACTTTGTGGTCTCTGCCCAAAATTTTTCTTGTGCTGGCTGTGGAACACCGATAGAACAGAGTAAGTCTGGTTTGGTATAGGTGACTGATTCAGAATTAATTGTAAAAAATAATAATAAGCAGCAGCTGAGATTTTTCAGGAATGCTTTTTATATAACAAATACTCTTTTCTGAGTAGAAAAATTTTAAGGGAGATCTTTTCCCTTGTTTTTCCCTTATTCCCCAAGTCCAGTGGGCACAGTACTTAGTGTAGTGCTTGCTTCAGTTTCTTCAGCTATAAAGTAAAGCTAACAACACATTTCTCCCCAAGTTGTGAAGTCCAAGTGACCTCACAAAGCCCTTAGGATGGCGATTTATAAATGTTAGCTATTTTAGTAGACAACTACCTCTGTAGTATGTATGACAGAATGAGCACAAAATGGCTGCCCTGCCCCTTAGTACTTGTCTTCTTGTATCTGATATTCCCCACCATTTAATTGTTATTACTGTGATATTTAAGACCCTGTAAAGACCACAGGACTTTTTAGAGATTATCTATTTCAGCTTCCTCAAATTACAAATTAGCAAATGAAACCAAATAGATAAAAATATATTTACCTATATCTATATCTAAAACATATTTAATTATGCCTGAGTTTTCTTTGATATCAGCTTGGCCTTTAAAAATGTTTTGTTGATTTTTTTCCTTTAAAAAAAATGACTGAACTTTTCCAGTGACTCTTTTTTCCTCTTTCACCACCTTCCCCTCAAATTATAACCCTCCTTGACTACAAAGGAAAATATATCAACATGTTCAATTAGTCAACACTATACTGGGTGCTAGCTCATATTCTATTGGGGGGAACATGTACCAATGTAAACAAATTAGTTTGGGGAGGGAATGTACTTGCAATTGGAAGAACAGGAACGTTTTCATGGCAGAAGGAAGTAAGGGATTCTATGAAGTGGAAGGGAAGAGGATCTAATTCTAGGAATCGGGGACACCTAGTGCAAAGTCATGGAGGCAGGATGAAGGGTCAAAGACAAGGAAGGGTAGGAAGACAATTTCCACTGTATTGTAGAGTCCAGGAATAAGCAATAAATGATGACTGGAGAGGTAGTTTGAAGCAATATTATTAAGATCTTTAAAAGTCATGCAGAAAAAGTTATATTTATCCCAGAGGCTTGAGTAAAAGTAGGTAGATGGCACAATGGATAGAGTTGGACCTGAAGTCAGGAAGATTCGTCTTCCTGAGTTCAATTCTGATCTCAGACATTATCTTGTATGACCCTGAGAGAGTCACTTAACCCTATTTGCCTCATTTTCCTCTGTAAAATGAATTGGAGAAGGAAATGCCAAACCATCCCAGTATCTTCACCAAAAAAAGCTTCAAATGGAGTCATAGTCAAACACAATTGAAAAGATTGAACAACAAAATAGCTTGAGTAAGGAAGTGACATTATAAAATCTGAAGGAAGACTTTGGACCTATTGGGCAATGCAGCTTGTGATTTTTCACTGATAATCCCCTACCTCCCTACTGAATAGAGGGAGATTATTTTCCTAGTGGTGAACTTCTGAGGAGAAATCATTTTGACAATCAGCATTTATTTACTTTTTAAAAAATTTGAGAGACAGTGTGCTCTAATAGAAAGATTTGTAGACTTTGAGTTTTACCAGAGACTTGACTTTGAATGGAATCTCTAATACTTTAGCTTTGTGACCATGTGCAAGTCACTTCATCTTTGTGATTTGCCTCATCAAAAAAATGAGATTAATACCTCAGAGGACCATTATGATGGTCAAAGAAAATACATGTAAAATACTTCACCAGTCCTCAAGTGCCTTATTAAAGTCAGCTGTTTCTTATTTTTTGACTTAATGGAGGCACAGATCAGAATTTTCTCTTCCTGTTAGATCTGCCTTTCACCTTCCCAGTTAAGCAACTGGGTTTAGAGTTTCCCTGAGTCCAAGTAGCAGCTTTAAATGAGTGGAAAGCTTCCTTTGCTGACTCTAGAAGTCTGGATATTTAGTAACAATTAAAGAAGAATACAGAGCTTGAGATTATTACTGTTTCATATCTGTCATAATAATGCTCTTGGTTTACACATTGCTTTATAATTATAATTATAAAGCTAGTTGACACCTTAGAGCCCTGGGCCTCCAATATTCACTAGATATGTGACTCGGACAAATGACTTAATTTCTGTTTCTTCTTCTGTATATGGAAATAATAATAGAAAAGGCAGGAAAATTTTTAGAGCAAAATAAGAGAAAACCAAATTCAATTTCAAACCAAGGTTGTGAAAATCAAATGCCTAACATAATAAAGTACTTAGTAATAGTAGCAATAGCTGACATTTTATTATCTCATTTCCTCTGATTGGTGGTAATGTAAGTAGCATTCTCTCCATTTTACAGATGAAGAGACTGAGACTTAGGTCAAGGGACTTAACCTAGAGCCACACATCCTTTCACAAGTAGGACATTCAACTCCAAGCTCAGTGTTTTTTCTTCCAGGGATGGGGAACTTTTTTCCTGCCAAGGGACATTTGGAGATTTATAACATTTGCAGACTATGTTTGGTCAAACAATTAGTTTACCCCTAAAAAGCTACTAGATTTTTGAATTTTGAGTCCCCACCTGTGGTTACCTTGACATCGCCAATTGTCTAATATGGTCTTCTGACCAGAGGTTCCCTGCCCCTTCTCAGTGACATGCCATTCCCTCTCCTAGCCTCAGCTTACCTTTGTTTTAATTTCAGAGTACATCAAGAGACTCCGCTATTGTGATTACCTTGGGAAGTATTTCTGTGACTGCTGCCACAGTTATGCAGAATCGTATATTCCTGCCCGGATTCTCATGAATTGGGATTTCCGCAAATATCATGTTAGCAAATTTTCTAAGCACCTCCTGGACAGCATATGGCATCAACCCTTATTCAATTTGCGTTACATCAGTCACAACCTGTATGCCAAAGCAAAGGAATTGGATCGGGTCAGGGTAAGCTTTTGTCTCAACATAGACCTTTGAAAGCTGCTGAAGCCTGAAACTGAGGACAGTTGGCTGTTGCAGTGGTCTCCTGAGTAGGTTTCCTACTCCCAACTTTTCCAGTATCCTGCAAAGCTGTCAAAACAACCTTCATAATGTTTAGGTTGATTATGACTCCCCCAACCCAGAAACCTTAAATGATTCCCCACTGATTTCAGAATAAGATACAAATTCCTTAGCCTGGTATTTAAGGTACTCGGACATCTCTACATATTCAGCCTTGTTTGATATTATTTGCTTTCTGTACTAGAATGGCAGACCTAGAATCAGGAAGAGAACTGAGTTCGAATTTGGACTCAGATACTTAATTAGCCGCGTGATCCTGGGCAACTCACTTATTTTTGTCTCAATTTCCTTATCTATAAAATGTGGATAATAATAGCACTTAACTCCCAAGATTATTGTGAAGCACAAATGAAATAATAATTGTAAAGAACACATATTAAGTCCTATATCAATGTATGCATATATATGCATATATGAACACATAGATGTATCTATAAATCTATATCTATATGCATATATAAAAATATATATTTCAAATTGTTTTTCAAATCCAGTAATTCAATTCCCAACTCCATTTACAGTCTGTCTTTCAAAAATCCTTGTCTTTTGGGAAGGTCCAGGTCCAAAGCCATCTCTTCTATAAAATCTTCTTAGATTCCCCAACCCCTCACCCTCAGACCTCCCAACTCCACATCCCTTGAGGTCTCTCTAATTAACTTGAATTTATTTATATGTTCATAAGTTTCATTCCTCTAGTAAAATGTATGATCTTTGTCAGCAGGGGCTGTTTGACAGCTAATATTTACATAGGACTTTAAGGTTTACAAAGCACTTTGCATATGTTAACTCCGATCTACTTGACAATCCTGTGAGATGGAGGCTATTCTCCCCATTTTACAGATGAGGAAACTGAGGCTGAGAGAAATTAAGGGACCTGTTTAGGGTCATACAGCTATTAAGTGCATGAAGCATGGTAGGAATTTAGGAATTAAACTAGCTGAATATGAGAAAACAAATGCATTTAAGCAGGCAGGGAAGTGTTAAGGTTGATTCTTAAATTGTAGTCCTTTGCAGTATGTGCTTATGGTGTGTGATTTTCCTCTACTACCATTTGAGTAACAATGCCTTCATTGTTTTGGACCTTAGGAGATTCAAGAGAAGCTTGTTCAGATTAAGAAGCTATTAAAGACCTGCAGATTTGCTGAAAGGTACTATTTTGAGTAAAATATCTTCAGGAATGTGAGGTGGGGATTCTTAATAGCTAGTTTCTGCCCTTTAACTGAGCTTTCATCTCCTTCCATCCAATTTATCCATTAATTCATTCTTTTTGCTTGTTTTTTCTAAAAAAAATTTTAATCATTTATTCAAAAAAAATTGAAATGCCTACCATGTTAGAGGTACTATGGAGTATAAGGGGTAAGATGGGGTTGAGGATACAGAGATAGGAAAGGCCTAGATGTTATCCTCAGAAAGGTTACAATCTAATAGGTGCAGATAGGATATAAATAAGGATGATGCAAAATAGAATTTGCTAAGTGCATAAGAGAACAAGTACCTAATAAGAACTCACTCTCTCTCTCTCTCTCTCTCTCTCTCTCTCTCTCTCTCTCTCTCTCATAGATGTATGTATGTAATATAGTGAGTACATAAAAGGGATATATCTTTTCCAAGTGTAGAGAATTTGAGAAGGCTTCATAGAGGGAGGTGGCTTTTTAATTAGATTTTAATGAGAAAGATTACAATAGGTGGATAAACAGTAAGGATATTAGAGGCATAGGAAAAGGCAAAGGTCCAGAGGTGGTAAAGTGCAGAATTTCAGGGGACACCCATACAGTTCAGTTTGGTTGAAGATATGTGTGTTTGGGGTGAGGGGTGGGCAAAAGCAGATAACACCTTTATATAAGACTTACTCTAGGCACTTCACAAATTTTATCTCATTTGAATCTCACAACAACCCTGTGAGGTAAGGTTGTTTTTAATCCCTAATTTAGTTGAAGTAAGTAAAGCAGAGGTTAAGTGAATTGCCTAGAGTCACAGCTAGTAAATATCTGAGGCCAGATTTGATCTCAGTCTTCCTGACTCTGCCCTTGACATTCTATCAAGTGTGCTACCAAACTATCAGAATCACAGGGTAGAAATAGGGGGGGAACAGTTCAAGGAAAAGGTTAAAAAGGTAGCCCAGAGCTTTTTTTTTTTATGCTTCAGCAAACTAGGAAAATTATTTAAACCGTTGCAGGAAGCATTTTTCATTAGTGAGACTGTATCTCATATGGAGCTTTCTTAGCCTCTTTCCTTAAGTTTCCAATCAATGTTTTGGCAAGATTGACTTGGGGGGGAGGGGAGGGTAAAATATCTTGCCCTTTACCAGCCCCATTCTCTAGTTTTGGTTTGCCCTCCTCAGAGGAATGGTCTAGCCATACTTACCACACTTAATTGCTTCCTTTAGCTCTGTTGACTTCTCCGCCAAACAAATAATGTGGGGTCACCAAAGTGAATTTAGGGATCAGTACAGAAATTTCATTTTGCATTTGGACCACACATTATCTTTTCACTTTGACCCTTTTCTTTGGCATAAATATTTGAACTAATTTGGTAGAATGCTTTCATTGTTGTTTGTGTTAAACCCATGGATCAAATTTGAGGATCAAAATTTCTATTTGAGCAATATTTTTTAGGTTTTAGTAAGGCAATGGGGTTAAGTGGCTTGCCCAAGGCCACACAGCTAGGTAATTATTAAGTGTCTAAGGTTGGATTTGAACTCAGCTACTCCTGACTCCAGGGCCGGTGCTCTATCCACTGTACCACCTAGCTGCCCCAATACTTTTTTTTTAAAGACAGATTTTATTTATTTCAAGTTTTGCAATTCCCCCCCCACACCTCCCTTCCCTCCCCCCACCCCCCACAGAAGGCATTCTGTTAGTCTTTACATTGTTTCCATGGTATACATTGCTTTCAGTTGAATGTGGTGAGAGAGAAATCGTATCCTTAAGGAAGGAAAAATAAAGTATAAGAGACAGCAAAATTACATAGTAAGATAATGGGTTTTTTCCCTAAATTGAAGGTAATAGTCTTTGGTCTTTGTTCAAACTCCACAATTCTTTCTCTGGATACAGATGGTATTCTCCATTGCAGATACCCCAAAATCGTGCCTGATGGTTGCACGGATGGAATGAGCAAGTACATCAAAGTTGATCATCACCCCCATGTTGCTGTTAGGGTGGACAATGTTTAAGTGGTTCTGCTCATCTCACTCAGCATCAGTTCATGCAAATCCTTCCAATAGCAATATTTTTTTAAAGCAAATTTTTCATTATATACTTTTGTCTGAATTGCTTTGTGTATGTGTCTGGATCTGCCTTTCTATCTTTCTCTTTATTTCTCTGTGTCTTCATCTCTGTGTTTCTATGTCTTTCTTCACTGCCTCTCTGTCTCTTGTCTCTACCTTTCTGTGTCTTATCTCTGTCTTTTTACCTCTTGTTTCTGCCTCTTGTCTCTGAGGCTTGTCTCTGTCTCTCTGTCTTGTTTGTCTGTTATCTCTGCCTTACTGTTTGTCTCTCTGCCTCAGTGTTTTGTTTCTGCTTCTGTGTCTTGTCACTGTCTCTTTGTCTCATCTCTGGGGCTTTGTGTCTCGTTGTCTCTCTGTCTCTTTCCAACTTTACCCAGAATCAGTGAACTCTCTACTGTCTGCCTGGCTCTCTATATTCTGGAATATTCTGGAATTTGAAGGGTGAATTATAGTAGTACCAGAAAAATTAGGATTTTTCTCTGCTTCTTATTATGATTTATAAAATGATCTGGAATTCTATGTTTTGTCTCCTCCCCAATCCCACTAGCATACTAAAAGATTTTGAGCAGGTGCCAGGACATTTGACAAATGAACTCCACCTGTTCTCTCTGGATGACCTGGTCAAGATCAAAAAGGGACAATTGGCTGCTGTTCTGAGAGTACTTTTGAAAGCCTCCCTTGTTCATGTGGACAGCTGTGAAGTAAGGAAACCCACCTCCACTTAAAAAGATCTGTATGGGTCAATACCCACAATTCTAGCAAAGTCTAGACTAAGGGAAGAGTGGTAGCATGGGATGTGGGGAAAGAACTTGGAGGGAAGGGAAGCTTGGTTAAAATGCCACCCTTCATACTTGCTAGGTATGGTTTTTTTGGCATTGTAAAGTCACTTAGCATCTCTGAGCTTTAGTTTCCTCATCTGTGAAATGAGTATAATTCATGCCTCACATGTTATTGTAAGACTCATGAGATTGTGAATATAAAAGGTTTTTTGCAAATTTTAGGTATTACAAATCTTAAGTGTTACTAATTTATTTTTATTATCTTTGATTTTTAAAAACAGAATTCAGATAGAAATAGTCCTGGGACAAGTCCTTATCCGGCTATAATTATTTTATCTTAAATCTTCTTTAATGTTTAATGAACAGGTAAATAAAAAACAGCTTTTTTGTAAGTGAATAAAAATTAGCTCCTTGTCTTCTAGTTTAACTGAAAGTATTTTTGAGATAAATCTAATATTAGACAGGCTGGTGGAGATGAAATGTGGCTCTTCCTGTTCCTGTATGGTTTTGATTTCATCAGCAAAGTCTTTATTTTGAAAGTTTTTCTTTTACTTGGAAAATGCAGCTTGGAAATTCTGAGTGTTTGGGTGAGGCTGACTAAAGTTAAGCCAACTACAGATCAAAAACATCAGGAGGTTCCATAAATACTTAAATTGAAAAACTTTTATGTCCAAATAGGGAAATATTTTACAAAAATAAGTGCTTCTCTAATACCTTAAGCCACCTTGTTTTATGGATCATACATTTAGAGCTAGAAGACTTAAGAGGTCATTGCAACTGACCTCATCATTTTAAGGATAAGAAAGAGATGCAAGTTAAATGAGTTGCTCTGTACTAGTTTGATAGAAAGTGAAGGATATGACTTGAAGTCCCCTCGTTCCAAAGTCAGGGTTCTTTGAATGACATCCCATTGCCTATCTCTTAGGAAAGGTGGACCATTTCTTTGGATGATTATATTATATAACAGTGAAGAACAAGAAAACAGGTTGTTTAAAAATGACCTTTGTCAATCCTCATGGTGAAAACAGTGAATAGCTAGGTTTCTGGATCTCAAAATATCATAAGAAATAAGAATGGGGGGGGCAGCTAGGTGGTACAGTGGATAGAGCACCAGCCCTGGTGGACCTGAGTTCAAATCCAACCTCAGACACTTAATAATTGCCTAGCTGTGTGACCTTGGGCAAGTCACTTAACCCCATTGCCTTGCAAAAAAAAAGAAACAAGATTGGTAATTCACTGTGTCCTTCTTTTCCAGCTTTGTCAAGGAAAGGGCTTCATTTGTGAATTCTGTCAGAGCAAAACTATCATCTTTCCATTCCAGACCACGACATGCAAAAGATGCCCAGGTATCTTTGAACACATAACTGTTTCTTAGATTGTAAAACTGTGATTTCTGTAAAATATAAAAGTGATTTCAGCATGAAATGTAGGAAATTAATATTTGGGTTAAATGTGGATCAGATTGTTTACTTCTGGAATCAACCCTCTTTAGGATCCAGTTTTGTCAATGAGGAATAGCTTGTGCTTCACTCAAATTCCTTCTTAACGACTGGGAGGACACAGAAGGGATCTCTGGTCAGATTCTCCTTTCATCCTAGACTTATCTTGGGTTCTCCCTTGGGGTCTTCTCATTGCTCTGTGACCTCAAATGGAATTAGGATAGGGTGGGGTGGGGGGATGTGTTCCTATGCTCTTTTGGACTTTCCTTTTCTGAACTATTTAAGTATCATATTTCATTGAGATGGGGGTAGGAAATATATTTCAGTGGGTTTTTTTGGCATAGTTTTTGGTTTCCTTAAGAATCAAAGGATATCTCATTTTATCTATTGATAATTTTCTCTTTTATTTACAGCTTGCAAAACTTGCTTTCATAAACACTGCTTCAGGTCAGAAAACTGCCCCAAGTGTTTGAGAATACAAGCTCGAAGGAAGCTTTTACAGAGTTTCCCCCATGACAATTTGAAACCAAAAATATTGTCTGGATGACTGCAACTCCTGACATATATTAGGAAAGCTGTTGGGCTTGCCTACTACTGGTAATGTTGTTTTAGACATTGTATGTTTTGTATAAAGAAATGGATTTGCTAAGCACAGCATTCCTCTGTGTATATTTTTTTTAAAAAAATACAGCTACTTGGTTATCCTTGGAGCTTTGTTGCTATATTAATTTGGTTAAAAAAATGAATGTTTAGGTGAATTTCAGATGGTATTGACTTTTTTGCTGCTAAGTGGTTTTTTAAAGAATGTTTTGATACTTCTTAAATTGTATTTGGACAATTGTATTTGGATCATTGGCTGTTTTGTAGTTTCAAAATGATTGGATCTATTTTTTAAAAAAAGGTAATTTTAAGTGTTGGGATAAATTTCTGTTTCTCTTCCTTAAAAACTTGATTGTGTGAAATTGACTAGTTATTGTACTTTAATTAAAAATAAATGTAACATCAGAGCCTATTGTTTGTCATCATCCTCATCCTCATCAATCATTGTTAGTATCAGGAATAGACAATAAAACCTGACATCTACATAAAATTCCTATAATGGAGAGGTTCTAAGTTTGAATCCCAGTTCCATTACCTGTGACTTTGGACCTCAGTTTCCTCATCTCTAAAATTATGAGGTTAGATTAGATGAGCTCCACTAGCTTATAATCAATGTTTCTTTGACATTACTTTTTTTGATTATCTGGATGAGAACTCTTACATCCAAAAGTGATGTGTATATTTTCACAGGTCTTCTGAATGTAACAAATTCCTAAGCTGATCCCCTCTATTACTAATATCACAACCAATTTCATCTGCTACCCACCCAAGGGGCATTGGAAATTATGGACATTTGTCTGGAAATTGAAGCAATTACCACAAGATGGCACTCTTTTTTATTAGTAGCACAGAGCAACTGCCTAGATTTATTCAGTTAAATGGATAGAGAATATAATTAGAGAATACTATAAACTGAAAGAAAATAATTTGTAGTGAATTTATCATATTCACAGGACTCAACATTTTATTCACATAAAGTCCCATTCTGATGTCTCATCCAACCACTGAAGTGAGCCTGGGTTATGACAATAAATGATATTTGCATGATGTTTTAAATTTAATGGATAACAATAATTTGTCACATTTGAACCTCAAAAATATCTCTTACCTCTTTTTTTAATGGGTAGAGTGTGAGTCTAGATGTGTGATTATATCATTATGAGGAACAACTGGTACTGGACAAGCAAGAATTTAGAGACTATTTCATTTCATTCTTTCCCCCCGATTTTGACATAAGTTTCAGAAAGCTAGGGGTTTTGTGTAGCTTTGAACTTCCATAGACAGTATAATAGAAGTCACATTTGAACAGAGTTCCATCCAATTCTAAGACCAGCCCTCTATTCCTTATATCATGCTTTCTTTCATCCCAATATACAGATGAGGAAATGGAGATTCAGATAGGTTGCATGACTTTCCCATGATCACGTAGCTTAGTCAAGTCAACTCATCTTTTCCAAACACAGTACTAATCGCTGGAAATACAAAGACAAAAACAGCTCCTAATTTAATGGGGGGGGGAGGCAAGATGAAAACAATTATGTACAAATCAGATAAATTCAGAATTATTTAGAAATAATTCCTTGGGGCAGCTAGGGATCACAATGGATAGAACACCAGCCCTGGAGTTCAAATCGAATCTCAGATACATAATGCTTACCTAGTTATGTGACCTTGGGCAAGTCACTTAACCCTATTGCCTTGCAAAAATCTAAAATCAAAACACAATTAGAGATAATCTCAAATGGAAGAAGGCACTAGCATTAAGAGGAAAAGATTTCTTGCAGAAGATGGAATTTTAGTTGAGTCTTGAAGGAAGCCAGGAGACAGAGAGAGGGAAGGGGAACATCCCAGGCTCACAAGACAGCCAATGAATTTGAACAGTGAGGATATGGAGGGTCTCAGCAAAGATTCCAGAAATTCTTGGAAATTGGAAAAGTTGGAAGGAACATAGTTATGAAGGGCTTCAAATGCCAAGCAGGGTTTTATATTTGACAATGCTACTAACTGGGAGTCACGAGAGTTTACTGAATAGGAGGATGATAGTCAGACTTGTGCTTTAGGAAGATCATTGGAGAGAGCAGATTCAGTATGTGACATTTTAAAAGATCAAGAGACAAAGTTTCAGGGTAATTTAATTGTTTTATTAATAATGGCAGCATGTTTATTAATAAAAAGAATTCATTTGGGCATCTTTCTTAGACCAAACACACCTCATGGTAGTGGATTCACAGTTTATGTACTCTTGGAAAGGCAGGTGTTGCTGAGGGTGGCAATCAATTCTGATTGGTTAACAATTAATGAGAAAATGACTTGCAATAGAGGGTGGACTATATTGCAACGAGCTCTTGGGGTATATCTGTCAAGACTCAGTTGCTGTGGAATATGATGTTTCTATAAATGTCTGATGAAAAGAAGGACCCACATTTTCTCACACATGTCTGAGTAAACACAATGAATAGGATAGAATAAACTTAGAATTTCTTTTACTGTCTTTAATTAGATCTCAGTCATCCTGGCAGGATAAATCTTTGAGAGAGAGTTCCCACACTGGTTGACTTCTCGATGAGGAAGAAGAAAAAGGTGAAATACTTGTTTCTGATTTAGGAGTTAGTTATTAACATGTGAGAGAATCATTTCTCTAGTGAGAAATTTCTTTTTGTGAGAGAAATAATCATTTCTCTCAAGTTGAATGATGAGGTAGGAAGCTGTACTGCAGAACTGAGGTGAGAGTAAAGGAAGTAGAAACACTGATTATATATAACTTTCTCAGAGAGTTTAGCCACAAAAAGGATGAGAGATAAAGAACTAGAGGGGGTGGGGTGGAGGGCTTTGAGGATGGGAACAACTTGGGTTTGTTTATAGGCTTAGAGAAGTGCTAGTAAATAGGGAGAGATTGGAGATAAATGAGAGGGTGGGGGATGATAGAAGAGACAATCTGCTGGAGATGTCAGGAGGAAATCACCTGTGCATATTTTCTGACAAGGAGAAGAGCCACTTCTTCATGTGAGATAGGTGAAAGAGTATATTGTGGAAGAAGGTTTCTGGAAGATATGAGATAAAGAAGGGAAAAGAAGGACCTCTTGGTGAATGGTCCTATTTTTTTTCCAGTGAAATATGAAGCTGAAGGGGAGAAGGGGAATTGTAGGAACTAGTAAGTATCAGAGATTCCTGATTCCATATCTGTTACTCTATGTGCTATATTAAAATGTCTCTGGGATCTCACTGAGAACCAACAGATTGCTAGTCTAGTACCAAATCTGGAAATCATTAAAAGCCTAGCTCAGTCTACAACTCTTCAAATATTTCTGGGTTTAGAGATATGAGAAGTTCAGAACAAATTCTAGTTCCTTCCTTTAGATCCCTTAACTTACTCTTTTCAACTTAAATTCTTTCCACCAAATGCTAGTTACACCAAAAAATATCATATAAAGTGAATAATGAGTAAACCCATCTCATCTGAGGGAAGACTTTCTCTCAACTGTCTTTAGAATTACAAGACTTACAAGTTGAGAGACATGATAGAGCCAGATCCCTTATGTATTTGTAGCCCAGTTAGCTCCAATCTTTCACTCAAGTCTTTCTCTTTACTGCTTCTAAATAGGTCTTTTCTTCACATATCCCAGATAAGTGTCAGTAACCTACTCAAGGAAGTCCCATATGCAATTGGGCTTATTTTTCTTAGCTAATAGTCAAAAAATAAAAGACTGTTTCCCTCCTGCCATCACCTTGCCTAGGTGATGCTGAGTGTTAACCTTTAATCTCTTTCCACTGATGATATGTATATAATAATGTATAATTAATTGACTCACATCCATGAGCAAACAGAGCATAGAAATTTCTCAAACTGAATATAATGTACATTTTATTTAGTACTTTAAGGCTCACCAAAGTTCTTTGCAAATATTCTTTCATTTGGTTCATACAAGAACCTAATGAGATAATTCAGACAAATAATAGCATTTCAAATTTTTTTAAATGAGAAAACTGAAGTTAAGAAAAGAGAAATGAGTTACTTAATATCATGCAATGATAGTTTAATTCCGGAACTATCCTATACTGGTGTTTGCAAAATTGTTCTTGGTGTTGGTAGATATATATAATTTAGGTAAGATATTATTCCTAAAATATAGTCATGAAGCTTTTAGCTTCAGTCTAATAACTAGGACTTGAATGCAGGATTTTTGAATCAAAAATCTAATAATCATTCAATCACACCATCGTGATTTTTAAAAATTGGCTTAACTGATGCTAATGAAGCAAAGAAACCAGACAAGTGGGAAAATATAGAGATCCATATTTCTTTTCTTATTTCTACTCCTGTCTATTCTTTTCCCCATTGGTAAAGGCTCAAGAATAATGTATTTACACACAGACACACACACACACACACAATTTTATTAACCTGTTCAGCTTTTAAAGAAACTGTAAGTTGATTACTGTTTAAAAATTATTTCCTTAAAACAACTTTGAATAAAGAGAAGGTAATCAAATCAGTTTTTACACAAATAACATGATGGTCAAATCAGTTTTTACACAAATAACATCATGGATCTATCTTCACTTTCTGCTCCCTTCATCCTAAATACTTTATATGTCTTCTGCCTAGGAATCTAGAAGGAATGGGCAGAATATGTAGGTCTGTATATTTTCTCACTGAAATAATGATTTCAGAGTCAATTTATGAAGTATTATGTGAATGTGAGATTTATGGTAAAACTGCTCCTTTTTTGAGATCTGAGATCATGCAAGAGGATTTTACTAAAAAATGAGGAATGAGCATTGCAATAGTTTGAAAAGATGATGCATTAACTACCTTTATTTCATGAGAAAGAGAGTTACTTGGGAAATTGTTTTGGCAGCTCTGGGAAGCTCTCCATTGTTGGTTCTATAATCTTCTTCCCCAATATGGCAGAGGAACGATTTCTACCACTAGGTTAGTACCTTTAAAAGCAGTAACCAGCTCCAAGCAATAAGGTTTTGTTTCACTGAATTCAACAGTTTTCCTAATCCTTATCTATTTTTGCCTGGACAGGGAAGATGCTAAGTTATCATAAAATTATTGTCTCACGACAACAAAATCCAAATGATCTGACCAGCCTAAGCCTGATGGATTTCACAGATTTTAGTAGGAGTTCTCTTTTAGAAGTCAGTCCCTCTCAACAGTCATTACCAAATGCAGCTAACTACTGACTTTCTGTCTTTCTCTCTTGTTCATTGATTTTATCAGTTGACATTCCTAATCAAACAATTTTCAAGTATTTATTAAACATTTAATATGTACCAGGAACTGCACTGGGGATGCAAGGACAAAATATCAAAAAAAAATCTGTACTAGCTATGATCTTATATTTTAGTGGAGAATTTAGTAATTAGCGTCCACTAATGAATAGGGTCTTATGTAAATGACTTTGAACTTAGATGAAATTTATTTGGCCTTTTAGTTTGCTAAAGGACTTTACATGTATTAAAAAAAAACTTTGAAAAGGGGGCTGACTGTCCACAAAACTCCCTAAGATTATAATTCTTACCACTTTTTTGAAGAGAGTAACTGGATTATGTGGCAGTAGATTTTGGGGAGCCATACTAAAGAGTAGCAGCTATTATTTGGCACATTTGCAGTTTTCTTTTCCAAGATCATCAGAGTTGACCTTCTCATTGGACAAACTGAGAAACTGGATACCTT
Source organism: Macrotis lagotis (assembly GCF_037893015.1). NCBI lineage: Eukaryota > Metazoa > Chordata > Mammalia > Peramelemorphia > Peramelidae > Macrotis > Macrotis lagotis. The sequence goes on along the minus strand of NC_133658.1, from coordinate 821,130,159 downwards.
CTGTCTGCACTTGTTTCTAAGAAATAAACTAGCCAAGAGAAGAACATGGGGAGACCCTACCTTGCCCAGTCTTACTTCCTTTTGTGTTTTTCTTAAATTTATTCTGTTAGTACATTTGTTGGTTTCTCATAAACATTTGAAGTCAACATAGTCCTTATGCTGTTGGATATCCCTTTGCAGTATGAGGACCCAATGAGAAGAAAAGGATCTTTCCTAGTCCAGAGATAGGAGCTCCATTCCCAGTCCATTGTTAAGGAGTTTTGCTCTCTTAACTGGGGACATAAATCTGAACCATCTCATGACTACCCTTCTGAATGCAGAATTACTATGAATGTGGGCCCTATTTTACAAATCTGCCTCTTTGATGCATCTCATTTGAGTTTTTGAAAAACATTTTGAGGTATATATAAATATTATAAATTGTTTTATCTATTGATGGCATCCATTGAGGGTTTAAGCTGTCATTACCTCTAAATGGGGTTTATCAGAATATCTTCCTAATTTGTTTTCATGCTTTTAGAACTCTGTGTGTGTGTGTGTGTGTGTGTGTGTGTGTGTGTGTGTATAAAAATCTATCGATTTACTTTTTCGGTAGACCTTCAGTAGATATGGTATCCAAGATTTACTAAATTGTTGGGAAGAAGTGGTATTTTTAAAAATGTTCTAGAGCATATATATAAAAAAATAACATTTCTTAAGCACCTCCTATGTCACTGATTCTCCAACTTTTATGTTAGTTCAAGGGTTGTTATCCTTGGCCCTATGATTTTTGTTTTAAAAATATTTTGATAACTATATTTAAATATAATTGAGATCTTTTATTATCCAATGTATTTTATTTTATGCAATTGCAAACACCATTCTGAGAAAGGGTTTGAGGTTTCTCCAAACTACTAAAGGGCTCCATGACATAGAAAAGGTTAAGAATCTCTGTTCTAGTCATTCTTGTACATGCCCCCACTAGCCTCTGCTGGTTTGGTATCTCATTTTTGAGGTCAAGGACTGTGTCACTTTTCAGCTTGGCTCTAGTAGTATAATACCTTGCACATGATAGGTCCTTAATAAATGTGCTTTCAGTGTTTATTTATTAATATGTATAAATATGTATAAATTTACATGTAGACACACAAGCATGTATATGTGTGTATACATGTATAGTTATGTGTTTATTTCTGTATCTATCTTCTTCCAAGAATGCTTCATAATGGAATGTGGGTAAGGTTGGATTCTTGAAAACTAAATTAGCAGAATAAATTATGTCTGCCCTAAAGACTAGCCTAGTTTTATGACTAGGTAATGAATTCATTGGTCATGGTAACTCCTGCTTACATAGTAAATATACTTGATTTAGCTTCCTTTAAAGTATAACTCCAGTACCTCCTCCAATAGGAGACTTTTTTCTGATCTCTTTATTTGTTGGTTCTCCTACCCCGCCAATTGAAAAGATGTTTTTACTCTGCATATATTTTGAACATGCTTATCTGGTTTTGGTATTGATATTGACTGCTGGAAGAATTAAAGCTCTTGGGAGAAGAGACTTTCATTTTTTCTGTGCCATGAGAGATACACACACACACACACACACACACACACACACACATATGTAGAAACAGACAAAAGACTGACAGCTAGATAGGTAGGTGGAGAGAAAAAATGTGATATATGTTATCTGTGCATAGGTGACCATTATATACTGTTCATTCCATCAATTTATACTCTGAAGTCTATGTATAGTTAACAGAGATTCTCTGATTGTGTTGAAAACATATTTCATAGCCAGTTTTTGGAGTCTTGTTTCTCATAGGAGAAGAGCTACTATTTTTGGAATAAGTACCCCCTTCCAGTTCTCAAAGCTAACTTCAATCCCAAAGTCCATTCGTATGGCATTCTCTTCTCACTGGTAGAAATCAGTGTTCAACACCTCTTTCCTTGAATCTAGCTTGATACTCTCTCTGAAGAAAACTGAGGGGTGTCCAACCTCCTGCTTCCTCATTTAGCAGGAAATAAAATCTGCTTTTGAATAAGAGTAGGGGGAGAAGAGGCTAGGGATGTTTATTCTGCCTCTTTTTATGTCAATAAAGGGATAGCTCTCCTTATCTGTGGGAGTCCTGGCCATACATAGCAATACCACAGTCAAAAACTGTACCTCCTATATTTTCTTCATTTCTCTGGCTAGTCTAGAGCAGATAGAGTGATCTGTAACCCTGGGAGGAGTTATTGAATGATAGTAAAGTTCTTAGTAAGGGTCCTCATCTTTCTGAACCTTAACTTTTACCCCCTTCCCCAACATTATGGGAAATCACATCATGACTATAGTTATGGGAGAAAATCTCATCAACATGTCATCACTATCTGCCTCTTTGCAGATGACACCCAGCTCTATAAATAACTCCATTTTTCACCTGCATTCCAATCTAAATTCACTAATTGTCTATTGGGCTTTCTTTACTGGATATCCTGGAGACCTCAAACTCAACCTATCCAAAAAAAAAAAAAAAAGCTTATTTCATTGTGGTCCCAATTGTGGGAAGACTGAGGGGAAACCCAGGTTCCAAGAAACTATCAGGTAATTTTTTTCAGTTCCTGAATTCTATAAAGATCTGACTCACAAGACAATGAGGAAGCTGGTTTAGCTGGTTTGAGGCTATCAAATGAGAATGTAGAGTTGAATGAGGTAAATAAATTATCTGAGACATGTCCACTTAAAATTAGTGGGGAGTAGATTTTCTAAATAGAGGCATATTCAAATGTTTTTCCTTAATGAAAAAAAAATGAAGCAGTTTTATATGGATGTTAAATTTATTTGTTAATAGTGATTGGAAGGGGCGGCTAGGTGGCGTAGATAAAGCACTGTCCTTGGAGTCAGGAGTACCTGGGTTCAGGTCCGGTCTCAGATACTTAATAATTACCTAGCTGTGTGGCCTTGGGCAAGCCACTTAACTCCATTTGCCTTGCAAAAAATCTAAAAAAAATAGTGATTGGAAATTATAAACTACTTGAAGCCAAGGAGTTTAACTTCCAAACTCAGTCTCTATTATTTTCCATAGAATCTTATTACATTGTATTCTAAAATCCAATAGTCCTCGCTCACATTTATGGTCTTGTCTTAGCAGGAAGAACAAGAACAAGGTATTGAAGCTTGCCGAGTGTGAGTGATGTGCCATGTGAAGTGTGAGTGAAGTGAATCAGAGACAAGAAAACTATTCACCCTCCCTGTCTGTGACAGTGACCATAGCTCTGAGGTTTTGAATTATTCTTTTGATGCCAATTTTCCCTCCTTTTCCAACACTACTATTTGGTTTTGAAACTCAGTCATCATAGTATAATTTCATAGAACAAAAACATAGAGTTGTCATAATCCTACATTCATCCTTTCTCTTTTTCTCTTCTGCCACTGGTTTAATAGAAATCCTTATTGCTGTGCAATTGAGATACTGGGCACCTCTATATAAATGAGTCCCACACCTACACAACCAGACCCAGTTTCACTTCCAAGCTTTGGTCTAACCTCATCAGCTGCCTCTTGGACATTTCAAACTGGATGTTCAGAGACAGCACAAACTCTACATATCCAAAGTGGATTAATTATTTTCCCTTCTTGCCCTGTTTATGTCAAGGACATCACCATTCTTCCAGTCTCTGAGGTTTGAAATTCATAACCTTGATATGGCTTGCAATTGCTTCCTTCATCATCCCTCACATAGCTTATTGGTTGCCACATATTGTTGTTTATGACTCCATAGCATCTCTCACATCTTACCACTTCTCTCCACTCATAAGCACCACCTCAGTTCACCTAGATTATTGCTTTATCCTTTTCATTGGTATCTCTGCCTCAAGTCTTTCTCCACTCCATTATGTCCTTCATACAGCTACCAAAATGATTTCTTTCAGGACAGATCTGACAGTCATGTCACTCCCCTATTCAATTATCTTAAGTGTCTTTTGGCCTAAGAATAAAATACAAACTTGTCTAGTTACCATCAAATAATATACAATATTTCTTTATGATTTATAAAGCTCTTTATAAAGATCACATTTTTCTCCTCACAACAAACACAGGATATAGGTGCTGTTATTATTCTTGTTTTACAAATGAGAAAACTGAGACAGAGCATAAATGACTTGCCCTGTGTCATAAAACTAGTACAAGTCTGAGGCTGGATCTGAACTCAAACCTCTCTTGACTCTAGGTCCTGGACTCTATCTACTGCACCACCAAGTTGTCTTCAAAGTCATTAACAGGCTACTCCCAACCTGCCCTTCTCCCATCCTTCTATTCTTCTTTTTCTTTTTCTATAAAATAAAATGATATATTTCCATATTAGTCATTGTGAAAGAAGAATCAGAACAAAAGAAAAAATGAGAAAGAAAATAAAACAAATTTATAAAAAGTGAAAATAATATGGTTTGGTATGCATCCAGATTCCATAGTTCTTTTTCTGAATGTGGATGACATTTTCCATTACAGGGTTTTAGAATTGTCTTTGATTGGGGCAGCTAGGTGGCAAAGTGGATAGAGTACTGGCCCTGGAGTCAGAAGTATCTGAGTTCAGATCTGGCCTCAGACTTAATAATTACCTAGCTGTGTGGCCTTGGGCAAGTCACTTAACCCCATTGCCTTGCAAAAACTTAAAAAAAAAAACAACAACAGAAAAGAATTGTCTTTGATTATTGTACTAATGAGAACAATTAAGGCTATCATAGTTAATCATCACACAGTTGTGTTAATGGGTATAATGCTCTCCTGGTTCTACTCACTTCACTCTGCATCAGTTCAGTAAAGCTATACTGAATAAACATCAGTTGGCTGCCTATTATCTGGAAAGACCAAATTTAAAATCTTCTCTTTGGCATTTGTAACTCTTCATCACCTGGATCTTTCTTGCCTTCTTATACTTTACTCCTCTCCACAAACTTTATGATGCAGTTATATTGACCTATTTACTGTTTCTTGACTAGAGCACTCCATTTTCTTTAGGACATCTCAAATTTCATCTTCTTTGGGAATCCTTTCCCCATCCTCCCTCAGAAATGAATCTCCTACTTTTGGCTAAAGTGGCTATTTGACATAGGAAGGTAATCCAGCTCTCTGCTTCATCCCTACTTCAAAAAAACCCCTGAAATTTGCACAAAACAATAATTATCAAAAAAAATCTAATAAAAAACTATAGTGAATAAGTGACTTTTTTCTATTCCCAAAATGCACAAAAAGTAATCCAAAAGTCTACAGACCCCCCACCCCCAAAGGTGACAATCAGTAAAGACAATTACATCATAGGCAAACAAGTCTAGACTCTACCTGCTATCAGTGACAAAGGTGACAGGGACTGTTGCTTTTAGAACTCTCTTTAGAAGTAATGAGTTTAGAAGTAATGAGAACTCTCTTTAAAAGTAAAGAAGTCTTCCAAGAGTTCTGCACAGGGATTGTAATCCCACATTGAGGTCTTGGAAGTGCTGGGGAGTAGCAGCAATCAGTTTGGTGCTTGTCTTGCAAAGCTGATTTTAATCTTAGGAAAAATGAAAGTTTGATGGATTAGAGGACTTTCAAATATTTCTCATTAAAGACAAGAACTAAATAGGAACTTTGAAATGAAAATATAAGACAAGAGAAAACTAGAAAGGTAAATTTATTTTGAACAAGCTGAAGGGGCTTTATAATATAATGGTAATATATTAATGGGAGAGAGAAGAAACTCCTTCCTTCAGTACCTGAATTGCTTCATAGGGTATTCTGGGAGTTACATAAGGAAAACAGGTAGTGTTTGTTATGGAGAGAGAGTACTGGGAGGGCAATTGGTTCTGTTCTGAGAATTTTAAGAGGGGAAAAGATAAGGACACATAAAAGGAATACATTAGTGTAGACAGGAAGAAGTAGACAGAACTTTCTATTTGTCATAATTGTGGTGAGAAGAATATTATACAAACACGGAAGAATGTGTGTATAGGGGGGTCTGGGCATCAGTGTATAAATTGGACAAAGGAGAGTTTGATGTAGAAAAATATCAGATTCAACAGGGAAACGAGTGGGACTGGTGATGTTAAAAAGGGGATAATAATAAGAAAAGAATATTGCTGTTTTTCAGTAACGTCTCACTCTTCAAGACCTCATTTGGGATTTTCTTGACAAAGATATTGGAGTGGTATGCCGTTCTTTTCCAGTCCATTTTATTGATGGGGAAACTGAGGCAAACAAGGTTAAGCAACTTGCCTAGGGTCACACAGCTAGAAGCCAAATTTGAACATAGGAAGATAAGTCTTTCTGACTCCAGGTCTGATACACTAAGCACTGCAACATCTAGTTGACTAAGAAGAAAATAGTTGAAAGCAAATCAAATTATCAAATTTCCTGATCCTAAATTGAATGGAAGACAAAAATGAAAAGAGGAGGGGTAGGAGAGAAAGAAGCAAAGACTTGAATGTAAGGAGGTACCATCAATATCAAAGAAATAGAATATTATTGTAGTATAAGAAATGACAAAAGCGGTCATTTCAGGGCATCTAGTGTATTCTAAACTAGAGGAGCCAAACATATAGCCCACATCAAGAATTGGATTAAAATATAATTGAGAAATATTTAAATTAATAAATAAATACCATGGATAATATTACATTTTAAATCGAAGTCAATATGTGGCCCATAGGGATCCTTTCGTACAGATTAGTGGCTCTGTTTCTCTGAGTCTGACAGCACTGATCTCTAAATGGATATAGAGTGAAATAAATAGAACCAAGAGAACAATTTGTATGGAAACAACATTGTCAAGAAAAAGAACTTTGAAAGATTTAAGAATAGATTAGTGACTGACCATGTCTCCAAATCCTGAACTTGCATTTGAGTCCAACATTTTGCCTGGCTTAAGGCAGCACTCTTTATCATTCTATTCAGGCCATTGTTCTAGCCTGTTTAGACCTCATCCAATGTGTTAGAATGCCCAAGCTTTATGTCACTTGCAAATATGAGCAGTACACAACAAAAACAAATCCTTAGGGTGATCCAACTATAGTATTACCTACTACAGATCTCTCTTCACACTAACATCTTCCTATTGATGATTATTCTTTGCATCAGATTTTTCAAGTAATTTCAAATTTGCCCAGCTATGTTATCATTATGATATTTATCAGCTCTACCCTCACAATATGGACCTTTATAAGACCAAGGTCTTCCACTGCATCTGAAGCCATCTCCAATTGTTCTGGTCTTTATCTTGCCACTGAACTCTGCTCCAGAGAAGAAAGTGAAACCTGTGACCTTGCACAGTCCTCTCTCACTTATATCCAATTCACTTGCATATCATGGCATCATTTCCCTGCTATAATGGTCGTCTTCAAGAATGAAGGAAAAAACAGCAATCATGTCTTGGTCATCTTAGAGAACAAAAGACAAACAACAACTCCTAAGTAGAAGTGGAAGCTGCTCCATTTGGTGACTCAACAGGAACTGGCCAATTTGGCAAACAGTCACTTCCCCTTCCCTTTTCCCTTCTCCTTTTCATTCCCCTTTCCCTTCCTCTTCCTCATCCCCTTCCTTTTTCAATTTCTCTTTCCTTCTTCTTTCTACTTAAGGTATCATACTCATACCTGCAGGTGCTCTGCCCCCCCCAAAATAGCAATTTTGATGACAGAAACCTCTCAAGAAATCTTGGGGTTTGCAAGCTAGATTTCTATCTTAAGGACCTTGACTTAAATTCAAATCACTCTAATTGTCATTAATTTGCCAACAGTAGCTCCCAACCCAAATCAGGGACTTACAAATTTTAGGGTTCATTCATGTTTCTATCTCTCTCTCTCTCTCTCTCTCTCTCTCTCTCTCTATCTATCTATCTATCTATTTTTGGGTGCGGACTGCTCAGAGTGAATGTAAATAGCAATTGGTTTTGTTTTGACCAGAAGTCCTTCCCAGATTGATTTTTTGTCTTATTGACTAGATAAAAGAGACTATTCTTTGACTGATTTCTTACCTAACATAAATCATTGAATTGGTGTTGCCTCGGTTAAACTGAGACCTGTTAAAAACATTAACTTTGAAAGATCACACCCTTTCTCTGCATCCAAGACTGTCTCCAGTGATCCTGATCCATTTCTTTTTTTTTTTTTTTGGAAGGCAAATGGGGTTAAGTGGCTTGCCCAAGGCCACACAGCTAGGTAATTATTAAGTGTCTGAGACCAGATTTGAACCCAGGTACTCCTGACTCCAGGGCCAGTGCTTTATCCACTGCGCCACCTAGCCGCCCCAAACTGTGCCACCTAGCCTCCCTAATCCTGATCCATTTCTACCCAATGAACCCAGATGGTTTTGGAGGAAAAAGCTGATAATTTTGCATAGCCCCTCCCTCACTTAAATCCAAATCACTTACATCTTATGGCATTCTCTCCTCCTCAAAAATGAAGGAAAAAAGAACAATAAGAGCATAATAGATACTTGAACTATATTTATCTATTGTGAAAGTAATAATATTTCTCATAACTATATTGTGCTAGAATTAGTCCCCTTTAGAGAATACTAGACCTGTATTAGATCACCTTGCCTCACTAGTTAGACATCAAGTCTCTCCCTATATTAATTACAAATCCAGGAAAACAATTCTGAGGATGTAAGGAGACAAGAAGGTTGATGATTTTTACCCATTTCCCAAATGGTGTAAGCATCTATTCTCTTTCCCAGTTCCTTGTGACCATCTTTAGATGGTCTCCAACCTATAGGTTTCTGGTTGGTAAATCCCAGAGAATAAAATTAATGTCTAATATATATTTTTTTCTGTTACATTATTCTAATCCTATGTTTTTGAGGTTTAACAATTTTAAGGTTCACACTGTCTATCTACTTATGCCATTGAAATTGGAATACATACTTTTTTATTCTAATTCCATCTTCTGGTCCTTAATTTTGTCTTTGAGTATAACAATAAAAACTATTGGTCAAATTGTTCATTGCAAGCAGGCTGAGGCTTCTATCAGTCTTAAAGATGTGAAACTGAAAGCTAAGAAGGAAGTGGGAGGCTAGACAGTTATATATTGGTCTGGAAGGATTACTGGGGACAGTACTGGGAGACAGAAAAATGGAAGATGACTCACTTTCTCTGCTTAGTGGTGAACTGTTGGATGCTGCTAATTTAATTCTTCCTTGATTTAACCCTTTGCTCTGGCAAAAATGAAGCATATTTAGCTTTAAATGTTAAAAAACAGTTACATTTCTTTAAAAAAAATAAGAGAAATTATTCTAATCTTATCTCTGTTTCAAGATGTGAAGCTGATTCATGCTTTTATAGCCCTTGGAAAGCCCCTGCTGACCAGTGGGCAGAATATTAAAAAAAAAAGAGAGAAGAAACATCAGAAGAAAAAAATTTCTAATCAAAATTAAGAAGAAAATATGTGGAAAATATGCAAGATCATATGATGTACTTTGCCTTCTCAAGTAATTCAAGAGCTTCTCAAGGACTATGAAAAGAGTTGGCAACTTCTGTTTATTTTCCCTCTGTTCCAGTCCTAAGGTCATACAGAACACACAGTAGGAACTCTAAGAATTCTTGAATAAATGAATAATTAAAATTCCAAGCTGTCTTTTGAGGAAAGCTCTTGAAAGTCTTTAGGTGGCATAGACAGACTTTCACTGTGGGTGGACTCTTCATGCAGATTTAAATCACTCTTTATCTTTGTAAAATGATCTTTGAAAACCACTCTGGCTAAAAAGTCCTTACCCTAAGGTCAACATGTGAATGAGCTTCTTTGAATTTTAAGTTACACTGGTCCATGGACAGCTGACAGGTTGTCAGTCACTAGACCCATCTTTCCTGCTGCATAGTCCATTTAGATCTGATGACTTGAATTCAATAAAGGGAACTAATTAAATATTCTCATTTGTATTTGGCTTGAATTTCAATTCCCTATTAAACATTACTTTTCTGGTGGTGTTTCTCCCTCCCCCCCAGTCTAAAGATTATTTTGTTTGGAGAAAAAGCAGAAGCAAAATAACAATTGGTTAATTATGTTTTCTACTGTTATCAAGATTCTATCCATTCTCAGCAATGGTTCTAACTTTTCTTTGATCCTTCTCTTTTTTTCTATTATAACTTAAATAAACCCAATAATCCCAAATATCTTTTTCTTATCCTTGGTGTTCCTCACCAACATCAATTCATCATAAGCTTTTGTTTTTCTGATATTATTCATAGAATTTATCTCCTGGAACCTTTCTTTGCTTCCATCCTCTGGGCATGTTTTTTAAAAAATCAATTTACATATATATGCATGTTTGCATGTACATGTATATGTGTATGTATATAAGATGTATATATAGCTTTTTTATCACCCATATTTTCCAGTATGATCCTCTTTCCCTCCCAAAGAGCCATCCCTTATAGCAAACAATAAAAAAGTAATAAAATAGTTTGGCAAAACCAATCGACACAACAAGAAAATGCTAACTGTTTATGTAGTGGTCCACACCCATAGCCCTCCATCTTTTTTAAAGAAGTAGGTGATTTTTTTTTCATCTTTCTTTAGTTTTTTTTTTGTTCTGTGGATGTCTTTTTTTTTTAAAGTCTTTATTGGATGACATTAGTATTGGTTAATTTATCAATCAATAAGTATTTATTAAACATTTACTGTGTACCAAATACTATGTAAGGTTCTCAGTAGGAAATAAATGAAATAAACCCTGTCCTCAAGGATCTTATAGTCATTTGAGGGAGGTAAAGTACATGTGTATGTGAAATAGGTGGGGGGAGGCAGTACTGGATAGGGAGAATGAGAAAGGTTCAATATAGGTGGGAACACTTAATTTAAACTTTGAAGGAAACCAGAGGATTAAGAGGCAGAGGTGATGATCTCCTTTTTAAAATTTATTTTTACAGGTATTTATGTATCCCTCCCTCCCCAATTTCTCCCCAAGTGAATGGAAATGAAAAATAAAATAGTAAATCTATATAGTAAATCTATATAGTACAGACCAAACAAATTCCCATAGTGGCCATGTCCAACAATGTATATAGAGGTAGTGAATGTGCTTTATTATCAGGTTTCTAGAGTTATGGTGTCATTGCATTTATCAAAATTCTAGTATCTTTCAAAGCTGCCTTTGTTTATATGTATTAAAATTGTATAAATTCTCTCCTAATTCTGTTCCCTTTGCTCTGAATCAGTTCATAGAGGTCTGTAACCTCCTTTTCTATCTGCATCAGAATTGATTCTCTTTGTGTCTCTTCAACATTTCATTCAAGTGGAGATTCCAATCTTTCCTAGACCAATTTTCCCATAGAATTTTAAGGCATAGAATCCTATTTAACCTTTCAACCTTTTGTGTCATACTCTTATAAAATCTATGGTGTATATTAGATTATGTCCAGGTTTTCTCTCTTTAACATCATCCCTAAGATGGAATAATCATTTCTCTCTAAAATTCATTTAATTTCTATTTCAATAACCAGTTCCTCCTTGAGGAATCACATTTGGCATAACAATTTTCTTTTGAGAATAATATCCAGAGTGACAGTTTCCTCTATTGTTTCTTCCATCTTTTGTAAGATGAAATTATAATTAAAGCAAATCTAAGAATGTATTAGCTATTCTGCTTATACTGAGGGGAAGAGAGAGAAAGACAAATAGACAGACAGACAGACAGAAAACACTCATAAAAATTTCACAATAATTGATGTCTTCATCATGGCCTTCATGTTATGCTTGTGAGATCTTTTCTGAGCTCCTCATCTATTGTTTCTATCTAGGTGATCAATAGCATAATCAGTCACAATATCACTTCGACTCTGCCTCTCTTGAACTTCAATTGATTGCCCTCCATGATGGTTTTTATCCCTGGATCCTAGTTTCCTTCTATGAGCATATCTTTTTTTTTCACCCTAGAAAACTTTTTATTATAGATGGACCAGGCTAGTTGAGTATAACTGGGAAATCCAAAGTATAATGGTCTGGGACAAATTGTATTTGGCCTACTTCTCTCTATCAGACCAAATCATTGTGTTGACCATGATCACACAGCCTGCTTGCTGTATTGTTTGTTGGGCCCAATCATGATGTTGTTTTCTATATTTTCATGGCAGGCTCAGTGATCAAGGGAAACTTAACAGTGACAGGATATTCAAGCTTGTTTCTTGCCTTTTCTGAGGACATTTGGGATGTTCCCAAAGCTGAAGGGTCTTGAGTCACCAAGAGTTTGGGTTGTCCTCTTTGGGTACCCTTCTTTGGCTTCACCTTTTTCTCTAAAACCTTTGACTTCGCTCCTGTCTACTAAGGTCAACTACATTGCCTTTGGCAATATCTTTGGAGAAAAGCACCATTATCTTTTTTATATATACTATGCCCCTCCATCCCCTTTTCCTAGACTATTTTGAATCAAGAAAATCATTCTAGAACCATATTCTCATCATGGTCCTTGCCTCACTGAGCATCAATGATCTCTTTGAAATGAAATATGCCTTCTTGCTTTAGAATCTTTATCTTAAACAGGCTCATCAAGTCCTCAAAAGCTAAATGAATGAAGGTGTTCTATTATAGGGAGGGATAAATTCTTAGGGAGTACTATAAGTTTATTAGGGCTGACCCATATCTCACAGAATTAGCAAGTTTACATCCCTCCTTTTTGAAATCTTTCCTGGTTTGTGGTTTTAGCTTTTTGGTCAGCCAAATCAATTCCATGGACATGAATATTGTTTTTCTGACTGTGACCTAGAATTTCAATTACTGTTATAGTCTGGGTAAGCAGTAAATAGTCTATTAAATGGGGATCCTATTTCTGATTTTTTAATGGCATATTCTGAAGAGTTAAGGAAACCCCTATGTTTTCATAACATCTCAAAGTCATAAGCTAACCTGAATGCATACTTGCTGTCTGCTGGTTTGACTTATTATGCTGAATAGGTACCAGGTAATGATGAAGTTTAAGCTACTTCTGTGGTGGTGATAAAGCCATATGCAGTAATCAAGTCTCCTTCCCCCTTTCTGAGGCAGGATCCATTAAAGTCTGCTCCTCCTAAAGAAGTTTCTTTCAAATCCTCTCAGGGAGAAAGCAAAGCATCCAGATATATTACACTCATTTTCTAAAGTCTCACTTTCCACCTCAGGTAGATAAGTGACAGAATTCAGTTGTGCTTGTACCAGCTACACTACTTATTTTACACATATTCAACTAGTTGCCAACAAATGCCAAGTCTCCTTCCACAAATTTGTCCCTTTCTCTTGACTTCCATATTTATTCTGTCTTTAATGGACTATTGCAATAACCTCTCTGCCTTGTCTTTCCCCTCTCTAATCCATCTTCTACATAACTACCAAATTGCTATTCCTAAAACATATTTCTGAAGTCATTACCTTGACATTATAATGAAAATTGGTTTTACTGAGAAAGGAAATCAGAGAAATGAACTCTTAGGTCTCTCCAAAACTCCTCGGTATGCATAAGCTTCAATTACACAGTGGCAGAAATTTCAGAACTGGAGGTTGTCTTGGAGATTTCCACTGATATCAAGCACCTTACCTCCTGAAGCAACTCATTAAATTACACTTAGATAACCCAGTTCACCTAACAAAGAGGTACCTTTAAGGAGGTTTTGGAACAAGATTAGATTAGATTTTGTTGTTCAGTTATTTCAGTTGGACCCCACTCTTGGAGATTACAGCTGGGATTTTCTTGGCAGAGATACTAGAATGGCTTGCTATCTTCTTCTCCAGCTCATTTTAACAGATGAGAAGCAGAGACAAACAAGCTTAAAGTGACTTTTTCAGGGTCACACAACCAATAAGTATCAGAGATGAATTTGAACTCACTTCTTCCTGACTCCAGACCTAAAACTCTAACCACTGTGCCATCTAATTTCTACAGCTCTTTATCAGCTGAGTCTGGAAGGTGAAGATCCAAGTTCACCCACAGTAAGGATGTCATGAAATGAACTAATCAACTACTTTCCTTCTGGTGCTCCTTCTCTTATACCTCAAATCTGAGAAATGAGCCTGTTTCTGTTTTGTGTTGTTTGTTCTCCTTAATTTCAGGTGGACCTTGATCCATGGAGATCTTGGAGCCAGGAATACAGGTAGAGTGGTGCAGCAGCCAGCTGAGAAGCCAAGGTGCCTGAGACTTGAGGTTCAGGGCTTTTGAGACTTGGAACTGGGACTCTACTCATTGTGAATTGAGCTAAGCTATGAGCACATTCTCCTCCTCCTCCCTAGAGGTTGTACAAAAGGGAGAGCAAGTATATCTCTCATGTGTTGGGGAAAGAAGTCTGTATATTTGTGATTATACCTTTGAAATAAATATTTCTGTGTAAAAACTAATCTGATTCTAAGTGACTAAATGGAACAGAGGCACAAAGAACTGATTTCTACAACTGAGGGAATACCATTGTGTAGGCTAGAGCCCTTTGCAGGCTTGACCCTCCAAATCTCCATAAGAATACTGGAGAATATTGGGGGAAGAGTGAAAAATGTAACCTTATCTGGTCTTCAGGAAGTTGGGGCCAGAGAAGACAGTTACACTTATGTTGACAGAAAATTCTATGATGAAAGAGAAGTATGCATGAGAACACCAGAGTGTATGCTTGGGATAGAGAAGACAAGGAGAGAAGCTCTGAAAAGGGAGGAAGAAAAGAGACCAGAGAAGACAAACTTCCTAGACTTCACAGTGTTGTCCTGGCCTACTGGGTTTCACTGACACAGAGGCTCTAGTCAAAATAATTTCAGAAACATTCACTTTTTTATAATCAAACATAAATAAAGATAATAAAAATTCTGAAGAGAAGACTAGGGCTTCCAACAATAAATGAGTCTTTCTGAATAAAGCATCTGAATTTTTGCTTCTCCCCCTTCCTCTGACAAAGCTTTTGTTGAGATGGCATTAATCAGCAGGAAACATTGTGCCACTAAAACAAAAGGTCCTGACTACTTGCTGAAGTCTGGATATTGTGGTAAGAAGGTCAGCCAGTAGCCAGTAAGACAATATGACGGGGACATACTGGCTCTTGCCAAAGGAAAGTTGCTGACACTGACTCAGCTGGCTAAGTGCTGACAGCAACCTTAGTGGGGCTAATGATGTCTTGCATATGCACTTTATAGTTTACAAAATGATTTCACATTTTCTCTCTTCATTTCATCTTCACAGCAGCCCTGGGAGCCAGGCTAGCATATGTTGCTATCCCCATTTTGCAGATGAAGAAACTGAGACTCAGAGGACCCACAGCTCATGTATGGTAGAGACAGGACTAGAACCCAGGTCTTCAGACCCTCCAGGTTTCTGCCACAAATTAAAATTAGTTTGTAGAGGTTTCCTGCATCATTTTCAGGATTTCTGTATTTATTTTTCACATCAGTGATTCTTTTCTATGATGTTGGAAAGATTTCTCTTTTACTGGTATAAAAACCTCCCTGGGCTCATTATCTTAATTCACACAGGCAAAGTTTGGGGTCCCCAGGGTGGGGAGGAGCTGACTAATTCTTCACTCAGGTTTACAAAAGTAACCCTGAAGGGATTCACCCTGAAGTATCAAAGCTCCTGAGTCACCATTAATGCCTTTCCTGTTATCAACCAACCACTTAAAATCCATTAGCTTTTACAAAAAGAATCTTTTAAGAAAGTATAGCAAGATCAGTAATTACAATAACAATTCTCTCCATTTTGAATGAAACACTCTCCCTTCAAATGCCTATGATTTTCAGGGAGAGTGAATTCAAACTTAAATTACAATGCTAATGAAGCATAGCATGTGACTAGGGGATGCCTCCTGGCTCTTGGACCTGGAGATCCTTTTCTCCCTTCATCTATAGGGTTCTGAGTAGCTGTGCCTTTAAAAGGTCTATATATGGATACACTGAAATCATCAGGATTCTTGGATCTTCTCACATTTGGAGACTTTTCCTCAGACTTTGTCTGTTACAACTCTGGTAGCCACTACTATTACCTTTGGGATATTCTGCCACTGGCTCTGATTGATAAGAGACCTTTGGATAGTTCTGCTAGATCTCTTGAATTCATCCAATAATATGGGCAGAGTATTCTTAGACTACTCATTCACTTAAGATTAAAAAATGATAAATAAGGGGAGGCTAGGTGGTGCAGTGGATAGAGCACTGGCCCTGGAGTCAGGAGTACCTGAGTTCAAATATGACCATAGACACTTAATTACCTAGCTGTGTGGCCTTGGGCAAGCCACTTAACCCCATTACCTTGCAAAAAAAAAAAAAAAGAAAGAAAGAAAAGAAATAATAAATATAAACAAGAGGTGACAAGTGTTTATTGTCACATAACAGCCTGGTGGGACTTAGGAGCCTTCTCTCTCACCTGGAAACCCACAAGTGTATTTTCCCTCACTTGCTGCTAGGAAGGAAAAAGAGAATGAGATCATCATTTGGTCTCTTTGTAATCAAGTTCAGGTTTGGTAAATCATTTGTTCTACCTCTAGAGTCAATTGTCATCACTTCTGCAGTCATACATAGCTTCCAAAGTTATACATATTGAACTGGGACCAAGCAGAATATTGGTACATGCTCTGTATAACCCACAAGGGAAGGACAAAATCAAATATATATTCTAAGAACTTGGCCTTTTCCCCCATTACATTAGGAATTTCTTGAGAGTTTCTTGCCTGAACAGGTAGTGTTTAAATATGGAATAAGAAGATGTCCATGTGGAAGAAGTATGTACTGTGGAAAGTGCACTGTCCCTGGAATCTGAATACCTATGTCATAATTCCATCTGCCACTTTCTACCTATGAAGCCTCAGTTTCCTCATCTGTAAAATGAGTTTCCATCTACCTCTTAATCATTGGTTCTTAATCGGAGGTCCCAAGCATCAAGGGGTCTATGGATAGATTTTTAGGGAGTCCATGAACTTTAATGTGAAAAAAATTTTTCCCTTATAACCTCTAAGTGAAAATTGTTTTTCTTTTCAATTATTTAAAACATCATTCTGGAAAGGTTTTACCAGGATGCCTAAAGAGTCTGGGACAGACAAACAAGCTAAGAACCTCTGCTTAGACCTATGCTCCACCATCCTCCAATAGCTAAAATTGAGCAGTGGAAGAAATTTCCTAAAGGGTGATCCCAATCTTCCATAATGCCTGGGGTAAAAGTCTTATATAGGACCATGTGCAAGAGGTATAAACAAGGATTCCATGATTGTATATGATTTTTAGCAGAGCCAGCATACAGGTATCACAGAACCAGAGCTCAGACCCAACCCCATAGGTAATTCATTCATCTGGTACTATAAAGTGAAATAGAAACAGATCTTTGAATGTCCATATTGACTTAGAAAACCACAAGTTCACATTATCTATGCTGAATTTTTTTATTTTTTATTTTCCTAAACTTTTTCTAGTTATATTTTTATTTTGGTTCATAAGAGGTTGTTCTAGTTCATATTCCACCTTGCTCAGAACAAAGACAGTCTCCAGGTGAACTTTTCATTATGTTAATTACTTAAAAATGTCTTCCTTCGAATCATTCCTAGAGAAGTATTTTGAGCTGAGACCATTGCAGTGTAGATGGACAGACACAGGGAAGCTCTTTCAGAGTTTCTGAACTTGAGTGCAATTTCTAATTTCTAGTCCTCAACTGTTGAAGGTCAGAATCTTTATTTTGCTTGAGAATGTTAAGGGTCATCAGGTTCTTGAGAACAGATTGATGCCAACCACATTAGTAAGATAAATCAGCATGTCAGATTTTTTTAATCTATAGTTGGGATTTTATTGGTGAAGGGAACTTCCCTCTACCAGTGAAGATTAATGGTTGTTGCAATTTAGAGTCTTAGAGAATTACTGAAGGCATTCAGAGGTTAGTGACTTGTTGAAGATCACATAGACAGTATGTGTCAGATGCAGTACTTGAATCTGGGTTTTCCTGTCTACAAGTCCAACTCTTTCTACTATGGCACCCTACCTCTTTTCATATAAAAACATTTATGAATAAATAATGGAGCTATAACTGTCTAGAGAATTGTACCAGGGCTATTTCCTAGGACACTGCTTCTCTGGTTGGCAGTTTTTCTTAGGTTGTTCAGTGATTATAGAATATAGCAAAAGAAATTGAATAATCTTAATGATATTTCTATTATTACCTTAAACAGATAATAATCACAACTATATTCAGCTAATTATAACAATGAAAGTTTAAATTGATGTCTTCCTAATCAGAGTTTAAGAATCCATCCTGAACTATTTCATAAGTTTTCAGAGACACCTGAAATTCAGTGGTTTGAATCACTGAAACCCAAGACAGTCTCATTTTTGCATTTGTACTCCCATGCCTCAAATAGTACCTGGAAAACATTAGACACTTAGGAAATATTTGTTGATTAATTTTCTTTTTTAATTTTTTTATGAATGGGAATTTTATTTCTTGTGAAGATTTCTCCAATGGATCTTAGGTTGAATTTTCTTGTTGACTTTATTAGATTAAGACTTTCTAATCTCCATCCTAATTCCAGGGGAGTAGATTCTATCTGGGTATCTTGTAGACACTTATGCATTGGCTATTCAACCTATTTCTTTTTAGAATTCCATCTCGATACAGAATCTTGAGACATTGCAGGAACTTAGTAGATTATTATAGTTGAATAATTATGTTCAAGGATCAATGAAACATGAATTATACAGAAAGTAATGTTTCCATTTTTTGTTTGTTGGTTGGATTTAAAGGTATTGAGCATGACCTTGCCATATTACTCGGGAATCTTACAGAGAAAATGTCTATCTCATGCTTCTTAAGAATTTGAGAATAAATTAGATCGCTGTCTTCAGTATTTTAAATTTTTAAGAAATAATACTCGTTTGTATAAAGGGGTAAAATGTAATTTCAGAACTACAATCTGGTAAACAAAAGGGAATTCTAGCTTATGTCTTTGTGAATCACATGCAAACCCATTCTAATGTTAGGTATTATTAAGGAAAGGGATAAAAAGTCCTGATAGACACAAGAATGAAAGTGGGTATCTAGTGTGGAATATGTGGATACAAATAAGGGTATATACAGACAGATACATTAAAATGAATACACGTTATATAATACTATATATATTACATTTGGATACACATTCACAGTCTAACGATAGGGAAGGGCACAGGATCATCATAAGACAAAATTGTTCATGAACCAAAGTTCTCTCTGGGGTTTTATTTAAGGCTACCTAACCTCTTCAAAGAGTCCCTGTCTAGTGTTATATACCTAGTACTAGTCAATGGCCAGTTCCCTTTCAAACTCAATGAAAGGGATGTCTTTGGACTTTATTAATATATTAATACTCTGATATCCTCCTCATACTTTCTGTGATTATATCAACTGTGTAGGTGGTGGTGGGGGATCAAATTTCCCCCTCTCTCCATATAGTCTACTAAATAGCGGTGGGACATGACAGCGAATAGGGGACTTAAGGAAAGAATGAAGAGGGATATGTTAATTTAAGGTCTATGATCCATAGAGGCCATTTCTATAGAAGAGTTGAAAATATGCCCACTAAAGTCCCATCCCTGTTCTTCTTCAGATCCCAATTTACTTTGAGACTCCAGTATTTTTTTTTCCATTTGGGAAAGTGTCTGTGTCATAGGCAGAGGTATCTTTTTGTGTTCTCATTAAGAGGAGCTTAGATCCTTTGTAAACAACGTTTTTTCTTTTCTTTTCCTTTTCTTTATTCAAGTGATAATCTCAGCTCTACACAAGGAGGCAGCAGTTGCTTACCAGAATTTGTGATGCTCTTTTCCAAGAACCAAGAATCAATGAAAAACAAGATTTAGTTCAAGAGTTTTAGATACCATCTAGGCCCACCTCCTCATTGTATCGAAATTTTAGATATCATTCACAGGCCTACTTCCTCATTTTTATAGATGAGGAAATTGAGGCCCAAGAAGTACTCTGACCACTTGCTCCAGGTAAGACACCTAGTGAGAAAATAGCTAAGCTAGGATTTTTTGAACCAGAGTGTTTTTCACTTTATATGACATCTGAAATTGAGTAAGAATAATAATAGTAATCCTTAACATTTATGTAGCAGTTGGCAAGAAGCTTTATAATAAATCATTTCAATCAACCCTAAGTTTTTGAGGTAAGTCCTTTTATCCCCATTTTATACACCAGGAAACTTAGAGAGCTAAAGTGACTTGACCAAGGTCATAGAGCACCTTATGATTTTTTTCAACTTTTTTTTCAAATCTTAGGATTTGAACTAAGGTCTTCCTGACTCCAAGTACTGTACTGTATAATCATAAAATCATAGGCTATTAGTGCTGGAAGTGACCTAACAGATCAGTGTAATTTAAAAAAATTTTTTTACCTACAAGAATAGAAATAAAGACATCTAACACTCCTTCACCTACTCCCAGCACCTGGATGGCACAGTCTCTCCTCAGTTCCTAGGGAGAAAGAATTCCAGTTTTTTCCCTTGGCTTTGGTAGAACCAAATTCACATCCAAATGTGACACTGGATTAGTCTATGTCTCAGTTATCATGGAACTAGATCCTGAAGGTCATTCTTCAGGGCTTGATTGTTGGATTGATTGATCATAAAAACCAACATAGACTCAACTTCTGGACCTTCTGATAGGTTGCCAGCCTGACCTTTCGAGGTCATAACCATCTCCCAATTCCTTCACCTAAAAGCAAGAAGAATAGAAACAACAGGGACAGAAAAACAGCAGGTGCACATCATGATGCCTGTGGTAGGAAGATAAAGGACTGTGGGCCCTATCCATGCTCAGGGATTAGGTCTTACCTTCTCATTTGACCACAGGACAGAAAGAGCCAGATCAAAGACATGATCATTTAGCTTAACCCTCTCATTTTAAAGGGTTAAGGCTGCCAGTGAGGCTTGTTTAAGGTCACATTGCGAGATGGTAGGAAAGACAATGTGGGAACAATTCTCTTGATTTTTAGGGCAATGTTTCTGCAGAAATGTATAAGGCCTACTCTTGCCTAACATAGGAATTCTCTATTCCCTCTATGATATGCTGTACAAATAAGTAGTCATCCAGACACTACTTGAATATACTGGTCATGAACACCTATTTTACCATAATAATGATGTAGTAATAATAGAATGGCCCAAAACTCTTTGTGCGTTCTAAAGCTTTAATAGCTAAAATTTTAAACTGCATTAAGACTTTGGGGACACCATGGATTTATATAACTCTTCAAAATTTGCAAAATGCTTTACATTCATATCTTCACTTAAACCTTACAACCTATCCCAATGCAAATACTATAGAAATTATCTTCTCAGCTCCTTAGATAAGAAAAATGAGATTCAGATAATTGAAGTGACTTGCCCATGGTCACATAACTTGTAAGTGTAAGAAGTGGGATTTGAATTCAAATCTTTGTAAGTTCAGTGTTTCATTTTCTTTTCCATAGCATGCTGAAATGGAAACTCATTAAATTTTTATATACTTCTGATGGTTTTGGAAGTCCTTTTTTATATTGACTTGATATCTAACTCCTTGGAATTTCCATCTATTAGTCTTAGTTCTACAGTCAAATTACTTCAAATAAATAATGTTAGAACATTGTCTATGAGGGTATTTTTCCTTTAGTTACTCAGAAGAAACATCATATGATAAAATATTTCAAATTAGGAATTCGATTTTCAAATGTCAAAGAAATTTTTTGTTTCTTTTAGAAGCAATGCTTGAATGTTTTGAATGGGAGTGCTCATGACTTCACTTGGCAACCCATTTCATTTTGGGACATGTTTAATTACTTATTATTTATAAGTAACGTAGTTCAGAAGCATGATCTTACTACGGGGAAGACAAATAGAGAATTAACAACAAGGACAGTCAGAGGTTATCCTGGTATTTATATTTATATTTTCTATCTCCTTCCTATATTTTTATACATAGCTTACATAATTTTAAAATTCTGGTTATTAATATTTTTCTTGTGACCGTCTGTAGATACAAAAGTCCCCGGTATTAATTCTAGGGAGTAGAGAACCCCAGATAGAGATATCAGGATTTATTTATTTATTTATTTATTAAGTAGCTAATCAGGGGCTGTACTTAGTGCAAGAGCTAGCAAAAAAACCAACATCCAAAAATAAAACCCAAAACATTTCCTGTTCTCAAGGAACTTACAGTCTAATGGAGGATGTAGTTTACAAGTAGCCATTTACATTCAAAATATTCAAAATAGGATACATTAGAGGTAGTTCGAGAAGGAAAATATTAACTAGAGGAGGGACTGGGAAAGGTATTTTGTAGAAGGTGGAAACTGAACTGAATCTTGAAAGAAGACAGGGAAAGCAGGAGGTGAAGATGAGAGAGAGCATTATGTCATTAGGGACAGCCAGTGATAAAGCATGGATTCGTGAGGTGGAGTGGAGTGAATCAGAAGACAGGTATAAGTTTGTGCCAACCACATCCAAGTAGCATAAAGAAAAAAGACTTGGTTCATACCATGTCTTCAAAGAAGGCCTTGTCAAAGGATGAAGAATCTCCTCTATAAAATGCTCAAATTATGTTATTATCATAAGCAAGTTCCCCCTCTCTGGGCCATATTGATATGAAAGGGTTGAATTTAATGACCTTTCAGGTCCTTTTTAGCTTTAACAGTCTATTTACCTAATAAACATTTTCTGAAACTTCCTGTGGACTTACAAAAACTGTTTTATCTAGTTAATGGAAGTCCTGGAAAAGTCACCTTGTGACTTCTTATATTCAGTCTTAATTTAACCTACATATTGGGCAAATAATATGAATCATTTGAACCTCAGTTTACCTTCTGTAAAATGAGATAGTTGAACAAGATATTCTCTAGGGTACTTTCCAACATTCTATGATTTAAACAAAGTATCATTTCTCAATCGTGCTTTTAGTTGCCTCAGATGTTCCTTTTGATTGTAAGGATGATGTCATATTTGTCCAGAAAGGGGAAGTGGTTACCTAGTTCATTAGGAAATTTCTTCCAAAAAGTTGATCTTTTACTTACTTCATTAGTTTGAGCCAAATGACTCTAACCTGCTCCATAACCACAGATTTTGTTGCTATTCTGTCAGTCTTTGTTCGAAAGCTAATGGACTAGGACTGATGAGAAAAGGATTGGAAATATCTAAACTTTGTCCTCCCCAACAGCTCAACTGAGAAGGCAGGAAAATTCCAGGGAACACTTAAACTGGGTTTCTAGAGAGCTATACTGGGGACTGAAGGAGCATTAAAGAACGGATTAGTTTATGTGGCAGGAGACTCATCTCTGTCTGGATGAATAGAATAATAATGACCTACAGTAGAAAGAAAAAAAGAGCAATTCAATCTTTACTTTGTTTCTATTTTCTCTCCTAAGAAGAATAATCTTTGGATTAGAAAGAATAGAATGATTTATAATGATTAGTAGGGAAGTAATGGCCAAGATAAATTGGGAAATCGGAATTAGCATCTGACAGCCCTTGATGAGCTTGTCACCTGCTTTAAGTCAGCTCCATCCAATGGTATTGAAAGTACAGGTGGATGTAGTTAAAAACGGTTACTTTGGGTTGCCAGTGATCTTTGAAAAATGCAGGAGAGGGGCAGCTAGGTGGCTTAGTGGACAGAACACCAACCCTGGAATCAGGAGGCCCTGAGTTCCAACGTGGCATCAGACACTTAATAATTACCAAGCTGAGTGACCTTGAGCAAGTCATTTAACCCGGTTGTCTGAAATAAATAAATAAATTGAAAAAAAGAAAAATCCAGGTGAGTAAGAGAAAGGTTACAGGATTAAAGAGTGGCAAATTCACTTTTTTTTAAGAAGAAGAGAATGAAGTCTTTTTCAATGCAAATATGTATTTATTTCAATGAAAAAATATTGTTTTCAAGAATATAGGAAGAGTTTAGTCTATTCTCAAATTACTTGCATTTATTTAATTACATTCAGACTGTATCCCTCTAGTAGAATACAAATTCTTTGAGAACAAGATTACTTTTTTTGTGGGTTTATATCTCTAATGACTTGCATATATAAGGGAAATGCTGGTTAAATTTGTACCTAAAATACACAAGAAAACCTGTTTTCTCTTATTTTTTTTAGGTTTTTTGCAAGTCAAATGGGGTTAAGTGGCTTGCCCAAGGCCACACTGCTAGGTAATTATTAAGTGTCTGAGACCAGATTTGAACCCAGGTACTCCTGACTCCAGGGCCGTTGCTTTATCTACTGTGCCGCCTAGTCGTCCTCCTCTTATTTCTTGATTGACAGGAGTTCATTGCTTTTAATGCTTAAACTAAGTAAAATTTCTCCTGACAGCAGTCTAGAACCATAGAAAAAATTGAGACTTTTCTCTGAGAAATGCTCTGTTTTATTGAATCCATTTTATTTCCTCTCTATATATTTATTTTATGAATGATAATCCTAACATAACTTCCATGATGGCATTCACAGATTCATAAATTTTAGAAATTATATCTCATTTATCTTCCTCACTTTATAGAAGCAGAAACTGTGAACCTGGGAAATGTTGATTGTTTTCTTTTGTATCTGAAAAGAACCAAAATAACATCACCAGGATCAAGGTACAGTGTGTCTGACTGTGGTCAGACTCATACAATCTTCAAAGGCTCTACCACAGGTCAGGAACAAATGGTTCATATGAACATTTGGAATGGAGATGTCCCTAAATTTGAACTTCTCTTGTTCCTTTTGAGCTACTGAAATTCCACTTTGCTCATAGAGCATGGTGCCTTTTTTAAGATTGGCACACCATGTTGGGCTGCTCTGTTCCAGTGTTGCCCATATCTTATGCCTGATTCCAGAGTTCTTCAGAGAAATCTTGAGTGTCCTGGTATTGCCTCTTCTGACTTCTGTAGTAGCACTTCTGTTTTGTGAGTTCTCCATAAAATAGTCTTTTATGAAAATGTACGTATGGTAATCAATCTATGTGGTCATCCCATTGGAGATGCTGTCTCTACAAAAGAGTGAATACTTGATGGTTCAATTCAAGAAAAGACCCCATATTTGTCAGGTGATCTTCAGAATCTTCCTAAGATGATTCAAATGGAAGCAATAAATGAGAAATGTTTTAAATCATAGAGGGAGTAGTAATATGAACAGCATTTGGTTTCTGGTTGACATCAAATGTCAAAGTCAATGTTCTTTTTATTGTTCACTCATTTCAGTCATTTCTGACACTTTGTGACCTCAGTTGGGGTTTTCTTGGCAAAGATACTGGAGTAGTTTTTCTTTCTCCCATACCAAAATGCCTTTTAGTTTCTGCCTACTTATCAATTCTTCCTTTAGATGCAGATGTAGTTTATTTGGGTATTTTTAATAGTTACAATGACATAATCTGTCAGTTGTTTTCTCTTTTCTGCTTTCTCTTCACTTTTCAGAATAGGAAAGATGTTGAGGTTCAGAATCATCATGAAAGTCATCTGAAAGAATTTAGACTCAGGTTTTCTCTAAGACAAGTGAAGGCATTTTTTGGGGTGGGGATCATATTCCCCAAGAATGGAATGTTCTTCCAAAGAGAGATAGCCAAAAGAATGAAATCTTTAAGCAATAGACCAGCAAGCTAGGCTCAGAGTTCCGACAAAATTCTATGATATATTATTAATGAGATGAATACTGAATGCTTGGAAAAGGAAAAAATGATCAAAGGGAACTAAGGACAGTTTCATCAAGAATAAGTTATGCCCACCAACTTTATTTTCTTATATTGGCAGGTAGATGAGAAGATGCTATAGATAAGATTTACCTACATCTTGAAGCAAAATATTTCATAAAAGTCTTTTATACTATTCTTGTGGAATAAATAGATTGAGAGATGTAGGCTAGATGGTATTAATTAATTCAGCAAATATTGTTAAAAATGTTGGTTATAGACATTTTTCTAGGTGTTTGGAAATAAAGACAAACCAAAAATAATTCCCTGCTCTTGAGGAGTTAGGATGCTTTGGGGTGGCTAAGAGGTACAGATAGGGAGAATCATAGCATTTAGATAAATATATATGAAGTAATATAAGGGAGCGGGGAAGGAGATGGGACCAACAACTGGAGGATCAAGGAAACATCATGTATACAGATGACATTTGAGTTTACCCTTTAAGGGAACTAGGGGTTCTATGAGACAATGGGACAAAAGTACATTTTGGACATAAGGAACTAACTGTACAAAGCTATAGAGATGAAAGAAAGAATATTGGATATAGGAAGCAATATGTAGATCAATTTAGTGGGAATTGCAACATGTGACAGCAAGTATGAAATAAAGTAGGAAAGCTTCTATACTTATAGATATAGAGCTGAAAGGGAACTTAGTTCAACATCCTCATTTTATAGCATTTTATAGATGAAGAAATTGAGGCTTAGAGAGATTGTCATTTGCTTGAAGTCTCATAGGCAGTAAGTATCAGTTGCAAATTGAACCCAGGTCTGACTCCATATGAAATGTTACTTCCACTCCTACTACTCTAGAAAGAATAAGAGCTTCTTAAGGTCTATGACTGTTTCATTTTTGTCTCAGCATCTATTTTTACCTCTTTATCTACATTTATATCTATGTCTATATATCTATATTTACCTCTTTATCTATATCTATATATGTATGTATACAGTGGTCTCATTTTTGTATATATATATATGTATATACACATAAACACACATATATGTCTTGGACTCTTGCAAAAAGGTGATCATTTTACCCATGGGATCTAACAAGAGCATTAAGAGAGAGAAAATAAGAGGCTTCAGTCTGAGCCTTGGTAGACATCTATAATTAAAAAATGAGGGATGAATGTCGGCTTAGTAAAGGAAGCTAAAAAAGAGTGATCAATCAAGTGTGACGAGGACCAAAGGAGAACAATACTATGAAAACCCAGGAAGAGAAAAACCTAGAGAAAAGGATAGTCGATAGTGGCAAGGATATAATGAGGACAAGAAGGATGAAGACTGAGAGGACATTGAATTAGACAATTAAGAATTCATTGGTAACTTGAAAAGGGAAGTTTCCATTAAGTGATGAAGTCAGAAGCCAGATTGCAAAGAAGTAAGACAAGAGGAAGCAAACACTGTGAGTACAGATAGATTTTTCTAGAGTTTGTTATAGAGAGGAGAGATATAGAATAGATAGGGCAAGTGATGGAAGATTTTTTTAAGGTTATTGGCTATTTGAGCATGCTTGAAAACAGTAGGGAAGGAATCAGATGGTGAAGGATAGAAGCTCTGAGAAGAGAGAGAGAGAGAGAGAGAGAGAGAAAAGGGAGTCAGAGAAAGGATGTCTAAGAGGGCATTTTGCTGGATTGAGGTCCCAAATAGAAGGGTGACTTGCAACAAGTAGGGCCCCCTCTTTGAGAATGAAACAAAGGGGGGGAAGAATGAGTGATGCTGTCAAAAATCTTTTTAGTTTTAGAATAAGGAATAATAGCTGACATTTATATAATATTTTAAGATTTGCAATGTATTTTATGCATGTTTTCCATATGAGCTATACAACAACCCTGTAAGGTAGATGCTTTAATTCCCATTTTTACAACCAAGGAACCTGAGGCTCGGACAAGTTAAATTATTTGCCTAGGATAGCTAGTAAGTACCTGATTTGAATTTAGACCTTTCTAACACAAGTTCAATGCTTTCTATACAGTACTATCAAGCTAGAGGTAGTAGTAGAAGTAGTGGTGGTGATGATAGTGGTGGTAATGGTATTAGTAGTGGTAGAAGACAAAAGAAAAAGAGTAGAAACTCAATGAATAGCCTTTATTTTTTTTTAACAATAATAAGTATGATCATATATTTAAATCTGGAAGGGACTCAAAGTGTTATCTCATCCATTTTACAGATGAGGAAATAAAGACCCAAAGAGGTCTACCCAAAGTCATATAGGTGGACCGTGGTAGCAAAATTCAAACCTCAGTGCTCAGGTTTCAAATCCAACACTTTTTTTTCAGTCCATTCTGCTAGCTAAATTCAAAACTCAAATGGCCAAACTCAAATATGGTTACTAAACTAAGGTATAGGGATTATTACATGGCTTCCATGACTTTTCATAGAGTTTGACGTGATCTCTGTGACTTTTCTTCTTTTATTTGCATATGAATTTTGCAAGTGTAACTTCTTTAAATGCACATATAAATACATTTGGCATTTATTACCTCATTAGTAACTTTATTGGTTATTTATTTCTTCTTTCTTAGAGAATATAAGTAAGTGTTTACATATAGAATCTCAAGAGAAAACCGCTAAGTTTTGTTATAAGACCTTTTCTTTGTTGCTTGAGAAATGAGTCCAGGGTCATTTTCCAGGCAATTTCCAAGTAATTTTATAGACAAATTTCTCTGGAAAAATGCCTATAGGGGCAGCTAGATGACACAAAAGATAGAGTATCAGCCCTAGAGTCAGGAGGACCTGAGTTCAAATCCAGACTCAGACATGTAATAATTACCTAGCTGTGTGGCCTTGGTCAAGTCACTTAACCCCATTGTTTTGCAAAACAAAAACCAAAAAAAAAATGCCTACCTCTTGGTGTGTATCATATTAATATGAATCAATCATTTGTGGTGGTGGGATTTGTTGTGTTTTGTTTTGCTTTTATTCCCAAAATCAAAGGAGGCCTGCCTGAATTTTTTTTCCAGTAAAATCCATAGTGAAAGTGATCCTCTGGGATAGATAGCCTCATAACACATTATTCCATATATAATAAAATCCTCCACATTCTCCTTGTTAATCAACCTTGAGTAAATTAAGGAACATTCCACATTAATATTCTCATCCTCTTTAAACAGTTACTATGCTCATAGATTTCAGTACATAAATACAGAAAGCATGGTCCACAGATAATAGCTAGCTCCACAAATCACTATTCTGAAACCTCACAAAAGGAGAGAGACCATTTCCAACATGTTAGGATATCAGTCTTTATTAAATATATTTACATACATACATAGATCCACATGCATATACATATATATATAAAAAGAAAACTAAAAAGCCACTTTTGAAGAGCTTATACCATTCTATATAGAATGATGTAATACTATTGACTGTACAGCATATCCTTTAATAAGTGTTTTTTGAACCTTTAAATCTTATTCTTGGACCTTTTCCCTTCTCCACTAATGTGGATACTGAGTTGACGTATAATCACTAATTTGAAGGAACTTCTCCTCCCTTATTTAATGGTTCAATGTCAGCTTAGAAGGAGATCTTTGGTGAAATATCCTTATGGAGGATTGATGAGCCATATGCTATGTGACATTTTTATTAGTGAATTGGATAAAGGTATAAATGATGTTGCTTATTAAATTTTCAGGTGATACAAAGCTTGGAAGCTTTGCTAACATATTTGGAATCCAAAATACTTCAACTGAGGACATCGCTGGGATGAATCTAAGAACATGAAATTTATTAGGGATGAATGTATCTTTAAATTTGAAAAGAACTTCATAAATACATGTTGGAAGAGAAGTGGTAATATAATAGTTTTTTTAAAAAAGGAACTGGAGGTTTTAAAAATAGGTCAACTTTGCTATGGCAGTAAAGAAAACTAATGTAATTTTGAACTTCATCAAAAGAATCATCCCATCCAACATTATGGAGATGGCCATCCTCTTTATGTGCTGTCCTTTTCAGAGCACATCTGGACCATATTCAGGTCTGGATACTATATATTAGAAAGGATATTCCAAAGTTAGAGAGTTACCAGAGGACATCAGTTGGGATAGTAAAGAGGCTTGTGATCATGTCTTGAGTATCAGTTGAATGAATTGAACCCACTCTGTCCTAGGTCCTCTCTTTCTCTAGTTTTTTTCTCACTTGGTAAATGTATCAGTTCCCCTAAGTTTAATTATTATAGCTATGTAAATAAGTCTAAAATCTATATACGACCCTAATCATTCCTGAGCGTTTCCTACCAAACATATCTTCCAAACTTAACATGGTCAAATAAACTCACTTTCTTTCTTCTTAAACCTTCTTCCAAAAATCTCATTTTCTGTCGAGGGCTTCACCACCATAAAATCACTTCCTAATCTTCCTTTTCCCTAATACCTCTGAGCCCAAGAGTTTCTAGTTCCTATCAATCTTACTTCCACAAAATCTTTTTGCAATGCATTGCACTCTTTTTTTGTATAACTTTTACCATATTAGGTTATATTATTACAGAACTTCCTAAATGATTTCTCTGATTCCATTTTCTTTCCTCTTCAATACATACAGCTGCTACATTAAAATTCCTAAAACACATATCTGTTTCACTTCTCCATATTCCCAAATCTTCAATGATTTCCTATTGCTTCTTACATAAAATACAAATTTCTCAGCTCTATATTTAGTCTTCCATAATCAGTCTCCCTTCTCCAGTTCCATTTCATATTAATTTCCTTGTCATATAGTAGCCAAAATGGCCTGCTAGTTGTTTCCTATATGCAACATTTTTCTTTCTTTGCATAAATGATCCCCTATGTCTGTCTGTATTTTCACTACCAAATGTGTTAGTGTTGCAAATAACTTGGGTCTAGTCAAATATGATGCTCAATGTATTATATATGTTTATTATACCATCAGATATAAATACCCAAGACTAGATATGGTGTTGGATAAGCTAGCTTAGAGCTGTCTACACTTATAGAGGTATGAGAAAGTTCCTCCAGGCTGCCAACAAAGTCAGGTCACTGGTTTCCCCCTGGCGACGTCTGCTCCTGAAGGAGGAGCAGTCTGTACATCAAGGGTAGAGGATCACCCCATTAAGACTACTGTCAAGACTGGACCATGACTTCCCTTGGGCAGAGTCAGGTAGGCTTCCACATCCTGCTCATGAGCCAGCCTTGGTGATTAAGTTGGTTGTTCTTCTCTGACTAAGGCTGACTGACCAATGGTCAAAGCCACAGGTTTTTATATAATTTTAGAAAAGTGGAATTATGAGTAAGAGGAAGGATCAAGAGGCTTATTCAGTTATATCATGTTCTGAGGGTGCAGTTATACTAAACTTATATGCTTCTATATGTTCAAAAAGGCATTATTTTGCTAAGCATATAGGTACATGCCTTGTGATTTCTCACACACACACACACACACACACACACACACACACAAACAAAACAGATATAGGGACTTTGAAATATAACCAAATTGAGTCAGCTGTGGAAACAACCATCAGGTCAATATTGCTTTGCTCTCTACCTTTGTAGCCCAGATTTCATATTTTTTTGTTGTCCTTGTCTTCATAGATTCTCTCTCTCCTGTCATACCTGGTTGTCCTAGCTTTCATGCCTAGTTTTCAGAACACAACTCAGGTTGCAGGGATTGTTTCATTTTTTTCTTTGCAAAATCAATGCTTAAAAATGACTTGCATCAGTAGGTGTTTTATTATCTTTTTTGCTATTGTTGACTTAAACTGGGACTAACACTCAAGTATTTGAAGGGTTTTCTGTGGAATTGGGTTTAGATATACTTAAGTGGTCTCAGAGGGGAAGACAAAGAGTAGGATTTGTAAACATTTGGAGTTAGGCTTGATTTAAGAATTTAAGACTATACTACCCAACACATAGAACCATCCAAAAATATAACGGGCTCTCTCCAGAGGGAGGGAGCTTCTCTTCACCTAAGGTCTTCAAGTGAATGCTGAATGATTATTTGTTTAAGTATATCACCAAAGGTGTTTTAGGTGTGTATCACCAAAACTGGGCTAGATAGTGTCTGAGGTCTCTCCCAACTGGAATTCTGTGATTTCATGAAGTCTCAAGCAATTCTGATTATAAATGTGTGTGTGTGTGTGTGTGTGTGTGTGTGTGTGTGTGTGTGTATAATGTCCACACATAGGCTGAGAAGATGTCTTTTTCTTATTTATATCTGTTTCATTTGAGAAAGGATCACCTTGAGAAGTAAGGGGTCTTATTAAACTGAGCAGTGCCCCTTACCAGTCAGTTCTTTGGGAAAACTGGGGCTGGTTGACCTTGAAAAGTTGTTAAGGAAGCTGGATTGAGTTTAGTCATCAAGGATTTGATATGCAAATAAAGACTAAATATATGACATAACTCATATCTTTGTTTAAATCCTCTGTCTAAATCCAGAATAGTAGAGGATCCGAGCCTAGATCCACATACTGATACAGTGTTCTGAATGTCAACAGTCAGAGTCATTTGGAACAAGGACAGAGGAGAAGCTCAAAGGATCACCAGATAACCTTTACTTGCCATTTGGGACGTATAGGATGGTCAAGGAAGAGTAGCCCCTCTGGTATAAAAACTTGCTGAGCCCTTTTCAGTGTCTTCATCTTGTAAAATCGGGATAATACTTACTTACTTAAATGAGATAGTGTAATGAAAATGCTTTGCTAATCTTAAATACTACAGACCTCAGAGGCAGCTAGGTGGAGCAGTGGATAGGAAACTGTGTCTAGAGTTATATGATAGGGGATTGAAGGGGCCTCTGTGTTAGGCAATCTAATCAAATGTAGGTGACACCATGGAGTTAGGTTGACTCATTTCAATTCTGGCCTCAGATGTTTACTTGCTATATGACCCTGAGCATGTCACTTAAATGAATTTGTCTCAGTTTCCTCATCTGTAAAATGAACTAGAGGAAAAAATGGCAAACCACTTCAGTATCATTGCCAAGAAAACCCAAAATGAAAAATAGCAATAATCTTAGATCTGTTCATTCATCTCTATCACCAAAGGCAAACTTTTTCTGTCCAGGTCGTGGCTAAAAAAAAAAAATCTCCTTCCCCAGTCTTCCATTATTTGCTCCCCACCTGACAAATTCCAATTATACTACGAAATTCTAACTTTAAGAATTCAGAAAACTATATGAATTACACAGAGATAGCAAGAAAATTTTCCTGAACCATAAATCTGGGTGTATGGTCCATGGTTATTATTTTTGCAAGTCTCAGTAAAATTCTACTTTCCTTCCTTGAAATGAGGACTATCCCAAAAATCCATAATGAATATCACCATAAACATGAGTGGTAGGTCATTTGAAGGATGGCAGAAATTGCAAAGAATAGAGAGGAAAGGGGAAAGAGGTTGTTGCTGTGATACAATCAAACATTGAGAATTTTGAATTATTTTTCATAGCTCCATAAAGTTGGGAATTGATGAGTCACCTATATAAGTTGAATCTCAGACCCCATATGTGAATTTGGAATATCAAATACTTTGCTTCATTTAACAATGAGAAGCTGAGGTTCAATGATGAGATGAAATGACTTGCCCAAAGTCACACCAATAATAGCAGAAGGAACCCTAAGTCCAAGTTTTCTGATTCCTAGAACTAGAGACCTTTCTCACTCTACTACATTGCCTTTCCTGTGTTCTCTATATTCTTCTGCCATCCTTATTTTTTGCTACACTCGGCAATATCTCTGACCAGTGAATATCCAGCCACTCCTTATACACTGTCAGGGGTGGGACTTAGTCTTTAATATAAATAAATATATGCATTTAATATAAGTAACAAACATTTATAAATAGATCTAAGCAGGCCAGGAAGCCCTGGATTCAAATGCAATTGCTGACAAATACTATCTATGTGGCTCTAGGCAAGTCACAAGACCTCTTAGGCTTTTGGCAACCTTCTAAGACTATACATTGCAGAGAAGATACTGGCCTGCATTTGAAGAGGGAGTTTCACCATCCAGGTCATATGCCATATACCATCCATCCATATACCAATGAGATAATAGGTCCTATCTCTTGGTGAATTGTTTTTCAGTCATGCCCAGGTTCTGACCTTACCTGAAGGTTCTCTTGTCAAAGATCTTGGAATGATACTTCCCCAGTTCATTTCAGAGATTGAGAAACTGAAGCAAATAGGGGGTTAAATGACTCACCCAGGATCACACAGCCAGTAAGTGTCTGAGACTAATGAAGTTGGGTGTCCCTGACTCCAGGTCTGGCACTCTATCTACTTCACCCTGATCCAATCTCTATCAAGTCCCTTCACTGATTTAAGGTTTTTTCTCAGTTGATCTATGTACAGTAGACCCAGGATAGTACTTCAAATAGTTACACATCATATCACCCCACTAAGCTTTCCTCCCTCATGCTAACAACCTTCATCCATTGATCTTCATCTGATTTGACTCTCATTTCCCTTCTACATGCATTTCAATCTCCTTTGAATTTGTTCCAGTTTAGCAACATTCCTTTGTGATGGGCAATAGCTTAATAACATTTGCATTGATAACTGTAATTGTAAACTAAAATCAATCCCTCATTAATGAAGCAGTAATGAATCATTGTAATGTCCTGTAATTGAAGTAGCTTGTTCTATTCATGGATTCTGCAAAGGGAGTGCAAGGAGGAATTAGGTTTGATTTAATCCTATTGAAGTAAGAACTTGGTGAATGCTATAATTTGTTAATCTTCATAAAAGTTAATTTTGAAAAGTACAAACAAAATCAGCATCTATGTAAAATTAATAAGATGCCAAGAAATAAGTAAAAGGCTCAGGATTAAATAAAAGGATACAATCGCAACTCTGAGGAACATTCAAGGCAGTGAGGAAAAGGACTTTTAGGAGAAGGTGATCACCCCTGGGAGATAAAGCTTAGAATGGTAAATCAAGGTGGATAGAAAGCTGGGCCTAGAGTCAGGAAGACCTAAGTCCAAATCTGGTCTCAGATACTTCCTAACTGTGTTATCTGAGGCAAAGCACCATCCTTGCCTCAGTTTACTCAAGCTGTAAAATGGGGAAAATAACATCTACTTCACAAGGGTGCTTGAGGAGCAAATGAGATAATATTTGTAAAGTGTTTGGCACAATACTTAACATATAGTAGGTGCTAAGAAATACTTATTTCCCCCCCTTCTCTTTCTATTCATATGTTAGTTTGAAGAATAGTAGATTATCAAGTCAATAAGAATTTATTAAGCTCTTATTCTGTACTGAGTACTGTGCTAAGCACAATTATGTACTCTGGAGGGCAAAGAAAGACTTTCTCAAAAGTCCTAACAGACCCCCCCCCCCCGAAACTTCTGGATATGATATCAAGGGAGAATTTAATGTGAATACACATGTGTGTTGGGAAGCTTTCTTGGGTGTTCTCACAGGATAAAGAAAAATTTAAGGTATCCCTTGCTACTACAGGAACCTGGCCTTCACTATATCACTCATGCCCTGTTTGCTACTCCACTTCTGTGGGCCCCTGTTCTTGAACTTGGTCAAAGAATGTTCAGAAATTCAAATTAGAGCTGAAAGGCATTTTAACAGTCTTCTAGTTTACATTCTTAAATTTGACAGGAGGGGGAGCAGCTAGGTGGCGCAGTGGATAGAGCACCAGCCCTTGAGTCAGGAGTACCTAGGTTCAAATCCAGTCTCAAACACTTAATAATTACCTAGCTGTGTGGCCTTGGGCAAGCCACTTAACCCCATTGCCTAGCAAAAACCTAAGAAAAAAAATTTGACAGGAGGGGCCTCTGGTTCAGGATCAGATAAAGAAGGAGGTCCATTACAATAATGTTTTTCTAAGATTATCAAAGGATTCAAGAACATTATTGAGAGGATGTTGGAAAAAAGATCTGAAAGATAGCAATTATGGTCAGATAGGGTAGTGGGCTCCCCTCACCTCTCCCTGTCTTCCATAGAGACTCAATAGCAGCAGGTGAGTATTGTGAGAGTATTACTAGGTCAGAAGAAAAATGACACTCATCCCTGAAATTGCTTTCATTTTCAAATGTTGGATGCCATGTCAACTTGAGGGATGGGGAGTGGGTGGTCCATCAAGCAGATATCAAACCAAGGACTGTGTGATTCTGGGTCTGTGTGTCTCCGTACTCTCTATTTTATAACCTTGTTTTTCTGAACTTCCCCCTTCCCCTCCCCACTTTAACTTTTTTTTTTTTACTTTTACCTAGTTAAATTCTTACTTTGCCCATAGCCTTTGGGGAACTTCCTCATTCTATATTTTCATAAGACTCTCAGGAATTAATGGGGTGAAGAAGAGACATGATCAAAGGTTATTACTTCCCTTTACAAATCAGGAAACCGAGATCCATAGTCCTTCATATACTACCATTTTGCTGCTGCTTCTGGTCTCCTTCATTCCTAGGCTGGTATTTTTCCTTTTCTTTTGATTGGATGTGGAAATATTCCTTCAAGATATCTCAAGATACCAACTAGCTTTCTGGATAACTTCTGTTCTCTCTGCAATTTTCTGCCTCCAGTTCTCATTTCCAAGCTTAATGTTTTTGTGCCTGTCTTAAATGATCAAACTAGTTTTAAATCAATCAATTATAAATCAATCATCATTTTACTGTGGTAGTGCAACAGAGAGCCAAAACAAGACAAGGAAATCTCTCTTGGTCAAGGAGGCATCTAATTAAAGGCAATGTCAGTCAGACTGTAAGGACTCTATATCTTTATAAGGAGATGTCAAAGATGCCAGTACTAACAAGTATATGAATGGACCAAGAAGGAGCCAGGATAATGCCTGTGTACACGTAACACATTAATAATAGCAGTAAAAACAAGGATAATAACAATCAACAGCAAGTTAAAATCAAGATACCATGTCTCTTGATAGTTTTTCTTTTCTCTTTTCTCATGACTTGTCTAATTTTCAGTGTTGATGAACTTGACCCTTTTTTAAATGTGACAGTAAGAATTGAACATCATCCTAAGATTGTTCCCAATAAGTTCAATCTATAGTGAGACTAGAGACTATCATCTTCCTTGTTTGGGATACTCTATTTTTATTAGTGTAGTTTAAAAAAAATAAATCTAAGAAAGGCATAGGAAGATTCCTAGGAAGATTTAGATTCAAGAATTCTTGACTTGACAATTACTGGCTATGTGACTATAAGTAAATCACAATCTCTCGATGCCAAGGCAATTTTCTAAGATTATTATTTACATGCTATATAAGTAGAAGTAGGTCCCTGGTGCCAACATTAGAGATTCAGATTTATTTTAAAAAATTGAGCTATATCCTATTATCCTGCAGGGGGCTATAATAGCTCCCTTTTCAGTTAATGCTAAACTTATTGCCCCATTTCCTCATCCACTTCGCTTTACAATCTTTCATTTTATAGAGAGGCAGCCAGACAACTTATAGAAGGTCTACTGTATGCTCTGCATCATTGCTATGGAACTTGAATGACAGCTGAAGACTGAGAAAAGTGTTTTGGGGTGAGAGGTTCTCAAGGGTCATTTTCTCATAGGGTATTGTCTGCCATCTGATGTTGTTAACCTCAGTTACAGGAAATGAATGCTATCTGGACTCTATTTCAAATTAGCTGTCACTGTTGCATTTCCTGTCTAATTTCACAACC
Organism: Macrotis lagotis; assembly: GCF_037893015.1. Classification (NCBI taxonomy): domain Eukaryota; kingdom Metazoa; phylum Chordata; class Mammalia; order Peramelemorphia; family Peramelidae; genus Macrotis; species Macrotis lagotis. The sequence goes on along the minus strand of NC_133658.1, from coordinate 821,092,992 downwards.
CTAATATTGCAATAGCAATATGTAAGCAAGGGAGGCCATCATAGCATCACACTCAAGTTTTAAAGGGAAATACAAAAAATATGTTATAGTTTCATCCCTTCAGTGATGGATGTCAAGTTAATTTTTATTTCCCCCTTTCTGTAATACTCTCAGTTTGGATTAATTAAGAATTAGAATTCTGTCATGCAATTTTTCAAAAAATATTGTAACATTTGTGCTTTCCGACATTTTTTGAAGCTAAAATAAATGGATGCAAGGGAGCCTGGAACCCATTTTCACAGGAACTTCTAGTGAAACTTTACCCTCTGATTTTGGGGAGACAGTGTAGCCTAGAGGTAAAAGACCAGTTTTGGAGTTGATGACCTGGATTTAAATCCTATCTCTATTTTCTATTTGTGTGATCTTGGACAATCATTTGATCTTTTCTGGGTCTCTTGTCTCCTTGTTCACTAAATGAGGGGTCAGGACTTCATAATCTCAAAGTTCCCTTCTAGCTCTAAATCTATGGTCCTAAGAATCAAAAATGGAAGCGAGTTTGCACAGTGAATAGAATACTGTATCTGGAGTTCAAATTCACTTTCAGACACTAGCTGTATGATCATGAGAAAATTTTTTTTGCCTCAGTTTCATCATCTATAAAATGGGGGAAAATAACACTAATCCTTCAGGGTTATTCTGAGGATCAAATGAGATGATGAGTAAAGTGTTCAGCACACTGACTAGCAAATAAGTACTATAAATGTTAGCTTTTTTGTTATAATTATCATCATTATTAAAACATAAGCCAGGGGTGGCTAGGTGGCACAATGGCACCAGCCCTGGAGTCAGGAGTACTTGAATTCAAATTAGGCCTCAGACACTTAATAATTACCTAACTGTGTGGCCTTGGGCAAGCCACTTAACCCCATTTGCCTTGCAAAAACCCTAAAAAAACAAAAACAAAAACAAAAAACATAAGGCAAATGAAAAGAAAAAAATCATAAAGAATTAAAGAAAGTCAGAGTAGGAAGAAACCTTAACAAACATCTTATCCAGGTACAGATTGAATTAAAGGACTTCTGAAATTATCTCTAGATGTAGAGAAGAGTCTCATTGTTAGATGATGAACTTTATTTAATTCATTGGTGTGTTATGGTATGAAAACTAGAGAGGGTGGATTCTGGGTTCATTTCCCTGTTCTTTATTCTGCAGGTATGGAAAAAGGAACACCTGAGAAGTCTCTTCTGCATCTGTAGTAGTCTACAAATCAGTTATCTTTCTTTGCAAATTTTTACTGTGATCTCTCTGAGTCTCCATCTAACTAATAGGCAGGGGAGGCTCCCCCAGAAACTTTTTAACCTTCCAAGAGAAGACAGACAGGGCTTGGCCCTTGGATGGATTCCTACAGGGAATAACACAAAACTCAATCACAAGAGGAAAGCAAGAATGGTATTATCTTGCTCAATTGTTTTTTCTTTGTTACATTCAAAAAGAATGAAGCATGTGAAGAAATGATGATGTATAAAAATAAAATAAGGCATCAATAAGGTAAATAAAAGAGAATCAGCTCCTTCTCTGATTTCATTTTAATTTTTAGTTTTTGTCTTTAGTATTTAGGGGAGTAGAACAGGGAGTGGTCAGTTTTGGGAATTGAATAAACTGTACTGCATCTAGTGATTCAGTTCTGGAACTAGCTCAGTTCCCTTTTTTATTCAATCATGAGTCTAATGAAAATTCTATCTTGTGGGAAAGTATTCAATTGTGGGAATTGTGAGAAGACTATTGCAGACCAGGAAGCTGGACCACCTCTCCCTGCTGCTTAGAGACCCTTAATCAAGAACCGAGGTTATGCTAATCAGAGACCTGTTCAGATCCAAAGATTGAGGCAAGGAATTTTCTAATGATTATACATCTTAATCAACCCATATGTCTTATCTGAGGTTAGGGAGTTCTGGATAACTTTCCCCCATTTCCAGAGTATACGCAATCCTCTAATAGATCAAATTTCAGGTGTTTGCAGCTAATACATTCTAGAATAAGTTTCAGACAAAATAAAAGAGGTAATAGTACTCAAATAAGAAATAGTTGGAGATGAGGGGAAGAAATCACATCCCATAAGCACATATTCAAAATAAACTACAATTTTAAAGTCAGTCTTGATCTTCCATTGCCTACCTAACTGCTTTCTATTTTTCATAATCAGTTGGGTGTCACAGTGTATAGAGCATGAGATGAGTTCAAATTCTGCCTTAGGCACTTATTAGTCCTGTGATCTTGGGTAGGTTCCTTAACTTCTCTCAGTTCAGTTTCCTCATCTGTAAAATGAAAGTTTTATATTTTATTATATATTATATTTATTAACAGCTCCTACCTCAGAGGGATATTGTTAAGGATGAGATAATATTTTTAAAAATGCTTTGCAAACTTTAAAGCACTATATAAATTCTAGCAATGAGTGGTAGTTGTCTTTGGTAGTCCTCCCGTTCAATTTTCCGAAGCCTTATGTAACCATATCCCCAGGAGTTTTTTTGAGATTATCTGAATGACCACCTTGGGTCACTGAATACATAGAAGTAGCTAAGACCCATGATTGACTAAGAGTCTTCTGAGAAAGAGAAGTAGAGAAAGAGGGAGAGAAACAAGGCACACACACTTTGGGTGACCAATGAGAGATTCCTTCAAAACCAAAGGCAAGTAGGAAAAAGCTGATATTTCAACATGTCCCTCGATTTTCAGTGACTGCAAGCTCAGAGACTGGTAAAAGTGGACTCAGAGGGTGATATTGTTCTCTCCCCAGTTGAGTTGAGATTTCATCTCACTCCTAAATGTCAGAGCACCCCCCCATCCCAAATTCTTCCCAAATTTGTCTATATGACCTCTCTGATTTGTTTGTTTTGATAAATACATTTGCATAATTACGTTTTGTGTAATAAGTATATGGTGGTAGGAAAAGTTAAGCTGGCCATGAATAAATTATCCATTTCCATCCTGAACTAGGGAGGAAACACTTCTTCCTTACCCCAAGTGTCTAAATAGCTTTTGTCCTAAACTCCAGAAAGAATCATCATATCTCCTATAATTCAAATATCTGGTTGGAATAGACATAATTCCAAAGTCTTGTCTCCCTCTCTCTTTCTATCTGAAAGTTAAAAACATATGCTTCAGGGTGGCTAGATGGTGCAGTAGATAGAGCACCAGCCCTGGAGTCAGGTATACCTGAGTTCAAATCTGACCTCAGACACTTAATAATTACCTAGCTGTGTGGCCTTGGGCAAGCCACTTAACCCCATTTGCCTTGCAAAAACCAACAAAAACATGCTTCAGTTTTCACTCAGAATTCATCAGTTCTTTATCTGAAGGTGTAGAACATTTTTCACCATGATATTTTGAAATTGTCATGAATTATAAAACATTGATTGGAGCAACTAAATCTTTTACAGTTGAGCACCATTATAGTGTTACAGTCATTGTGACAATGTTCTGGTTCTACTCACTTTGCATTAGTTCATATAAGTCTTCCCAGGATTTTCTGCTTGTCATTTCTTATGACACAATAGTATTTATTCCTCAACATATGTCGTTCAGTTATTCCTTAACTGATAGCCATTCCTAAATATTTTTGTTCAAATAGGTCTTTCCCCCTTTTCTTTGATCTTTGGGCATAGTTCCAAATTGTCCTCCAAAGTATATCTCTTGAAAATAGGAGACTAAGGGAGTCAGCCACAGTGATGCCTATTCCCACAAAAATGAAACTAAAGTTACAAAATGGTGCGTCCCTATATCTTTATATAGGGATGGACTTGAGGGGAGGAGAGAGCTAGCAGGGTTGCTTTAAAATGGCTAAAGGGAAATAGTTGAAGAGATATAGAACTGTATTTTAGGCAGAAAGGGGAGGAAATCTCAATTTTAAAAAGCACATTAGAGTCAAATGGAGGAAAAAATAAGCTTAACTCTCTTAACTTTAAGTATGAATGGATTAAGTAATCCAATGAAACAAAAAAAGAGTGACAAATTGGATAAGAAAATAAAATGCCACAACTGTAGCTTACAAGAAAACACATTGTAAAAAAAGCAGTTATGCACAGAATAAAAAAATGAACAGGGAGAAGCAGAAACTATTTCTATATATCAGGGGAAATCCTAAAACCTAATCATGCTATTAGACAAAGCAAAGACAAACATTGAAATTATATTTTACATGCATTTAGTTTGTGTAAAAGTTTTTCAGTTTCAAGTAATTAGAATTAGCTCTGTTTTCTTTTTCATTTGCCTCTATTCAGTTCAGAATTTTTTCTTGATGCTTAGCTTGTGGTTTATGATCTGCTTTCAGTTTAGTTTAGAATTCTTTCTCCATCTATAGCAGCCATATTATCAGCTTTTCTTCTAAATTATTTTTATTAAATGACTCTTATTATTCATATCATGGAATTTACTATGGAAAATAATGTAAGATGCTGGTATAAACCCAATTTCTGCTTTCTAGTTGCCTTAGTTGCTTTTATCATATAGTGATAAGTACTTTATATTTGGGGCTTTATGTCTTGTTTTCTTTTGATTGTATGGAGTGTCTCCATTTCATTTCATTTCATTTTTCTGCATAAACAAGTTAGCTGATTGTACAAAAACATCATTGCAGAAAATCCATCACAGAATCATAGATTTAGTGCTCAGATGGTCAATGAACTTTACAGTCTAATCCACTCTTTTTCTAGATAGGGAAACTGAGATCTGGGGAGTTTAAAATCCTTAGTTAAAGTTACATATCTAGAATAGAATAGAGCCCAGATTCAAATTCTCTCTTCTGATTCCAAAGCGAATGTTCTTTCCAATGCACCTCACTTTAGGACCTAGGCTTGCTATGGAGGAGAATAGGGATTTCAAAGAAGTGCATGCTTCGAGGTCTTCTAAATAAGAAGCATGCATATGGACTAGTAATTATTGCCTTTTGTAATTCATGCTATAAATCTAAATACACTTGAGTCAATGCCCTAACATACAGATAGACATGTACACAGCACTTGACATTGTCACCTTAATTCCATCTGAGTCTATTTGACTTTTTCATCCAATAAATAAATCAATTAAGCATCTACCTACATTTCAGGCATTGCTGGAGATATCAAGAAAAAAGGACAATTCCTGACTTCAAGAAGCTTACAGTTCTTAGACTGAATGTTTTTTTGGGGGGGTTTTTTTTGCTCTTTGTCAGGCATGAGGAATGTAAATTATTAGCTTCCTTCTCTTTCTCACCTTCTAATCCTTCTCATCCTTCTCCTTTCTATTTTATTTTTAGTAATATTTTACTTTCCCCAATTAAAAACAATTTTAAGCATTCATTTTTTAAATTAATATTTTATTTGCTTTCCAATTATATACAATAGTAGTTTCTACCCATCATTTTCTGTAAGGTTTTGAATTTTACAGTCTTTCCTCCACCTTCCCTTCCCTTCTCCATTCCCCCACAGAAGTCTTGTAATCTTTACATTGTTTCCATGCTATACATTGATTGAAATTGAATGTGTTGGGAGAGAAATCATATCCTTGAAGAGAAAATAAGATATTTGAGATAGCAAAACTGTGTAGTACATAAGACACTTTATTAAAAAATTGAAGGTAATAGATTTTAATCTTCTTTTAAACTCCATAGCTCTTTCTCTGGCTATAGATGGTATTCTCTGTCACAGGTGCTATAAAATTGTCCTTGATTAATTGCATTGATGGAATGAGTGAGTCCATCAAGGTTGATCATCACCACCATGTTGCTGTTAGGGTGTACAATGTTCTTCTGGTTCTGTTCATCTCACTTCTCATCAGTTCATGCAAGTGTTTCCAGGCTTCTCTGAAATCCCATCCCTTTTGGTTTCTAATAGAACAATAGTGTTCCATAACAGACATGTACCACATTTTGTTCAGTCATTCCCCAATTGATGGGGAATTTACTTGATTTCCAATTCTTTGCTACCACAAACAGGGCTGCTATGAATATTTTTGTACAAAAGTGATGGTTTTACCCTTTTGCATAATCTCTTCAGAGTATAGACCCAGTAGTGGTATTGCTGGATCAAAGTATGCACATTTTTTATTGCCTTTTAGGCATTAATTCCAGATTGTTCTCCAGAAAAGCTGGATGAGTTCACAGCTCCACCAACAATGTATTAGTGTCCCAGATTTCCCACATCCCTTCCAACATTGAACATTGTCTTTTCTGGTCATATTGGCCAGTTTGAGAGGTATAAGATGGTACCTCAGAGCTTGAAGCATTCATTTTTATAAGATTTTGAATACCAATTTTTCTTCCGTCCTCTCCTTCCCTCTTCCTAAAATGATAGACAATTTGATATAGGTTATAAATATGCTATTACATAGCATCTATAAAAAGAAATAGATCAAAAGGAAAAAAGAATACAAAACAAAGGAAGTAGAAAAAATATGTTTTTATCTGCCTTCAAAGTCCATCATTAACTGAATGTGGGTAGTATTTTTCTTTCTGAGTGAGTCGTTTGTACTTGTTTTGGATCATTGTATAGCTGAGAAGAGCATGCAATGTTGTTGAGACTGTATACAATGTCTTCCTGGTTCTATTCATTTCACATTGCAACAGTTTATACAAATCTTTCCTTTTTTCCCCTGACATCTGCCTGTTTATCATTTCTTATTGTATGTATATTTCTTACATTCATACACCAGAGCTTGTTCAGGCATTCCCCAATTTCTAATTCTTTGACCCTACCACAAGAGCTGCTATAAATAGTCTTGTACATGTGGGTCCTTTTCCTTTTTTAATGATTTCTTTGAGATATAGACCTAGTAATAGTATTGCTGGATCAAAGAGTATGACAACTTTATTGCCCTTTTTAGTATAGTTCTAAATTGTACACAAGAATGACTGGATCAATTCACAACTCCACCAACAGTGCATTAATGTCCCAATTTCTCTATATTCTCTCCAACATTGATCATTTTTTTCTGTCATTTTAGCCAATCTGATAGGTATAGATGGTACCTCAGAGTTGTTTTAATTTACATTTCTCTAACCAAAAGTGATTTAGGGTACTTCTTTATATGCTTATAGATGACTTTGATTTCTTCATCTGAAAACTGCCTTTTCATATCCTTTGACCATTTATCAACTGGGGAATAGTTGTATCCTTATAAACTTAGTTCTCTATATATTTGAGAAATGAGACCTTTATCAAAGACACTTGTAAAGATTATTTCTCAGCTTTCTCTTTTCCTTCTAATCTTGGCTGCACTGATTTTGCTTATGCAAAGGTTTTTTTAATTTAATATAATAGAAATTATCTACTTTATATTTCATAATGCTCTCTATCTCTTGATTGGTAATAAATCTATAACTCACTTAAGTTCTTTAAAAATTTGGATACTGGTGGGGGTGGTGCAGTGGATAGGGCACTAGTCCTGGAGTCAGGAGGACCTGAGTTCAAATCCGGTCTCAGATACTTAATTCTTTAGCTATGTGACCTTGAGTAAGTCACTTAGCCCTTGCAAAAAAAATAAAAAAAAGAATTTGGATTCTATACCACTTGACATATATGTTCAGCACTGACATTACTTCATTGACTATGTTATCTCTCTCTTTTTTTAAGGTTTTTGCAAGGCAAATGGCTTTAAGTGGCTTGCCCAAGGCCACACAGCTAGGTAATTATTAAGTGTCTGAGACCAGATTTGAACCCAGATACTCCTGACTCCAAGGCTGGTGCTTTATCCACTACGCCACCTAGCCACCCTGACTATGTTATCTCTTAAGAAGATGTAGTTGCCTTTCTTATCTCCTTCAATTGAGTCTATTTTTGCTTTTTGCTTTGTCTGAGATCAGGATTACTGCCCCCCCCCTTTTTTTTACTTCAGCTGAAGCATAATAGATTCTGCTCCAATCTCTTATTTACTTTGTGTCTATCTCTCTGCTTCGAGTGTGTTTTTTGAAAACAACATATTATAAGATTTCTCCCATTTTGTGGACAATTTATCCCATTCTGGGATGATGATTCACAGGTCTGATTATAACTGTATATTTCCTTCCATTCTATTTTTCCTCCTTTTTATCTTCACTCTTCTTTTACTCTTTCCTCCTCACTAGTGTTTTGCTTCTGTCTACTACCTCCCCCAATATGCCCTCCCTGCTGCTAGTCACCTCACCTTTAACTTAATGTCCTCCCCCCCTACTTCTTGGTCAGGTAAAATAGATCTCTATGTACAATTAATTGTGTACATTATTCACTCTTTGAGTCAATACTTCGGAGAGTAAGTTTCAAGCACTACCAATACCCCACCCTCCCATCTTCCCCTCTGTAATAGGCTTTTTCCCCCACCTCTTCATGTGAAATAATTTATCTTATTCTTTACCCTTCCCTCTGCATCCAGTGTACTCTTTTGCAACCCAGATATTTTTTTGTCATTCCTTCCAATTCACCTTTTACCTGTACCTTCTGTTTATGTATATTCTTTCAAGTTGTACTATTAGTGATATGATTTTTAAGAATTACAATGTAGGAATAAAAACTGTTTAGTTCCACTGAATCCTTATGGGGCTTTCCCCCTCCCTTTTAACTTTTTTATACTTCCCTTGGATCATGATATTAGAGATCAATTTTTTGTTCAGTTCTGATCTTCTTATAAAGCTTGAAATTCTATTTCATTGAATGACCCATTTTTCCCTTTGAAATATTAATTTATTTTTTAACAGGAAGGTGATTCTTGCTTGTAGTTCAAGATTCTTTGCCTTCTAGACATGCACCATGCTCCATGACCTCTGATCCTTTAATGTTGCATCCTGTATAATCCTGATTGTGGATCTCCAATATTTGCATTCTTTCTGGTCACTTGCAATATTTTTCCTTGACCTGATAGTTCTGTAATTTGGTTATAATGTTTCAGAGTTTTTATTTTGGAGTTTTGGTTTTTTTTTTTTTTATCTGAGGAGATCAGTGGATTCTTTCAATTTCAATTTGCTTTCTAGTTCTAGAATGTCAGGACAATTTTCCTTGATAAATTCTTTTTTGGGTTTTTTTTTTTTTGCAAGGCAATGGGGTTAAGTGGCTTGCGGAAGGCCACACAGCCAGGTAATTATTAAGTGTCTGAGGCAGGATTTGAACTTAGGTACTCCTGACTCCAGGGCCGGTGCTTTATCCACTACGCCACCTAGCCATCCCATCCTTGATAAATTCTTAAAGGTTGCTGCTCAGGTCCTCCTTTTGATTATGAATTTCAGTTAGAGCAGCGATTCTAATATTATCTCTGCTGGATCTGTTTTCCAGGTTAGTTGTTTTCCAGTGAGGTTATCCTATATTTTCTTCTATTTTTTCATTCTTTTGAGTGTGTTTATTGATTCTCGATATCTCATAAAGTTTCCACTTGCCCAATTCTAAATTTTAAGGGATTGTTTTATTCAATTAGCTTGTGTAGATTCTTTTCTATTTGATCAATTCTACCTTTTACATTTTCTTTTCCATTTGACTAATTCTACTTTTTAAGCAGCTGTTTTCTCTTTTCAAGCTGTGACTTTTTTCATAATTCTCTCATATCACCCTCATTTCATTTCACATTTTTGATCCTACCTCTCATATGATTTCTTTAAACACCTTTTGGAGGAGCTCTTACATGAGTTCTTCCTGGACTTGAGACCATATCTCATTTTTTCTTGGGGTTTTGCCCATAGGTGTTTTGTTGTTCTCTTCTGAATTTATGTCTTTATATTCCTTGTCACCACAGATTTCTTTGGTCAGATTCTTTGTTTTGGGGTTTTGGTTTTGGTTTTTTTTTTTTTTTTGCTGTTTCTTACTTATTTTTAAAAATCTTTTTCCTTTCTTTTAAATTTGAGTGCTGCTCCAAGGTGGAATGGGCAGTATCTCAGGTGTCTGACTGTTTACCTGGAACTGCTATGAGGGGTTCCCTTGTGTCTGGTGCTGTGCTGAGAGGATAGGGTATGGGGGAATGAGAGGCACTGTTGGAGACTGTAAGAGTCTGGCAGCTTACCTGGTGCTGAGCCAAGGTCCTAGTGGTATCTGGCATGTGCTGAGACTGTTGGGGGTGTTTCTGTCCTGGGGCTATGTTGAAGCACATAGAGATCTGACCCTGGAAGCTGCCTTTTGTCCTAGGCTATGCTGAAACATGAGGAGGTATGGTCTATGGAGGTTTCTTGCTTGCCTAAGGTTACTCTGAAACAAGAGACCATTCTTAGAGTTAGAGTTTGTCATTTCCCTGACTATGCTGAGGAAAATGGGGGTCTTAGTGTTGGCATTTGCCTGCTTTACTACCCTGGGACTCTCCTTTCTATTTTAAATGAAACTGCCAGAGGAGGACAAAGGAGGACCTAGTGTTAAAATGAAAAGGTGAGATTACAATTATTTCCACAGTCCATCCAGTTGTAATATTCAGTGTGCATCTTATAAGAATTGTGAGACAGGTTAAATTTGTCTTTGGGGCCTAAAGATCTTGTTTTTATTTTTGCTTATTTATGTATCTACTTATCTGTCTACCATAATTCTATCTAGTGTCATTCCTTCTGTAAAAGGTGCCTGGTATACTTTACCTGGCTGCAAGAAGCTCCCGGCTGGATTGATTTACTTAGGTCTCACCTCTCCACATAGCACAGTCCAAGATGGCTTGACTTTATCTCTTCCCAACTCTGGCATTTCAGTACACCTGACTTTCAAGCTTGTAGATTTCTGAGATAAAAGATAGATAGTATATGGGTTGCTTTGATATATTGGTAGGTTAATATATGATCTCTCACAGGAATATTCACAAGATAACAGGGATACTATGCATAATTAAGCTGAAGGAATACATTTCCAATGATAGGATCAAAGCTTGGAAGGAACCTTAGTGGTCCTCCAGGCTAGTCTCTTTATTTTACAGATGGGGAGACTGAGACCTACAAAGGTGAAGTGACTTGTCCAAGAAAAAAATAAGGGACAGAGTTGGGATGTGAAGCTAGTTACTCTAACTTCAAAACCAGAACTCTTTCTATGATAGCATATATTTCAGGAATTTTGGCAAATAAGTGAGGAAAATTATGAGGATATGGAATCTTTGGGAGTCCCTAGAATCATACTTTGGAGGTAGCTACTTATTTTTAGGAGAACCCCACTCTGACTAGTGGTGTGACCTTGAAATAGTCATTTAACCTCTCATAGCCTAAGTTTCCTCATCTGTTCAATGTGAAGGTGAGACTAGATAGCTTTCAAAGTTTCTTTGAGCAAGAAATTTTGTTCTAAGAACAGCACTGGAAATTTCTGAAGCAAATATTCTCATTTTCCTGTTCTGAGATTTTTTTATATAAACTCAGCAAATAAATAATGTTAAGTGATTATGTGTAGTTTTTTCATCTTTCCATGTGATATATTTCTTTTTATACAAAGTGATTGTGCTCCCATATGTTCTGTCCCCTTGGGAGGGGAGGCCACAGATCTTCTAACTTTGATGACAAACACATCTGAAGGAAAGGATACACTTATAATCTGAATGCAAGGACAATTTCAGACTTCTTGAGTCTTGCCAAGGGAGAGGCTGTAGATCAATTTGTGATGATTTTTTGGTATATTGCCATAAGAAAGAGAAAATGAAATTGTAAAATTCCATTTAAGCTGCCCACTCTCCCAAGGGAATGGAAAAGAAATGTCCTGGGCAGAATGCTGTCATAAGGCCATCTATCCTCTTGCTTTCTGGACCGAGAGGATCATTTTTTTCAGCTGAGGTTAAGAGGAAATTCTGTGTTAGCAGAGTGTTCTCCAATTAAATGGTGGGTGCATCATGGAGACTCCTATCTCTGAAGTCTGGACCCAATCCCTTTTAGAAAAAGGAGATCATTGATCTGCTTTGTGGAGCCAGTTCTTACATTACTATAAATTACATAGATAGTTCTTACATTTTAGTATCTTGTCCCCAAATTAAAAGCATATGGACAAAGTTAAACTGATGAAGGTTTTTGAGTACCTTTAATCCACTTCACTTTGGTGTAATATAAATTATGCAAGAGATATATGAAAGCATACACAGAAAAATCATGTTAGAAAATCAGATTGAATTCTACTCTCAATAGCAACCTTAAAGTACCTTATAAGATGATCATGATAATAACTGACATTTAGAAACTCATATCTCTAGTCACACAGACTCACAAGTAACAAAGACAGGCAAACTAATTACCATTTTCATTTTACAGATGAGGAAACTAGTAATGTTCAAAGAAATTCAATAACTTGCCAAGTTTTCATAAATCACAAACAGTGAAACAAGTGCATGATCTAAGTTTTTCTGACTCCAAGTCTTGTGATCTTTAACTAAAATGTACCACTGTCCCAGATCCTCCCTGCTATGTTTCATGAATAATTTCATAAGTTTTCAAAGGAAATATATGAATTAAACCAAACAGTTCTAGAGTTGAGAAAAATCTTGTCATATATGATAAATATTCTTTTCCTGTTACAGGATCAAACATCCAGGAACTTCTTTCTAAAGGATAATAAAGTTATTCACAACTGAACTAGGTTATCTCAAGGAGAATGCATTCTTATTTATGTTACCTCTCATTGCACCAAATCAAAACAATAATAATTCAGAAGTAGTGATCCTGGAATTCTCCCACTATCCTTCTGGTTTGCAAGGTGCAGGGAAGTATTATACTAATGCTTGGGAATAGGAACTTTGATGGGCTGCAGTTATTGAGAATGGTGACAGGCAAATTCACACAATGGATGGGTAGAATGTAGTGATTATCAACAAAGTCTGCTAGAAAAAACACTGAACTAAGAGTCAAAGGTCTTGAGTTTGAGTCCCAAATGTGTCACTGTGCTGATATATGCAAGTTAGGGTGCAATGGATAGAGCACTGGACCTGGAGGCAGGAAGATCTGAATTTAAATGTGAGCTCCAACAACTATGTGACCCTTGGCAAGTCATTTAATCCTATTTGCCTCAGTTTCCTCATCTGTAAAAATGAGTTAGAAAAGGAAATGACAAAGTGTTCCAGGATCTTTGCCAAGAAAACCCCACAGGGGGTCACAAAGAGTAGGACCCAATTGAAACAACTGGGTTTGGACACTGGAAAATTATTTTATCTTTTTGGACCTCAGATTCCTTCATGTAAATGTGGGAGCCATTGGAATCAATGATGCTTTCAGTCTTAATAATCTGGGCTTTCAGCTTTGACAAGTTCAGATAAAAGTGAATTTCAAATAATGCCTAGACATCTCATTTGTATAATTTTCTACTTTTGTACTCTGATTTTATGTGATAATTTCTCTCCCCATTATTCCTTTTCTTCCCTAATGGATCCTTTACCCTCTCCCTTTCCTTTTTTATTTTAAGATATTAAAAATTTGACAAAATTTACTCCCACATATTCTTATTTGACTCTCTCTATGATCCCTGATGACATTATGATTCTTAAGGGATATTTGTTTTATCACCATCCCCTCCCTTCATTAGAATGTAAACACTTCATCTTTAGAAAAATCTACATTTGATTGCTCACTCATATTTAATTTCCATGTTTCTCTTTACTCCTGATTTTGTATTTCAAAGATTCTACTCAGGTCCAATCTTTTCATCAAGAATTTCTGGAAATTCTCTATTTCATTAAAATTCCATTTTTTTTTCTCCCCAAAGGATTGTCTGAACAAATGATTCTTGATTTTAAGTCTACATTATTTTCTTTTTTAGAATATCATTTCCCATGTTCTCCATTCTCTTATAGATAATAACTACTAAATCATATTTTCTTTCTAATTTAATTTAAATTTAATTTTTTCTCAATTACATGCAAATGAAAATTTTATGTTTTTTTAATTTTGACTTCAAATTTTTTCTCTTCTCTCCCCCACTTCTTGAGAAGTCAAGCAGCTTGATAGAGATTATACATATGTGATCATAAAAACATTTTCATATTAGTCAAGTTGCAAAATGTAAAACTGACCAAAAAAAGACTAAAGAAAACGTTTTAAGAATGCCTTAATCTGCCCTCATATATCATTTCTTTCACTGCAGATAAATATTTCATCATATGTCCTTTGTAATTCTTTTAGATCATTGTCCTGCTGAGAATAGCTAAATCATTCACAGTTGATCAGCATAAAGTATTGTTTTACTGTGTACAATGTTATCCTGGCTCTCCTCATTTCACTTTGCATCAGTACATGAAAGTCTTTTCAGGTTTTTCTGAAAGTATCCTGCTTATCATTTCTTATAGCATAATAATATTCCATCGTAATCTACTATAATGGCTTGTTCAGCCATTTCCCAACTGATGGGTCTCTTTTCAATTTCCAATTTTTTTTTTTACCATTACAAATAGAGCTGCTATAAATATTTTTGAACATATAGTTCCTTTTCCATTTTCTTTGATCTCTTTGGGATATAAGACTTAGGTGGTATTGCTGGATCAAAGGTATGTACAGTTTTATAGCCCTTTGGACATAATTCCTAATTGCTATTCAGAATGCTTGGATGAGCTCACAATTCCACCTGCAAATGCCTTGGTGTCTTTATTTTTCAACATCACCTCAAACATTTGTCATTCTCCTTTCTGTTAAGTGTGAGGTTATACCTCAGGGTTGTTTTAATTCACATTTCTCTGTTTGATAGTGATCTAGACCTTTTTTTAATGACTGCTAAATTGTTGCTCTTGAATAGGATGCCTTCTTTCTTAAAATGTTTCTGTCTAGAACTTCCAGCAGAGAGAAGACAGACACAGTGCTATTCTCCTGATCTTCAATCCTGATCTTCCCTCATATATAATATGAAACAAACTTCTTAACAGAAATCCAACCTACAAAACCCAGAAAGAGAAACTAGGAGAAGAAGATCTACCTCAAGGTTTATCCTCTGGGATCATGGGCAGACTCTGCCAGGAGCACAGGACAGGGGTCAGAGCCTGAGAGCTCTACTAGAGTGATTGGTGGTGGGGTGGGCAAGAGTTGGACAGCTCAACTAGCCTGATCAGTGGGGCACACTAGAGCCTGGAAACCTAAAAGTGGGGCAAGCCTGATCGACCACAGGGGCAACTAGGGAGCAGAGGCATTGGTTGGGGTACTGACAATCTGGAGTTTGTGGGCAGAGCTGAAGGGTGAGTTCCAGTGCTGGAGAGCTGCAGCCATACCTTCATTTCAGCTGAAACCTCTTCCCAGAAAAAAAAAAACCCCACAATTACAACCCACCTCTGCCCCAGGCTAAGAGCAATAGACCTCCCCTAGCTGTGAATAGGGAAAGCAATTACCTAGCCCTAGGGCAAAACCCACCATTGCTCAAAGATAAAATTATTCAACAGCTTCATCCACCCCCTCCAGGCTGAGGGAGAGGGCCTCAAATTAAGGTCACTGACACTCCAGAGAAAGTAACCAACACAACCTTCAGGCCAGCCCACTTGGAGTTATTAAACCCAGTGAATAAAGCCTTTATGGATCTCAACACCAAACCTCTGTGAACCAGTACCTCACCAACATAAGGTCTTAAGAAAATGAAGAAAGGTCAGAGAAAAGGAGAGTCCACAGAGAAATTCCTAGAAGGGAAAGACCCTAACTCAGAGAGCCCTGGAACATTTGAGGAGAATATGATCTGGTCTCCAGCACAGAAGGACTTCCTTGAAGAAATCAGGAAGGAGTTTAAAAATCAATTGGAAAATTTGGGAGAGACAACATCTTGCAACAAGAAAACAAATCGTTGGAGAATACAATTGGACAAACGCAAAAGAAAATAACTCTCAAAACCTCAATTAATCAAATGGAAAATTCTTTCAAAAATAGAATTAACCAATTGGAAAAGGAGCTGCAAAAGGTAGTTTTTGGAAACTAATGATTTCATGAGACAGCAAGAGTCTGTTTAACAAAACCAAAAAATTAAAAAAAATAGAAGAAAATGTAAAATACCTCATGAGCAAAATCACTGACCTCCAGAATAGAATGAGAGTAGAGATAACCTGAGAATGATAGGTTTTCCTGAAAACACTGAAGAGAAAAAAGGTCTGGACTTAATATTACAGGATTTAGTGAGGGAAAACTGCCCTGATATCATGGAACCAGAGGGCAAAATTGTTATTGAAAGAATACATCTATCCCCTCCAGAAAGAGATCCTAAAATGAAAACATCAAGGAATGTAGTGGCCAAATCCAGAACTTTCAGATAAAAGAGAAAATCCTGCAAGCAGTCATAAAGAAACAATTTAGATACCAAGGAGCCATAGTAAGGATTACACAGGACCTGGCTGCATCAACATTAAGGGATCAAAGGGCCTGGAATGAGATATTCTGAAGAGCAAGGGAGCTTGGAATACAGACAATAATCCACTACCCAGCAGGGCTGATTCTTCTCTTCTGGGGAAAAGATGGACATTTAACAAAATGGAAGACTTCCAACAATTCCTGATGAAAAAAACAGAGCTTAATAGAAAATTTGGACATCAAACAGGAGGCTCAAGAGACACATGAAAAGGTAAAGAAAAAAAATGCTACCCAATAAGATGAAACTGACTATATCCCCTCCTGGGAGAAAGGTTCTCATAACTCTTGAGAATTGTAGCTCTATTAGAGAGAATAAACTTAGCCAGAAGTGATGGACACTCACGACTTTTCTGTGACTCTGATAGAATGATTTAAACACAATACCTCATTTAAAAGGGGAACAGTAAGGAAAGAGGAGGATGGAGGAGATTGAATGGTATAAATCTCATTACATTAAGAGGTACAAAAGACCTATTGTAATAGAGGGGAAGAAGAGAGGAGCTGAGAATCATCTGAATCTTCCTCTCATCAGACTTGGCTTAAAGTTAACATACACATTCAGTTAAGTTAAGAAACTTATCTTTCAAGTATTAAAAGGGGAAAAGGGGAGGGAGGGGAAGAAAAAGGGGAACTAAGAGAAGGAAGAGAGGGAAGAAGGGGGGGAAAGGGAAAGGGGGAAGAAAGGGGAGGGGTGGGCAGTATTCAGAAACAAAATACTGGGGAATGTGGATAAAGGAGGGAAAGGGGAAAAATACAGAGGGAAGATAGCATGGAGGGCAAAAAGAGTTAATAATTATAACTTTTAATGTGAATGGAATGAACTCTCCCTTAAAATGTAAGTGAATAGCAGAGTGGATTAAAAACCAGAATCCTATGAAATGCTGCTTACAAGAAATTCATTTGAAGCAGAGATACATATAGAGTAAAGGTAAAAGGTAGGAGCAAAATATATTTTTGCTTCAGCTGAAGTGAAAAAAAGCAGAGGTAGTAATCCTTATCTCAGACAAAGCAGCTTCAAAAGTAGATAGTGTTAAAAGAGATAAGGAAGGAAACTATATCCTCCTAAAAAGTACCAGACAATAACGTAATTTCAATACTAAATATATATGCATCTAATGGGATAGCATCCAAATTCTTAGAGGAGAAGCTGAAAGAGCTACAGGAAGACATAGACAACAAAATTCTACTAGTGGGAGGCCTCAACCTCCCACTCCCAGATTTAGGCAAATCTAACCATAAAATGAACAAGAAGGAAGTTAAGGAGATAAATAAATTGTTAGAAAGCTAGATATGAAGGACTTATGGAGGAAACTGAATGAGGAAAGAAAGGAATATACTTTTTTTCTGCAGTACATGGCACATACACAAAAATTAACCATGTTCTAGGGCATTAAAAACCTAATGATCAACT
This sequence comes from Macrotis lagotis, assembly GCF_037893015.1. Lineage (NCBI taxonomy): Eukaryota > Metazoa > Chordata > Mammalia > Peramelemorphia > Peramelidae > Macrotis > Macrotis lagotis. The sequence continues at coordinate 821,075,368 of NC_133658.1, read as the reverse complement.
GCAGAAAGGCAGAAATAGTGAATACATCTTTCTCAGATCATAATGCAATAAAAATCATATGCAATACTGGACCAGGGAGATAAAGGCCCAAAACTAATTGGAAATTAAATAACTTCATTTTAAAAAATAAGTGGATCAAACAAATAATAGAAATAATTAATAATTTCATACTAGATAATGACAAATAATGAAATGGAATTCACTCAAGGCAGCTGTCAGAGGATTTATTATATCTTTAAATGCTTACATGAATAAATTAGAGAAAGAGGAAATCAATGAACTAAATATGCAACTAAAAAAATTAGAGAAAGAGCCAATTAAAAACCCCCATTAAATGCCAAATTAGAAATTCTAAAAATTAAAGCAGAAATTAATAAAATTGAAAGCAAGAAAAAATTGAACTAATAAATAAAACCAAGAATTGGTTTTATGAAAAAAACAATAAAATTGATAAACCTGGCCAATTTGATTAAAAAAAGAAAGAAGAAAACCAAATTACTATGATCATAAATGAAAATGGCTAAAAATGACTCACCACCAATGAAGAGGAAATTAAAGTAATAATTTGGAGTTATTTTGCCCAACTCTATGCCAAAAAATTTTAGACAATCTAAGAGAAATGGATGAATAGTCACAAAAATATAAGTTTCCTAGGTTAAGTGAAGAGGAAATTAAAATTTTTCTTTCTGCTTACTGCTCATGGATAGTATTGTTACAAGCCCCCAAACACTATATATCTTTTTTCTTTATTTAATATTTATTTATTCTCATTTTGTACAAATAATGTTTTTTATACATTAATAACATATTTTTGTTTAAGAGTAAACAAAATTCCCCCTCCCCCCAAAAAATATAGACTTACTTGAGTGATAAAGTAAAGGGGGGGAGAGAAAAAAATTAAAATTAAAATAAAATAATAGTAATAATTGTAGGTATGGCCAGGTGATGCAGAGGATGGAGCACCAGCCCTGGAGCCAGGAGCACCCGAGCCCATATCCAGCCCCGTACACCCAACAATCACCCAACTGTGTGACATGCAAGCCACCCCAACCCCACTGCCCTGCAAAAACCAAAAAAAGAAAAAAAAAAGACCCCAAATAAAATAAAATAGTAATAATAGTAGGGGAGGCTGGGTGGCAGACAGAGCACTGGCCCTTGAGCCAGGAGTGCCTGGGTCCAAATCCAGCCTGCTATGCGGCCCCAGGTAGGCCACCCAGCCCCATTTGCCCTGCAGCCCCCCCCAAAATAATAATAATAAAAAATGTGCTTCAGTTTGTGTTCCAACATCACCAACTCTGTCATGGGTGGATCACATTATTTATTATAAGTCCATCACAAAAGGTACTTCCATATTTTTCCACTGTTGCCATTGCTGATTGCAACTCCCTCCTTTTGTATTTCTCCACTACCATGTACTATATTTTCTCTCTCCTTTCACTCTGACTCTGCTGTAAGGTAGCTCAGTGGTACAGCAGACAGATCCCCGGCCCTGGGGCCAAGAGGCCACGAGCCCCCATACCACCTCTTAGGCCCAGCATCTACCTGGCCCTATGGTCCAGGGCAGGCCATCCAATCCCAGCCCCTTGCAAGAAGTAAAAAAGAAAATGTGTAATATCTGACCACTCTTCCCCCATGGTTCATCCTCTCCTCCTTCATTCACATCCCCATCCCTTCCCCATGTCCCCCCCCCTTTTCTTCTTACTCTAGATGCCTATACCCCATTGAGTATATATGCTGTTTCTTCTCCTAGCCACCTCTGATGAGAGCAAAGATTCCCTCATTCCCCCTTGCCTCCCCCCACTTCCATATCATTGCAATAGCTCATTGTAATAAAGAAAAAATCTTATATGAAATATCTTGGCCTATTCCCCTCTCCTTTTTACTTTCTTCTATTACATTTCCCTTTTTTCTATTGACTCCATTTTTATACCATATTTTATCTTCAAATTCAGCTTTCTCCTGTGCTTCATCTATAAAAGCTCCTTCTATCTGCTCTGTTAATTGAGAAGGTTCATATGAGTATTATCAGTGTCATTTTTCTATACAGGAATACATGCAGTTCATCATCATTAAGTCCCTCATATTTTCCCCTTCTCCTCCAATCTCTATGCTTCACCTGAGTCCTATATTTGAAGATCAAAACCTTCTGTTCAGCTCTGGCCATTCCAACAGGAACATTTGAAATTCCCCTAGTTCATTGAAAGTCCATCTTTTTCCCTGGAAGAGGACATTCAGTTTTGCTGGGTAGTTGGTTCTTGGTTGCATTCTAAACTCTTTTGCCTTCTGGTATATTATATTCCAAGCCCTACAAGATTTTACTGTAGTTGCTGCTAAGTCCTGTGAGATCCTGATTGCAGCTCCACGATATTTGAATTGTGTCCTTCTGGCTGCTTGTAATATTTTCTCTTTGACTTGGGAGTTCTGGAACTTGTCTATAATATTCCTGGGGGTTGTTATTTTGGATCTCTTTCTCGGGGGGATCTGTGGTTTTTCTCCATTTCTATTTTGCCCTCTGCTTCTAGGATATCAGGGCAATTTTCCTGTAGTAATTCTTTGAAAATGATGTCAAGGGGGCGGAGCCAAGATGGCAACAAGAAGGGATCCAGTCTTAGGAGCTCTAAGATAAAATTCATCAGCTAAGGACTCTAACTAAATTTTTGAGAGACAGAACCCACAAAGGGACCCCAGAGAGTCAGTTCTCCTACTCAAGGTAACCTGGAAAAGAGCAGAAAGGCTCTGTTCCCTGGGGTCGGTGGGGTAGCCCGCTGCAGGGGTGGCCCGCCAGAGTGAAAGAACTTCAGCCTCCCGGAGGCAGCCCCAGGGAGCTGGGAGCTGAGGCTCACAGCAGCGGGGGAGTCTCCTGAGCTGCACCCTGGAAAGCACTGGGCACAAAGTGGGGGAACAGCTGGGGACCTCTGCCAAAGTGAGCCTGTGGAGCCCAGCCCTCAGGGCACACAGCAAGCAGTTTGGTCATTCCGCAGCCTAGACCAGGAAACAGAAGCAGGTGGAGCCCATAGGCAGGAGCCCCCAGGGCATGAGCCCATTGAGCTGAGGGAGGGGAGTGAAGAGACAGAGAGATTGCAGAGCTCTGTCCTCTGCCCCTGGAACAGGACCCGGGGGCTCTGACCACATTCAGATCCTGATCCCAGTCTAGGCCCCCCCATAGAACAACAAGCCCCCCCCCACCTTGGCCCCGTGGCAGAGAGGGGTGCTTATGTTCATTCACAGACCAGGAGGGAGGACAGAACCTCACACACTGAGACTCTTGTGGGAGTGTCCCAAAAGCTCAGGAAGCACCGCCAAAAAACAGGCTGAGGCTGGGAAAATGAACAAGCAAAGAAACAAAAGGAAGACTATTGAAAAATATTTTGCAAATGAGCCCAAGAAGGATCAAAATACTCAGTCTGAAGATGAGGAAGCACAAGCTCCTGCATTTAAAGACTCCAAGAAAAACAGAAATTGGGCTTAGGCTATGATAGAGCTCAAAAAAGACTTTGAAAATCAAATGAGGGAGTTGGAAGAAAAACTGGGAAAAGAAAGGAGAGAGATGCAGGAAAAACATGAAAATGAAGTCAGCAGCTTAGTCAAGGAAATCCAAAAAAATGCTGAAGAAAATAGCATGCTAAAAACCAGCTTAGGTCAAATGGATAAAACAGTTCAAAAAGTTATTGAGGAGAAGAATGCTTTAAAAAGCAAAATTGGCCAGATGGAAAAAAGAGATATGAAAACTCTCTGAGGAGAACAAATCCTTCAGACAAAGAATAGAATTCAGGGAGACTGATGAATTTACCAGAAATCAGGAAGCAATACTTCAAAACCAAAAAAATGAAAAATTAGAAGAAAATGTGAAATATCTCATTGAAAAAACAACTGATATGGAAAACAGACTTAGGAAAGATAATTTGAAAATTATTGGAATACCTGAAAGTCATGATCAGGAAAAGAACCTTGACATTATTTTCAAAGGATTACTACAGGAAAATTGCCCTGATATTCTAGAAGCAGAGGGCGAAATAGAAATAGAAAGAATCCACCGATCCCCCTGAGAAAGAGATCCCATAAAACCAACCCCAGGAATATTATAGCCAAGTTCCAGGACTCCCAAGTCAAAGAGAAAATATTACTAGCAGCCAGAAGGACACAGTTCAAATATCGTGGAGCTGCAGGCAGGATCACACAGGACTTATCAGCAGCTACATTGGAAGCTCGTAGGGCTTGGAATACAATATACTGGAAGGCAAAAGAGCTTAGAATGCAGCCAAGAATGAACTACCCAGCAAGGCTGAATGTCCTCTTCCAGGGAAAAAGATGGACTTTCAATGAACCAGGGGAATTTCAAAGGTTCCTTTTGGAATGGCCACAGCTGAACAGAAGGTTTGATCTTCAGATACAGGACTCAGGTGAAGCATGGAGATTGGAGGAGGGGGTGGGGAATATGAGGGACTTAATGAGGATGAACTGCATGTATAGAAAAATGATACTGATAATATTCATATGAACCATCTCAGTTAATAGAGCAGGTAGAGGGAGCTTTTATAGTTAAAGCACAGGAGAAAGCTAAATTTGAAGATAAAATATGGTGTAAAAATGGAGTCAATAGGAAAAAAAAGGGAAATGGAATGGGAGAAAGAAAAAGGAAAGTGGGAATAGTCCAAGATGTTTCACATAATAAGATTTTTTTTATTACAATGAGCTATTGCAATGATATGGAAGGGGGGAGGCAAGGGGGAATGAAGGAACCTTTGCTCTCATCAGAGATGGCTAGGAGAGGAAACAGCAAATATACTCAATGGGGTATAGACAACTGGAGTAAGAAGGAGGAGGGAGCAGGGGGGAAGGGGTGGGGATGTGAATAAAGGAGAAGAGGATGGACCATGGGGGGCGAGTGGTCAGATATAACACATTTTCTTTTTTACTTCTTGCAAGGGGCTGGGATTGGATGGCCTGTCCAGGACCATAGGGCCAGGTGGATTCTGGGCATAAGAGGGGCTCAGGGCTTCTTGGCCCCAGGACCAGGGATCTGTCTGCTGCACCACTCAGCAATACTACAGCAGAGTCAGAGTGAAAGGAGAGAGAAAATATTAGAAAGGAGGGAGTTGTGATCAGCAATGGCAACATTGGAAAAGTATGGAAGTAACTTTTGTGATGGACTTATCATAAAGAATATGATCCACCCATGACAGAGTTGATGGTGTTGGAACAAAGACTGAAGCACATTTTTTGTTATTATTATTATTTGGGGGAGGGTGCAGGGCAAGTGGGGCTGGGTGGCCTGCCTGGGGCCACATAGCAGGGTGATCTTTGGGTGTCTGGGGCCGGATTTGGACCCAGGTGCTCCTGGCTCAAGGGCCAATGCTCTGTCTGCCACCCCTACTATTATTACTATATTATTTTATTTTGGGTCTTTTTTTTCTTCTTTTTGGTTTTTACAGGGCAGTGGGGATCTGGTGGCTTGCATGTCACATGGCTGGGTGATTATTGTGTTTACGAGGCTGGATATGAATTCTGGTGCTCGTGGCTCCAGAGCTGGTGCTTCGTCCATTGCGCCAACTGGCCATACTTACAATTATTACTATTATTTTTTTAATTTTAATTTTTTTCTCTCCCCTTTACTTTTTCACCCAAGCAAGTGTATCTATATTCATGGGGGGAGGGGTATTTTGTTTACTTGTAAACAAGTATATTTTATTAATGTAAAAAAAATTTGTACAAAATGAGAATAAAAAAATAAATAAAAAAAAATGATGTCAAGGCTCTTTTCCTGAACATGACTTTCAAGTATTCCAATAATTTTTAAATTATCTTTCCTAAATCTGTTTTCCATATCAGTTGTTTTTTCAATGAGATGTTTCACATTTTATTCTAATTTTTCATTCTTTTGGTTTTGAAGTACTGATTCCTGATTTCTGGTAAATTCATCAGTCTCCCTGAATTCTATTCTTTGTCTGAAGGATTTGTTTTCCTCAGAGAGCTTTCTTATCTCTTTTTCCATCTGGCCAATTTTGCTTTTTAAAGCATTCTTCTCCTCAATAACTTTTTGAACTGTTTTATCCATTTGACCTAAGCTGGTTTTTAGCATGCTATTTTCTTCAGCATTTTTTTGGATCTCCTTGACTAAGCTGCTGACTTCATTTTCATGTTTTTTCTGCATCTCTCTCATTTCTTTTACCAATTTTTCCTCTATCTCCATCATTTGACTTTCAAAGTCTGTTTTGAGCTTTCATAGCCTGAGTCCAATTTTTGTTTTTCTTGGAGTCTTTAGATGCAGGAGCTTGTGCTTCCTCATCTTCCAACTGAGTGTTTTGATCCTTCTTGGGTTCACAGGCAAAATATTTCTCAATGGTGTTCCTCTTTATTTTTTGCTTGCTCATTTTCCTAGCCTGAGCCTGTTTTGGGGGTGCTTCCTGAGCTTTTGGGACACTCCCACAAGGATCTCAGTGTGTGAGGCTCTGTCCACCCTTCTGGTCTGTGAATGATCATAAGCACCCCCCTCTGCCATGGGGCTAAGGTGGGGGGGGGGGGCTGCTGTTCTATGGGGGCGGCCTAGACTGCAATTAGGATCTGAATGTGGTCAGAACCCCAGATTCCTGTTCCAGGGGCAGAGCTCAGCAGTCTCTCTCCCCTTCCCTACCTAGGTTCAATGGGTTCATGTCTTGGGGGCTCCTGCTTACCAGCTCTGCCTGCTTCTGTTTCCTGGATCTGGACTGCCTTGGCCACTCTGCTTGCTGTGTGCCCCAGGGCTGGGCTTCATGTGCTCGCTCTGGCAGAGGTCCCCTGCTGTTCCCCAAGTTATGCCCGGTGCTCCCTGGGGCATAGGTCAGGAAACTCCCCCCCAAGAGCCACGGCTCCCAGTACCCTGGGGCTGCCTCCGGGAGGCTGAAGTTCTTTCGCTCTGGCAGGCCCCCCTCTGGTGGGCTGCCCCTCCAACCCCAGGGAGCAGAGCCTTTTTGCTCTTTTCCAGGTTACCTTGAGTAAGAGAACTGCCTCACTGGGGCCCTCTGTGGGTTCTGTCTCTTGAAAATTTAGAGACCTTAGTTTATAAGTTTTATGAGAGAGTGTTTAAAAGAGGATCTTCTCTTGTTGCCATCTTGGCTCTGCCCCCCCAAAGCCCTATCAACACTATATGTCTTTAAAAATTTTATTTTTCATTTGTGAAATAAAACAAGCATTTCTATCACATATTATATGTGTATATATTTGTGTATCTATATCTATATATCTTAGATGAAATCCATATACTTTTTTCAGGTTATACAAGTATAATCATGCTAAACATATTTCTATAGTAATCATGTTGTAAAAGAAGAATCATAACAAAAGTGAAAAACCACAAAAAAAAGGGAAAAAAATTCCCAGCAACAAAAGTAAAAACAGTATGCTTTAATCCTTATTCAGACTCCATAATTCTTTCCATGGATTTGATCAGCATTTTCCATCATGAGTCTTTTGGAATTGTCTTGGATCTTTGTAAGACTGAGAAAAGTTAACTCCATCACAGTTGATCATTGCACAATTTTGCTGTTATATAATATATATAATATATATATATATATATTATATATATTATAAGATTCTCCTGGTTCTGCTCACTTCACAGCATGTTTAACTCTTTCCAAATTTTTTTCTGAAATATACCTGCTCATCATTTCTTATAGAATAGTATTCCATTACATTCATATATACCACTTGGTCAGGTATTGTCAAACTAATGGGCATTCTTCCAATTTCAGTTTTGTTTTTACCACCATAAAAAAAGCTGCTATAAATATTTTTGTACATGTAGCTCTTTTTTATTTTATTTTTTCTTTGATTTCTTTGGGATATAAGACCTAGTAGTGGTATTGCTGGGTCAAAGGATATACACAATTTTATAGCCTTTTGGGCATAATTTCAAACTCTTCTCCAGCATGGTTGGATTAGTTCATAACTCCACCAGCAATATATTAGTGTTCCAATTTTTCCATGTAGTCAGCATTAATCATTTTCCTTTTCTGTCATATTAGCCAATCTGATAGGTGTGAGATGCAATTCACAGGTATTTTTAAAAGGTCATTCTAGCTGTCCATTAAGGAAACTAAAGATGAATGAAAAGTTCATATTGCTCATATTTTGACATGGAGTTGCTTTGTGGATCACTGAATTTATTCTTTGACATTATCTAAGACAAAAACTGCAAATAGACAGTGTTTGACTCAGAATTGAAGAGGTTTGAACTGTGGTCTACCTTACCCCAAATCCCACATACTATCTGTTACTCCATAAGACAACATAAGTCTCAGTTGACAGTAATAAAGTGACTGATAGGTGACTACTATCCTTCCATATGGAGTCTCCAACTACCATAAGACAATCTCTTTTTCTTTAGGCAAGTAATAGATTTCTTTTCTTTTCTTTTTTTAGCTTTTCAAGAGTATATTTAATAAGTAGATATAGAAAAATCAGTTGTTACAAAAACAATCCCAAACTGGGATCTCTCTCTCCTTACACACACAAACACACACACACACACACAGTCCCCAGGGGTAAGCTAAGAAGCTCAAACTTATAGCAAAAAAAGACAGTGAAGGATATAGATAAGCGATGACATCAAAGTAACAATCCAGTTTGCTAGAAATTTTTTTCTGCCTTGGTAGAAGCATCAAGAAGTTCTTCAGTACAGCTGTCTGGACTCAAGGATTGATGTCTTGTCATTTTAGATGTCATCCTCAGTTGTCTTTCCTTTTCTTTGTTTTTTTTTTTCATTTTTAAAATTGTTTGACATCCTTTAAAAAATTAAGTTCAAAATTCTTTTCCATCCTCCAGTAACAGAATTTCTCACATTTTCTGGCACCTATAGATTTTTATCAATCCATGAATATCTAAATCTACCTTTAATAAAGTCCAAATTCAATCTCAAATTGTATATGTACCTTATAAAGGGTGATCTTTTAAATTTGAGTGAATCATTTTGCACCTCATAGAGTATAACATTTTGAAAAGTTAACAATTTATGACTCTGAGCAGTTCATTTTCATATGAAAAGCCAGGTAAGTAGCTGAGCTAGCTGCCATGACATTGAACATGGCCCCAAGGCATGAATTGTTCCTGTACATTTTTTCTACACTCACTTGCATGAACTGGAGAGACTTAAAAATTGGGGAACACTAAATCCTAGAGCTGTTTGGTAATTACTGGGAAGGATGGCCATTGAGTGGTTAAGACCTAGCCTACAGAGATGAAGATTTGAGAAATGAACCATAATATAATGTGAGATCATTCACTAAAGGGACCCAGCCCTAAAATGGGTAGAATTTTCTAAAAGAAAGGCCAAACCTAAATGGGGAGCTAGCCTTCTGGCACTAACCTTGTTATTCAATCTCTTTACTTGGTAGATGGCAGAATTTAGATCTGAGACGCTAATGTGGAATTAGATCCAATGATGCAGTTTTAATTTACCATGGAAACTTTTTAGCTGGTTAGCTCACTCCTCTTCCAATGTTTTGTAACCTTTTATAAGAGATCATCCCTTACCTTATTTCTTAATTTAAGACCTGAGATGACCAAAATGAGAATATTATCTGGGTTTTTGCTTACCTTGCACTGGCTGATGATAAGCCAGATCATGGTCAGAAGTTTTTGCTTACCATACCATAAGGGAGCAAAATGCTTAATACCTGCAGATATGTAGAGGAATGTCCTTGAAAAATATTTATTAAAAACGTCACTCAAATCCTTATCAGTGGAGCAATCTTACATTCCTTTGAGATTTTGTAGGAGTTGTCTCCAACCATCAGCTAATGATATAGAGATCAGTTCTTCCCACAGGCATTACCTAATTCGTCTGTGGGACTCTTTCACACCCCCAGCCTCCTCCCTGGGTTATTTTCCTTCATTATTCCATTCTATAGGTTTTGCTGCTTGTGCCTGAATTCTTAGACCTTGCTCATATCTACTTTTGGCTGCTGGGGTTGTTAAGTGTCTTTGTCTACTAACAAAGTTTCTTTGGAGTCATTTTCTGTCAGAATCCAGTTGAACCTCTTCTAAATAGGTTAAGAGCCTGGACCATTAGTACTTCCCTTTAGCTCATGAACTGTTGATTAAAGCTAAGACTACACTTCCTGGCAGTTGCATCTATCTCCAAGGACAGAACGGAATAGGCAACCATATGGTCATCCTCTTCTCCAGAGAAAGCAGTGACTGAGATAGTGAATTTCTTCTTTCAGTTTTAGAAAAGCCCTTTTCTCCAAGTTCCTAAATCTCTAACCAGGGCTGGGGCTAGATCCGTTGGCAGCCGTAGCTTCATCCATGTTACCTGGTCTTCACCAAAGAAAGCAAGGGCAGAGTTCAAACCCCAAGCTCCATTGATAGGGAATTCCTCCAACCAATGTAGCAGACTTTTCAAACTCCTTATGTTCAGAACAGAACTCATTTTCCTCCTAAACCCTCCCCATCTTCTCTATTACTATAGAGAGCATCCTCTTAATTCCTCAGGATCACAAGGAATCACCCTGGATTCCTCATTTTCTCTTCCCTGTCCTCCCTTCTCCAATATGTTGCCAGGACCTGTCCGTTCCACTTTTGTGACATCGCTTGAATACAACCCCTTCTTTCTTCTGATACTTCTGACACTATTACAGGTTGTCATCACCTAATGGCTGGCAAAATAGGTTGCTGGGAGATCCACTTGCCTCGAGTCTTTCCTGTCACTGCCCTACTCAATCAACTCCAATGGATCAAATACTTTGGCATTCAAAGTCCTTCATAAAAGTCTCCCTTGTTTAATACTTGACTTCCCACCACTCACCTACTGACTGTTCCATAAAGAGACTCCATCTCTGACCTTTGGGTATTTTTTCTGGATGCCACCCATGGTTGGAATGCAACTACTAACCCCCTTGACTTCCTTTAAGTTTCAGCTAAAATCCCACCTTCTAAAGGAAGCTTTCCCTAAGTCCTAAAATTCTGGAGCCTTTGTTCATTATCTGCCATTTATTCTGTCTATCTATCTAGTTAGCTAGCTAGTTATCATCTGCTTGGATTACTTATTGGATTACCAATATAATTGGATTACCTTGTAATTGTTAGGGGTGGGCTTTTGGGGAAAGGGGAAGAAGAGTAGGATATTTCAAAAGCTTGCCATTGTTGGTTGATTCCTTTTAAAAATTTACTATTCTTGCTAAACAAGCACTACATTCTCCTGTTTCTAGTTTCTGAATGACAGCAAGTACTATTGATATCTAAATTGGGGGTCTCAAAACAAAACTCCTGGTGCCCCACCTTAGTTGCAATTTTGATTCTATATCATAATTAATCTTTCTACTTTATCTTATATCAAAATACTAGTTTTGTAGTTCTGCAGGCAGCATCCATTAGAAGCAGGATTTTAATCTAGGATTTCTCTTACATTGAGTTCCCCTGCCAAGGAAACCGCAGGTCTTATATTTATCCTTATCAAAAATACTATTTTATTTTTCTAATATAGCAAAAAAGCAACTAATTATTGGTTAATGTTTTAATCATCTGGTATATATATATGTATAGTATTAAGTCATTAAAAATTCATAGAGGAATATTTATATAATAGAATATATTTATATTATATATAATAGCTTATATCATAGAATAATTTAAATAATAGAAAGCATAACCAAAAAAGCAATAAACACATTAACTATAACAATATGTAAACATTCTAAAGGAATACAAAAATGAAGGAACAAGTTGAAAATGGTAAAAAAATAAGCTATTATGATATGTTAAACATGAATATATATATTTTAAGCATAAGTAACTAAATACATGCTTGGTTTTAAGACATAATTATTTAAAAACAAAAAATGAAATAAAAGCTAGACATAAATTTTATTCAATATGTATATGGTACTAGATAGTCCCATGTTTTAAATATTATTCAATTATACTTATAAATGATAAAAGAGATTCAGAAGCCTAAAACTATAATGAGCATAAATCACATTTCATTTTCGCATACTTGTTTCTTAACTTAGAAGCAGATTGTTGGTAAAAAGATTAAATGCATAAAAGTATTTATTGTTAGAGATTATGATATTCTTCTTATGCAGAACATAATGGAAAAAAATTGTTCTTGTGTTCCTATTTTCCAGTGACCCTTACAAATTCTTCTTTTGAGAAATGGACATTGTTTTCTATTAATGATAAACTTGGATTACACAGAAGATTCAAGTTAAACGGTCTTTATTTTGAAATATAGTAATTGCACCAAAGAGATTCACTAAGAGATATTACTAGAACTTGTAGATGACAAAATTTTCTGATTTTGGCTGTAGAACTTCTATTTTCTTAATGAAGTCATGACTTTAATATCATCGAGTCAAAAACTCTGGAGCAGAGCTTGCCATCTTATAGCATCTTGGAGAGCAGACTTTAACCAAGATAGGAAGAAGTGGATAATTAAAAACATTATAGGGTCGAATGAGATGAAGTCCTTTGCCATACATAGGGCCCTGACAGTAGTCACATAATTTAGAACTGAAATAGAGAAATCGTATCTGTAAATCACTTGATATTGAATGTTAACTACTATAAACAATACAAAGAAACAAAAGATATGGTCCTTATCTCAATGTTTTTGTACTGTAATTGAAAAACTAAAAAGTAGTAATAATAGCCTGCAATTTTATAACCTTTAAGGTTTGTAAAATATTTTATAAATATTAACACATTTGATTCTTATGATAACCCTGGAAAGAAAGCATTACTGTTATCTCCATTTTAGATGTAGACAAAGGTTAAGTGACAGTCACAAAGCTATTAAAAGTTGGAGACTGGATTTTTAAGTCAGGTCTTCCTAATTCAAGGCCAGTATTCTATTACCTATTACTCTACCTATTACATGAATAGATAAAATTAAATAACAATTTAAAGACAGCAATAAAAGATAAGTCATAAAATGGTTTATGATTTATATCTAATTGAGTGGTATCCACAAGAAGCATTTCATATTTAGAAAATATAATCATTAGACAGCTATGCTATGCTGTCGTCATAATCATCAACTTGTACATCAGCAGTGTCATTAAAATTGTGATTCTAAGGGCTCTTGTTCACTAAAAGTCATTTAATATTGCTCTCTAGTATCTCCAAAGATGACATTTTAGGACACTGATCCTTCTTAGGGAAGGTCTAGTAGTACAATATGAATGTAGGGTTTGAGTGGACACTTCCAGGGGATGTGTATAACAGAAAATAATGAAAGTTAGGTGGGCAGAAGTGGGAAGAGTGGTAGAAACAACTAGTGACAAGTCTTAAAGTAGACTGGAGATATTTGGATTTGGTATGAAACAACTTTAATTATTGTAGATTGCTGCCCAAGAGACAATCAATATGAAAATATTAAGCCATCTCTTAGAGGTTCTTTACAACTCTTTCATTCTTGATCAAAGATGATTATTTTTGTTACTTATGTAGACCCATCTAAAATGAAATGTTTTAGAGGCAATGATGCTAGATGTGAGGCTGATACTGGTGTCCAGGAATGATTTGATTAGGCTTGGGCAAAGGAATAGCTGTGAGAAAGCAGAAGCCAAGTCAACAAATACTTAAGTACTTTTATATATATAATGAAAAGAGTTTTGGAAATTTGATAAGATTTTAGGGGAATGAAGAAAAGACAGGAATTAAGTTATCATAGGAATAAACAATAAATATGGTCCTTCTTTAAGTGTTAGACATTTTACATAAAAATTCTTCCCTTAGTACATCTGGTTTGATGATGGAGTAATGGTTTAAGTAGTTTATGAGTAGTGCCTAATTTAGAGAATTTTTTTCATATGACTGTAACTGTTAAATCATGTGTGCACTTGAATAGGGTTCCTTCTTTCTTGAATTCTATCTGCTTACTGTTCGTGGATAGTATTGATTACAAGTCCCAAAACACCATATATCTTTAAATTATTTATTTTTTGATTTGTGAAAAATAAATAGTAATTGGATCTAGATTCAACTTTGTTCAGTCACTAAAGTAGCATTTCCAAAGTTACACTCCACACTGTCTGTCTGTCTATCTCTACCTCTGTCTTTGCATGACTCTTTCAGTGTCTAGGACACCCTGCCAGACATTAGTTGCAATTCAGTTTGATGAAATATTTTTTCATTATGAATGGCAGCATTTGGTTTACATAAGCAACATATATAACAATAACCATAATATTCTATATCATGGAGAGGTAGCATTGAAGATAGAAGACTGGACATGGAGTCAGAAAGTGCTGAATTCAAATTCTGCCTCAGAAACTTCCTTGTACCTGTGACTCTGGCTAAGTGTTTTAACTTCCCTCAGTCTCAGTTTCCTTTTCTATAATTGAGGGATAATAATAATAGGTCCTACATCCCAAAACTATTGTGAGGATTAAATGAGACAGAGTATGTAAAGTGCTTTGCAAACCTTCAAAGTACTCTGATAGTTATTATAACTATTATTTATAATTGTAATATTATTTTGAGTTGAAAAATAAAACAAAACCAACATATGTAGTCTATCCTATGTGATTAATTTTTAAATGGGAAGCAACAATGTGTAATGGAAAGCTTTGTAATCCAAAGAGTGGGGCTTGAACAGTACTGACAGTAATTACTCAAGTTACCCTGGGGGAGTCATGTCATTTTTCTGGGTCTGTTCCTTTGAAAAATGATCTATTAAGACAGATCTAAATGATCTATTAAGTCCAATCTTAGGTCAGTCAACTACAACTTGGCCCCAAACCCAAATTCACAATCTGGAGAGAATGAATTAGGTGGGTATTTAAAAAACAATTCAAGCAAGCTACCCCCAAACCCTTTTACTGAGCACTTAGTAAAACACTTAGCAAAAAAAAGGCCAAATGCAGTTTTCTAGGTCCTCTCCTATGAGGATACCCAGAGGTCAACAGCATCAAACCCCCCCCATAAAAAGAACAGTTCTTGACATTTAAAACACCATTCTTGATATTGGTTTATATAAAACTCTCCTCTTCCCACTAAATAAAAACATTAAGCTTATCTTTTCTGCTTCCTTAAGACTAAAAGCTACTTACGCTTTTAAAATCATTAATGGCATGAATCCAATCAGTCCCATGACCTGGGCAAGAGAAATAATGCCAAAGTTCCTTTTAGCTCTAATTCCTATGATCCTAAGAGTTTATGATCTTGCTCATTTCAGTAGAGACATTAAGAATCTGTATCTTAAAGAGAATCCAAAAGTGCAACCACAATAATATCAAGAAAATAAAGCAGAAACAAAAATTATATTTGTTTTTTAAAAAAGGTTCTCAAAAATTTGTCCTCTTTCATTTGAAATTTGTTATTCTTCTCTGCCGATTCTTCTCTGTCTACTGGATGGTTTTTATTTTATTTTTAAAATTTTATTCTTCACAAAATAGTTGAGAATATACCACAGAGAATAGAATTTTTTGGAATTAAAAACCATGCATGAGGTGGCTAGGTGGCACAGTGGATAGAGTACCAGCCCTGGAGTCAGGAGTATCTGAGTTCAAATCCGGCCTCAGACACTTAATAATTACCTATAATTACCTAGCTGTGTGGCCTTGGGCAAGTCACTTAACTCCATTGCCTTGCAAAAACTAAAAAACAAAACAAAACAAAAAAGCCATGCACCATTTGCAAAAAAGTAATATTTTATATTCTCAATTTTTCATTTGTCTTTTTAAATTATCATGTTAAAATATATCCCTCCTCTATCCAGAAGGCAGCACCTTGTTAAAAAGTAAAAAAGGAAAAACATTATTTCAATAAAACTAACTAATATATCAAAGAAATGTAAATATATATATATATATTTTCAACATATATATATATATACATATATATATATATATATATATATATATATATATATATATATCCCCCCACCTCTGCAAAGAAAGGTGGGGGGAGTACATCTCATATTCTTTGAGGTCAAGCTAGGTCAACATATTTATACAGCTGGTTAAGAGAGATGTTGATAGTAGAATTAGATCCACAATATAAAGAAGCAACTGATAGAAATACGCTACTTTTTTTTAAGCCCAAAGATCCCAGCCATTGGAGTATGAACTTACTATTTAACAAAAAAAATAAATGTGGGACATCCTTTAAGTGGGTAGGAAGAAATTAGGCCTAAGTCAAGCAAACTCTAAATAAAGTACTTAAATATATAAGAGCAAAGAAGAATTCATGACCAAAAGAGAATAAGAGAATCACAGAAGGAAAGATGAACAATTTTGGTTACTAATGTGGTTAGAATCAGGTAAATGGGGAAAAAAATTTTTGCCTCAAATTCCTCTGATAAAAGTTTCATTTATAAAATATGTAATTGATTCAAGATTATGAGTAAGAACAATCCTCCAGGGGCGGCTAGGTGGCGTAGTGGATAAAGCACCAGCCCTGGAGTCAGGAGTACCTGGGCTCAAATCTGGTCTCAGACACTTAATAATTACCTAGCTGTGTGGTCTTGGGCAAGCCTCCATTTGCCTTGCAAAAACCAAAAAAAAAAAAAAAAAAAAAAAAAAAAAAAAGAACAATCCTCCAATTGCTAAATGACAAAAGGATAAGAATAGTAGTTTTCAAAGGGAGAAATCTAAACCATTACAGTCATTTGAAAAAGAAACTCTAATTCCCTAGTAATTTGACAAATGCAAATTAATCAATTTTAAAGTTTCACCTTATATACATCAATTGAAATTATAAAGTAATGTAAAGGGGCAGCTAGGTGATGCAGTGGATAGAGTACTGGCCCCAGATTCAGGAGGACCTGAGTTCAAATGTGAACTAAAACACTTATTAGTTGATACTTATTAATACTAATTAATACTTATTGATACTTATTAATACTATTTATACTTAATACTATATTTATACTTAATACTATTAATACTTATTAATACTAATCCTTCTAGTTGATACTTACTAGTTGTGTTACCCTGGGCAAGTCACTTAACCCCACTGCCATTCAAAAACCAAAAAAAAAAAGGTTATGTAAAGTTATTATAAAAGAAGAAAATTACAAAAGTTAGAGGGACTATGGGAAAAATAAATACATTATTTACTGTTGATAGATCTATGAATTGGTCCAGTCATTCTGGAAAGCAATTTGGAAGTAGGCCCCAAAAGCTATTAAACTGTGTATACTTTTTGATTCAATAATATTGCTACTACATTTACACTCCATAAAGATCAAAGAAAGGGAAAAGTGACCCATGTGCTCAAAACTATTTATAGAATCTCTATGGTGCAAAGAATTGGTGGTTGAGGAGGATCTCATCAATTGGAAATGACTAAACATATTATATTCCCTGCCCCCAAGGCATTTAAAATTTAATGGAGGAAGATAACATATAAAGGGAAGCTGAAAAGTGGGGACAAGGAGAGATCTTTATTTGAAAAAATGTATATAATTACACAGCATTTAGTTTTGTTATTATGTTCTTCTCATAAATATTTCCGTAGTCACTGTGTATATAATTTACCTATCTACCTCAATTTGTATCAGTCTGTATGTTTTCCCATGTTTCTCTGCATTATTCATATTCACTATTTCTTTTTAATGTCTTCCATTTCTTTTTTTGCTTTTATTGTTTTGTAATTTTTTTAAAAACTTAAATGAAAAATGAAAAAGAAAAAATAACATTGCCAAATACAGCAGACCATAAGAGAGAGAATTCAATATAAAGCAATAAATTTACATTCAACAAAACTAGACATTATTTTCAAGGCTAGCCAGGTTTTCCTTTCTTCCTCTTTTTTTTTGGTTCTCTGCTGTGCACTTCTTATTTTATTTATTTCCCATCTTTCTCCCCCCCACCAAGAAGGTTACAATTAAGCATGGATATATATGTATATGCATAGATATCTATAAACATGGGCATATACACTCATACACATATGTGTATTACTGTATTGTGCTAATTTCCTCCTATCAACTCTTTCTCTGAAGGTAGATAGCATCTTCCTTCATAGATTCAAGTTTTTCCTTGCTTTTCTAAATCAACCAGTTCATCATTTCCTATACCACACCACAGTAATATTCGATCTCAGTCACATCCTATCTAAGAGACTGTCTATGAAAGTTTTTTCCCAATTTTCTACATTTCTTCTATTCTTGGCTACACACAAGAAAATAAATAATTTAAAATAATCAAAATTATCCTTTTTATACTTCAAAAATGCTCTCACCTTATAATATAGCTTAAGGTCTTATACTACTAGTACTCCTTTACATCTTTTACCCTTGATTTCTTTGACCTGACCTTTTGTTGTTCCAAATGAATTTTGTTGTTTTTTTTAACCTCAGTAAAATAATTTTTTTAGTAATTTAGTTGGAATGATATTGAATAATTAGATTAGTTCAGTAAAATTGTCATTTTACCCATGAACAGTAATTTATTTAGATCTGAGTTTATTTTCATAAAAAGTATTTTATATTTGTGATCACTTAGTTCCAGTGTCTATCCACTCAGGTACTTTGTAGGAATTTTAAGTGGTCTCAAATAATATTGAATAATAGTGCTAACACATAGTGTAGTTTCTGTATTTTTTTACTTCTGATTAAATCTATTTTAGCTTTAATTTTGCCTTAGATGATGATTACTATCCCAGCAGGATTTAGGCAAATTGCTAATCCTTAAATTTCTTCATCTTTTAAATGACTATTACAGTTACTGAATGTTGGGAAGACAACTTTGGCTTCAACAATCTTTCCAAAACCTCCCATTTGTGCTAATAAGGATAGAGCCTATCCAAGAAGTCTTTCCCTTAACAATAGATTAAGTCTACTAATAATCATAATCTGGGTATTAACAGGCATTTCTCCTTTTAGAAATCCTGAGTTTGTTTACAAGGTTCTCTCTAGACCAGGGTTTGCCTAATCTAGTAAGAACCACAGTCCTGGTTCCCTGTACTTCCAATTCTGCTTTTCCTTCTGAATAGCTGTAGCTATTCAATATAATATAGAAATGTCCCTGATTTGCAATATATAATTTATGCCATATTGTTGAAGTTTATATCCTTGTTCATCTCTCATAGAAGGGGAATGAGTCAAAGAAGATGTTGCCTTAAACTTTTTCAACCATCTGAATCACAGTAATATTCTCTACTGTGGTTGTATTTTAAGCATATTAGCAAAAAAGAAAGATAGGATCATAAATTTACAGCTGGGCGGGGGAAACCTTTCAAAGGATTTAAAAGTCAACAACCCAGATCCCTCCTTTTCCAGATAACTGATCATGTTTTACCTTTAGCTTCTAATTATACCTTAACATTGCTGAGTCTAATCTGCCAGTTACTAATAGACATCCATTCTTATTTGCTTGTATATGACTATGATTCTGTTCATTTTGACCACCAGACACTACTGATGTCTTTTTTCCTCTGACCATTTGCAGAAATTCTGGAACTATAGTCTTTGCATTGCCCTTTCTCCCCTGGCAGTCTGGCCTTGGAATTGCTCTGGTCACTGCTTATCTTACTATTCCTTCTTATCCTTCCAGGTTTAATGGATTTTCTTTCCTCTTTTCTTATCCCTTTTTTCTACTGAAAATTGTCATAGTTCCTATGTTATCTAAGAAGCAAATTTGGTACAGATCCATGAAATCAATGGACAATAAAATTGGCATCAGTTTAGTTCCATGCCTATCTTATAAGTTGATAAAGACCAATCAATTAAAAAAGAGTTGTATCTCATTTAGCATATAAAATTGCTTAAGAATTGAGTATTTAAATATTTAGTTGACAGAGTAGAGAAAAATTAGCTTTGGATGAAAGCTATGGATGAAAAGATTTTATGAATTTATCAAAATGTGACAGTAAATTCCCTTGAAAGAGCAGTGATAGCTTTTGGCATGAATTCTTCTTCATTACTGAATCCTTCTACTTAAAAAGGTTTCTTTGCATAGTCTCCCAAACACAGAAAAATAGCCCCTATGGACTCACTCAATACTTTCTTCCATGTCTTCAGAAACTCAATAGAAAGTTTTAACTGGGAATTGTGCAATGTCTGCCAGCTACAGTTAAGTGATTTCCAACTTAGGGGATGTCATAATTCATAAAATAATGTATGAATGGAGCTAAAGGAAGATTTTCTTCTCTTTGTAGCAACAAAAAAAGCACTTGGTTGAATCTTTGGCAAGAGAAGAAAACTCAGAGGAGTTAACCTTATATCAAATGCACTGTACACTAGTCATTTTGATCTAAATACAATGATCTAATAGAAACCACTTAGTGAAATCTAACACTTGTATTTTCTAGACGAGAAAACATTTGCTAAAATTTGCTAAAAACAATTGCTAAAGGTCACATTAGTATCACTGGAAGAGCTATATTCAAATACAGATCATCTGATTTGAAATGTAGTATTCTTTCCTCTCTACTGAATATTTTGTTTGCAAACAAAACAGAAAAATATTTATTATTAAAAAAATTTCCATAATTTGCTTACACGATTTGTAGTTTCTTAATTTCGAATGGGAGCACCTTCTTATATAGTTCCCATAGTTGGTGGTGAGAAAAAGTCAAGAGAACTAGATCTTTGAGCCTTTGAGCATCATTTTTAGAATTCTCTTTCCACAACAATGGATGCATGTAGTTATTTTCTAGAGAAAGGATATCCAGGGAAAGTTTCAAAAATTCAGATGGCAGAGATGTCAGTTCATTCCCATCAAGATTCAAAATATTAAGGGACCTGCAGAACATCATTGAAAGTCATTTGTGCAATTAATACTACTAAAATCAAACATTGATTATACTCTTATATTCAAGAACCATGCTTACTAATAATTCTCACTCTATTTGATGACTACTAAATGTAACAAATAATAAACACAGGTTTTTTTGGAATTGTCTAGAACTATGGAATTCTTATGTGAAAAGGCAATCAGAATTAGGCTCAGAACTTATTTTAATTTGTCAAGCAACTGAATCAGTGTTAGTCCATATGAAAAGATTGTGTGAGAGTTCAAGTGAAATATTTACATTAATACATGGCAAATCTTTGAACACCTCCAATTTCTTTTTTTTAGATTGATATTTTATTTTTCCAATCACATGAAAGTTTTACAACATTCATCTTCTTGCATATTTTTAAGTTTCACAATTTTCTTCCACCCTCCCTTCCCACCCTCCTCTCCTCAGCAGCAAGCAGTCTAGTGAATGTTGTACATGTACATTTGTGTTTAACATGTTTACATATTAGTCATTTTGTGTATGAGGCATTAGGAATAAGGGAAAAGAAAACCATGTGACAAGAAGGAAAATGTAAGAGAATTTTTTTAAAAAAGTGAACATAGTATTCATTCAGATTTATTTTTCATATGGATGAGGATGGTATTGTCCATGACAGGGTTGCCCTAGCTCTCTGAACTGCTAGGAGGGTTTGCATCCATCGTAGTTGATCGATTCACAATACCGTTGTTAATGTGTCTCTTGGTTCTGCTCCGTTCTCTCAGCATCAGTTCATACAATTCTTTCCATGCTTCTCTAGAGTCTGACCATTCATGGTTTCTTATAGAACAATAGTACTTCCTAACATTCATATACTGTAACTTGTTCAGTCATTCCTCAATTGATGGACATCTTATTTCCATTCTTTGCCACTACAAAAAGAAATGCTACAAATATTTTGTAACATGTGGGACTCTTCCCATTTTTTATGATTTCTCCTGGATATGGGCCTAGTATTGGTATTGCTGGGTCAAAGGGAATAATCAGTTTTTTAGCTCTTTGGATATAGCTTCATATTGCTCTCCAGAATGGTTGAATTAAGTCACAACTCCATTAACAATGCATTAATGTTCCAGTCCTCCATAACCTCTCCAACATTGTTTGTTTTCCCTTTTGATCATCTTAGTCAATCTAATAGTTGTCTTAATTTTCATTTCTTTAACCACTAATGATTTGGAGCATTTTTCATATGATTATATATATGTGTGTGTGTGTGTGTGTGTGTGTGTGTGTGTGTGTGTGTGTATAGCTTTAATTTCTCCATTTGAAAACTGTCTGTTCATATCCTTTGACCATTCATCAATTGGGGAATGACTTGTAACCTCATAAATTTGTTTCAATTTTCTATATATTTTAAAATTAGACCTTTATCATAACCTCTAGCTATGAAAATTATTTCCCCAGCTTTGTTTTCCTTCTAATCTTGGCAGCATTGGTTTTATTAGTGTAAAAATATTAAATTTAATATAGTCAACATCATCCATTTTGCAATTTATAATGTACTCTATTTCTTGTTTAGACATAAATTTCTCTCCATACCCTAGACTCAAAAAGATAAAGAGTATTTCTTGATCTGTTAATTTGTCTATGTTATTGCCCTTTATGTCTAAAATCTGTATGTATTTTGACCTTATTATGGTATAGGGTATGAGATGTGGGTCTATGTCTAGTTTTTGCCATACTATTTTCCAGTTTTCCCAATAGATTTTGCTGATTAGTAAGTTCTTATTCTTAATGGCTTTAGGTTTGTCAAGCAATAGATTACTAAAGTCATTTATTCCTGTTTCTTTTACATCTATCCTAATCCACTGGTCCATTACTGTATTTCTTAACCAGAACCAGACAGTTTTGATGACTGCTGCTTTATAGTTTAGGTTTTGATAACTAGGCTACCTTTCTTTACATTTTTTCATCATTTCCCTCGATATTCAATACCTTTTGTTGCTCCAGATGAATTTTGTTACTATTTTTCTAGCTCTGTAAAATACTTTTTTGGTAATTTCATTGATATGGCACCAAATAAGTAATTTAATTTGAGTAGAATTGTCATTTTTGTTGTATTAGCTCAGCCTAATCATGAATGATTGGTGTTTTCCTGTTGTTTAGATCTGATTTTTATTTGTGTGAAAAGCATTTTGTAATGTTGAACAATTTGCTAAAGATCAAATAAATGGAGTCCAGCATTATAGAAAAAGTAATCATCAAGGATTCAGGTAAAGCATCACTGTGATTTCATACCCATGGATAGGAGGTAGTCCTGGGTTTCTCAAACGTCATGTAAACCAACTCTCAAAGGTCTTATTAGAGAAGAAATACTTCACATTTGGTTCTGTCAATGAACTATCTGAAGTCCAAGGGCTAGCACTGCTAAGAGTAATACTTTAGAATTTCTGTTCCCCCCAAGTTGCATCTTTGAATCCTTAGTGGGTAATACATTCCTATTCTCAGGATTCTAGAGGTAGGTAACATGAGGTTGATTATCCTTCTAGCATTAGATTATATTCCCAATTTATATTCCCCTAACAATCAGTTAAGAGACTGAGATCTTTTTAAAAAAAAGGTGATTAGTAAAATAGTATGGCAAAAACCAATAGTTACATAGCACCAGATGCACACTTTCCCACAAATATTCTTTGTGGAGAAGAGTAGGTATGAATTTAAAGTACAGTGATGGTGAAACACACACACACACACATACACACACACACACACACACACACACACACACACACACACATATATGTAATACACACAGCCAAGGCAAGCATAGCTCTAAAACTGTAGGGCCTCGATATCATTTATTTCTCTAGGGAATCATGAAGTTCATTATGAGACTGCTCTACGAGACTGACTGCATACATCATGAGAGACTCAGTGGGCCAGCCTCCTGTAGGCTATAGCATCACAGCCAAATGGGTCCCGTTACTACCGAGCTGGAGATGCTGCCTTCTCAGTGGACTCAGATGCTCTTAGGCTGGACTGGGTAGGATGACTGGTCAATAATCTTGACAGCTTCTGGGCTGGGACAGATAGTTCCCTTGGCTGCTGACCTGGGCAACTCTGATGCTGGGAAATGACCTGGATGGTTTCAGGTAAGGTAGTCTGCCATTGAGTAGCTACTGCCAGATTTGACTGGGAAAGTTGTCTTCCTGTGGGCTGCTCCCACTGCCAGGCTAGGTTGGACAGATCACTTGACCTATGGGGTTTTTTCAGGGTATAACATCTCTATGGATGGATTGATCTACTGGATCATAACCTTTGTTAGTGGATCTATGCATTTTTCAGAATGCTTTTTTTTTTTCATTTGGACAATAAACTAATTTAACCTGGGTCTGGCAGAGGCCTCTCCTCCTTAGCATGTCTTTGCTCTAAGGTTGGCAGGGGGTGAGAGATTAAATGTTTTTGTTCAGTTCTTCTTGTTTCAAAAGGTTCTTTCCTTAATAAGACACCATAACTTGTAATGGAAAATGCCATCCATATCCAGAAAAAGAACTATGGAATCCAAAGGCAGAACAAAGCATACTATTTTCAATTTCTTTGTTTCTTGTTTTTTTCTTTCTTGTGATTCTTCCTTTTTGTTTGATTTTTATATGTTTAACATGATTGCACATGTATAATCTATAACAGATTGCTTGCTGTTTGGGGGAGGGGTGAGGGAAGTTAGAGGGTGAGAAAAATTTGGAACTCAAAATTTTACCAAAATGAATGATGAAAACTATCCTTACATGTGATCGTAAAAAAAAAATTAGATTTTTTTTAAAGGCACTATAACTTGCCTCAAAGTGATAAGTCCCAATTTAGTCATTTATAGTTTCCATACTCTTTGGGGATAATTATGTAGATGAATGACTAAATATAAAGGTGAGAATATCATCTGTATTTTAGAAGCAAGTTCATTGTCTGACTGACCTCTTTATATACAATTGAGTTATTCAATATTCTATGAGTCCATATCCACTCAAAATCATAGCCCATAAGCTCCCACCTATATATTTACATTTTCATAGTAAATATTGTGTCCTCAGCCAGAGGTCACGATTCAAAGCAAAGACATTTAACAAGATAGCATAGTAAGAACAACAGTCACAAAACATCTTCCCCTAAAATTTTGATCACTCCCACAAATACTTGCACCATTAAGTGGGAAGAATGGGCACAGAACTCACAAGAGGTTTATGTGGCAGGAATACGGTGGTCAAAGCAAATCTGCTAAGGGGTAATCACATCCCAATAATCCCCTGGAGGTCTTCATTGCTCTCTCCAGGCCTCGGCATCATCATCACCATTACCATCTTACAAGGTCCTCCATGATCCACTAAAGATATCTTTCTACTGTTTTTTTTTTTTTTAGGATTTAGGTTTTTTTTTTGCAAGGCAAACAGGGTTAAGTGGCTTGCCCAAGGCCACACAGCTAGATAATTATTAAGTGTCTGAGACCGGATTTGAACCTAGGTACTCCTGATTCCAAGACTGGTGCTTTATCCACTACGCCACCTAGCTGCCCCTTCTACTGTTTTTTTGGAGTTTACTGGGCAATGCTTTATCTCACTAGCTTTTGGACTTTATCTTTTCAGGACTATCTCCTAGCCCTCACCTCTAGCCAACTATGGGGTAGTGATAAATATGACAACTGTTTAATTACAGAAAACTTTATCTACTTTAAAAATCTCACATGAAGATTAAATCATTTCTTCTTGAACTCTGTGGATAAAATAGAAATCACAGTCTCTTGTCACAAAACTATCTAACCTAGGGTTAGGGACTCTCACTATCCTCTCTGACTTAGGATGCAAGTAAATTTGAGTCCAAACCATAAGTGGAAGAAAAGTCATTTTTCTTTACCCATCTAACCTATATTCTTTTTTTAGGTATATTTGTCAACAGCAAAACCCCACAGTTTTGATGTTATGTTTCAGTCAGTAAAAACATTTTAATATCTTTCTAAAAATAAAATGAATTGAAAAATTTAAGGTATGAGCTCTCAAGTTCAGGGATTAGGATATCCCCTGGCCTCATCAGCATAAATATGCTTTCTAAATATTATTATTTCTACCACAGCAATTGCTTATACAAATTCCTTCCCCCTTCAATATTACTAATTTTATTTTTAAAAAACTTATTTATCTCAATTCTCTTGTATACAAAACCACTGTTCTCCTGATGAGGATTAGACATAAACAGAAAGGTATATGAGTATTATGTATAGAGAAAATTATGTATAGAGAAAATCAAATCAAATCAGACTAGCTCAAATTAGCTTAATGCATTAGATACCAAGCCTAATGGTGAAATTTAAAAAAAGGTACATTAAGATGAAATAAGTCCCTTTTATTATATATTCTTCCATTTTCAGTTACAACCTGTTATTCATAGATTCCTCTATCTCAAGGTTAAATGTCCTTTGAAATAAATTCTTGTCAGTATTTAAATATGGATAAAAGTAACTCAATATTATTAGGCAGTACCTAAGGTTCTTTTTCAAAGTTTGAAAAAAAAAATTCTTTTCTTTTTATTCTCATGCTTAGCACAGCATCTAACATGTAGTAAGCACTTTACAAATGTTTACTGATTGATTACACTATCACAGAGAAATCACACTTTACATTCTTCCTGAATTAATACTTCATAGATTCTATCTTTACTTACTATATTTAAAATGTATTATAAGAATTAAATTGTCCCCAAAGAATCATCTTATCTTTTGTCTAAACATTTCTTTAAAATATTTGAACTTTACATTTACTTTTTTTAATTACCTGAGATTCTGAATATCCTTTGGAATAGAAGTAATTTCATTGTAGGAGACATCCAGGAACTCAAGTTTAGATAAACTAAAAATACTTTAAAAAAAAAAAGAGAGAAAACCAACATGCTATAAAAATAATTATGTGGTGGTCTTTTATTGAGAATTAAAAGAATATTAGAAATTTCACTAAAAGTAGAGAAGTTCTAGAAACTTTTCTAAAGAGAGATAGCAATGTGTAGTAACTAGATAGCTGGCCTCAGTTGAGAAGATATGAGTTCAAATTCTGCCTGACACATACTACCCATGTGACCCTAGGCAAGTCACTTAACCTTAGTACACCTGACTACTCTAATACTTGAGTTATAGAGAAGGAGCTGATTTGCATTCATAGAGTAAAGTGGAAGCTCTCTATACTAATTAAGTCACAGGTATAGCAAAATAATGGTTGAATGCAATTTCAAATACATTGTCTTATTTGGTCTTCACAAGAGTTCTTTGAGATAGGCAAGATAGATATCATTATGTCTATTTTATAGATGATGAAACTGGGGCTTAAAAAAGCGAACTGACTTTCTCAAGTTTCCATAGTTATTAATTGCCAGAAAATTTTATTGTTGTTTTTGTTTTTACATCATAGTCACTTTCAATTTTACTTCCTCCAGTCTCAACAAAATTACCATTTTTCCCTTATAAGAAATAAAAACAGTTATCAATTACAGGGTCCAGGTGAGAGCTACACATGATTCACTACATTAGATTAAAATACGATGGGGAGATATTTAACAAAATAAATAAAGATACAATAAAACTCAATATTATATTTTAAACTAAGTCAATATGCGATTCACAGCGATTCTTCTACACAGATTAGTGGTCCTGTTTCTGTTTGACGTTGACAACATCACAGGTCTACACCATAAGGATCCACTTTCATTTTAAAGGAAGGATATATATTTCATCCTGGTGTCTGGGATCAGGATTGGCTACTATAGGTACTCAGTTTTTGGAATCCTTTTACACATCATCTTTTTTTAATTCTAAATTTAATAGTCTTTACCAAAACAACAACAACAAAAATCAGTAACTCTCTGGATTTGAGTAAGCTGATCAATAAATTGAGAAGTCAAAGGTTCTTAGTCTGGAGTTCGTGGACCATGGAGAGATTTCATGGGATCCATGAATTTACATAAGCTTAATTCCATCTTTACTTCTTCTCTTCCTTAACACATGAATGTAGGCAACAAACTACAAGGGGTTTTTAGCAGTACTCTTTATCACCACATATAAATCAAAGATGATTTCATTTCCCATTAACTGTTGCAGTTATCTGAAAATGCTTTTTTATACTAATCCCTATTTTGAAATAATTGAAATTATTAGACCCTCTTCTAGATCACATATCATCTCAGTTTTCCTGTCTACCAATACTCATGTGTTGTATTTAGACACCCTTGAAGCAATTATAATCATTTGGTTTAGTCACCAAACAGTGAAGTTCTTCTCCCATAGGTGATCCAGACATCTGTGTAGCTTTTGAGTATTAACTACATACAATTATATGGAGATCAACATGTAAAAGGGGTGAATCTCGTTAGGTAGCACAGTGAATAGAATATGGAACTGGAGTCAGGAGGATCCAAATATAAATCCTACCTCAGCTACTTAATAGCTGGGTGACCCTGAACAAGTCACTTAACCTCTCTCTGCTACATTTTGCTCATCAGTAAAGAATGAACCCCCCAAGACTGTAGATAGTATCAAATGAGCTAACATACTATACTTTGCAACTCTTAAACCATTATATGAATACTAGTTATTTTTTTCATTGATAAAAGTTCTGCAAAAAAATCAGAATTTAAATGTTTGAGTTCAAAAGAGAATTCTGAACTCTCTGGAAGGCAGTGAGACTTTGTGCAATTTGGATATTTGACCTACAAATATAGAAGTAAGTTCAAATACTTTTGATGGTTGAGATAAATGTTTGATAGTGTGTTATTTAAAGCAACTTCTTATAATTATTAACAGATTGCATCATGATATAGGTCACACATAGTATTTTAACTTCTATGAGCTGAGTTTTATTTTATTTGTTTAACAAGGTTTTGGAACATTTCCAGATCACTTCTGGGAGAAGACATTCTGCTACTTTCAATTGACTGCATATATAGAACAGCTTGCATTTTTAAAAGGACCAGATTGGCACACATTTGTTTTTTTTTTTTTTTGCATGGCTTCCAGAGAGGGTGAGGGTCCAAGTTCATTCACATCACATGCAACATGATCTGGACTGGTGATGAAGGAAGGGCTACCTTCTCCTTTCCCCTTTTATCCTGTGGCCCAGAGAAATGAGCTTGGGATTTTGATTTGGGTTAGTGCTTAGTGCAGGTGGTAGAATCCTCACCGAACCCTGAAGCTCAAGCCATGGAGGAAGGATTTCCTGCCAGAATTTGCAGCTATCTAACAATCCAGATAAAAGAGAAGTAGCTTTACCAAAATCATTTCTAATAAGAAAAAATATTTAGAAACACTATTAATATGTAATATATCATGTATTTAAAACAAGAAACAAAACTGATTACCAGTCAGATGGCATCAATTAAGGTGAATACATTTGTAAATTATCTTTCCATAGAAAATAACTTCATTTTATCACTTTCGACATTCTCTACTGATTGCATTCAAGATCAATAAAGAGTAATTTTGATCCAAATATACCTTTAACAAAACTAACTTCTGCAGTTTCTAAACTTATTGCTAGAGAAACCAGGTGGGTTCAGTGGGCAGAATGCTGGGTTTGGACTCACAAAGACCCAAGTTCAAATCTGACCTTAGATACTTACTACTTGGGGAAGTCAAATAACTCTGCCTCAATTTCCTCATCTGTAAAATTAGCTGGGGAAAATGACAAACTACTTTATTAGCTTTGGCAAGAAAACTCCAAATGGGGTCATAAAGATTGAACAAGAACAAGAGCAAACATATTGCTTTAATACCAAATATTAAATGTCTTTCCATTATGATGAAGATCAAACATAATTATTCTAACAGGAAAACACATCTGATTTGAGATAAGGCTAGAATACATTTAATCACTTCTGGATCTATATGTAAAAGTGGTATCATATAGAAAATACTAGAATATGTTCAGTCACATCTGAATATATGTATACAAATGGTATCATACAGAATCTCAATTTTCCCAGGGCTATTTACTGCTAGCATTTCACATTATAAAACGTGCTTCTTTCTGTTAGTTTACTGTCAAAGATTTAAAGTGGCAGTCCTATATTCTCATTCCTCCTATTTAGGGGCCATGAGGATTGTATATATTCTTCACATAACAACTCAAATATATGGTGCAAATTTATTATTATAGTCATAAATGCTATCCATACAGCATTTCTTACATCTTTATTTCAATGAGATCAAAACCCTCCCCAAACCTCTTTCCCAAATTCCAAACTCTTTACCTTCAACCTTCCATTGTTAGTGCAAATGAACTATTACCATTCTCTTCTCATTACTATTTGCTCAAACTTTCTTTTTCTCTTTGTATATCTTTCCAGTGGATTTTGATTTTTCTTCAAAACTGCACCTGTTTTGTGTCTTTCAAACTCTGATCTGAAACTTCTCTTTCTTTCTTCTATTTGCTTAATTCCTCTAGTCTTTATTTCCCAATTATATCCCAGACAATCTCTACAACTAATCATTCCATTGAATTTTTCCTTTAGTACAGGTTTTTATTACACATCAATAGCAATACTATTACCTTTGAAGTTCTTAAAAGTTGCAAATGTATGGTCTATCTCAAAACCTTTTGGTTTTCTTCTAGTTTACCTAAATAATTAAGTTCTATTATATCATTTGCAGAAGAAAATACAATGGTAACGTAAAACATTCTTCCAAATTAAATTTTTCTTTCTTTTAAATTGTTCCCTGAATTATACAAGCTTTTCTCTTTTAGATAAGAAGCTATTTAAATAGAAATCCTATATTTTTCTTTTCTCTAGTTAGTGAGATCACCTTTCTCCTTTGTAATAAAATAATAAATCTGTCACTCTTCAGGGAAAGAGTGATAAAGGGTTTAAATGTATTTCCATACAAGTTTTATAAAAGTTTTATTTTGGGGGCGGCTAGGTGGTGCAGTGGATAAAGCACCAGCCCTGGAGTCAGGAGTACCTGTGTTCAAATCCAGTCTCAGACACTTAATAATTACCTAGCCATGTGGCCTTGGGCAAGCCACTTAACCCCATTTGCCTTGCAAAAAAAAAAAACCTAAAAAAAAGTTTCATTTTTATTTTTCCTTAAACAAATTTTATAGTGGTATCCCAAAAGTCACTAAAATATTTTAACATTTATAAAAATATTATAACCACGACTTAAAAATTCACACAAAAAAAGTTTACATTTCAGTCACAAATTTAATCTCTAATTAGTTTATGATACCATAAATTATTGCAGGCTGAGGGAAAAGATTACCATCCCCATTAGATGTCTTTATCTGTGCAATTTCCAGCCTGGCCAGTGTTAGGAATTCAGAGAGGACTACTTTTATGAAAACTGAAAGTTCCTCCGTACTCTTTACCATCTTTTTCATTTGCTGATCAGGCCACAGGAAGGTATTGTTTGAATTATCAAGACAAAACACAGACATTATGACAAGAAAGACATGAAGAAGCACTTATTGGCAAAGTCTTTCTTTTTTGCCCACCAAAAGTTAATCAGAAAGTCTGTGATAGTAAGTCCCATTTGCTATTAACAATATGGTAGAGCTATTTTGTAATTCCACCCTTCTCTGATTTTGCTCACATAGTAGTTTCTTAAAAATGTTATTTCCCCTTTTTTTACATAACTTCATGAGAGCAATGATTGCCCAGTTTATAGATAATGGTGATGCTCTTGAGACCTTTCTATTTTTAGTTATCTCCTTCTGAATGGAAAGCTTCCCCTGTTCCTAGGCCAGTAAGAATGTCCCTAAAAGGGGAGGGGGGGGGGGGGTGTTCAGATATCTGTTGACTTTCAAGTATTGGGACCTATCATTGGTACCTTCATCAGGAACCACTTACCTAAAAGAAAACTCAGTCTTGAGCACTTTGAAACCAAGTATTTTACCTATTGATTGACTTCTTTGAAGATATTTTTAACCATATAGATGAGATATCTTTCAATTCAAGGCACTGAAGTTATGTTATAGATGCTAATAAAAATGACAATATTTCTGGATTAAAAATCTGATATATTGAAAAAGAAACAAGAAGCTAATTTTATTGTAGGCTTTCAAATTCCTGGAGGAAGAACTTTACCAGGATGGAATGGAGATAACAAAATCCTGTCAATTTCTTTGAAAAGAAAAATCTCTGAATACCTGAAAACACTTCAGAATGCTGTTATTTTTATTTTGATCCATTGAAGCTGAATTTTATATTCTAAACTTTATCAAAAATATTGACCTAGCCAAGGATGAAAATTTTAAATCTTGTTTTTGTGGTATCCTGATAATGAGCTTTTGTTTGCTTAGCTGGTCTCCTAGGTCAAAAATTTATCATAAGTAGTCTTTATCTGGCAGAATCTCCCAGAGTTTATAGTTTGATAGCATACCTTTCTATTTCTCCCAGCAATTCAATTTAACCTTTACTTTAAGTATTTAGAGTGTTTAGTGTTATTCAAAAACTGTTGGATGCTGTTTATTACATATATGTTTAGTATTGATATTGTCTATGACTTTTAAGCAAAACGTAGTTTTGTTTGGTTTTGGTTTGTAGCCTGAAGTTGAAGAATTTTCCATCAGTGTGTTAGCTGACCTTGAGGCCATGCGCATCCTCATTGAAAGCATTTCATAACATGACTGAGAACATCATGCTAAAAACATGGGAGCAAAGACACATCCTTATTTCACTCCATTGGTGACTGGGAAATCTCAAGAGCATCATCCATTATCCATAACTTGGGCAAGCATGCTGTTATGAAATTGCTGTTCAATACTGGTGAACTTCTTTGGGCAACCAAATTTTGACATAATTTCAAGCATACTTCTTGAAAAGAAAAAAATATATTATTGATTCCATTTTCTGATCTATTCTGCTCTCCTTGTCTCTTTTATAGGTAAATTTATCACATTTACATTCACAGTTCTGATTGTTAGCTATGCATTTCTCTCATTTCCTTTTTTCAAATTCTTTTTAATAAAAAGAAAGTGGTGAGGAGATGAAATGCACAAACGATCATTGTTGCTGTTTAATACAACCTGCTTCTATTTCCTCATTTCTCTTCTTTTTCTCTCATCCAGAACTCAATCATAGGTTCTTATCCTTTCCTTTTAAATTCTCTTTTCAGTTTATCCTCCATAATTAAAGTTTGTTTTCCTTAGGGCTAATCCCTCCATTAATATATATTCCCCTTCCTATTTCTTTTCTCCTTTCTTCCTTTTCCCTCTGTATCCAGCTATGTATAATCTTTTCTTCTTTGATCAGTTTAGAATAAAGTTCAAGTGTATTCTGTTCCACCCTTCCCCCTCCTTTCTCCTTACTAGTGTACTATTCTACTTGCACACCCAATTATGTGATTTTATAATGTGAATAATAATAATAATTTAAGTAAACTTTTTCTCTGAATTCTTGATACAGCTTCTAAGAACCCATAGCTACCTCCATGCCATGATGATCAGAATTGTATTTTTATAAATATATGAAATTCTTATTCATATTATTTCAACTACCTTCCATGGAAAATATACTAAATGCATTGGAGCCTTCCCTTTAAGTTTTTTGATATTCTTTGTCACAACATAACTAGCTCACCTCTTTTTCCAAGTATATATTTCCTTGACTATTTTTTTTGTGCTTCTCCTTACAAAAAGTCATTGTTAGTAATATTTTGTGAGCTATTTATACCTTCCATGTTCCTTTTCCTTTCCTGTAATTTGATTCCTGAGACATTATGGTGTCCTATGATTAATAGCCATATTAGTATCAACAAAAAACCATTGATTTGGTCACATTGAGTAGCTCTGGATAGCACTGTATTATTTTAAAAATAAAATTTATGTCTTTCTTTTCAAGGCAGGACATATATATATATATATGTATGTATGTATGTATGTATGTATGTATGTATTTGATTGATGTGTATAATTGCTTAAATTGAGATTTAGGAGGAATTCAGCAATTAGAGGAAGAAACTGTAGGGGTGGAAGCAAGGAAAACATAAGAAGAAGGCTGCCAAGTAGGAGGCAAAAAAAGTGGTCTGGGGACTCATGGGTTTATTCAAGATTTGAAGACATAATTTTTCCTAGGTCTAATCAATCCTGCATAAGTTTGCAACTAAAATTCTAGAAACAACTAAGATTCTAGAAAGCAAAAGCAGAGCCTAAGACTGTGATGATCCCACAGAGGTAGAATTTAGTAAAACTCATCTGAAATAATTATAATTATTATATCTATCATTTATATGGCATTTTAAGGTTTGCAAAATAATCTTTTCATGTTAGCTCATGTAAGCAATCCTTATAAACAGTTTTTATAACTGGGCTTAAGAACTTTTCCACTATTAAGTTTTAAAGAATTAACATTTAAGTGACCCTAGATTTTTAAAAGCACTGACAGATCCCATGAATCTGGGAATACTTTGAGCATAGGTCCTGTGATGGACTTTATGTCTGGCAATGAAGAGCAGCTTAAGTTGAGTATGTCACCCAAGTGACATCTGGCTTATGAAGTCTTCAGTCTAAGAGGTCATATAGCTATGCTGTGCTTTATGCTTTAAAAATAACTTTTCATCCTCATAACAACCCCTGAGGTAGATACAATTATGATCCCAATTTTACAAATAAGAAAACTAACAAAGGTTTAGTGACTTGCCTAAAGCTATACAGTTGGTAAGTATCTGAGACAGGATCTACATTTGGGACATTCAGTGCCATCTCCAATCATCCTGATCCATATTTGGCCACTGGACTTAGATGACTCCAGACAAGAAACAGAGGTTGGTGACTTTGCACAGTACCCCCTTACTCAAATCCAATTCACATATATCCCTGGTGACAAACAACCACACCATCATCTGGAGATGGAGTATCTAGTGGCATATCACCTGAATCAAGTCACAGGTTGCATAAGTACTGACATACAAAACGTATTGAATCAACACCAAGAAAAAGATAGCTTTATGTGCATTTCCTAGTTTCAATTAATTGCAATACATGCAGTCATTAGATTATATGTTATGAAGCAGAGCAAATAACTAGGTCATAAAGGACTACATCATATGATCATTTTTACCAATGAACTTGACTAAGGTCATACATTTAATGAATTAAAAGATCTGGATATGGGTCCATTATTTCTAACTCCAAAACTAAGGCAACTAGGGGGAAAGTTATCTGAATAATCTGAAGTTATATTTGAACTCAGGTCCTCCTGATCTCAGACCTGGTGCTATATCTATTTACCTTAGAATGTTCTACTGTTAAATCAATCATTCATTCAATCATTCAATGAGTATTTATTAAATACTTACTGTATGTGAGGCATTATATCAATAGAATTTCTGAACCAAAAATCCTTCTTGTGTACATAGTTATTTTAAATTTTCATCTTACCCCTTTGGAAGAGAAGTTAGCAAATTAAAGGAAATGATGAATATTGTAAGGTACTTTAATTCTTCAATTTCAGAAGGAATCTCTTTGATGGGATTATTTCTCATGATCAGGACTTGTAAGTTCTTTAAAACAAACACCTACAGAACAGAAAAGGAATAAGAAAATACTTAGGATTAATAAAAGAGTTACAAAGAATGCATATGATTTATTTTTTACTTTTTACTTGCTCAAATGATGATTCTTGAATAAGTAGGATCAGTACAATGAGGTAGATTTAGTATTATATCATTATTATTATTATTATTATTATTATATATTGCCACTGGATCCACGTGACTCTAGAGGAGAAAGTGAGGCTAATGACTTTGAACAGCCCTGCCTCACTTAAATACAATTCATGTGCAAGTCATGAAATCACCTTCCTGATATCATAATATTCTTCAAGAACAAAGGGCAGGGCGGCTAGGTAGTACAGTGGATAAAGCACTGGCCCTGGAGTCAGGAGTACCTGGGTTCAAATCCAGTCTCAGACATTTAATAATTACCTAGCCGTGTGGCCTTGGGCAAGCCACTTAACCCCATTGCCTCGCAAAGAAAACCTAAAAAAAAAGACGAAGAACAGCAACAGCAAATATAATTTAAAAAATCTTCAAAGTTCATAGAATATATTTATTTTTCAACAGAACTATGACATCCTTTCAGTATAAAACAGATGAAATTTAAAATAAATCCTATTCTAGCATATTTCTGACTCTTAACAAATTATGTATTACTTTTATTTTTCTTGCTATATAATGTTTCCAATTTAAAGCTTATCCAACAGTACCCAACTAACAGTTATAGCTTGTGAAATCAGACCAGAAACCCCAACTTAGAGAACAGCTAGATGGCACAGTGAATAGACCTCCGGCCCTGGAGTCAGAGTACCTGAGTTCAATTCTATCCTCAGACTATTACTTAGCCATGTGACCTTGGACAAGTCACTTAACCCCAATGCCTTGTAAAAAACTCCAAAAAAGCAAGAACCCCAACTTAGGGGTCCCTCTCTGATATAGAGAATATTGGATAAATTAGGTTTGCTAAGTCATGTAATAAATGGATATTAAGGAGACAGGTGGTGCAACAAATGTGATTTGCTAGAAGAAAAATCCCAAAGGTGCACTAATGGGAATTAAGTGAAAGAGAGTATATACATTTGAGGGGTATTTGGAGAGGCTTATTTAGAGGTGGCTATGTGCCAAACTATTCAACCTTTCTCAATCTCAAGTTTCCTCATCTATAAAAAGGGAATGAAAGTAAGAGCCCCTACTTCACAAGGATATTTGTGAGGTTTGAATGATGTAATATATATATAGTGTTTTGTAAACATTAAAGTTTTACATATATGTTAGCCAATATTATTGTAAAAGAGATGGTCATTGAACTGGCTCAAGGGATCAGAAAATTTCAATAAGAGAAAGAAACATCACTGATATATAATTTCAGTGAGGGAAATAATTTATCTTCCCTCCCTCTACTTATTTGCTCCCTAGTTCTGAACTTCAGAGAAACCTCAGAGAATAAGTCCAATTCCCTTTATTCATGACAGTCTGACATTCAGTTCTGAATCTCCTCGTCTCTTATAGACTTCTTGTCAATGAGAAAGAGGTGGCCTTTCTCAATAGCATCAATCCTTCTTCCTATGACCTTAATCCCATGCCCCCTTCTCTTTCAGAAAATTGTCCCTTTTAATCATTCTTTCTCATCTTCAATCTTTCCTAATTTACTAGTTCT
Source organism: Macrotis lagotis (assembly GCF_037893015.1). Classification (NCBI taxonomy): domain Eukaryota; kingdom Metazoa; phylum Chordata; class Mammalia; order Peramelemorphia; family Peramelidae; genus Macrotis; species Macrotis lagotis. The sequence goes on along the minus strand of NC_133658.1, from coordinate 821,038,544 downwards.
TTCCTTGTTGCCTGAAAATATATACTCAGGTTTTCCCCTGCTTTTCAAGATTCAATCTATTTTTCCTATATTCTCCTTCCTTTAATACCCGCCCCCAACTCCTTTAAAGAATCATTTGCATTATCTATTACTACTTCGTTACCACCCCACTAACTTTTCAGCCCTCTCTAGTCTGGCTTCTGGTCCCAGCACTCTATCAGCTTTCCTATGCTTACCAGTTAATTAACTTTTAACTAATAAATCCAGTAGCCTTTTCTGAGTTTTCATCCTCCTTCATTCTTTTGCAACTTTTCTGATACTATTGATGATCCCCATCCTGGATATTTCTCCCTTGGTTCTGTGACATTACTCTTTCCTGATTCTCCTCCTCCTACTCTGACCACTCTTCCTTAGCTTCCTATGCTACATCATTGTCGATCTCCTGTCCATTATTGTAGTTGTTTCCTAGCATCCTTTTATCTCTCCTCTCTCATATTTTTTTCTGCTGCTAACTCCCAGGAGTTAAATGACTATCTCTACCAATGTGATTCTAAGAATTGTCCCAGAGTCTTAATATACAACCAATCTCTCTCTTCTGAATTCTAGGAATGCATCAACAGCTGCCTGCTGTATATCTCTTCTTGGCATTTTCAAAATGGAACACCCTTCAAAACTTCCTTATTTTTGTTCACATGGTTGTGCTTTAGGAAGATTTTGGGGAGGTAGAGAGGTAGAGGGTAGCCTTCTATGACAGATTGTAAAGAAGTTTTATTTTTTATGTCAGATAAGTCTTACCATATTGTATCTTGATTTTGTCAAACTTAATAGAGAAGTAGGAAGACCAGTTGGGAAATTATTGAAATAGCATAGGGAAAAGTAGTAAGGACTTGAATGAGGGAGGAGGTTGTATAGACAAGGGGATGAGTATGAAAATTTGCAGGTAGAATTCAAGAAGACTTTTCAATTGATTGAAGTGAAAAAATGAGGTGCTAAGGATGATCATAAGGTTGTGAATCCAAGTGACTGGAAGGATGATAGTCTCCTTGAGATAAAAGGGGAAGTAAGGTGAAGGTGCTGTTCTAGGAGAAGAGATGATGGGTCTCATCTTGGACATGCATGCTGAATTTGGAAAAATTGCACAGTGCAAACTTTCTCCTTCAATGCTATTTCTTATATACCTTGAATTAACGAGAGGGAGGGAGGGAGGGAGGGAGGGAGAGAGAGGGAGAGAGAGAGAGAGAGAGAGAGAGAGAGAGAGAGAGAGAGAGAGAGAGAGAGAGAGAGAGAGAGAGAGAGAGAGAGAGAGAGAAGTTACTTGACTAGATTACCTATTTAGCATAATAATTTTTAAAGGAGTATGGTCTTGAAAGAGTTCATTCTATTATTTGGCTATCAATGTTATTTCCCTAGAGGAACATTTTGTTCCAGTTTATATTAAAGTAAATTAGCTAAAATTATATAGCATCCTTTTTTCATCACTGGTCTCTGATTATTATATGGTCTTTAAACCTCCATGTTGGTGTTGGATCTATAGTTTAAGTCATTGAATGGCATATTAATATGCACTAAAATCAAACTTTAACTCTGTCTTCAGTGTCTATGTCACTGGGCCACCAGATTTTTTGGCATAAAAGAAATTAAGCAATTAAATAAATCCAAGCTATAAGCTATCTTATTATGAATTCTCTTCCCTAACAAATATAGGTAATAAGAATAGGACACTATAATTAATATTTTTCTAATTGTGAGACTGATTAACTGAATACTAACAACAAAATTCAATATTAAGTCATAACTAGAATTAGACTCACCTCTGTGGGAAAGATAGATAAACTATTGAAGGCTAAGTTAAGATATACCAACTGATAAGCCAAAATGCCAAAGTTTGGACATCTTTCAATAAAGAAACCCTGGGGGAAATTGAAAACAAAAGGTATCAATGTTTATATCATATATTAATCAATCTTTTTTCTTCACTTTTTAAAATACACCTTTCTGACTTTTCCCTCTACAAATCCATAACTTAAAAATTTACTTTTACATACTACAATTCTTAAACAGTTATAAAATCACTTTAGGTTTCTTGGGTACCTTTTTAAAAAAATCATTTAATTGTTTAAAATCTGTTGAAATTGAAATAACAATTAAGTCATATTGAATTAATAAAATTTGGCATATTACATTTGCAATTTTATAGACATTTCAAGAGAAAATCATATTGGAACCAGCTAAGATCACCAACTTTTTATAGTTCCTTAAAATGATATGTCTGTATTTGCAGACTGATCCAACAGAAAGTTACTTAGAGTAGACTAAATACCACTGCCTTGTTGTGGCAGAAGACTTGCAAAGCTCAATGAAACTCTGAGGTATTCCATGCAGATGGACAGTTCATAGTGAACAGTTCAAAAGGTGATTTACTGAAAAGGAAATAGCAAACCACTCCCATCTCTTTGTCAAGAAAACCCCATGGACAGTATTAAAATGATAAAAGCTTTAACACCAGGAGATGAACCCCTCAGAACAAAAGGTATGTAGCATGCTACTAGTAAAGAGCAGAGGCCACCTACAAGTAGCTCCAGTACAAATGAAGCAGCTGGGTCAAACCCAAAAGAAAAGTCAGCTGTCTGTAATATATATTGAAAGAGTGATATACAATGTTGTAAATATCAATATTGTATAGACTTGTAAGATCTATTAACCATTCTACAGGAAAAGAAAATATTAAAATTTGACATCTGACTATTAGTGAACTTAAATTGATGGGAAGGGAGGGTTTAATTCAGGTGATCATCACATATTATACTGGGGGCAAGAATCACTTTGATGAAATGGAGTGGCTCTCATAATCAATAAAAGGGTGAGAAAAGTAGTACATCTGAAAATGAAAAAATGATTTTTGTTTAAATCCAAAGAAAAGTCTTCAATATATCAGTGATAAAAATCTTTGCTCAGATCACTGATTCTGAAGAGACCATAGTTGATCAGTTCTATCAGTTCTATGAAGAATTACATCTTCTAGAAAGAACATTTTTTTCAAAAAAAAAAAAGATGTCACATTCATCATTGGATGCTAAAGTAGGAAATCAAAAGATAATTGGAATAACAATTCCATTGGCAAATTTGTCCACAGAGTATAAATGGAGCAAGGCAGAGACTAATAGAATTTTATCAAGATAATTTACTGGTCATAGAAAATAATTCTTTTTCAACAAACCAAAAGGTAACTCTACACATGGATATCACCAGATGGTCAATATCAAAATCAGACTGATTATATATTTTGTAGACAAAGATGGAGGAGCTCTACAGTCAGTTAAACAAATTCTAGAATTGACTATGTATGGCTCAGATCATGAGCATATTCTTGCAAAATTCAGACTTAAATTGAAGCAAATAGGGAAAATCATCAACCTACACAGTTATGACCTAAATAACATCTTTTATGAATATGAAGTGGAAGTGATGAATAGATTTAGGAGAATAGATCAAGTAGATAGAGAGTCTGAAGAACTATGGACAGAACTGCCAGAAGTAGCAACAAAAAAAAACATTCCAAAGAAAAAGAGCCAGAAAGAAAAATGTCTTTCTGATGGGACTTTACAAAAATAGCTAAGATATCTGGCCACTGAACCCAGATGGTTGTGGAGTAGAAAGTTGAGACTGGTGATGTTGCACAGCAACCTCTTACTTAAATTGGACTCGCTTTCATGTCATGGCATCACCTCTCTCTGATGTCATGATCTTCTTTGAGAACAAAAGATAAGGAACAACAACACAAATAGCTGGGGAAAGAAGGAAAGTGAAAGGTAAAGGAGAAAGAAAAAGACATACCCATCCGAATACAGAATTTGAGAGAACAACAAAGAGAGATAAGGTTTTCTAAAATGAGCAATGCAAAGAAATAGAAGGAAACAACTGCATGGAAAAGACTAGAGAGCTCTTCAATAAAATTAGAAATATAAAAGGAATGTTTCATGTGAAAATGAGAATCATAAAAGACAAAAATGGTAGGGACTTAACAAAAGTCAACAAAAGTTGAAGAGACTAAGAAGAGGTGGCAAAAATATACAAAAGGACTTTACAAGACAGATCTTAACATCACCAATAAGTATGATGGTATGGTTACTGATCTATAATGAGACATTCTGGAGAATAAAGTCAAGTGAGCCTTAGGAAGCACTGTCAACATTAAGGCTAGTGGAGGTGATGGGATTCCAAGAAATATTTAAAACTCTAAAGATGATGCTGTTAAAGCTGCACATCAGGATGGTGATCAGCACATGAATTGGATTTGAGTGGGGGGGGGGGTGCTGTGCTAAGTCACCAGTCTCACCTTCTTTTCAGAGTCATATAGGTCCAGTGGCCAGATATGAATAAGGATGACTGGAGATGACCCTGGATGCGAAGCAATTAGAGTTAAGTGACTTGATCAGGTTTACTCAACTAGTTAGTGTCAAGTGTCTGAGGTCAGATTCGAACTACCTTAGCTACTCACTACTCTGACAGCAGAAAATGAAGAATTGAGAAGCCTCTTGATGAGGTTAAAATAGGGGAATATAAAGCTTAAAGTTTAGCATTAAATAAACAAAGAAAAAAAGGAAACTAGGATCATAGGAACTGTTACTATCACTTTTTTAGTAAATGGAGGAGAAATGACAGTGGTCAAGTTTTATATATTTGGACCCACCAATCACTGCAGACAGAAAATGAAGTCATGAATTAAAAGATGTTTTCTCATTACAAAGAAAGCTATGACAAACCTGGAAAGTATACTAAAAGTAGTCATGATCTTGCCAAAGAGGTCCATGGATTCAAAGCAGTGGTTTTTCCAATTGCAGTGTATGACTGTGACAGTTGGACTATGTTTTGCAAAAGATTTTCAGAGAATCATTTAGGACTCTGCAGCTGACTTGGGAGTCAGAGAAGTAAATCTGGAAAGAGACTACTCCAGCAAAAGCCCTATTCTGGGAAGTCCTGGGGAAGAAATTTCCAGGGCCAAGACAACTACATGAGACACCTGGGATACAAGATGAAATGAGCTGATTTAAGTTAACATTGGTTCACTTAAGTTATCAGGTTACAAGAAGAATTGCTATTATTTAACATTGATGATCATTATTGTACTGTTTGGTCTTTTGCTTCATAGTATTTATATTTACCAACTTTTTGTGGTGACATTGCTGATGAGTACATGTCCCCTCTAAGATGAATACATTGTGTGTTCTCTAAGTGGCTTGATCTGTGACATGTCTAAGGCATTTTTAACAAGACTTGTCTTTTTGAAGGATACATAAAATTATGATTATCAGTTCATTCAGATTCTGTGAAATTAATGGAAATATGGGATTATGATTGGTGATATATTTTCTTTTTTGAGTTTAAGTGCCCTAGTTTATAGCCACTAATTTGGCAGAATTAGCAGCAGATTAGGAAGGTGCAATTGTGGATAAAGGTGGAATATGTGGTTGAATATAGTGCTGAACATATACATTTTCTTTTGATGTTTTGTCTGATCCATATATATATATATATATATATATGATATGCATATCCATATATAAATATATGTATGTATAAAGTTAGCACCAAATGGGGAGACTGTTGAAATTTATGTTAATTCAATGATTCACTGTTCCCAGCCCTACTTGTCAAGTATTTGCTAGGGGAGGTTCTATTGGAGAAGGTTTCACCAAGTGTGCAACTTTTTGTGTTATCTGCTCTGTGAGGTATGTCTGCAAATGTCTATACATTTCTTGCTACTTTGGGAGGGAACTGAAATGCAAGGGGTTAACTTCTTTTACTGAGGTGGACCTATTTGAATGACCTCTAAAGTTTCCAATAAAAGCTGGCTCTGCTTTGAAGCCATCATGTGGCAAGAGATAATTCTTTTATGTGCTGTGTTTCCTACCTCTGAAGCAATCTGAGGGTCTAACTATGACCTTTATACAATCATTTGGGAAACACAGACATGTTCCAAGACCTAGTGTTACCATGGCAAAAACAATGAATTGTCAGAAGACCTGAGTTTTGATGCCTTCCAATGTGGCTATGAATAAGTTCTCTCATTTTAAAAATAAAAATCATGGAAATATCTTCCTCATATGTTTATGGCAAGAAAATCACTTTGTAAATCTTAAATGTGCACTGTTTTTCTCTAGAGATTCAACAGAAAAGACCACACACATCACAGAGGAAAATGCAACAGTACATATTCTTATATAAATAAAACAAAAAAGCAGAGTATTAACTGAGGATGCAATTTTTTAAAAATGAAAATCAATAAATTAATTTTTTAAATACATGAAGATTAAAGAAACTGGGTCGAGAAGAAAGTCTAGAGAAATGGTCAATAGACCATGAGACAGAAATAACACAGAAACAACAGTCTTGCATGACTAAGTTACTATAAACTTTACAGCCTTATCTAATCATTTATTCCTATTTTCTCTCTTATTTCACAGCAAACCTCACCAAAGACAGATCAGTTTGATAAATATAATCAGACATTATGGATCTAATTTACAATGTCTTCCACAACCTTAGGAAGGGTAAAATCTCCAAAGATCATCTTCATTGTATAGCCTAAGTGATGTTCCCATTGCTAACAAGATGGGAGAAAGGAGGCCTCAATAATGGTGGCAATGACAGAGGAATTAAACATCAAACTGATCTGAGGGCTAGAGGTCAGGAAAGCTTGAAGTTTACTAGTTGTGTTTCCCAGTTGGCCTCCAACTCTAAGATATCATAAGCAAGAACACTCTATTACCCCAACACACTGGAAGATGGAGAGTTTATTAAAATGACTTTAAATGAAATCACTAAGCATTTATTAAATGCTTACTGAATACATAGAACTGAGCCTTAAGCTCCCACCTATGTATTAAACAAAGAAGATAGGCCTATGGATGTATTAGTGAGTAATATTTTGTGTAATATTATTGAGCCATCAAAATCTAGATGAATATCCAAAGGAAGCTTCATTTGTAATAGTAAGGTATCATCTAAAATAGTTTGTTTAAAAGGTTAAAGGAAAAAAATACCAATGAATATAATCACAGGAAAAAATATTATACCTTAAGACTAAGTGCATTTTTTGAATAATCATGACATCTTTTAACAGCTATTCTGGCAAGGTTCATTTTTTCTTTATCTGAAAGTGATAATGGTTTTTTACAATAACCCTCACCACACACAATGAATTCTTCCTCAGATTCTGACTTTTCTGGAATAATTTCTAAAAAGAAAAACATGTTAGTGTTATAGGAGATCTGAATGTGTTATCATATTTAACAAAAGTTAAAAGATGAGTCAAGGAGCACTGTATAAGTATCACCTCAATTGTTCATTTGACTGAGATCACAATATTTAGGACTGAACCCATTTTTCCAATTTTAGAGTTTACTCCCTTTTTCAGTTCTACTCCTTGATTTCATTCTACCGGTGAAGGACTGGAGACAAAAGTCACAAAAGGGTCTATGCTATGGGCCATGTTAATTGTCTCATTGGACTCTTAATTTATTGAACTATTCAAACTCTTTGTAGGTAAAGTTTCTCTGGCCTTTCTCCCCCTTTTTACCTTTCAACATCTTTTACCTTTAGCATCAAGTTGGCTAAGTCTCCTGCAGAAGACTATTATCTACACAAATTGAAAAAAGGGTAGAAATATAATTGCATACTTCTAAGCGAAGGTAATGCCAAAAAACCCCTAATAAAATAGATTAAAAAAAATACAAACCTAAAAGAAAACTAAGGAATAATATTTTGTATAATAAACAAATCATGGAAACAATAACTTTGTGATGAAGAGTAATAACAGTGAGATGCTGTACCAAAATTTGTGACAAGCAAATAAAACAATTCTAAGGGAAAAAAATTAATGCAGTACATAAATACTAACAAAACAGAAAAGCAGTGAATTAACTGGGAATGCAATTTTTCTTAAATGAAAATCATAGGGGCAGCTAGGTGGAGCAGTGGATAGAGTACCGACCCTGGAATCAGGAGTCCCTGAGTTCAAATCCGGCCTCAGACACTTAATAATTACCTAACTGTGTGGCCTTGGGCAAGCCACTTAATCCTATTTGCCTTGCAAAAACCTAAAAAAAATTAAAATCAACAAAATAATAAAAAAGGCTAAAGAAAAACCCAAATATATTAAATTTTTTTTGCAAAAACTAATACAATTGAAGAATTACAAATAACTTATTAAGATAAGGGGAGAAATCAAAGTGCCAAAATTTAAAAATGAGCAATGTCAGTTCACAAGGAACAATAAGGGAAATGGGGAAAAATTAAATTCTGTGACTATAAAACTGAGAACCAAAAGAATTGATCTGATGACTTAGTAGTTCCTTCCTACATAGTTCTTCCTATCAAAAAAACCCCTTAAAACAGAAAAATGTGACAAAACTACAGTAAATGAAGCTAAATCAATAAAGAAAAAAAAGGAAACATGCATAAAGTAAAAACTTTTTGAAATCATATAACAAAGGATATGGAAGCAGAAATGATAGAATTTGGCAACAGATTAGAGGGAGTTAAGTGTTTGCATTAAAAATCTCGCCTTCTATGAGAAACCTTTCCTAATCCCTTAATTATAATTCCCCTCCCTCATACTGATGATCTCCACTATAGATATCTTACTGGTATACAATTGTTTTCATATTGTCTCCTCCATTAGACTGTGAGTTCCTTGAGAGTAGGGACTTTTGTTTTTTCTTGTATTTTCAGTGGCACTTAATAAATGCTATTTGTATATTCAGTAGGCACTTAATGCTTACTGATTCTGTGACATTGAGATTGTGAGCTGAGAGACTGGGAGAGTGTTTGGGTTCACAGAACTAACAGGGAAATTCAGAAGAGAGGAAACGGGAAGGATAATGAATTTAGTCTCAGACATACAGAGTTTGACGTGTAGATGGAACATCAAGTTGGAGATAGCCAGTAGGCAGTTGGTGATGTGAGTCTGAAACTCAGAAAAGAATTAGGACTGTATAAAAAGATCTAAGAATCACCTGCAAAGGGATAATAATTGAACCATGGGAGTTGTTGAGATCACCAAGTATAAAGTACAGAATAAGAAAGTATAGCATATAAAGTGAGAAAAGAAAAGAACCTAGGTAAGATCCATGGGTGGTACCACAATTAATGGGGGCATGACTTGGAGGAAGGGTCAACAAAAGATGCTGACAAAGCATGGTATGACAAACTGAATAGAATATCCAGAAAAAGAGGATGATCAAATGTTGTAGAGAGGTCTAAAAGGATGAGGATTGAGAAAATGTCAATAAATTCAACAATTAAAAGAACATTAATGGGGCAACTAGGTAGTGCAGCAGATAGAGCACGAGCCCTGAAGTCTGGAGGACCTGAGTTCAAAACTAGCCTCAGACACCTAATACTTACCTAGCTAGCTGTGTAACTTTGGGTAAGTCACTTAACCCCATTGCCTTGGAAAAACAAAACAAAACAAAGCAAAGCAAAAACAACAACAATGTTGTTTTTTGTTAAAAGAACATTGGTAACTTTGGAGAGCAGCTTTAATTGAATGATGGTGTCAAATGTCAGACTGAAGACTTAAAGAGAATGAGTGGAAAAGTAGAAGTTCCAATTATAGATAGCCACATAAGGGAAAGAAATACAGGATTAAAGTTATTGGAAGGTACTTGGAGATGGACCAGTAATTTTTTTTTTTTAATCATGGAGCTCATGGATGTGTTCACAGGCATCAGGAAAGCAAACACTAGATAGAACAGAACTCTTTTTTTTCCCTCACCCCCAACCTTCCTCTATTTTAAATTTCCATATTTCTGTTGAGGGTACCACTATCCTTAGTCCCTCAGATTTGCAACCTCACATTGTTATTATCAATTACTCACTCTTCTTCATCCCTTTAAGCCATTCAGTTGCCAAATTTTATTATTTTTGTTTCCAGAGCATTTTTCACTTGTGTCTTCTCCCAACTGACAAGATAGCACCTTAGTTTGAACCCTCATAACTTATTATAATCTATTATAATAATAATCTATTATCTGACTAACCTATTATAATAACTTCCTAACAAGCCTTCCTATCTCACATTCCCCCCCCCCACTCCAATATATCCTCTATATAGTTGCAAATACAGATCTGAATGCATGCCTTTTCTACTTAATAAATTCCAGCAGCTCCTACTCCCAACAGCTGCTGTCCTCTCTGCGTCTTTGCAGTGGCCATCCCTACTGCCTGAAATGCTGTCCCACCTCATCTCTGAATCAAAGAATCAATTTAAGATTTAACTTCCTACATGAAATTGTTTCTGATTTTCTCCAATTTCTGTGTTTCTTTATTCCTAAATTAAATTCATCCTCTGTATACTTTTGTACATTTTATCTCACTCATTAGAATGTAAATGTCCTGAGAGCAGGACTATTTTGCTTTTGTCTTAGTGAATAAGATCCTGGTCACAGAATCAGGAAGATCCAAGTTCAAATCTTACCTCAAGCACTTAGAGTTGTGTAACAACCTTTCTCTGTAAAATGGGGATGACACTTAGAGGGCTGCTGTATTAAATTAGATAACACATATAAAGTACTTTTCAAACTTTAAAGTATTCCATAAATGCTAGTTATTATTGTTGCTATTGTTATGATGATGATGATGATGATTACAATTCCTATCACAGTGCACACAGTAGGTGTTTAATTAATGCTTAAGTGATTAATTGAATTAAGTATTAAATAGAAGTACTAATATCTAAGAACTAATATTCTATTATTTATTACATCTATGAGATCAAGATTAAGTGAAAATTAAAACACAAACACTAAGATATATATATATATATATATATATATATATATATATATATATGTAGGTCTATGCTTAAAGGTACATGTTATTTAACACTAAAGAATACACATATCCAAAACAAAATATTTCTGTGTCCTAGAAAAGTTTGAAATTTGTGCTCTTCTCTATTCCTTGCCTCTCCTTGGGCAGTTAGTTTTGTTTTATTTTTTTTTACCTTGTCTTATGAGAAATGGCTACATAAATAATTTACCTGTAAAACTGCTAATGTTTTCTGATGATATGGATTTTTTGAGCTTTGATTTCTTCCTTTTATTTTGAGACATTTCTAGAAGAAAAAAAGAGTTGTGTTTGTTTTTTAAGATGGGGACTTGGGAACTTGGGGGCAATTCATATGCTTCCTGTGGGTGGTCCCATTCTTTTAAATTGAATATTTCCTTGGGAATGTAAAGTCATGGATATTTCAGAAAAATTCATAAAATTTTTGAAGAAATTAAAGGCTACCCATCAGATAGGATAAGATGAATATTACCTAAGATAGTATTTGTATAAGGCCTTCTTGGTAAAGTTGCTGATAGTTCATCAAATGAAAAAATTTTGTTTGATATTGTATTTTGGGGGGTTCTCAGTCTTTCATACCAATCCATTTTTCCTTTCTTGTACATACTGTTATCCATGTATTTAGAGGAATATATTAAAGATTCATAATCTGAGTCTGGTGTTGCATGCTCAAGATCATGTTTTATGAAGCTGGATGATCTTAAAGGTGTTAGAGTCTCTGAAGATATCCATTGCTCATTTGACTTTTCTGAAGCACTGTCGTGTCTTATCAAGTGACGAGTTGGCATATAGAAAGGACCACCATAATCCTCTTTAATGTTTGAAAATAACATATAAAATTTTGTATATTTCCTTAAAAACATCTTTGGTGCAGTATCTCTATATCTTTTTAGGTGACATTTAAGGAGGAGATTTTTAATATGGATCCGGGATTGCCTTCTCCTCTTTGGAAATTTTCGAGGAATTAGAATCTTCTCTAATTCAATTGGAAAGAGTCTACTAGGATGGGGTTTATGAAGATCTTGTCGCTTGGATTGCTGGTTAATTGTTGCATCGGTGATAGCTAAATTGGTAAAGAGAAGAAATAAAGAAAAAAGAAAATTGAGATTATGTTTATTAATCAGCATGTCATTTGGTTCAGAAAATATAACAAGATACCCGAGTTAATATAACATATATTCAGATTTATTCATTCATGAAATTATATTTAATAGAATAGCCCTTGATGACTAGATACTATGTGCATGTGTGTGTGTGTGTGTGTGTGTGTGTAAGCACAAAGACAGGAAAGGAAAGGTTAGGGAGAAAAATATGAGTTAGATAACAGCCCAAGATAAAAATAGAAGAGCTGTCATAGATAGTTATTGATTAAGTGGCAAATAAATAGTACAGGTAGTCAAGGCTAAAAACTCAAAGCAATGAGAAATTTGCTATAGGGTAAACCATTAAGGAAGGTTTTTTCAAGGATGGAAGACTTGATCTGTTTATGAAGAGCTCAACGTGAACTATTAAAGAAGAGAGGATAGGACATCTATAGCTATTCATCTACCATCTTCAAGTTGCTAATTTTCAACTCTACAATACTAGTTCCTCTGTTCTGGCCAAGTTCTAACTCTATGTGTCTAATTACCTTCAGGACAGCTTGAGGTTCTGTCATTATCTTTCAATCTCAAGTTAATATTTCATGACTTAAAAAAAAATTCTAATGTGTCTAAAATGGAACTTTTTTTCCCCCTTCAAAGTTATTTTTCTTTTCCAAATCCCCATTCTGTTCATGGCACCATCATTTCCCCAGTTCCAATAATAGGGATTCAGATCTTGGAATCATCTTCAATGGCTTCTGTTTCTTGCTTCCTCACAAGTAATCAGTTATAAAATCCTATTAGTTTTTCTCATAATGATTACTTGGTCTTGTGTCTTTCTCAGTTCCATTAACAACAACCTGATCTTGAACACTCATCATCTTACTATTAAAATAATAAAAGAACCTCTTGTAAAATAGCCTCTCATCTTTTTTTTTCTTCCATCCTGGGATAGTCTAAAATGACAACCAAAATCATCTTCCTTATCTGTTTTATTAGTGTCACTCTCCCATTTAAATTTGTAAATAGAATCAATCCTCAAATATTTGCATGTTTAACTTTCACAACTTCAAAATGTGTGTAATTTTATTAGTAACCTCATTTTTTCACTTTCATGATGGCAGTTGTACACATTTCAGTTGAGAAAAAATGAGAAGCCCAATGGGCAAGTTTGTGGCACTTCTGGTATCCTACCACATACTTCACTGATCCCATCATTGATCACAGACTCAAGGTTAAATGTCAACTTGCCTCTACTCTGATCCCATACTCTGAGATACTTAAAGGATCTCAAATACAGACTTTCCTGTTGGTTTGTTTCAAGCTGGTTCATTCTTCCTGATCTCCAAATCACCACAAGCCACGAAGGACAGAGTATGGAGGTGATGTTGGGACCTTGAGACCTTGAGACCTTCTGATGGCAGCTACTAAAATCCCAACAACCTCCTTGTAGCCAAGGTAGAAAAGTTGACAACAATATAGGAGACACTACAATGCTTTCTCACTGTCATCTGATACAGTGGAAGGAAAGATTCAAGTTGGAAAAGTTTTAGTTTTAAGAATTTTATTTTCTATATAATATTTATAAATATATATTATGAGAAATGTTAAATAATATATAATATATAAATAAATTAAATGTCATTAATAAAGACTTATTGGGTGAATATTATATATTATAATACATTATAAAACTAGGGGTGGCTAGGTGGCACAGTGGATAAAGCACTGGCCTTGGAGTCAGGAGTACCTGGGTTCAAATCCGGCCTCAGACACTTAATAATGACCTAGCTTTGTGGCCTTGGGCAAGCCACTTAACCCCATTGCCTTACAAAAACTAAAAAACTAAAAATAAAAAAAAATTATAAAACTTAAACTAGAAAATACTATAGATTTCATGTTTTATGATAAATGAATATTATCTGAAGAGGTCACAGAATTCTGGGGAATTATTAGCTAGAAAAAAATGTTTTAAATGAAACTAATTTTATTTTTTCTATTCTATTTTGTGGGTTATTTCCATGGTTATTGTGTTAGGAAAAATGCATATTATCAGAATTAATGTTTTTGTTACAAATAATTGAATGCAGAAAAGTGGATTTGGGTTTTTTTTGTAATCTCTAGCTAAAGATCATAGATCTTTAGGTCACAGGAACCTAGTCCTCTATTTCCTATAGATTCAATATACAAACATTCACATTTTTTACTTTTGTGCCATTTTCTAGGAACTTTTGTGCCTTGTGAAAGTTGAAAATTGGCCATAGTTCCTCATTACCCATCAACTTGAGTCCACTTAGTGTAGTGTCATGCTATAACTGTTCTATCCATTCATTTCAATTACTTTACAACATGGAACTATTTTAGACAGGTTATTCTTTTTTATTGATAACAACCTTTCATACTATTTACTTTGCCTGAAATGTTCCCCTTTTCTTCTCCACGTAATCCAAAGTCCACATTTCCTTAAAATCCATAAGTGAAGAACACTAAGTGGGAACTCACCAGTTATTACTGATCACTACCTACTCAAGGACTTTAGAGATAACAAGACAGACAACAACTTAGTTTAGGAGCCTCCACTATAGAACCTTGGGTGAATCAGACTTATGATTTGAAGGTCAGTTAGCAATGAAAAGAATCCCGGGTTGTCATAAAGTGCTGAAGATGTCAGATTTGTCATGTATGGATACAGAGAGGGAAAGAGATTGTGCCATGTTTGTTTGTGAATAGAAGTTAATCTCCCTGTTGGGGAAAAAATTGGAGGAATATTCTTCATTTTTCAATTTAGCTGAGAGAATATTTCATTATAGAATGTATAACATGTTTAACATGAATGAAATGTTCCAAGAGGAAAGCAAAGAAGAAAATTACCAAGGTGGTAATGAAAGAGTTTAAACCAGAGTTAAGAGGTTAAAAAATATTAAAATGACACTAAAGAGGGATGGTAAAAGAAATGATAACTACTGAGGCTATACATGTGTTTGAGATTCATCACAAGGAATGTATTTAGAGCCCAGGGGTTCTAACCTGGCATCGGTAATGTTGTTAGTTGTCAAATTAAAAACAAATCTTTCAACTTGTTTAGTTTCTTTGGTAATCCTGTGTATTTTATTGTTTGCATTTAAAATATTATTCTGAGAAAACATCTTTAAGTTTCACTCAATTGCTAATGGAAATCCATTACATACAAAAGAGGAATAGTGTCTCGGAACTATACTCTCCTAAATCTAAGCAACTCTCTTCCTCCATTTAATTAAAGAGAGAATCCAAAACTGCTAGAAAATGCAAAGAAATTTATTATTCCCCTCCCAAAAAAAAGATGTATTCTAGTAGTCATTGTTCCCTGATGAGATGTTCAGAGCTAACTTTGTGCAGATATATGCCTTATCTAGAGATATACTGCTTTCATGATACATATGTCAGCTGGGTACTTAGAACTCTGGGATTGAAAGGAGAAGAAAAAAACATGTTTTCTTTATATAGAAAGATGTCTTTACTCTACTGCTGATATTCATAGAGGAAGGGTAATGAATAGGTATATCTGGAAATAGTGACCTGATAATAAATATGGAGGATATTCCAAATAGTTTAAAAATTAGGCATTAAAATTTTTGTGACATTCCATATATTGTGTGGTGGTTAGTAGGTTGGCACAGAGGAAAGACATAATTGTGATGAAGGATTTCAATTCTTTGGATGTAAATTAAATTTTTTCCCCTTATTGTAAATAGTATCAATTAGAAAGACAATCTGATTACTTCAATATTTATGTGTATATATATATTATAGATAGCTATGTAGGTATCTATCATTTGCATATAATTGTTTTCATATTGTCTCCTCCGTGAGACTGTTGAGCTCCTTGAGAGTAGTCTTTCTTTGTATCCCTAGAAACTGGTTTGTTGATTTGATTTAACTAGGAAATGAAGGTATATATTTTCTATCCTTAAATTTAACTGATGTGACAAGACATAATTATTAACCAAGCATTTCTGTAAGCTTCTTCATTTGTGGTGGGAGGAAGTCATATGTGATGATATCTAGATTTCCTTTTATATCTAGGTTCCATAAAACTGGAGGTAGAAAAAGTGATGATGTGATAAACCTGCTTTAGAAAGATAAATTTGCTAGATGTGTTGAGGGAAGCTGCATAGAAAATCAAACTCTCAGGCAAAGTTGAGTGGATGAGCCACATAGGAAGGGCAAATGGAATAAAGACTGGCACAAGAACTGAACATGTACATGTTTAGAATGTTTAGGAGAAACAGTACAATGATTTGTCTAAGGGAAGTTTGTGTTGGATTGAAGATAATACCCCTAAATGCCATCCAACTCTAACCCAAATCCTAACTCTATCCTAACCCTAACCCTAAATGCTTCCCAACTCTAACCTTAACCCTAACCCTACCCATAAATTGGAATCAGGGTTCCAGGCAATAAAATTTATTTTATTCCATATTCACTTTAAAAACTCAATTGTATAATTTACTTTTATTATCAGTGCATAATGATAGAGATTGAGGGGCTTCGATGATTAATATTACATACCTGGTTCAGGGCTTTCTTTCTTTAGTTGAAGTGGTTTAGGTTGAGTTTTTGGAGGCAAAGGCTTTCGAAGGAGTTTTGGCAGAGTAAGCATTTTATTTTAAATTGATTTTTGTTCTTAGCATACCATCTTAAGTAGAATTGATGAGGTTCGGAAATGTTCCATTTGTAACCCCAAGGTGGCTAATCAAATCTACATTGTTTCCTTACATTGTTTCTCTGAAATGATAAAATGAAGTATATAAAATAAATGTGTAAATGTCTTGACATAAAACTTTAAAAATAGTTTAGAAAAAATATGATTAAGTTTATAGGATTAGTAAAATTTGTGCACTACGTTTTCTGACACTGAATGATCTTTCTTACCAAAATAGAAATCCTTACTGCCTAGGGGATGAAATAATAGAAGTATCTTCTAACCCCAAAGTAATTACATTTTTAAAACCTAGGATATGGCATTAAGTATAAAATTTGGGGAAGTAAAGTTAAATATGTTGAAAATATTTTATTATTTTGTTTGCAGTTAGTGGTAGATGCCAACAAGGCTAATTATTTCAAAAATTCAAAAATCTTTCACTTAAGTCTTACTTTAAAAACCTCATCATAGCTTGGAGTTCATCCTAGGTTCCTAAGGCTATGGCAGGAATACAACATTTAGTAGGCCTTATCAAGATAGAAAGACTTTGAATAAAGATAAATAATGGCTTGCTGTCTGAGGACCAAACCACTTAATTTTAGACTGAATCATTACCAGATTGATTAGTGATTTAAAATATATATATCTTTATAGGCAGCTAGTTTAGACTGAATCATTACCAGATTGACTGGTGAAATTTATATATACGTGGGCAGCTAGCTCACAGTGGATAAAGCACTGGCCTTGGAGTCAGTACAGGAGTTTGAATACAGCCTCGGACACTTGACTCTTTCTCTTGGGCAAGTCACTTAACCCTAATTGGTTCACATCTAGAGTCATCCTCCAGTCACCCTGATTCATATCTAGTCCCCGGACCCAGATGACTCCAGAGGAAAAAATGAGGCTGGTGCCTTAGCACAGGGCCCCTTCACTCA
The DNA here is from genome assembly GCF_037893015.1 of Macrotis lagotis. Taxonomy (NCBI): domain Eukaryota; kingdom Metazoa; phylum Chordata; class Mammalia; order Peramelemorphia; family Peramelidae; genus Macrotis; species Macrotis lagotis. Next base: position 821,021,016 of record NC_133658.1, on the reverse strand, counting down.
AATCCAATTCATGTGCTTGTCATGGCATCACCTCCCTGATGTTGTGGTCTTTGAAAATGAAGGACAGGGACAGCTAGGTGGCGCAATGGATAGAGCACTGGCCTTGGAGGCAGAAGGACCTGAGTTCAAATGCGATCTCGCTTAATTCCTTAGCTGTATGATCTTGAACAATTCACTTGACCCCATTGTCTAACAAAACAAAAAGAAAATGAAGGAAAAATATTTTATGTGTATATATATATATATATATATATATATATATATATATATGCACAAAAAACATATATAGGTATGCATGCTTAAACACATATGTGTGGGACAGAAATTCTGAAAGGCTATCATTAAATCATGGAGGGATTATAATCTGGGAGGGATTTCATCCCAATGAAATCACAAACTTTTGACATGTAATTGAAGGAGCTTTAAAGTTATTTTATAGTAGCAAAATGGATAGAGTATTGACTCTAAAATAGGAAGATTCCAGTCTAAATGTGATAAGACGCTTACTAGCTACTTAATACTGATCAAATCATTTAACTATGTAGGCTTCAGTTTCCTCCACTGGAAAATGGAGCTAATAATACCTACCTCATAGAGTTATTTTGAGAGAAAATGAGATTGTGCCTAGGATGTAATAGTAACTTAATCTTTCTTTCCTTCCTTCTTCTTTCTTCCCTTCTTCTTTCCTCCCTCCCTTCCTTTTCTCCTCCCTCCCTTCCTCCTTCCCTTCCTTCTTTCATTTCTTCCCTTCCCTACCTCCCTCCTTCCCTTCCCTTCCCTTTGCTTCCTTTCTTCTTTCCTCCTTCCTTTCCTTCCTTCTTCCCTTTTCTTCCTTCCCAATAATGATCTTTTAAAATGCACAGTTGCTAATATCTTAAAAACTCCACCCTCTTCTATATGAAGGAAGCTGCTTTACAATATATTTTAAAAGATCTCATTCTTTTTTTTCTTTATTGTGCATGGAAAGATTGATCTGAGAAACTTGGTATTAGGTAGCATAGGAATATAAACGCCTAATGTCTAACTTCCCTCTTTGATGGTAACCAGCTTGACATAATAAGAGTACTGGATTTGGAGTAAAAATATGTAAGTTTGAATTTTAACTTTGGAACTTACTAGTTGTGGTGCTGCCTCTCTGGACCTGTCCCTTTTATCTCTTGTTCATACTTTGGAACTAAACTACACTTTTTAAAAATCTAATTCTACATCTTCTCAATAATAATAAAAGACCATTGGTTGAAATATATGCATCAGAATTCTTGCAACCCCAAGATACAGATGCACGTGATGGATTTGTATGTTTAGGTCCCTGGAAGGGTAAATTCAATAAGAGGTGGGTGGGTAGGGGGAATAGAAGGGTGGAAGAGGGAAAATGTGTTGTATGAAACTAAACAATGTGCACAACTCCCATAATATTATTATTGTTTACATGAAGAAAAAAATGCCTTTGTATTTTTGAATATGTTTGCAGTTACTTTTAAAAGATAAAGCATGAGTTTATGACCAAGGAAGAGACGGAGAACATCATTAAAAACAAACTAGATAATTTCAATTACATCAAATTAAAAAGCTTTTGCACAGACAAAACCACTGTAACCAAGATCAAAAGAAATGTAGTAAATTGGGAAACAATTTTTACAGTTAGTACTTCTGACAAAGGACTCATTTCTTTTTTTTAATTAAAGATTATTTTTATTTTGAGTTTTACAATTTTCCCCCTAATCTTTCTTCCTTCCCCCACCCCACCAAGGGAAGGCAATTCGACAGTCTTTACATTGTTTCCATGTTGTACATTGATCCAAATTGAGTGTAATGAGAGATAAATCATATCCTTAAGGAAGAAACATAAAATATAAGAGATAGCAAGATCAGACAATAAGATATCAGGTTTTTTTCTAAATTTAAGGAAATAGTCCTTGGTCTTTGTTCAAACTCCACAGTTCTTTCTCTGGATACAGATGGTATTCTCCATTGCAGACAGCCCCAAGTTGTCCCTGATTGTTGCACTGATGGTATGAGACCATCAAGGTTGATCCTCACCCCCATGTTGCTGTTAGGGTGTACAATGTTTTTCTGGTTCTGCTCATCTCAGCATCAGTTCATGCAAGTCCCTCCAGGCTTCCCTGAAATCCCATCCTTCCTGGTTTCTAATAGAATAGTGTTTCATGACATACATATACCACAGTTTGCTAAGCCATTCCCCAAGTGAAGAACATTTACTTGATTTCCAGTCCTTTGCTACCACATACAGGGCTGCTATGAATATTTTTGTACAAGTGGTGTTTTTACCCTTTTTCATCATCTCTTCAGGGTATATGCCTTTGCATATCTCTACAGAGAACTGAGTCAAATTAAAAAAAAAACCAAGTCATTCCCCAGTTGACAAATGGTCAAAGGAAATGCAAAGGCAATTTACAGATGAGGAGAACAAAGCGATCCATAGTCATATGAAAAATTGCTCTAAATCACTACTTATTAGAGAAATGCAAATTAAAGCCACCTCACACCTCTCAGACTGGCCAATATGACCAGAAAGGACATTGATCAATGCTGGAAGGGATATGAGAAATCTGGAACACTAATACATTGTTGGTGGAGCTGTGCACTCATCCAACCTTCTGGAGAGCACTTTGGAATTATGCCCAAAGGGCAACAAAAATGTGCATATCCTTTGATCCAGAAATAACACTACTGGGTCTATACCCTGAAAAGATGATGAAAAAAAGGTAAAAAACATCACTTGTACAATAATGTTCATAGCAGCCCTGTTTGTGGTGGCAAAGAATTGGAAACTGAGTGAATATTCATCAATTGGGGAATGGCTTAATAAACTGTGGTATATGTATGTGATGGAATACTATTGTTCTATTAGAAACCAGGAGGGATTGGAATTCAGGGAAGCCTGGAAAGATTTGCATGAACTGATGCTGAGTGAGATGTGCAGCAGCAGAAGAAAATGAGAGTGATAATGTGATGAGTGTTGTAGATTAACAACAAATTCCAACAGTGCAACAATTAGGCACAATTTGGGGATATCTGCAATGGAGAATACCATCTGTATTCAGAGAAAGAATTCTGGAGTTTGAACAAAGACCAAAGACTGTTATCTTTAATTTTAAAATAAAATTATCTTATTATGTAATTTTGCTATCTCTTATATTTTATTTTTCTTCCTTGAGGATATGATTTCTCTTTCATCACACTAAACTTAGATCAATGTATACCATGGAAACAATGTAAAGACTAACAGACTGCCTTCTGTGGGGGGTGGGGAAGGGAAGGATTAGGGGAAAATTTGTATAATTCAAAATAAATAAATTTAAAGTAAAAAAAGATAAGCATGCAAATATTGAATTTTGTTGACTTTATTTGGTATTGCTGAAGAGATTCTAAAAAAAGGTTTAGAGGGGTGGCTAGGTGGCGCAGTGGATAGAGCACGGGCCCTGGAGTCAGGAGTACCTGGGTTCAAATCCGATCTCAGACACTTAATAATCACCTAGCTGTGTGGCCTTCAGCAAGCCACTTAACCCCATTTGCCTTGCAAAAAAAAAAAAAAAAACCTAAAAAAAGAAAAGTTTAGAGTTCTAAAAATATTTAGAAAGCATTGTCATTTACTTCTTTTTTTAGTTTTTTTTTTTTTTTTGCAAGGCAAGGGGGTTAAGTGGCTTCTTGCCCAAGGCCACACGGCTAGGTGATTATTAAATGCCTGAGGTCGGATTTGAACCCAGGTACTCCTGACTCCAGGGCCCGTGCTCTATCCACTGCGCCACCTAGCCACCCCTTGTCATTTACTTTTAATGCTTTAGTATTAACTTTAAAGCAGATAGTGATTTTCCTAAAGTACTAATCTCACTATTTTACTCCTCAATCAAATTAAAAAAAAAAAACAAGCCTCTTCTTTTTGGTTTTTGTATACTTTACAACCTGGCCCTGTCTGCTCATTCAATTCTTACACATTATATCTCTTCAGACATTCCATGGTCCAGCCACACTAGCCTCCTTGCTCATTCTTACTTAGAATGCTCAGTTTCCCATCTTCCCCAGGTGTATGAATGGCTGTCCCTCAGTCTCTTCCTCTTTCAACTCACCCTCTTGGAATTCCAGTCTTTCTTCAAGACACAGATTTCTGCAGGAATCCTTTCTCATTTCCTTAAGCAGCCAGGGCTTTCCCTTCTAAAGTTACCTTATTTGTCCTCTGTATGAACATACTGCCTTTCCAAACTCCTTGAGGACAGGAACTGTTTTCATTTTTTCTTTAATCTCCAACACTTATCGCATTATCTGATATATTGCAAGGCCCTGATGTTTGCTGATTGGTTTTGTTTTATTAGATGACTGTAATCTTCTATCATCCTGTTCCATATTATTTTACAAATAAGTTTGTATTAAAAACTGTTATTGCTTTTAGCTGTTAGCTGGTTTCTGATTTCTGTTCTTACCATTCCTAATTAAGCAGAATTGAAGAGGCTCTGTAATGTTCCAATTGTAACCCCAAGGCAGCTAATCAAATCCTCCTCTTACTTTGTGTCTCTGTGTCTCTAAGTATTAAATACTTAGAAATCACAATTTGTTTACAGGAAAAAACAAAATAATGGCTTAAAGTATTTTAGAATAATTATGAACAAGTTTACAAGATTAGTAGAATTTGTGATACTTTTCCCAACATTGAATGAACTTTCTTTCCAAATCAGAAATCCTTACTGCCAATAGAACTTGAATTGCCTAGAGGACAAACATAATAGAAGAATTATCTTCTAACCCCAAGGCAGAATTTTAAAAGCTAGGAAATGACATTAAGTCTAAAATTTAGGGAATTGGCAAGGAAATTTTAGTTTGCTGCCTTAGGTGGGTTTAGGTTATTTTTTGACATTCTAGAGTGTCTTTTATTTTCAAGTCAAACTTTTATGGGAAGTGAGGATAATTAAGCTTAATATTTTTGTCTCTTACCATTTCTCATTTTTCTACATCAAAATCAAGTCTCTTCCCTCTTTCTCATCCCTATTTGAGCTGTTTTTTTTTTCCTTAAGAGGTATTGAAATTATCCTCAAGAATAAATTGGCTGGGGGAGCAGCTGGGTGGCGCAGTGGATAGAGTTCTGGTCCTGGAATCAGAAGTGCCTGAGTTCAAATTTGACTTCAGACACTTAGTACTTATTCAGCTACGTGACCTTGAGCAAGTCGCTTAACTCCATTGCCTTGAAAAATACAAAAACAATTTAAAAAAAAAAAATTGGCTCAGAGGCCCCAAGTCATTGAAATCTCTTCCGGATCACCTGAGTACAAAAAAACAAAGAGAAGCTCCTCTGCAGAGACTGGGAAGTTGTGCTCAACTAAATCAAATCTGATATCCTCACTATGAATCCTTGTGTATATAATCTCTAGGCTATGGCTTGGACAACTTGGAGAAATGTTGCCTAGTTAAATAAACTCTTAGGTCCCATTGCATATCTTTTATAATACTAAGTAAATCTCTTTCATTATTAGTTAAACCACACTTCATTTTATTTTAATCTTTAAACTAAATAAACAAAGAGGTAAATGGCTGGGTGGCACAGGGAATAGAGTGGTGACCCTAGTATCAACAAAACCCGAATTCAATTTTGACCTCAAGACTAGCTGAGTGACTGTGGACAAGTTACTTAAGACTGTTTGCCTCAGTTCCTCTTCTGTAAAATGAGGTGAAAGAAATGTCAAGCCAGGATAGAGTGGTGACCCTAGTATCAAGAAAACCCGAGTTCAATTTTGACCTCAACTAGCTGTGTGACTGTGGACAAGTTACTTAAGATTGTCTGCCTCAGTTCCTCTTCTGTAAAATGAGGTGGAGAAGGAAATGGCCAAGAAAACAGTGAAAGCAGGTCAGAAAGAGTCTGAAATGACTGAACAATAACATTGCAATCCTAAGTAGTCTTCATAAATGATCTTCCTATTCTATTTCACACTTCGCACAGTTACCAAACTGTAATTCTTAAAGCACAAGGCTGATCATACAGAAATAACACTGGCTTTGACTTCAGAGGATCTGGGTTCAAATGCTATCCACTGTTAGCATGGCTTTGGGCAAGGTATTTAACTGCTTAGTGCCTGCTTTCTCATCTAAATGTAAAATGAAAGAGTGGAACTAGCTAACCTCTGAGATTCCTTTGAGCTTAAGATCTAAGATTCTGTCTCTCTTCTGCTCAAAAAAGTTCCAGGGCCTCTCCTTTGCCTCCAGGATAAAATGCAAACTCCTCTGTTTGGTATTCTAAATCCTTCACAGACTCTAATTTACCTTTCCAGATTTATCAGTCAATCCCTTCCAAGTATTTAACATTCTGTCAAAACTAACCTGTTTGCTCATCCTTCCATTGGTTATCCTATTTCCACTTTGTGCCTAAACCTAGGCTAGCTCCCAAATCTGGAATATATTTCCTCCTCACCATTAATTCTTAGAATCTCTAGCTTTATTCAAAGTCCAATTTAAATACCATCTTCTCCTTTCCTTATGCTGTCTCCACAATTACTACTGTCACTCTTCAAAGTACTTTAGTTTTGCCTTTTATTAATTTAATTTTTAATTTATTATTTTTGTCATTTTATTATATTAATTACTGTCTTTCTCCATGTATAAGATGCACCCTTTTCCAAAAAATTTGGGGTCTGATATAGAGGTTGTAGATTTTTCTTACTTGCATTTCCCCCTTTTTCTGCACTTTTTTAATGCTCATTGTTTCTTATTTGTTATCAATATAATAGGTTATGTTTTGCCATGCTCTGCCCAGAAGAGACTCGGAAAAGATTTCAGTACAGTGCTGAATTCAAGTTCAAAGTGATCCAGTTTGCAAAAGTAAATGGAAATCATGCTGCTGAACATCAGTTTGGTCCCTCTCCAAGAGGAGAAAACTATGTGAGACTGACTAATGAAGAAGAAACCCAACTGAAACTGTCTGGGCAGAAGGCCCTGAGAAGCAAGTCAGCCAAATGGTCTGAGTTAGAGAGGGAATTGAAGAGATGGATTGAAGAGCAAAGGGTCATTGGAATTCCTGTGTCCACAAAGATGGTTCAGCAGGAGGCAAGAATTGCTGATGAAAAAGAAGTGACCGATTTCAAAGGAGAAAATAATTGGTGCTTCAGGTTCATGAAACTGAATGGACTAATCACGTGTCCACGCACCAGATTTGCCCAAAAGATGTCTGAAAGCTATGAGCAGAAGGTCCTTGAATTTCATGATGAATAAAACTTGAGTTCAATAACTTTATGTAATACAATTTTTTTTTCAAATTTTTGACCCCCAAATTAAGGTATGTCTTATACATGGGGAAATACGGTATATGTATGCTTCCTTAGAGATTATCTACTCCTTGCCAGCAAGGACTGATTTCATTTTTTGTCTTTGTCACCCCAGTATGAGGTTAATAAAACCTTGTTAATTGATTGGATCTTGTCAAGTTCCTCTCTGAATTTCTTGATTTCTCTAGCATGTCTCAAAGCAGAAGCTGCAAGATTCTTCATACTGGTCATTTTGGCTCACGAACACTAAAGGATGGGATATCTCAGGAATTCTTGATATATATATTTCATTGCTTTTGGGAGATTTCAAACCAACTCTACTAATCCCATTGTTTTTTTTTCCCCCAAGGCAAATCTACATCACTTTTCCATCTTCAGATTTCCTTTACTGAGAATATCAGTTCTGATGTGGCTTATTTCTTCTGCTAGGCTGTCAAGTTCTCAGTCATTACACAATGACCAAAAGATCACAAATCCACATCTGACAAGAAGCCCAGAGGCCTTCTAAAACAATTTCCCCTCCCCTCTTGAGTTAGCCAAGAAGCAGGATTTGAGTGATTTGCCCAAGGTGTTCTAGATAATCAGCCAATCAGCATTTATTCATGGCTTATGTTGTGACGGTGTGCTAAGTAAGAGCTGGAAATACTTCCTCTTTTCCCTCCCACTGTCAGCTGTATAATATTTAGAATAATGGTTAAGCTAGTGTTAGGAGAAGTGCTTTCTTTTCTCTGTCTGGTAGTTCCAGGGCCACTACAGTCACTACAATGTGGGAGTGGCAGGGAACTGCCAGGTCTGTCTTTAATGGACTCCAAGGGTGATCATCTCCAAAGAATTCATTACCCACTTGGCCGCCCAGTCCCCCAAAAGCTGACTCGATCCTCTATCAAGAAACAGTAGAACTTTTGCCCAGTAGGTAGAACCTGTGAAGAACTTGCGAAATCCTGGTACCACTTCATCCGGGATGCTCTCCAAACCAGGCTGGGGAATCAGAACTAACCAGAGGGAGTGGGAATGAGGAGGGCCACGGTGACCCGTTTCTTCTATTTGTTTTGCCTTAGGAATTGCTTTTGAGGAAGGAATATTTGGGAAAGAAAAGGGAGAAGGGGAGGGGGAAGCAGGGGAAGGCTCACCTCCCCCGGGAACGACTACGGGTGAAGGAGTTATTGCCATCGGGGTTCTCGCCTCTCTGCCCTCTGATCCTGCGGGACAAAGTAAAAAAAAGTCTTCTTTCATGGGGAAACGGTCCACGCCAGCTCAAACTCCCTGCCCCTCCAAGCCCCGGGGCCAGTTTCTCCACCTGGACCACTCTTCCCTCGCCCAAGGTCAGAGTCCCGCGTCCTTAGAAACCGGCCCCTGGCAACAGGGGGAGCCCGGTCCTCACCTGCGGCTGCGGCGCGTGCACCTTGGAGGCCGGCGCGCGGGCATCTGTGCCAGCAGGGCTGAGAGGAGGGACGAGGCTGGGGCTGGGCAGCCCTGGGCAGGGCTGGGAGCCTGGAGGAGAGGGCAGGGAGGAGGAGGAGCGTCCTGGAGAGGAGCGGAGGCGCGCGGGGGGCTCTGCCGCTGCGGCACAGTGCGCCCACGGGTGGTCCTCCACTGCATGGCCACGGCGGGAGAAGAGCCCAGTGCCACATGCCCCTGCTTTCCAGAGCCCTGGCGAACACCATTCTCCTCCTTCCTGTGACGCTTCTGGCCCGGTAACCAAGCTCAGTCGCATTTCCCCTTGTTTTCTCCAGCTTCCCCCTGCAGGATTCTCTCCCGACCCCGAGGCTTTCTGCAGTGGGCTCGCCAGGCTGCTGACTCCTCTGCTTGGGCTGTGTTTTAAATGCAGCCGGTTCTGGGGTGTTGTTAATGTTTGCTTTAAAAAAATCCCGGGGTACAGGACATCTGTAGGGCGAACCCCAAAATGTGAGTTAGGAACTTTTTCATCTGTCTCATGCCGAGGATGCTGGTGTTGCCTTGGTGTCTTTCTTGTCAAGTTGTTTGCTGGGTAGGGTGTTGGTGTGTTTGTGTGTGTGTTGTGTGTTTTTGTGCCTGTCGACCTAGATGGCTTTTTGAGATTGCGAAAGGGGAAGGTTGCAAATTTTTTTTTTCTTTTTAAAATCCCCACTCGGAAATAAAAAAAAAAAGGAAGTAATAGGTAGATATGTAAATTCCATACTCTGGTTACAGGAGAGAGATGGAAAATTACAAGTTATTTCTAGTCTTCTAAGAAATGGAGATGCATCAAGTTTAGGTTAACAGGTGCTGAAAGATTAGGTACTTTCCTGTAAAATATTCAACAAGATTTCCTAGAAACTTGTCTAAACAGGTTTAATGAGAGGATTTCCATATCCGATTAATGAAGATTATTCCTCTATTTATCATTTCTAAACAAGATAATTTTTCTAATGATATTTTCTCCATCTCCATGGTCGGTCCAAGAAATGCTTTTCAACTGTTCATCCTTTTTTTATTTTTATTTTTTGCCCAAGGCCACACAGCTAAGTGTCCGAGATCGGATTTGAACTCAGGTACTCCTGACTCCAGGACCGGTGCTCTATCCACTGTCAACTGTTCGTCCTTTTGAGGGTTAAAGTATAAATCGACTTCCTTCTTTGAAGGTTAGTTGCATTCTCAGTAAGCAGTCATCCAAAACCTTGGCCGTCTGACTTTCCCTCTGTGCTCCCTTGCTAGGTGATTAATCACAAAGATAGATAAGACTCCGATCCAATTGTTAGCTTTTGCCCTAGAGAATGTTTATTAGATCGGATGTTGGGGAAAAGGCAGGAAATCTCAAATGTAAACTCGAAATAGCGTTTCCCTGATGAGTTCATTTATAAATAATTTTTTTGTCAGAGAAGTAAGGTAGGAGAGGAAACATGCCTGTTTAAAACAAATTTTTTAAATCATGGCAAAATGAGAACCAGGATCCTGGGTTATTTTGCTTTTCTATCTTTGAAAATCCATTTTTATCTGGGAAAATTTTTATGGTTTTCAGTTTGCCTTATGCTTGCCCTGTAAATTCCATTAAGAGTATATAGCAGAATGGAAATGAAAGTGATGTACTTGGCATGATTAAGAAATGCTTTGTCATCATGGAATCAAATCTTCCCTCTTTTCTAGGTGTTTTTCTTAGTAGATAAATACCCCAAAAAGTACTATTGACTTAGTAACTTTCATGTGTTTTCCATTGTATTTTGTCCTGTTATACAGTTTGAGAAAGCACCATACATAGGAAAGCCGGATTTCAGGGGTAGCCTCATAATAGGAAGCACCTACCAATGTCTATGTAAATAGTATGCATTTACAATGATCATATATTGTTTAGATTAGCAAGCCATTTCCATTTCCAATTCTTTGTTTCAACAACTTCTTTAAACAATGAAGATTCTCCATTGACCTAGGCAGACAGGTGTTCTAGGCCTGGTTCAGAATTTATAGTTGATCTCAGATATTTCACTAGCTCTGTGACCTTGGGCAAGTCATTTGAAGCTTGTCTGACCCAGTTTTCTCACCTATAAAATAAGGATAATAACAGTAATAATAATAACAATAATTGCATCCACCTCACAGGACATATAATAGATGATATCAAATGCTTATTTCATTAGTTCCAATTTAAATGGAATAAAGTATATAATTAGCTTTCTCATTTGTTCTGTCAGTGGTGGTACTTGCTGTTGGTCAGAGCCATGTGAGGTAACGTGTTAAATAATACCACAACATGTCTAAACAGATTGTATTAAAAAGAGCCTGATAGTCATGAGCTCCAAGGTTGTACACATCCTGAACCTTTATATACAAAATGAGTTAAAAGCTTTATACAAAATGCAACTCGACCAGCCCTTACAGAGTGTATTGATTTTGAACATTTAATTTGCTAGTACTCTGATGGCTACATGAGAATACTGTAATTAGTATTAGAAATTAGTATTAGAAATCATCACAACTCTCTTTGTATACCCTAAAAGAGAAATTTTCTGACAGATTGATATTAGCTAACAACCCAAGTTTTTTGGAATTTACTGAAGTGATTTGTGCATTATTTTACACTTTTTAAGTTTTTCTTTAATTGTATGTCAAGTGAAGAGTTAAGACAGACTTTTACATCTTTAGAATATTGGCAGATTTTGAGAAGGGAACAGACTTTGCTGACATCATTGAATAGACTCTACTTATGGGTAATTTGTTAATTCTTCATTTTACTTTTGCTAATGCAGCCATCATATAAAATTTTCATTTCTCCTTACATGCAACCAAGGAACATTTCAGGAGAATTATTTTGCTCCTGGTTTCTGGTTGTTATAAAAGCTTTTTGTGGTCTCAATTTGAGTGTTTATATCTGTACTTTATTTTGATTCTCCATAGCTTACAGAGATGATTTTGTTTTAAATGATTTTTAATAAAATATTATTTTAAGTAGATGCTTTTCTGAGTTTTTTTTCAATGTTCTACCATAAAGGTAACAATTTCTTTTCCCATTGGAAGAGGTTACAATTTTCTTTTACTTTCAAGCTGATTAATATTCCTTTTCCCTTGTTTTAGATGAGTTCATGGGGTACCTTTCAAAGAAAACATTATAAATCACTCCAGCAGAATACTTAGGTCAGATATTTAAAAGAAACCAGTATTTTTCCCAGGGATAAATGGAGGGTCAGTTATTTCTTTTTAAAAAATTTCTTAACTATACATCTAAATAAAGATTAGATATTATAAGAGGTTTTCAAAAACTTTTCATTTGGCACAAGGTTAGAACTACATAAATGCTTCCTGGTATTATAATAATAATAATTGATGTATATAGTGGACTTTAAGGCTTACAAAGTATGTGACATAATATTCAATTTATCTTCAGAATTCTATGGGGAGGTGCTAGAGGTGTTAACTCCATTTTAGGAATGTAGTTAAGTGACTTGCCCAATGGAAGTGTCAGAATAGGAGGTGTCAGAGATGTTATTCAAGCTCACATTTTTCTATTACTTTCTACACTTGAAAGAATTATCACTTATTTGCATCCTAAGAAAATACTCATCCATGGTGATTTTACCCAAACAAGTGTTAGCAACATCAAAAACATTGATTAGCAGTTACCTTTGTAGTTATAACTCTATAGGACATATCTTGTCAAACAATATAAGATGCAGAGAAACATAACATTTTCGGGTTAGAGGCCCTTGAGTGATCATCTTGTTTGATTCTCATAGTAGGTAGCATGATATAGGGACTCTAACTTTTGCACTATGTGACCCTGGGATGAGTCATTTTTATTTCTTTGAGATAGTGTTTCCTTTTCCTTAAATAATAGGTATGATACTTGCACTGTCTACTTCACAGCATTGTAGTAATGGAAGATTTTTATAAATTTGAAAGCCCTTTTGAATGTGAGCCACAATTATTTGGCAGATGTAGAAACTGAGATTCAGAGAACCTTTGGAAATGACTTGCCCAAAGACATTGTTAATAGAATAACAGTAATAGAACCCAGATTTCCTGTCTTCGGGGGGCAACTAGGTGATACAATAAATAGAGTGTCAAATCTGAAGTCAGGGTGCCTCATCTTTCTGGGTTCAAGTCTGGCCTCATACATTTACCAACTGTGTGACCCTGAGCAAATCAATTAATCCTGTTTTCCTTTGTTCAAAAGCAATAGAGTTTGGGGGTGCAGTGGATAGAGCACCGGCCCTGGAGTCAGGAGTACCTGAGTTCAAATCTGACCTCAGACACTTAATAATTACCTAGCTGTGTGGCCTTGGGCAAGCCACTTATCCCCATTTACTTGCAAAAAAAAGTAATAGTTTTGTTTTAAATTCTACTTTTGATATGATGGATGTGATATTCCTAGAATATGTCCCATATGAGATGTCCATAAGATAGGTGAAGATGCTAAGTATAGTTAAATGGAGAGATTTAAACTGGTCTTAATCTTAATCCTTCTTAATCTATCAGGGAGGAAGGAAAACCTGAGTTCAAATTCACCTGGGAAAATCACTTAACCCTGTCTCAGTTTCTTCATGTATAAGAATGACCTGGAGAAGGAAATGACATATCACTCTAGTATCTTTGCCAAGAAAACCCCAATTTAGAGTCAAACAGAACTGAAATGACTGAATAACAAATTTCTGTCTCATTATCTAGAGTCCCTTTCCTTACAGTGAGAATGCAGATGCAAATGAACAGAGTATGTCTAGATATTTGAACACTCATGCACTAATTTAATAAAAATCATTATACATTAGCAGAAAGTTAAGTGCATCTTGTATTCTTGTTAGTGACGCAGGGAGGTGACTTAATTTATAAGAGGAAAAAGCATTAACAAAATTGACTATGATATGATAGATGTCTGTTTTCTTTTCCCTATCTCTTACTAGAGAGAAGTCAATGTCAGCTCATATTATCTATGATTATGGTAATTTCAATAAGAAAAATTAAATGACTTCATTTCCCTTAAAATTTAGTGTAAGAAAAAAATGGTTTTTTTTTTTAAATTTAGTGTAAGAAGTTTTGCCCTCTCTGCTCAAAATAATCTATAGTCTCATGGACTTTGTTTAGCAGGTTTATAGGAATGGTTAATTTTTTCCTAAGGACTGTAAATCTTCTACCATAGTCAAGGATAATATGGAAAAAGTAAATTAAGAAATATATGGTGGATATCTCCTGTTTCCCAGCATTAGCTTAGTGGATATGACAATCTACTTATAGCTAGAAAGTACCTCAGAGGTTATCAAGTCGAACCTGATCATTTTACAGATGGGAAACTGAGGCACAGAGTGGTTAAGTGACTCAGAGTCCCATAGCTCGTAAGTCTGAAGTTGGATTCAAATTCAGATCATTCTGATTCCAAGTCTAGCATTCTATCATCTATACCATCTAGCTGCCAATTATATACAATATCATGATATTTGAAGATGAGAGGAAAGATTATATGAACTAATATTTTCTTATTGTTTTGCTTCACCATGGAAATCATGTTTCACTACCCCCGCAGCCTACATCTAATCACTAACTCTGACATTGCTCTGTGCTAGAAGCAAGTTCTGGATTGGAAGTCAGAGGAACTGAGTTCGAATTTTCAGGTTGTGACCTTAAGCAGATTACTTTTGACTCTCTGGGCCACTGTTTCCTTTTGTGTAAAATAAAAAAAGATAAATCAGAATGTTCCCTAAGGTCATTTCCAATTCTAAATTCTGCTAATCTCATGAATTAGTACACTTTAGAAAAGGTTCAGTGATATAATGAATGCGTCATAAACTTTAATTCACGTGAGTTGGCCAGTGCTACTTGGAGCATACTTGCCTAGCCTGAATTTCAACTAGTTGCCTATAGTTAAAAGCTTCCTTGTTCTCACTTTTCCTCTAAACAAGCTGGTTTCTTAACATCCTAACAAAGAAGTAAAGGATTTTAATGTGGAGGCCTTTTGAACAGCTTAAGGAAATAAAGTTATATAAGAGCAGTAATCCTCGGACTTTTCCAGTGAAACGAAAATGCTCTATAGAACAGTTTGAAGCATTTCACATTTTTTCCACATATGGTGTTGGACCTCTCTAGGACTTAAGTTTTCATTTGTTAAATAAGAGGGTTGGATTCATTAACTGGTCTCTTAGGACCTTTCCAACTGTCTACCTGTGATCTCATGTTACCTCAACCTTGTGAGGGAGGTAGGAATTAATTCCTAGCCCCCAACTTTTGGAAAGCTCTCCCCAAATTTGCTTACTCATTTATGAAATAAAGAGGTTAAACTAGATGATTTCCAAAGATTTTCCTTATTCTTAACATTCTAGATCAAGTGAATTGTCCAAGGTCACATAACCATTAAGTGAAAGAGAATTCAGGTCTTTTGACTCAGTCTGATCCTGAATGTTAAACAATTGGGGCTCATTATATTTGTGACCTGGAGTTTGAAGCTTATGAATAATGAGTGAGTACTCCTGAGTTTCTTGCTTGCTTTCTCTTCTGACCTCATTAAACACCTGAAATATTTAGGAAGGACTTCATATGAGAACAAAGTTCTTATTAGTGGAATATTCTTTAGCTTGGACTGCTTAGAGCACTTTGGAGACTATTGGGTCCATAAATAAAAGTTTGTTGTCCTGGAGGGTAAATAGGAACAGATAATTTGCAAACCTCTAAGGAAGAAATGTGTATCCCAGTTGTGCCTGCCTATAATCATTACAGTAATACCTCTATTAATAAAGAGGATAACTTTCTGATGGCATTTTATTTTCATCAACTTTGTTATTAGGAATTGAAAAGGCTTGGAAGGTATAGTGATGAGTTCTGGTATGAGATTCTTCTTTCTGTTTCATTGGGATTCCTTTCCTCAAAGTGGTAAGGGGTAAGACAGGCACTGTGCCTCCAACTGGATAGTATGAGATGTTCTTTCTCTTTTCTGCTTCTGCCTTGTCAAGTCTTCAGGTCCTCCTTAGTATGGTGAAAAGAATTCTAGATCAGGAATTGAGATCTCTGTTCAGATCGCAGCTCTGACACTTATTAATGACTTTGGGCAAGGAAAAACACTCCTCTGTGCTTCAGTTTCTTAACTTGGATGAAGATGTTGAATTAAGTGATCTCTAAGATCCTCTCAGAGTTACTCCTCCCCACTTTGCTCTGCTCTGACACCTTTTCAATATATTCTAGGGAAAGAGGGCTGTGGCTTTTGTCACCTAACTCTTCTGACACTATAAGGACTTCTTATGCCTATTGAAATCACCCCTTACCTAGGCCTCCAAACAGCAACCACTTTTCTGTACATAGGATAGCAAAGGCACAGAAATGTACTCACTCTTCTCCTGCCTTCATTCACCAAAACTCTGTATCAAATGGAGGATCTATCATCATCTTCCTCAGCCAATAATTGTACCAACTCAATCCTGAACTGAATGGAACTTCTCCATCTGTCTTTCCCTAGATTTAAAAGAATAGTCTAATTATTTGTTCACTTGAAGACTTAGTTTACTCGGATGTTTCCACTTCTGAAAAAAAAAGAAAAACTCAAAATATTACCTTATCTATGCTATCATTAATGCCAACACATATCTGAAGGTGAAATACTTTATATTTACTAGTATCATTTTAATCTGAAATATAAATGTAAAATGTAAAAAAGATAAAAATGTAAAATGTAAAAAAAGATAAAAAATACAGATCATAGGATACAGACAAAAACCCTAAAATAAATTTAATTTGGTCTCTAGCAGTTGATCTCCTTATAACATATGCTAGGAAACCTGACTCACCCACTGGTGATTCTTGTATCCTAAGGCAATCCATAGAATTCTATATCCACCAAGTATTTTGGTACCACATTCAAGCAATCTACAGTAGATAGATATGATCATGTGGAAATTAATCTCTTAGCAAAATAACCAAAATAATGCATTTCACTTGAGTGTTATTTTATGGAGGTTGGGGATGGAAAATCACATCAAAAAGAGGTGGTTGTTCTGCCACATTTGAATTCTAGAGGTAGTATGGTCTAATGGAAAGAGCATTGGATTTGGGATCAAGGTTCAAGTCTTACCTCTCCTGCTCCCTACTGAATGACATGAGGAAGTGTTCTTCATCTCTCTCTCTAGGCTTCAGTTTCTAAAGCAAAGGAATTGAATTACATGTCTTATGATGTCTCTTCTAGCTCTAAATTCAATGATCCTGTGATCTGATTGATCGAAAATGGTTCAAAAACCCTCAAAATGGACTGGGCAATGTAGATTTTAATGAGTATAAACCATTCAATTAATGAACATCTTAATAAGTGCTTGTTGATCAGAGATGGGAAGTTATACTGGGGAAGAGCCCCAAAACAAATGATTCTCTGGTTTCACTGCCCTCAGACAGTATATCTATATCAAGGGGTGAACTAGTAAATGTTTAACAATCATCTCTTGGGGGTGGGAGTGGGTAGGAAGAAAATGTAGACATGAGGCTAATAATTTTAAATTTAATCTACATTATTATCAATTAAATTATTTTAAATTATTCTACATTATTATTCATAATCTATATTATTATTTTTCTATTGCCTTCTTAAATTTAGAAACCAACAAAATAATAAATCAAGTCCTAATGTGTAGCCTTCCAAGACATTTCCAAGACATAAATGATCATATTGAACATTTGACAATCAATTCTCAAAAACTCCTATATTATCTAATAGGTCTCTCTGGACCTTTTGATTTGTTTAATTTGTATTTCTTTAAAATATCTTAAAAGTCCTTTGTAGCAGCACTTTTAAGTCGCATTATTAACATATCCTTACTAATGACTATGCACCTTTGCCTCACATAAATCCAACTCAAGCTCAAGACATCATCCTGTGATATCATTGGATCTCCAGAAAAGAGTGAGAAATAAAAACAATAATTTAACTGGTACTGGACAGCTGGTGCAGTGGTAAGTTCCAATCTGGTCTCAGATACTTCCTATCTGTGCAAGTCACCTGCTTTATCTCAGTTTCCTCATCTGTAAAATGAGCTGGAGAAGGAAATGTGAAAAACAACTCTAGTATCTTTGCCATGAAAACTCTGTGGGATCACAGAGTCAGACATGACTGAAATGACTGCAGAGCAATGCCTACTACCTTTTGGGATAATAAGTTTCTAAAAATAGAACCCAATTTGAAATAGCTCATTTATTATTACTGAAGAATTTACAAAGTACTTGATAATTATTCTCATTTGGCCATTAAAACAATTCCTATAATAGTAACTTGGAATAGTTAATCAAGCATTTATTACAGCCTTCTGTGTACCAGACGGCACTACAGAGAAAGATAAAAATAGTTCCCACCCTTAAGGTACTCTCAGTCCAGTGGAGGATACAACAGGAAAACAAATGTACAAACAAGTTATATGTAAGATAAATTGGATGTAATGTCAGAGGAAAAGCACTAGTAATGGGGATGGGAGAGGAACAGCTTCTTGAAGAAGATGGAATTTTAGGGGAGGCCAGAAAGAAGGCAGGGAAGCTAGGAGGAAGGAGTGAGGGAAAAGAGCATCGCCATCATTGGGGGACAGCAAGTATAAATGGATACAATCAGGATAAGGGATGTCTTGCATAAGGAATAGCAGAGTAGGCCAGAGTAGCAGGATCAAAGAGTATACACTATGTAGTCTATTATAAAAAGACTGCAAAAGCGGGAATAAGCCAGGTTATGAAATACTTTAAAAACCAAGTGGAAACCATGGAAACTGAAACATGGAGATAAGTCATTTTCCCAAGATCACATACCTCCTAAGAAGCAGAATAAGGAACTGGACCCAAAACCTTTTAACTACAAATGCAACTATTCCATTCTGTTCTATTATAAATAATGGTTCTTTTATTTATATGACCACTATTTAAATCACCAACTTGAATGAAAATCCTTAATTTTGGATTTTATAAAATTCATATTGTACTTAAGTATAGCTTTTATAATTTTATAAATTTAGGCCAGTTTTTTCCTTCAGCTTTACCCTTTTTTGAAAAAAAATTTTTTTGGAGGTTATCGGGTTAATCAATTTCACCAGGGTCTAGTAAGTGTCTGAGGTCAGATTTGACCTGGGGTTGTATGCTCTATTCCCTATGCCATCTAGTTGCCCCTCAGTTTCTATATACTGAAAATTCATAATTATCTTCCCACATTCCTTTCCCCTGTACTCACCCTCCCATTTAATACTTTAAAACATGGAACAATGAGAAGGAAATCTGCACTGTAGACAGTTTTGCATTGATTTTTCTAACCTTGAACAAGTCACTTCACTTTGCCTAGCATTAAGAAAGTAAGCAAATTGCTCAATCTCTTGAGGTCTCAGATTCCTTCTTAGTAAATGATCAGCCCTGTCTCTCCAAGAGAAGGCATAATATGTAGGTTGATGATGTTTTTTTCCTTCATCTTCGAAGACCATGACATCAGGAAGGTAATGCCATGAGGGGGTTAGAGCTCTACCCACAGCACCATCTAGTTGTAGGAAGTGTCAATTCCAATGTACTTCATGGGTCATCATGGATGTCTTTTGAGTATTTGGATGGCTGTCACCTGAAAGGTGAGACAACTAGATGGCACAATATGGAGAGAACTGACCCTAAAATCAGAAGAACCAGTTACTAGTTGTGTGACCTTAGGCAAATCATTGATTGCCTCATAATCAAGTCCATCTCCAATTGTCTTGATTCATATCTGGTCACTGAACCCAGATGAATCCAGAGGAGAAATGAGACTAGTGACTTTTCACAGTTGCCCCTCACCAAAATCCAATTCATATGCTTGTCAGGGCATCATTTCTCTAATCTTCTTCGAGAATGAAGGACAAGCATCATCATCATCATCACCTGGAAAAGGGATCAAATTATTTTGCTTGCTTCCTGAAGACAAAACTAGGAAAAGTGGCTGGAGGTTGCAGAGACAATTTTTGACCTGATGTAAAAGAAATCTCCCTGATAATTAGTCATCAAAAAGTAGAATGAATGACTTTTCCAAAGTAGACTTGTTTTTAGGAGTTTCTTTGATGCAAAGGCTAGATAACTCACTTCTCGGGTATGGAGTCAAAGGGATTCTTGTTCAGATTCTTGTACAGATTGGGCTGGATGGCCACTGGGATTCCAGTCAACTCACAGATTCAGTGATTCTGAAGATAGGACCCAGTGAAGTAGATAATATATACAAAAAAAAGACAGCTAGGTGGTTTAGTGGATAGAGCACTGGCCTTGGAGTCTAGAGACAGGAGTTTTAATCCAGTCTCAGTCACTTGCCACTTAGTAGCTGTGTGACCTTGAGCAAGTCACTTAAGCCTAATTGCCTCATGGCCAGGACCATCTTCAGTTGTCTTGACTTTGGTCACTGGATTCAGATGACTCTGGAGGAGAAAGTCAAGCTGGTGACCTAGCAATCCTCCCTCACGCAAAACCAATTCATGTGCTTGTTATGACATCACCTCTCTGATGTACAAGAATGAAGGACAAACGTCATCAAAATGCTTGAAATAGTATAATGTACCATAAAATATGAAATCATAGCAACCTCTCACTTTGCCTTATATTCAGTCTTTTCTAGGTCTTCCTTGCCTTTCTATGTAGTTCTTGAGTCTGGGGATTAGAATTAAATAAACATTACAGGTGCCCCTATGGCCTATCTTCAGTTATGAAGAGAATGTTTCCTATTTTGCTTGTGCTTCTAATCAGTGTTCTCTTGACCTTTGGGGCCATGGAAATACTAAAGTTGAGCTAAAGTCTTCAGGGATTCTCAGAACCTTTTTTTCCTACTATACGTTCTTAGATGGACAAATTACTCCTAATTTTTTATAATGTAAATACTCTGGATTTTATAATCTGGTGACCTTAAAGCAAAAAAAAAATTATATAACTAATAGAGTTATACATATATTCATACTTTTTTTAGCATTGGAGCTATATTTAAATCAAATAGAATTAATTCAATTCATCATATTCCTATTAAGCATCTGCTACATCAATACACTGGGAGCTCAAAGATAGACTTAATAAATTCTATCTCAAGGAACTTATAGTGTAATAGGGAAGAAATGGCATGTACATAAATACTTGCTCTATTGAGTATTTTTTTTCTTAATGAGGAAATTCCCCTCTAACGATGCAGTGGAGCACCTATTAGGAAATTTAGAGTCTTAGAGAGTTGCTTGGGGCAATGAGAAATTATATGAATGTGATCTATGGCTCATGCTCCTTAGGCCACTCTCATTCAGTGCTTGATTCCTAATTGGAGAGGCCAACCCCTCAGTGTGAGGATAAAGTCAGACTTCTCCCTGTCTTTCTGGTTCATTCTGACCCCACTTTAGAACAACACTCTTAAATAAAGCTTAGGTATAGCTTATGTCTAGGGTCTCCACCCCCCAAATGGAGCCATAAGGAAACATAGATTGAGGTCTTTGACTGCCCCCCCCCAGAATGAAGTGGAAAAGGAATTGATTGTGCTGTGTGTGTGTGTTTGTGCCAGAGCCAAAAACAGCTATCTATACAAAAAAAAAGGTTTTTCTCCCTTAAAGATAAAAAGGTCTCTCCCTAGAGGAGTCATGTCAAATCCATATAGAAATTTGGGCCACTAATCTGTATATAAGGATTTTTGTGAGCCACGTAATAACTTAGTTTTAAAATATAATACTTTATATGTTTTTCTGTATTTGGGGGCAATGCAGTGAGATGATAGCCATGGGTAGCCATGGAACCAGGAGGACCTGAGTTCAAATTTGGTCTTAGATATTTGCTGGCTATGTGACCCCAAGCAAGTCATATAACCCTATTTATCTCAGTTCCTCTTCTGTAAAATGAACTAGAGGAGAAAATGGCAAACCTTTGCCAAGGAAACCCCAAAGGGTCACAGAGAATCAGACATGACTGATATGACTCAACAAAAACTGTATTTTTATTTATTTTGGTAAATATTTTCTAATTACATTTTGAACTGTTTCAGGCCATCAGTGTTATGGCTGCATGTCTGCTATATTTGGGCTAGAGAAATGCCTCTCTATCAATATCAACACACATTTATTAAACAATTGTCTAATTTTATCAGGACCTGTACTAGTTGTTGGGAATGTAAAAACAAAAAAATAAATAAATAAAATGGTCCCTGCTCTCAAAGAGTTCACATTTTATCCAAGGAAGCAGGAACACAGAAAAATATATATATTTAGGCAGAATATATGGATATGTAAGATAATTGCTGCAGGAAAATGAGGAAAGGTATCTGATAGAGTGTATTATTTGAGCTAAACTTTGAAGGGAATTGAAGAGTCTAAAGGCTGAGAAGAGGAGAAAGACCATTTCAGACCTATAGGTAAAAAGCCTATGTAAAGGCACAGAAATAAGGCTAATTTGATTGGATTAGATAGTGTGTGAAGGAGAGTATAAAGCTGGAAAGATAGATGAGAACCAGGTGGTGAAGGTCTTTGAATACCAAAAAAAAAGGAGCTTGTATTTGATCTTGAAGGTAATTATGTTTAGAATGCTTTCCCAGTATGAATGCCATTTCTTCCATTATTTTCCTAGTTTAAATTGATCTCTCTTGTTTTTAGCATAAGAGCATTATATTAATAATTATATAAATAACTATTAATGATTAATAATATCTCATCTGTAGCACATTATATTACAGATAAAATAATATATGATATAATATCTATGGTACTATAAAATATTAGCATATAATACTACAGAGAATGTAATACTATTATAGATAGTATATAATAACTATTACATATATTATAAACACTTTATTACAGGCATCTATCATATTCTAATATAATGTTTGTGCACTCACCTCATCTCATCCCTCTCTGCTAAGATATAATCTTCTTGAAACCAAAGACTAGATTTTTATCTTGCCATCTTCTCGAGGATCCAACATAGTACAGTTAATGTAGCACCTATTTTTAAAGTGTTTCTTGGATATGAGTGAATGGATAAATGAATACCATGAAGAAGCTGGCCTAGAGAATAAGAAAGTAAAGACAGAAACTATTGGGATAAAATGATGCATGGTACATTCTCCTATTTGAATTAGGCTAAGAGAAATCAAATCCATTGTGGCAAAGAGGTTGAGAAAATGAAAAGGCAAATATAAATAAATTTGGGTTCTAGGATCCTAGGATTTCATTCTGCTCAAAATGTTATATATCATCTTGTCCAACCTCCCTCATTTAGTAGATGAAGAAATATCCCCATGAGATTACTTGATTAGCTCTAAGTCATAAGTCTAGTTGGCGGTATCACTTACATGAGAATTCAGGTCTCACTTTTAGACCATTGCTTTTTCCACTACATATACTATAGTTCATGATACCTAATATAATGACCAGAAGAGTTATATGGTTCAGCTTTTGCTTTTGAATTACCATTTTGGCAGCTTTGGGGAGAATGTATTAGAGAGGGGGAAAGACTTAAATTTAAGAGACTAATTATGGGGTGGCTAAGTGGAGCAATGGATAGAGCATTGGCCCTAGAGTCAGGAGTACCTGAATTCAAATCTAGCTTCAGACACTTAATAATTACCTAGCTGTGTGGCCTTGGGTAGGCCACTTAACCCCATTGCCTTGCAAAAAAAAACCCTTAAAAAAGACACTAATTAAGATGTTATAGTGGTAGTGGTGAGAAAGGGATGAGGTCCTGATCTAGTGTGACAACATTTTGAATGGAAAGGAGACAAATTCAAGAGATGGTGGGGAATATAGAATTAACAAGATTTGCTGATTAATAACGTAGCATGAGAAGTCAAAGATGATGGAAATTCTAAACCAAGGTATCTGAAAGAATTTTGTTGCCATTGTTAGAAATAGAGAAGTTTGGAAAGATGAGTAGATTTTGGGGGAAAGATCAGTTCTGCTTTGGATATATTGAGTTTGAGTTGCCTATGGACATCCAGTTTGACATGGTATTAGATTATTAATGATACAGGACTCAATCCTCACATGAATGAAAATATAGAAAAGAAGACTGAGGAATGATCAGATAAGTAGGGGGAGAACCAAAAAAAAAAAAAAAAAAAGAAACCAAAACAAAACAAAACAAAACAAAAAACCCCAAACCAAAAGAAGTATCATGAAAATTCTGAAAGGAAAGACTCTAAAAGGAAAGGTGGTAAATATTTTCAAATAATATGACAAGGTCAATACTGATGAAAGTTGAGAATAAGCCATTGCATTTGGTAATTAAGCAATGATTGGTAACTTTGGAAAGATTTCAGATGAGCTATGAGCTCAGAAGTCAGATTGCAAGGGACTGAGAAGAGAGGAATTGGAGACAATGAAAGCAAATATTTTTCCTGTGTGTGGAACTATGGAAGGTAGGTGAGATAAAGGATAATTCCTTGAGAGAGAGGATTAAGTGAAATTGTTTTTAAAAAAATTAAGGTTTCTTGGACATACTTATAAGTAATAGGGAATAAATAAATTGATAGGGAGAGAGATGAGAGAGATTAGAGAGAAAGTCTGAGTGTGGACACAGTCTACTATAGGAGATAAAAGGGGAATGAGATCAAAGATATAAAGAGGGTAGATGAGCTTGATGTGTGTGTGTGTGTGTGTGTGTGTGTGTGTGTGTGTGTGTGTGTGTAAGGATTTCATCAGAAATTCCAATAAAGGAGTGATGTCAAGGAGTTTTGAGATATAGAATAGGTGAGAAGGAAGAGCTCAAGATAAATGGTCTTCATGTTCTCAGTAAACTCCTCAACTGAAAGGGCAGAGGAGAGAGAGAGAGAGAGAGAGAGGTTTAGAAAGTTTGAGGAGTTTACAGAAAGTTCTCCTTAAGAGAAACAGAGAATTGGAGCAGCTAGGTGGCACAGTGGATAGAGCACTAGCCCTGGAGTCAGGAAGATCTGAGTTCAAATTTGACCTCAGACACTTGATACTTAACTGTGAGACCTTGGGCAAGTCACTTGCCTCATTGCCTTGCAAAAACAAACAAAAAGGATATGGGCAGACTTGTCTGAAGCGAAGCAAAATGAAGAGAGTGGAACTGAAAGAACAATAAATACTGTATCAGGAGCTTGGAGGGCAAAAGAATATTATGCAAAAAGAAAAAAGTGCTTATTGAATACTTGGATTTATGTAATAGATGCAAGACTTTTGCTAAAGAGGAAGCCAAGCCTTCTGAAATGGATACAATTATTTATCCTTCTGGGAAAAATGATATGTATACATAAGTGAAAGATGATTCAACAAGGGTCAAAAGAAGAAAATATGATAAATGGTGATTTCCTGGTGAGATGTGTACTAAGGTAGCTTTTTTTATTGATCTGATGGTAATCATAAAGTCTACTATCTTCACAAAGTATATACCTAAATTGTCACAAAGAATCTTTTGAGAATCATCCAATCTTATGATTATCATCCACTTCTGATATTGCACATGTACGTGATATTATTAGAATGATTCTAGAAAGTATTGCTAAAATTAGAGAGTCTAAGGCATGAACCAAGTTCTTAACATACAAATAGAATTTTCATAGCTTTTGCCAATTGAAGGCAAAAACTTAGAGAAAGACAGAATAGGGAAGTGAGTAGCTGGTTAAGAAAATGGTGTGTATGCCCCTGGAGTCAGGAGGACCTGAGTTCAAATGTGACCTCAGACACTTACTAATTACCTAGCTGTGTGACCTTGGGCAAGTCACTTAACCCCATTGCCTTGGAAAAAAACCTAAAAAAGAAAATGGTATATAAAGAGATTTGACAATTTGTCCTACAACTTAAAATATAGGAATAGCAAGTTCATGGCCAGGGATAAAGTATAACAAAAATGAACTGGTAAGAAATTGTTGGAGGTAGCTTGATAACCCAATAGGTAGAATACTAGATTTGGAGTCAGGAAAACCTGAGTTCAAATCTAGCCTTATATACTCACTACCTCTGAGACCCTGGGCAAGTCACTTAGCTTCTGTTTGCCTTAATCTACTGGAGAAGGAAATGGCAAACTACTCCAGTATCTTTGCCAAGAAAATGCCATGTGGAATGATGAAGAATTATCTACCACTGAACAACAACAAAGGGTTTCTCCAAGAAATTAAAGGCAGAAATAAAGGTCCATATTATTTGCAACACTTTTTTGTGGTAACAAAGAACTGGAAATAGAGTGGGTATCCATTCACTGGGGACTAGCTTAAATAACAGTGGCTATAAATGCAATGAAATAATACAGAAAGATATGATGCTTTTGAGGAATTCAGAATATATTACATAGACACTGAACTTATTCTCTCAACCCCTATTTGAATTGTCAGTTTAGTTCCCTAGAACTCAGCCACTATATTTCCCATCCTGGTTCTAGGGGTAACCCTGAGGAGCCAGTTTTATTTTCTAAGTACCATTGCATTTGAACCCTCTTCCAATGTGTAATTTCTCTCTTCCCTATTCGAATATCAAATGCCAAGTAACATCTTACCAGACATAGACTAGCTATTCTCTTTTTAATAACAATTGAAAAAAAAGGGCATGGGAAAAAAGTGTCTGTGTATATTTTCCAAGCTAGTTCGAAGAATAGTATGAGAACTACCCAAAATTTTACAATAAGGGGCAGCTAGGTGGTTCAGTGTGGATAGAGCACTGACCCTGAAGTCAGGAGTACCTGAGTTCAATTCAGGCCTTAGATACTTACCTTGAGCAAGCCACTTAACCCCATTGCCTTGCAAAAAAAAAAAAAAATTTACAAGAGACAAAATCCAAGAAAGAGCCAATAATAAAACATACGACCTTTGATATCTACACTAATACACTATTATATAGACAAAGTTACTTAGAGAGTCAAGGCAGGTTTATACTATTTTGCCACTTTAAAAACTTGGATGTAGTTATTTATAAGTAAATACAGAGGGCAGCTAGGTGGTACACTGGTTAGAGTGCTGGCCCTGGACTCAGGGGTAACTGAGTTCAAATCCGGCCTCAGACACTTAATAATTACCTAGCTGTGTGGCCTTGGGCAAATCATTTAACACCATTGCATTTGAAAAAAAGCAACCTTAAAAAAGTACATACAGTATTTTATAGTCAAGAATTTTTCTCTGTGGCTAAAGTCGGACATCAAATATCACAGATGCAAAAGTAGATGCAAAGAGTTACACATGCAAATTTTTTCTTGATTTCAAATTGTTTGTATTCCCTTTGCCATTGGTTACACTTAAGCAAACAAATCAAATTTTGCATTGGTGGCTGCTCTTATGAACTTTCAAATGGATTCTGGAGAAAGCTTATTTTAAATTTTTCCCCTGCAGGGAAGGGCTTCTTTAGGCAGCCCTTAAAATTCTACATGTGTTCTTGAGCAACTTGAATTGGTTGGTTGGTTGGTTTTTGGCCTTAATTCTTGAGGAGGGCCAAAACTACATCTATATATTAGGGACAAGTTATAGTATGTCTGACTTTGGCTGTTCAGACCAACACAAGTCTGGAATACTCTACCACAGGTGGGGCACAAATAGTCTGTGTGAACACCTGGAATGGGTGCTCTAAACCTGCACATCTCACATTTCCTTCGAGCTGTTCTATTGCTTCCTTGCTCGTAGAACACAATACCTTCTCTGATGAGGTGCTCCTGTGTCAGTCTATTCCAGAGTTCTTAAGAGAGATCTTCTCTGTGAACTGGACTTGTCTGTGAACTCTTCCTATCCTGAGTTCTTGTAATGAGGAATGAATGACTATCAACTTGAAGAAATATTGGATTTTTAAAAAAAATTATCTATTACCTTAATCCATTTTAATTTTCCTGCATGACTTTACATTTTTAAATGTAATTTCATTTTTTTCCATTTTTCATTCTTTTTCTTTTTTTTTTAGGTTTTTTTTTTTTTGCAAGGCAAATGGGGTTAAGTGGCTTGCCCAAGGCCACACAGCTAGGTAATTATTAAGTGTCTGAGACCAGATTTGAACTGAGATACTCCTGACTCCAGGGCCGGTGTTCTATCCACTGCACCACCTAGCTGCCCCTCATTTTTCATTCTTAAATAAAATTTTGCTTTAGAGAGTTATGTGAGCTAAAATCCTCTCCTTTTATTGCTATCAATTAGAAGAGGACTGTGTTTTAACAGCCTCACCTTCTACTCATTTTTCAACTTGCAGTCTAGCTTCCCACCTCACCATTTCATCAAAACTTACTCTTTCCAAGATGGTTGATGACTCCTGAATGCTGGATTCAATGTCTTTTCTCAGTTTTTATACTCCTTGAAGTAGCTAAATGGTACAGTGGATAGAGCACTGGACCTGGAATCAGGAAGATTGGAATTCAGATTTGGTCTTAGATACTTACTAGCTATATGACTCTGGTAAGGTCATTCAACTTTCTCTCTGCCTCAGTTTCTTCATTTGTAAATAGTACCCAGTCCCGGAGTTGTTTCGATATTTGTAAAGCACTTAACAGTGCCTGGAATACAGTAGGTGCTTAATAAATGTTTATTTCCCTCTGCTTTTGGACAGCTCTTAAACTTGATATCTCTTAAGCTTCTTCTAACTCCCCTGCACCCCAACACACTTTCCTTTCTCATATTTTACGATATAAAGCAATCTCTCCTCACCCTATTCTTTTTTGTTCTATTCCTTTGCAACCTCCTTTATTTGCATCATCTTCCATGTTCCAACTTCAGGGGTATCCTTAAGGCTCTGTCAAGGTCTTGTCTTCTCTCTCAACATTTTCCCTCAATGATTTGATCAACTCTCATAGGTTGAATTATTTATATAAATAATAATTTCTGAATCTGTAAACTGTATCAATCCTGAGCTTTCTCTTGATTTTCTCTGGCATCATCAGCTACCTGCTCCACATGCCCACTTATATTTGCAATCTCAAACACAGAATAGTCAAGATCATTCTCTTTTTCCCAAATGCCTCCTTCCACACTTTATATTTCTGAAAATGGGACCATTATCTTTTCAGGCAGCCTTGGTTCACATCTTTGATGACTTACTTTATATCACCATCCATATCCAATCAACTGCCAAGTCTCATTAATTCTACCCCCATAACATTTCTCATATGCATCCCCTTGATTGTCACTCACATCCAGGCCACCTTTGTGTGGGTCCTCATCTTCTCTTCTCTGGACTATTGCAGAAGCCTGGTAATTTAGTTTGTTTGTTTCCAACCTCTTCTCTTTCCATACTGTCTTCTAAACAGTTGTTAAAATTATCTTCTTAAAGCACTGATTATATTTACTGAAAGTTATGATTTTTCAGTGTCTCCCTATTGTCTTTAGGACCAAGTTACAGATTCTTCATATTTAACATCACAGTCAAATATAAGCTTCTTGAGGGTTGGGATCCAGCCATTTTGTCTCTGCACCACCCCCCCAAATTAATACAGTAGCTTGTTCAGAGTAGGTATTTAATAGTTGGATAGCTGACATTGACTCTTAGGAAATTTAAGTGGTTTCTTGATTAAACAAGCATTTTCATTAGCAAATATTTGTGGATATAGAAAGAAAAAAATTTATATCTGGCACCAAAATATTTTCCCAACACAACAGAAAGAGATGCTTCCATCATCTTTTTTGGTGGAACTCTCTGAAAGAAGAATTTTTTTTAAAAAAAAATGTATTTCTTTTTTAAAAGTTGAATTTTACTTTTCAGTTAACTTTTAATTCAAAAATTCAGTTTTTTTTCTTTCTCACATCCATTCTGGAATACAGTAGGTGGTTAATAAATACTTATTCCAGGGCAGCTAGGTGGCATAGTGGATAAAGCACCGGCCTTGGAGTCAGGAGCACCTGGGTTCAAATCTGGTCTCAGACACTTAATAATTACCTAGCTGTGTGGCCTTGGGCAAGCCACTTAACCCCATTTGCCTTGCAAAAACCTAAAATAAATGAATGAGTGAATGAACAATGAATGAATGAATGAATAAACAAACAAATAAACAAATAAATATTTATTCCCCTCTGCTTTAGATAGAGGAAAAGGAATTGTTTATAGGGTTCTCTAAAAGGTGATGTAAGTGGGGGGGTGTCAGGGAAGTGGGGGAAAAAACCAAACCTTTAGAACAAAGCAAAACACATTTCCACATTATTGAGTTCCTTATATCATTGAAATCATAAATCTAATGCAAAAGGGGGGGGTGCGGAATAAACTTGTATGCTTTTGATTTCCCAGATTTCAATACATTGATTTATCTGCCTGGAATATCTCACTCCCTATGGCCCTTTCATTCTTGCAATATCCTTTCATAATACCAGTCCCCCTCTCCCATTGATGTGTTTCTTCCAGGGCCTCCATTTTAAGAAGGCTTAAACTGGTCAACTTTCATACCTTTCCTAGTTCTGCTACTGACTTTGTGGGACTTTAATAACACAATCCATGCCCATCCACCCTCTTCCCAGTTTCCTTTTGTACAGTGTATTCCCCCATTAATTCTATGTTCCTTGAGGGGAAGATCTGTCCTTTTTTCTTATATTTGTATCCTTAGTGTTTGCACAGTTTCTGGGACATGGTATGAAATAGGAGTTTATAACTTTGCCTTGCCTTGTGTAGAGAAATTTAACTCAATATGAGACGCAGAGTAGAGTATTGGATAGAGAACTGGCATTAAATTGAAGACGTGTGTTCTGGATCAGATAAAGTAGCAATAACAGGAATTTCCTCACCAAGGAAGTCTCTATACTGATGAAATCATGGGTACAGTGCTATACTTATTTACCTCAATAAATAACTCAATAAAATTACTTACATAAATTGAAAAGTTTAAAATAATAACCCTAAAATAGTGACATTCCTTTTTAAGTTAAATTTATTTTTCAATTAATTCAGTTCATTTAAAAATCTAATTTTTCTTCCTTGTACTCACTTTTTGGGGGGGGAAGAGGTTAGGAAGAAAAAACCAACAACTTTAACAAAGTAAAACATATTTCTGCATTAACCGAAGATATTGCTATGAAGTGGGTTTGGTTTGATTATAAATCATTACCTCTCCTGAAGCCCCCATTAGATTTATTTGGCACAAGGCTAATGGTAATCCTCAACATAAGGATGAAAATAAGAGGTGAAAAAGGAAAGAGCAAGATTACAGGCCCATCATTGTCTTGTCATTGAAAGATATGGCAATTTTACCCTTACAGAATGGAAGGTGGAGTGGGAGTGCTTGAGAAAGTAGAGATTGAAATGTGATGTGTCTTGGCCCAAACTTCAAGAGTGTAAGAGTTAATTTCTACCTAACCTTGCAGAGACCCAGAGAAAGGAGGAAAAAACCTGAATGAAGCCTGTTTTTTGGGTTTTCTAGGTCCTTCTTATTGCTTTGTCTCAGTCACATCACCCTTTAGAGAACCTTGTAAATAATTCCTTTCCCTTTTTTAAAAAATCTATTGCTTGTTCCTCTTATTCCTGTTGGGGCTGAAAATTAAATGGGAGCTTCTTAATTCAAATCTGTGCAAGAACTGATGATTATTGAGTCTACTACCTTCTTTTAAATGTCTAGCTAGTTTTGAATCAAGGATATGCTTTATTGCCATAAAAAGGCTGCTTCTTCAATCCAGTTATCTATCCTCTCATCACTCTCCAACCTTTTGCCAAGACTCATTTTTTAAAATATAGACTTGAGGGGCAGCTAGAGATAGAGCACTGGCTCTAGAATCAGGAAGACCTGAGTTCAAATCCAACCTCAGACACTTAATATAACTTAGCTGTGTAGCCTTGGTCAAATCACTTAACCCCTTTGCCTTGCGAAAACAAACAAAAAAAAAGTTTTCCAGGCGTGAAGATGATGTATTTTTATGTTTCCATTGTAAATGATAATTTACAATTGAGTATGAGAAAGAGATTTCTTTACAGCGGGAATAGGAATGGAAACAAATTACATCATTCCATGATATTTCTTGTCATCATCCAGTCCCTTTTGGTTGTCCCATTTTTCCAGAGGTCAAGCTCTGATAAAAAGTGTTTCTATAGAAGATTCCCATGAAACTCCTGGTCATCATCTAATCCATCTTTCTTTTTCTTAGTTTCTCATGCGAGTAGCCCAGTAATTGGTTTAATTAAAGGACACCATTCTGTCTGTGCTTTTGTTTCTGTGCCAAAAATGCTCTTCCACTAGTGATTGTCAACCCACAAGCAATTAGCATTCTCTTGCAAGACCCCTCTCATTTTTTTTCTAAAATGGAAATTTTCATTGATTTTACTTCAGTTTTCCCTCATGTTCCTCTGAGTGTTGAATCATGTCCCTATATTTGTATTCTGAAACTAATTGGCAACACAGGTATCCTGCAATAGGTTTTGTGATACAGATCTGGAACAATGACTATGCTTTTGGGAAAACTCCTAATAGAGTTGATGATCCAGAAAGGGAGAACCTTGTGTGTTGTTTTCTTGTTCATTTGTTTGGTTTTTACCTCTAGCACCTGCCAAGTTAAGTTACACATAACAGTTGATGCCTAATTAGTTTGTCAAATTGGATTGAATTAATTATATAGATTTGGAAATCTTCTACAAAGATATGACAACTGAAGTTTTAGGGGTAGATGAGTTTACCAACAAAAAGGTAAGGAGAGGCTTTAGGACAGTTTCAGGGGCTTCTTTATTGAAGAAGGTTTTGCAAAGGAGAAAGTGGGAAAGACATGCATATTATTTTATTTGATCCTCAAAGCACTCCAATGGTACAGGTATCATTACCCCCATTTTACAGATGAAGAAATTGAGGCTGGAAAAATTAAATGACTTGCCTCAAACAGCTAATAAGTATCTGATGTAGAATTCAAAACTAAATATTTCTGATTCAAAGTTCAATTTTCAGGGCAGCTAGGTGGCACAGTGGATAAAGCACTGGCCCTGGAGTCAGGAGTACCTGGGTTCAAATCCAGTCTCAGACACTTAATAATTACCTAGCTATGTGGCCTTGGGCAAGCCACTTAAACCCCATTTGCCTTGCAAAAAAAAATCCCCAAAGTTCAATTTTCTTTTTGTTATGTCATACTTTGTCTCAGAGGAGTGGTCACAGAAATAGGAGGAGAAACTAGGAGACTGTGTTGTCACAGAAGCTAAGGAATTTGGGATAGTGAACCATATCTAATGCTTTGTGAGGGTGCCCTGCCTCCCTCCCTTTCCAACTCCCTTTATGTTCCAACCGTATAGGAATGTAGGTTCCTTAAAAATAGAACCTTTCTTTTTTTTGTATCAACAGAGTGTAGCATGGCCCATAATATGATTGATTGATCGACTGATTGATCTATCTTTCTAACTATCCCTCAAAACATCTCCATCTATCTTATCTTTGTCTATTTATCTTTCTCATCATTTATCTTTATCTGTCTCTTTTTTCTATCTATCTTTCCATCAATCTTTATCCATTTCTTTCTATATATCCATCTTTGGATATCTTTTCATCTATCTTAGATGGTGTGGATGGAACATTAGGACTGGAGTCAGAAAGATCTGAGTTCAAATCCAACTTCAAACAGTAACTGTGTGACCCTGAGAAAAATATTTTACTTCTGTTTTCCTCAGTTTCCTCATCTGTAAACTAATCTAGATAAAGAAAGGGCAAACCATGCCAGTATCTTTGCCAATAAAACCTTAAATGAAGTCAAGAAGAGTTGAGACACAATTATATAACTCAATAACAATCCTACCTATCCATACACATATGCATCTATCATGTCTAATATTGCAAAAAAATTCAAGAAGGATGACTCCTGAAAAATATGACATTGAGTTTGATCATCAAGAGGTCATTAATTACCCTTGAAAGAGTAGTTTCATAAAGAGACAAAGGTGGTAAAGGTGAAAGATAGACTTATAGGACTTTAGAGTTAATAAGTCAATGGATATAGCAAGTGTAGATTATTCTTTTAAGAAGTTGAACATAAATAGAATGAGAAAAATGAGACGGAAATTCCAAGGGAATGAGAGAAGGCTTTTGGTTTGTTCTTATTTTAGAGGAGACCTGAGCTTGCTATCCCACTCATATTATATTTATGTACCTAATTACCTTAAATTTCCCCTCTTATTGTCTATGTTAATTCTGGGGTAATTTTACTTTTATAAAGTGAAACATTTTAATGTATGAGATTGTATAATTCACAAAATGAGATCACTTATGTAGAATTTTTAATCTGTAAACACCTGTGGAAATATGTAGGGAAAAGGTATGGAATCAGTTTAATTAAGGGGAAAAAAAGAAATTAAGGAGAGAAGTAGAAGGCCGTATAAAACATTTTAGATTTCACAGATTTAGATAACATTTATGACTGATTTTTTGTTTACATTTTGGAAACGTATTTTTCTAAAAAATTGATTTTTATTATACTAAAAGTTAAAATAAAAAGTGTAATGCTCTTTACTCTTAATTTTGCTACTCCCTTTCTAGTCTTCTCATTCTCTTACACACACACTCTGGGATCCAGTTACCTTGGCCTACTTGCAGTACCTCCAGCACAGATATTCCATTTCTCTTCTCTGTGCCTTTGTACAGACTGTCTCCCAAATCTAGAATACTCTGTCCCTTCCTTTCTAAGTTTCCTTGGCTTTTTTAAGATGCATCCCAAATATTATTTTCTTCAGGAGATTTATCCTGGTGCCTCCAACATTGAGTGCCTTCCCTTTAAAGGCTGTCTTATATCTACTCTGTATATATCTTGTATATACTTGGTTATTTTCATTCTGTCTTCTCCATTACCTTGTGGACTCCTGCAGAATAGGGACATTTTATGTCTTCCTTTGCATTTCCAACTTTTAGCAAAGTACCTGGTATAGAATAAACCTTTAATGAATGTCTCTTATTTTATTCTTATAAATTTTGTATTTCTCAAGATGTTATCATTCCATGGATGCCCCCATTTTGTGCACTTTTTTTAGTGTGTGTTTGTGTCAATTTGTTTGTCACTTGTTAAACAGTGGCAATATTTACATTTTTGGCAAGAAAATATTGTACCAGGGCAGTTAGGTGGTACAGTGGATAGAGGACTGACCCTGCAGTCAGGAAGACCCAAATTCATATCCAGCCTCAAACACTTAATAATTAACTATGTGACCTTGGGCAAGTCACCTAACCCTATTGCCTAGAAAAATACAAAAGAAACAAAAAAAGAAAATATTGCACCTATTATTTTGAGTTTTTATTGTTTGGGGAGTTTGTTTCCATGTTGTTGTTTCCCTCATTTATAGAAATTACTTCAGGGAATACTATTTTCCAAGTTAGTAAGCATTTATGTAGCAGCTACAGTGGAATCAGGAGGAAGGGAGTTCAAATCCGCAGTTACTAACTGGGTAACCTTGAGAAAATCACTTAATCCTGATTGCCTCAAATCCTGGTCCATCTCCAGTCATCCTGATTCATATCTGGCCTTTGGACCCAGATGGCTACAGAAGAGAAAGTGAGATTGGTGACCTAGCACAGCACCCCCCCACACTCAGATTCAATCCATGTGCTATATGATGTCATGTCAAGTTCAAAGGACAAACATCATAACAATCTTTTAGGCACTATACTAAGTGCTTTTTACAAATAGCTCATTTAATCCTCACAGCAAAATTGCAGGGGATGTGATATTTTACAGTTGAGAAATTGAAAACAGAGGTTAACTAACTTGCTTAGGAGAGTCTGAGATTGATTTTTAATTCAGATCCTCCTAATTCCAGGCCCAACTGCCTCCCCAATAAAAATAAAAAATATACATAACATATGAGTTTCTGAGTAATTCACTTGTGAAATTCTTGCACAGTCGCTTGAAAATAAATGACTTAATAGCAAACTGCTTTTCCATCAATGGAGAATTCATGCCTATCAAGCATTTTAAATATAATATTTATAAATATTTGTTTTTGGAGGAAATGTTTAAATTCCTGTCCTAATTTCCTTTTGTCTTCAGGATAGTCTTTCAGCAAATACTTTGTAGTAATGATTATGTTGACTTCAATTTTGAAGTACAGTAGCAAAGCTAATTATTAACTCCAACTACTCACATTTTTACAGATGAAGAAAACAAAACTCAGAAAGATTTCAGTAACTTGCCCAAGGTAGCACTCATCAATGGTAGCATTTGAATACAGGTCTTAGGTTTCCAAAGCTCTCTCTATTATACCATGAAATGGGAGGCCACAGGGACACAATATTAAATGCACTGTCTGACTAGGTAATTTTATCAATTAGATTTATTTAACTTTTTAAAAAATTAGAACAGAAGCACTTTAGGATTTGAGCCTGTATTTTAAAGTAGTAATCCTCAAAAATTACTTAGTACTAGAAAACAATATTGAAAATTAGATCAATATAACAGACTAGACAAAGAAGAATCAGAAATAATTGAACCAAATAACATAACATTCAATAATCCTAAGAAACATATGCTAGGAAAGAGTTCTCTTTTTGGCAAGAACTGCTATCTAGAATAAATGATATTTAAACCAATGTCTTTCACAGATTTCCATAATTAATTAAAAATTGATATATGAACTGATTATTAAAGATCATGCCATTAAAAAATTAAGAGGGAAGCTAGGTGGCTCAGTGGATAGAGCACCAGTCCTGGAATCAGGAAGACCTGAGTTCAAATCCCACCTCAAACATTTAATAATTGCCTAGCTGTGTGGCCTTGGGCAAGTCACTCAACACCATTGCCTTAAAAAAATAAAAAAATTATACACCTTTACAGCTATGAGTAGGGAATGAATGTTTTAATCAAACAATAATAATCTTAATAATGAATAACATAAGATTTTAAACAAAAGATAAATTATTTTGAGTGTATGATGTTAAAAACTATATGATTACTCCTTGATGGTGAAAAAAATTGTTATAAAATATTAGGAGGATCAGCAAAAGGGGAAGAATAGTAGGCAGAATTAAGGTCCAGCACTCAGCTACAATTACTACAACCAAAATTGAGAACACCAGATGGAATGGTGATCAGGAAATCCAAAAGAAACCACAGTGAATCAATTTTCCACCCCAAATCACCACAGGGAGGAAGCCTGTCGGCACAAGGGATGAGGTTCAGGTAGGGAGAACAAAATAGAAACCTTCTGTGCAGAGGATTGAGCTGATGCTTGTAACTAATCAGGAAGGAAGAATGAAGGCTACCTGATAACTGTGGCTCTCATCTTGGACTGGGGTCATGAAGCCTTACAGCACTGATTAGGGCCCATTCAGAGACCTAGGAGCTTTGAGTAGGGGGTCCAGTCAGAAAAGCCCAGGAAGAAGCCTTCCATCCTGTGAAGCAGATATGAGCCTGCAGTTGTACTAAGTAAGATTCACTCTGGAAAGAACAAATCTACAGAATTATTGTTCTGACTGAAGCAGGACCAGAGACTGCAGTTGTGTATTAGGTTAGAATGTATGGACTAGGGATTAGCCTTCAGTTTTGTTGTTCTGATCTCAGAGGAGGGTCCTGATTCCACCCTATGGAGGCATAAGCTGAGTAACCAGGACAGGAAGTTTAAATGAGAAAGGTGAGCAATTTAGTTGCTATGAACTTTAAGAGCTTTCCAGGAATCTAAGAGGAGTTGGATCCTATAGTCATCTACTAGAAAAAGCTTATAGCTATATTTCCCAGACCAAAACTAATATTGAGAGCCTGAAAAATTTAGATTTGGAGAGCATCAATCAGACCAAGCTCTAGATTAGGGTATTGAAAACTTGCAGTTTACTGGTGTAAACTGCCTTGAAATTCTTCAATAACACAACACTCAATGGCAGGACACCAGATAGATTAGCTAAAGACTGGATGAGGCCCAAACATTCCTTCCATAAGTATACAAAGCCACCCTGACATAAAATCCTAATTTAGGAAGTTATTTGGAACAATAAATTAAAAAAAAACACAGATAATATAAATAAAGTCTGAAAAAAGAATAACTCTATTTAAAACTATAAGCAACATTTCAAATAATTACAGTTTGGCCACAAGATCCACTAGAATGTCTAGAAGAAATGAAACAAGAATTTTAAAAATGCTATAAATTAAATGAGAGCTATTGAGGAAAGAAAAATTAGAACTCTAGAGGAAAGACTTGAAAGGAAAATTAACAGTAAATTCTTAACCAAGTAACAAAGAAAATGAAAACATAGAAACTGTATCAGTAACTGCATGGGACACCAAGAAATAGCAGAAAAACAAAATTAAGAAAACTTTAAAAAATAGAAGAAAAAATAAAGCATTTCATATCAAAAGCAACTAACTTGGAAAGCAGGTCAAGAAAAAAAAAAGTTAAAATTCAGTGAGCTACCTGAAATCCATGGACAAAAAAGAGCTTGAATACCATAATTCATGAATGAAAATGTCCACATTTATTAGAAACAGAGGGAAAAGTGAAAACAAAGAATTATTGCCTGAAACTCCCAAATGGAAACTCATAGGAAAGTCATGGACAAAATATAAAACTTTCAGATCAAAGGGAAAAAACCATTGGAATATAATATTTCAAAGAGCAACAAATATATGTTTACAACCACTTAAATGGAAAGAAATAAGCTTTTGATGGGGGGGGATTGAAATAGAGGATTTTCAGATATTTATAATTAAAAAAAGACCAAAGTTGTATAGAAACAAAAAGAAAACCAAAAAAAAGTAAATTTATTGTTGTGTGATCATTTCAATTGTTTCTGACTCTTAGTGATCCCTTTGGAATTTTCTTAGCAAAAATACTTAAGTGGTTTGCCATTTCTTTCTAAAATTCATTTACAAATGAGGAGATTGAGTTAAGTGATCTTGCCCAGATTAACACAGTTAGTGGTTGGGACTGGATTTGAACTCAAGAAGATGAATCTTCTGTTGCCAGGTCCAGCATTCTATCCACTATGAGACTAGCTGTTCTAAAAAGGTAAATATGCTTGAGCAACTAGAAGGAACAATTCAAAGATGAAGTATAAATTAAAATAGGGGATGAGAAAAAAGTATCCCCTCAGAGCCCTAATATTATCAAACATCATAAAAGAAATTAATAAGACAAAAGACCTATTCTTTGAATATCTTAAAAGAAGAATAAATAGGGAGGAGGAGAGGAAAGAGGAAGGAGGAACTTAGTACTTCACAAAATCAAAGTATGCAATAAAAATATTATACAAATTTGGAGGAAGATTTAAAAGGAGTTGGCATTATTTTGAAACTTACTTTTATTTGAACCAGTTAAACCCATACAGTTACACAAATTTTGATGTAAAAATATACAGAAACACAGGAACTATAAGAGGGAGAGAAGAACAAGAGGAAGAATGATGCTGGGAGGGTGATTCTGGGAGATTAGTCTAAAAAAATAAAACTCCAGCCTCTGAGAGTAGATTGTGAAAGGGAGATTAAAAGGAAACAACATCTGGATAAAGGAAAGAGAAGAAAGGAAGAGGAATGAAAACATTGCATCAAGGATATATCATTGGTTCTGAAAATTCTTCTATCTCATCATCCCCATGGAGATAAGGCAGAGCTAAGTGAGGAAAAATAAAAGAGATTAGGATGAAGGAAAATATACAATAATCATAACTGTGAATGTTAATGGAGTGAATTCATCCTAAAAATGGAAGGACAAAATAAAATGATTTAGAAAGAAGAATCTAACAAAATATAGTATTTACAAGAAATATTCTTGAAACAGTTTCACAGAAGGCTTATAAGGGACTATTATACTTCAACTGAATTTAAGTAGCAAGGATAACAATAACGATCTCAAACAAAACAACAGCAAAAATAGACTTGATTATAAGATATAAATAAAACCTATATCATGCTTAAAGATACACAAAACAATGACAGTACCAATATTTAACATATATATATGCCGAAATGTATCTAAATACATATATAATAATACCAAAAACACAAATGTGTTATAAATAGTAAATTTATATATATATATATATAAATTACTATATATCTATATCTATCTATATATCTATATCTATCTATATCTATCTATATCTATATCTATCTATATATATATATATATAAAATTCCAATAGTTGGGAACTTAAATGTATTTACTTTCAGACCATGGCAAAACTAACAAAAATAATAAAAAAGAAATAAGGATCTGAACAGAATTTTAGAAAATTTAGATATTATAGATCTCTGACAATTACTAGATGTGTATTTCTTAGCAATGCATAGTATCTTTATAAAATTTGACTATGTTTTAAGGCATAAAAATCTAAAAATGCAAATATAGAAAAAGCAAAAATAGCAAACATTTCCTTTGCTTACCATAGATGCAATAAAATTATGTTCAATAGGGGTCATTGAAGAAAGAATTAGAAATTAATTGTAGATTAAAACTTAATCCTAAAGAATTGCTAGGTCAACAAACAAATCATAGAAGTTATAATTTCATTTAAAAAATCATGAGAAAACAACTCAGGTTATAGTGAAAATTATCAGAAGAAAATTTATATCTCTAAATACTTTGACAAATTAGAGAAAGAATAGAACAATGAATGTATAACTTTTTTAGTTAGCTAAAAAAGCACCCAAAAAGTACCCCAATAGAACATCAAAATGGAAATTCTAAAAACCAAAAAAATAAATAACAAAAGTCAGTCTAAAATATTAAACACCTACTTTGTACCATGCACTTTGCTAAGCACTGGGGATAAAAAAAAAGGTAAAAGACAGTTCTTGCTTTCAAGGAGCTCACAATCCAGTGGGAGAGACAACATGCATACAATTACACACACACACACACACACACACACACACACACACACACAAAAGATGAACTGGAAATAACCAGCAGAGGGAAGGCATTTGAATCAAGTGGGAATAAGAACAAACTTCCTATTTTTTGTCCAGATTTGAAGGAAGTTAGAAAGGACTTAATGGCAACTTCTTGTCCTTTTTTGAATGCATCATAAACACTTTATTTCCTCTCCAATGTGACTCTGGGAGCCAGTCTACAATTTTGCAATTTCTGTCTGTCTTTCTGGTTTTGACTATAGTAAAACTATCAGGTAAAATGCCCATTTGATGAGATCTCATATCTAGAGTCCTAACAGAAATGTGAGAATTTATAGATATCCTAAAA
The DNA here is from genome assembly GCF_037893015.1 of Macrotis lagotis. Classification (NCBI taxonomy): domain Eukaryota; kingdom Metazoa; phylum Chordata; class Mammalia; order Peramelemorphia; family Peramelidae; genus Macrotis; species Macrotis lagotis. The sequence continues at coordinate 820,980,359 of NC_133658.1, read as the reverse complement.
ACTATGATTTTTAGCCTTTCCTGTCCCCATTTCTTCCATTTTTGTCACCATCAGCACAGAAATTGAAGGGAGCCACAGTTGTCATGAGGCCATTTTGTATTTTCCAATGTTTCAAGGGTTTCTATGGCCAATGTCTTCTCTACCAAGTGACCACCCTACTATGATGAGCCTTTTCATACATTGCAGCCTTGTTGTCAGATAGCAGACTTGCTCTGTTGCTAGAACCATTGTCAAAGCTTTTACATAATTGTAGAACCTGCCAGTATTTGCCAGCCTAGCTTTAGAAAATCTGGGCTTAGCACCATACCATGATGAAAAATCAAAGTAGGATTTTTGAACAGGACTAAGAAAATAAAATATATGACTTAGATTAATTGTTACAGGCAAATTTTAAAATTTAAGCAATTCTAAGTCAGGGCTTTAGTACCTTCAATATGGAAAATCTTCCTGACTGCTCATTTGATTTCTATTCTAATTGATGTGTTACCACATCCCTTCCTGCAACTGTTTTCTTTGCTCCATTTTTACCTTTTTTTTCATTACTCAACAAGCAGTGATTACTTAACATCTCTGTAGTTTGCAAAATGATTGCTGGGAAGTTTTTTTGTTGGTTGTCTTTTTTTTTGGGGGGGGTAACTATTCTTCCTTTAAAAAGGATGTTCATCACTTTTGCATAAAGAGTAACAAAGACATTCAAAAGGATGAGTCTTGTCTAGGTTTATGTAGTTTTGTTAGTTCAATAACAACAATGGAGAACTTTATTCTCCATAGCTCCCAATGCTGTTAATCTATTTTTTCTCAATAAATTAAACATTTCAGATACAGTATATCAGGCAAACTATGGAACGGGAGTTCCATAGATGCTACCCCCTTCACTGGACAATTTCACTCAGGAAGTTCTGGGTAAGCTTTGTTTTCTGAATTTAAAAAAGAAAACAAACCAAACTTCCTCTTAGTGGACTAATGCAGTATTTACACAAAACTGTGGTTGTTTGCCCTTTGGAATATAACATATCTGAGAACATAAATATCCTAGCTATAATTATTTCACCTTTGTGAAATGATCTGAACAGCAGAACATATATATATATTTCTAAACAGCAAGCCTTCTCTCCTCAGGTCTGTTTGTGGCAATGTTTTCTATCATTATTATCAGTCATTTGGGTTCAAAACCTCAATCAGAATTGAAGCTGCAAGAAATCTGAACTTGAATCCAAGGTCTAACACATTAGCTTTGTGAAACTAGGCAAATCACACTTAACCTCAGAAATTCAGTTTTCTAATCTTTGAAAATCTTAGCATAAACTAAGTTGCACAGTGGATAGAGCACTGGAGCACCATATTAAGTTAAACTTCAGTTCAAATCCTGTTCCAGTTACTGGACTGGGCAAGTCATTTAAAATGCTCTCAGTCTTTGTTTCCTCACCTATAAAATGGGACTATCAACTGCAATATCTGGCAGGGCTGTCATGAAGATCAAATGGGACATTGTATATAAAATGCTTTGCAAATAAATGTTAGCTATTATTATTGGCATTCTTATTATTTCTGTTAGTGACAGATGCCTTTGTGGAATGATCCAAGCAGCAGAATTCAAACAGAAATTTTGAGACAATACTACATTTCCAGAAGAACATTGAAAGCAATGTTAATTTCATTCCATACCTGATTTAATAGTTAATAGTCAAGAAATATTTATTAATCACCTACTATAGACCTAGCATTGAGGATCCAAATAAAAGCAAAGCCCTCAAGGAGCTTACAGAGTAGCAGAAACATGATGAAGTCCAAAAAAATTCAAAAATAGTGCAGTTCTAATCATTGTGCAATCAGAGGTATAGAATGGGAGTACCAAGGCTGATTCCATCTTGCAGAATGATGAGGTCCTTCTCTAATCCTCAAATCATTCTGTCTTTAACAGTTAACTCCATTCTGCTTCTGAATGATAAGCAAAAGTATCTAGATATTTTAATTTGTCAAATGATGTGAGCAATTTCCTTTCATTTATGACTTCAGGAACAGACTACTCTTAATTAGTCTCACAGAAAAAAAAAGAGAAAAATGAGGTTTTTGTGGTGATTGGGTTTTTTTTTTAAGAGGATCTGTTATTTCATTTGTATAGGTAATTTCCAGTGAGGAAACTCTAACAATGAAGAACAACAAATACTCCACAAATCATAGGTTTAAAGAGTAGCCAGAGGTTCTGAAAAATTAAGTAAAATCAATTTAAATGAATGCAAAATCATCTTCTGTACCATTGGGATTATTGATGCTGTATTTATGGATTCTCCACACATCCTAATTATGTGCAGTGAGTGATTTTGAAGTACATCCTAAACATTTTTGAAAACTGTCTGTTAGGAGCAGCTAGGTTGCACAGTAGATAGAAGCCCCCTCCCTGGAGTAAGGAGGACCTGAGTTCAAATCTAGACTCAGGCACTTGGCATTTACTAGCTGTGTGAGCCTGGGAAGTCACTTAATCTCAATTACCTTTCTCCCTTCAAAAATAAAAACTAGTCTTATCTAATGATTTTATCTTAAATTCTTATTTCATTTATGGAATGGAATCAGTATTTAAAAACTCAACTCATTCACTGAATTACTGCAAGCAGTTCTTCTCTATGTGATGTGACAGAATGCAAAGGAGTTTCAGTCATGGTTCTCCTCTCCAGGAACTTTGCCAAGAAAATCATATGCACATATATGTAATATATGTATGTAAATTGTGAGAATCTAGCTGGGTTTGGGGAAGAGTAATCAAGAAGTGATTTGTTGAATGGATTGGAAGGCAGAGGAAACTAGACTTGTAATTTCATTGGTAGAAGAAACTTCTGGCATGGAAATCCTCTTCACTGATGCAGATAACTTCGTAAAATTAAATGATTTATCCATCATTACACATTATGTATCAGAATAATAACTTGAATCCAGAACTTCCTAACTTTCAGACTGAGCCATCACACTATGCTTGCAGCATAGGTATAAATGGGAAAATGTCTGTTCTACTGTGAACTTTAATGAAGTTCCTTTGAGCTTTCTGTAGAGAAAACATCAGGTGGTACATTGGATAGAACACCCCTGAAGTCAGAAGGATCTGAGTTCAAATGTGACCTCAGACATTTGATATTTACTAGCTTTGTGACCTTCGGCAAATCATTTAACCCCACTGACCCACAAAAAAGCCAAACAAGAAAAGGACTTTATGTTTATCATTTGTGATCCTAACTGCTTCAATTAAATGAATATTTAGTAAGTACCTGCAAGGTATAATGGCTGAGTCCTGGAAGATATAAAACAAAAGGAATATAACATGTAAATAGCTGGGGGAGAATAGTACAATTAAAGGATGTTAAATTTGGAGTCAGGGGATCTGAATCCCATTTCTTGTTACTTACTAGCTTTATTTCTTTGGGAAGTCACTTTATCTCTCTAGTTCTCAGTTTTCTCTTCTATAAAATGATGGGGCTGGACTTGGGGACTCTAAGCTTCTTTTTAGCTCTAAATCTATGGTCCTGAGTCTATAATTCAAAGTCACAGGGCAGGGAAGGAGCTGAAGGAGACCTTGGTTCATGTTCTGCCACTGAAGTCCATCAGCTGTATGATCCTGCTCAAGGCAAACAGCAGGTGCCCAGCTATCTCTCCAGGCCTAAGTTTGAGAATGGCTCCTGGACTTAACCAGAAGTTATCATATCAGTGAAGTCACAGGTTTGGGCCATACAAATTTTTAGGCAAGAGAGCATGCTAGCAAGGGAGATCGGGGCACTCTTAAGTAAGGAGATAGCACTTGGGGTTGAACTTGAAGGAAGAGAAAGATTCTGAAAGATGGAGATGAAGAGGACAAGAACTCTAGACCTGGGTGGGGGGCAGTTTATATGCATAGAAATCAGAGATGGAATGTTGCATTCAGGAAACAGTTACTTGTCCAGTTTGACCAGAATGTAGAGTAATTTGAAATAAGATTGAACAGGTAAGTTGGATCCAGACTAAAGGGAACACTAGCCTGAAAAATTGGTGTCTACCCTAAAGATATTGGGGAACTGCCAGTGGTTTTTAAAAAGGGAACTGATGTCATCAGATCTGGATCTTAGGGAGTAATTTGGAGGATGATCTGAGGAAGGAAAGCCTTGAGGGAGGGAGACCAATGAAGAGACTATAATAGGTGAGATATGATGAGAACCTGGAGAACTAGGGTAGTAGCTGAGTGAAACAAGAGGAAGGGACTAACGTAGTGGGAGGAAATTTGAAAGGACATGGCAACTGATTTGAAATAGGTAGTGAAAGAGAAGGAAGAGTCCATGATGATTGAGGTTATGAATCCAGTTGACTGTAAGAATGGTAATGACCTTCAATACCACTAGGACAATTTGAAGGATTGTATGGGGTTGTAGGGAAGGGAGAGAAGATAATGAATTTTATATTGCATATATTCAGTTTGAGATACCTAAAAGATGAGCAAGTAGAGAGGTTTAGGAGGCAATCAGAAATGCAGTCTTATAATTAATGATAGAAATTAGAACAGGGTGTTTAGGTTTGGGAATCATCTTTGTAAACATAATTGAAGTTCTGGGAGAAGATGAGGTTAAAGAGAAGGAAAGAGGGGCAAGGACAGAATCTTAGGAAACTAATCATGCTTTAGGGACAGGAGACAAATGATGATCCATCAAGGAAGACTTGATAAAGAGTAGGTAGGTAGGAAGAGTACTAGCAGTGTCATGAATGCCAAGGAAAAGAAAAAAGGAACTATGAATGATAACAGTGGTCAAAGAAATGTTAAAAATAGCAGAGGGATAAAGGAGAATTGGGGAAAAGCTTTCACATGAACACATTAAAAGAATATTGCATAACTATTAAAACAGTTTTAATGGCATGGTGGTAATCAGAAGTTAGATGATAAAGTCTTCAAATGAATGAATGATGAAAAAGAATCAATGAGTATATGACTGGATGTGAAATGGAAGAGAAGTATAGGTGGTGACTTGAATTAATAAGAGGCAAGTGTGGGCAGCTAGGTGGTGCAGTGGATAGAGCACCAGCCCTGGAGTCAGGAGTACCTGGGTTCAAATCTGGTCTCAGACACTTAATAATTACCTAGCTGTGTGGCCTTGGGCAAGCCACTTAACCCCATCTGCCTTGCAAAAACCTAAAAAAAAAAAGAGTAGAACCAACTGTAGTACCAGATTGATGAATATAATTAAGGCAAATTCAACTGGAAAAAGAGAAGGTGATCAGGGGAAGGGAAGAGGGCAGGACTTGTAACTTTGAAGAAGATAAAGTAGGCAATTATGGATTAACACAAATTAGCCTGAAGGACAGATTAGACATTTTCGAGGAGTGAGAGTAAGTAGGGGCAGCTAGGTGGCGCAGTGGATAGAGTACTGGCCCTGGAGTCAGAAGTATCTGAGTTCAAATCTGACCTCAGACACTTAATAATTACCTAGCTGTGTGGCCTTGGGCAAGCCACTTAACCCCATTGCCTTGCAAAAAAAAAAAAAAAACTAAAAAAAAAAGAGAGTAAGGAGAGGGAAAGGCAGTCATGGGATAGGACTCAAGAATACAAGTGTGCTTGCAGGAGAAAAGAACAGACATCCCAGGGCCAGGAAGGACATCAGTATCCATACAAGAATTAGATTCTAGGAATACCTGAAAATCTCCATCAGGAACCAGCTGTAACATAGACTCATCTACCTTGGGTTTAAGAACCTGAATTTCTTGGTTTCATGTACTACACATAAACATGACAACAGGGATGAAAACAAAGATAAGAAGGGAAACTGTGTTCCTTCTAAACTATGACAAACAAAATCTCTGTCTAGACTTCAGGTTTCTTCTTTTTAAGACATGAAGTTGGTATTTATTAAAAACTTTTCCTTTTTTGTAGTTAGGGTTTCTTCACAAGAAAGCTGACTACCAAGTAAAGAACAGGAAATATGAGTCAGTCAAAGAACCCAAGTTAAAAAAGAAGCTTTATGACATTCATATGCCCATGATTAATATTTTTTAAATAGCATTTATTTAGCCTTTTAAGGTTTGCAAAGTGGTTTGCAAGTATTACATCTTTTTTTTTTCTCACACAATTCTGGGTAATAGGTCCTATTATCATCCTCAGTTTATAAATAAGTAAACAGATAGAGGCTAAATGAATTATCCAAACTCATACATCTAGTAAATGTGGGACTTGAATTCAAATTGTGGGATTTGAACTCAGATCTTAACTACATGTTCAGTGCTCTTTTGCCACCTAGTTGGGTACTATATTGTTATTTTTAGGCCTTTAAGAAGTCACATGACTTGATTTACATATCTGCCCATTTGTCCATAGTTATTAAAGGAAAATCCCTTAGAAAACCCAAAATACATAGTAATGTAAACTAGTATTTCATTGTAGGAGAGGGAAATAGAATATAGGTGAAAAAGTAATGGTGGAAGTGAACCAAGGAAGGAGGTAGGTTAAGTCTTTTCAATTCCATTGTTTTCAGGTGTGTTTTAACTTTATGATCCTAGTTGGGGACTTCTTGGCAAAGATACAGGAGTGGTTTGCTATTTCCTTGTCCAACTCATTTTATAGATGAGTAAACTGAGGCAAACAGGTTGAAGTAACATCCCCAAGGTCACACAGCTAGAAAGTCCGAGGACATATTTGAACTCAGGAAAATGAGTCTTCCTGACTCCAGGCCTGGCACTGTATTTGTTGGGTCATCTAGATGTTCTGGGCTAAGTCTTTAGGCTCAGGAAAAAAAATTATGGAGAATATATAGGATATCTGAGACCACAAAAATGTCATCAAGTTTTTGACACTAACAGCATAAAGTTTATGAGGTCAATAATCAATAGTATGGTTTCAATTTGAGCAATGAAACGATTACCGGAAAGCTTCAGAGGTGGTAAGTCAATGTGTCAGGACAGGTTACTCATTTGAAAAGCAGAGTGTGTCCTTGGAAAGAAAAAAGAAATTGAGTGTTAGAAGCAATAATGTTTAATGGAAGTTCTTTTTTATAAACTAAGTTAAAAGGAAATTTAGGGGATATACACCCAAAAAATAGTTACTGGAAATGGAAAGGGAGAAAGTGAAAATATTGGAGAGTGAGGGGATGATTAAAAGGAGAAGGTGCTTAAGTTAGTGGACAGTTTGAAAACACAGGTTGATGGTTACATGGTTCCAAAATCATGCCTTAGCAAAGAAGAGGGACAGGCCTGGAAAACAGGCTAAGAAATTAGATTTTTGAGATGTGGAAAGAAAGATGTAGACAAGGAAACTCAAAACTGTTAGCTTGCATCTTCTCATTCTCTGCCAATGGTGAAGGTGAGTTGGAACTAGGAGCTTAAAGCTATTGAGGAGGTTTGGAATAGTCTGTAGAGAGAGTTCTAGGATTAGGGTATCTAAACTTTTTTGAATGATCACCCCTATCAATAAAAAATGTTAATCATGTGCTCCCAATATATGATATTGATTTATAAATTATGTAATAATATAAATTATATTATACTACTAAATAATACTAAATTGTTTTCATGTAATACTACTAAATAGTATTAATAATAGTTACTAAATTATATAATACAATATTATTATGTATATCATAAACATATAGAATAGATGATAAAAGTGAAATAAATATTTTAATTTGCTATTAATAATACAAAAAGTTTTTTGTTTTCACTAAAATATCATTAATAATTTTCAGGGAAAGCAGTGTTTTTAAATGTTTCATTTTTTTAAAAAAATCATTATTTCCTGGGGGATGGAGCAGACCTTTTAAGTTATGATTGTTTATTTGTAATTAATTATTCATGCATCTTGAGGAGAATTTCTCTTTTTATAGACCTTTTATAGATCCTTTTTAATTGAAAGATAATCAAATAATAAGTTTTTATAGTGATATTAGATATTTGTCATATTCACAATGCAAAAACAAGCCAAAGCTAATTACCTCCGATTTCATTTTATCTTTGTAGGATTCACTTTAACTGATGATATAATTTCTTAATTTCATATTCATGCTTCAATAGTTTAGTTGTTTTTGAGTGGAAGTGAAGAACAGCAAGAAGGCTGGTTTGACTGGGCTACGGAAAGTAGGAAAGGTAGCAATGTGTAACCGGTCCAGAAAGATAATTTGGGGTTATACCATGAGAGGTTTTAAATGCTAGGCAGAGAAATTAAGTCAATTAGGGAGTTGTTATAGTTTATTGTTTAGGAGATTGGGGATACAAAGCAGCATGGTCAATCCTATACTTTAGAAACAACATTTTGGAAGGTGTTTGGAGGTAGCACCAGAATCAGAAAAGATTGTGGAGGGAGCAGGGAGAGTTATAAAGCCATTGTAAAAGTCTAGTGAGATGTTATGAAGCTCTGCTATAGGGTGGAGACTGTGAATGGAGGGAAGGTGTCAGATAGAAATGACCAGATGTGGCAACTGCTTGACTATTTGGGGCTGACTGAAAGGGAGGAGCTGAAGATAACAATCTAGTTTGTGAACCTAAGTGATGAAAGATAGTGGTGCTCTCAATGGAAGTTCAGAAGTGGGGTGGGTTTGAGAACAGAAAAACAGATCATAGCCCATGCTTATCCTTTTACCTCATTCTATCTCACCCAAAACGAAAGGAAAGGGATCAAAGTAGATATTTGGGGGAAGATCTCTACAAAGACTCTTGGGCCATTGTTGCTGTAATGGGAGCCCAAGTATAGTTAGGTTATAACTCCTCTGGGAGGCAGATCCATGAAGGGAAGACTTTTGGAATTGGTTTGGATCTGAGTGGGGAATGGATGGAGGAATGTCAGGGCATGATGGAAGAAGGGTAGGTGTGATCATGTTAGAAATGATCATCATGATAGGACCCATGTTCTCACTGTCTGAGAAGTGATCACATACTCCTTGGAGTCTTTCTGAGGGGCTACTGCTGTTCTAAAGAATCAGGATAGGGATAAGATCTGGATCTGTGATTTCAGAAATAAAGGGAGCTCCCAGATGGAGAAATTCCCTCTACCAGTGCAAATTGATACCTCCTCTGTAACTTAGAGTCTCAAAGAGTTGAGTAGGGGGTTGAGATGTTGTGGTATGCCCAGGCCACCCAGTTCTCCCTGTCTTTGATACCAGCTCTCTGACCACTATAGCATGCTAAGCTAAATAAAAACCATAGATTTAAAGCTGTTAAGGGACTTTTTTAAAGTCATTTAGTTCTATAAGGACTAAACACCAACAGCAAAATAATAGAAGCCTGAGAAGTTAAGTGGCTTGTACAATGTTATACTGGTTCTGAATTCTTTGAAATTCACTTGAATTTGCAAGTCAAGATTTTGTCAATTCATAGCATTCCAGTGATCATTTACTCAGCAAGGAAAAGGAAGAAAGAGACTATGATAGTGCAAGTTCTGTTATTATTGTTCAGTCATGTCTGACTCTTTGTGACCTTGTGTGCCATACTGTCCATAGAGTTTTCTTGGCAAAGATTCAGGGGTTGTTTTTATATTTTTTTCTTCAGTGGATTATGGCAAACCAAAGTTAAGTGGCTTGCTAGGGTCACATAACTAATAAGTGTCTGAGGTCAGATTTTGAACTCTGGTCTTCTTAATTCAAGACCCAGAATTCTATTCACTAAGCAACCTAACAAGCCCTGATATAGTGGATTCCAAAGGTGTTACTAGTAAGGAAAGACTAGTAGGTTTCTGAAAATAATACTGAATTCTCTCCCTCCTCAACACTGCTTTTTGATTTCCTGGCTTCTTTCAGGTCCTAGCCAAAAATCTCATTTTCTACGAAAAGTCTTTCTTGATCTCCCTTAATATTAGTGACTTTTCTCTGTTGATTTTCTCCACTTTATCCTATGTACATTTTGTTTGCACTTAGTTGTTAATTTACCCCATTAGACCTTGAACTCTTTGAAAATAGGGTCTGTACTTTACCTTTTTTTCATATTACCAGTGCTTGGCACATTTCCAGGCTCATGGTAGTCACTTAATATTGCATATTGATGGCTAAAGTCTTTGGTTGTATTTTTCTGTGTTTCTGCATGGAATTTTCCTTAGAGGTTACCCAAATTTTCTACATGCAGACAAAAGCAGATGGTGAATGTTTCTGGGATGGTAAGAAATATTGTATCTTTCTCTTTACAAGAAGCTATAGTGAACCCTTGCTCATCATTGTATCCACAAAAGTTCAGAACCAAATTAAGGCTATTTAGAGATATGTGCTCAGATCCACCATATTCCCAAAGCACTAAGTCTTTGGGTCAGTAGGTCACTATTTAGTACATTATTGCTAGAGTTTCCTAGTTAATAATTTATGTCATATACTAAATATTAATTTACAAGCTTTGTGTACAGTTCTCTTTTTCTTTTGGATTTTGATATGGAAAGGGTCATTTTATTGATGGTTATTAAATTCAGAACTTTTTAAAATAACCAAATGCAAAAAAAAAATCAATCCATTTTACCTTTGAATATGCCAAATAAATCATCAACTACTGTGGGGTTTATTTAGTGAGGTAAGTGTGATACATGAATTCAGTTTAAAAATTCAATAATTTGTCAACAAATGACTAATAGGGAGTTGATACCTAAGATAAGCAAGGAAATAATAAGAGAACAATAATGTGCCCTTGATAAATTCAAAATATCTATCTCAGATGAGCTGGAAGAATTGGCATATGTAATTGGAGGGACTCTTTCAGTGATAGTGGAAAAAATCATTTAAAAAAACCTAGAAGAACAAGAACTAAAGGATCTTCTCTTGATTTAAAAAAAAAGAGGGAAGAGAATAGAATCTACAAACTGTAGGCCAATGAGCATGACTTTGATTCTGAGAAATATAGTAGAATTTATCATAAAAGACATGGTTGGCAAGCATCTAGAAAGGGAAGAGGTGATTACAAAGAACTAGCATAACTTCATCAAGAACAGGTCATGTCAGATTGACCTTAATTCAGTTATTGGCAGGATTACTAAATTAATAAATGAGTAGTATGCTGTAGATGTTGTCTGCCTCTATTTTTAGCAAAGCTTTTGGTAAAATATCTTATAGTGTTCTTGTAAAGGTGATGGAGAGAGATGGAATAGACAGTTTGAGGGTTCAGAAGGAGCTGGCTGGCTAGATTCACAAAGTAGTTGTCAATGCTTTAATGTCATCATAGCAAAAGGTCTTCAGTAAACCACCCCAGGGATTTGGGCTCAGCCTTATACTGTTTAACAGGATGACCAATGATTTGGTTAAGGTATAGAAGGCATCCTCATTTTATTTGCAGATGACACAGAGATAGAATAGCTCACATAATGTTACAGTCATGATGCAGAAGAATCTTAACACACTCAACATGATTCTTAACCTAATTTTGTGTCATGGACTTTGGTCTGGTGTAGCCTATGGACCACTTTTCAGAATAGTGAAATAAATAAAATAAAATAAGTTAATTGGGCTGCAAAGGAAGCCAACTAAATTGAAATCAATTTATCAAAATATTTAAAAATAAGGGGGCAAATAAGGAGGCACAGTGGATAGAACACCAACCCTGGAGTTAGGAGGACCGGAGCTCAAATCTGCCATAGACAGTAATTGCCTAGCTGTGTGACCTTGGGCAAGTCACTTGACCCCATTGCCTTAAAAAAACCAAACAAACAAAAATAAATGTACAAATTCCCATTAGGACAATGGATTGAATATAATAAGCTACATGTATATAAAAATTGACCAAAAAAAGTCAATTTCCCAAGTACAAGATGGGAGAAATATAGATAATAATAGCATTCATATAGAACTTTAGGATTTGCTAAGCACTTTACAAATATCTCATTTGATCCTCAAAACAGCTTTACAGATGAGGAAATTGAAGTTCAAAGAAGTTAAATGAATTACCTAGTACTACACAGTCAGTAAGGATTTGAATTCAGATTTTCTTGAGTCTATCCATTATCTACTTCACTGCCTGAAAAAGAGCTGATGGTTTTAGTGGTCTGCAAGTTCAACATATGTCTGTAGCCAAAAAAAAAGGCTAATTTGATCATAGCCTAAATTAGGAGAAGGCACAGCTTGCACTGCTATTCATCATGTCTTTTCAAAGAGGTCAAGGGTGATGGACAGTCCTACTGTCCTGTCCTCAGTGGACCTCGTCATCTGGAGTATTGTGTTCAGTTCTGGATACCTGCAGTTTAAGGAGAACATTGATAAGATGGAGGAAGTCCAAAGGAACCAAAATAGTGAAGGGCCTTGAGTTCATGTCATATGAGGATTGGTTGAAAGAACAGGGAATGTTTATCCCAGAAAAGAGAAGGCACAAGACAAGAGCAATGTGATAATTGTTTTCAGAATTTGAATGGCTATCAGGTGGGGGGTTTGGCTGTCTGACTGTGGAATTTTATTTGTACTATTTAGCCCCCAAGGGCTGAAGCAGGAGCAGAAGGTGAGAGGTGCAGAAAGGCAAATCATGAGAAGAAACTTCCTAATAATTATTGCTCTCTCAAAGTGGAATGGGTTTCCTTGAGAGTGGGAAGGGTCTCCCTTGTTGAGGTCTACATGCTGAGACTTGCCAGGTATGCTAGAGTGGGTATTCCCTTCAGATTGGAGTGAGTAGTCTCTACTTTTGGGAAATTCAACAGAATCTCCCTGCTCTATAAAGCACTGATTTCCTGCTAGTTTAAAGAATTTGCCTCTTAAAATGCCTAGCCAATGTAAGGTTCTTCTGGTAATACATGGATAACTGGGGAAAATTTAGTCCTGTAATACAACACCCAACCGTCTCAAGTGGACTGGGAGAAAGCCACCCCCACGTTAAGTCCCTTCTAGAATGGTTCTAATGAGTGAACCAATAATTCTTCATTTGACTAATCTCAGTGACTCTACTTTTTTGCTTTGGTCTTCATTACAGTGAATTGGAATTTATCTTATCTCATGTAATGAAAGCTCATAGAATATGATCTTCATTCATATGAAATTTCATCCTTTGCAGATGATCTTGCCTATGTACATAAATATAATATTGAATAGTTTTCTGCCTCTAAGAGAGACTCCCGTGGCTTTATGCATGATATTTATTTTTTCTTAATTATAATTTTGCAAAAAAACAATAATTTTTTTCTCTTCTGCTTGTTTCTGATCTGTGTGAAGGTATGTTGCCACCAATTTAGCTGTGATAGCTGTCTTGGTTACCTAAGCTTAATCTTTATAGGAAACTTCTAAATAATTTAAGTCCTGTTTGGGTTAAATGTGCTCCTTAGAAGCGAGGACTATAAATAAAAGAAATGAGTAAATAATGCCTCAGGCTTGGGTGGAAGCCTGTTTACTACAGTAACTAACCTTCCTCTTTTAGAGTCCTCTTAAAGTGACCATTCAGCTTAAGTCACAGTCATAGAGTTCGAAAGGGAGAGGACCTCAAGGCCAAACTAGGGCAAAGTAATCCCTGTCAGCTAGCTTCAAATGATCTATTTGGTTGTTTTACTAAAATTGATTAATAATTTGCTTTTTTTGTTGTAAGTACTAAACAACCAATGCCATGAAAGCTGTGGTCCCAAGAAGAGTAGCATGGTAAAAGTCAATTTTCCTCTTCAGAAAGACACAAGTATCTGCTCGCCTACAAGAAGCAAGCTTTGAGGAGGAAAGAGAGGGGAGAAAAAATCGCCTGTGAAGAAGTGGTAAGGGACTTCTACTTTTCACTATGACCTGCCCTATCAGGTGGTTGTGGTAGGGGAGGGTGAAGTAAGATGTCCTTATAAAGACAAAAATCAATTTCTTCCTGGATGATAATTTGCACCCATCTCACTTCCTTTATCACAAACTGCGTTGACAGAGAAGTTCTCTAGACCAGAAAGGAAGGATCTCTAATCAAACGCCAGCACTACTGTCTACAGCTTTATTTTTTTTTTAACAAAAGGTAATATTTCATTAAATTTAAACCATTCTATCTTTCCTCAATGTCTGTGATGCTGGAGCCAATGAATTCACTCTTTTTTCTAAGAATTGCTTGCTTGGTTGGGGGGGTGGGCTGCTGTGGTGGTAAGGTAATTAAGATGGCACCTGTCATTGCTAAGAACAACGTCCTGTGCAAGCAGTTTAACTGCACAGGAAATTTGTGGTAAATGTATAACGGCTCAGAATGGGTGTCAGTGCTGGTGCAAATGGTTTTGGAAGAAGGTGGGTGGGGGCACCACTTGAAGTGTCTACAGAGAGACCTAAATAGATTTTTTGAAAAAATCTTTTCTTTCTAATTGACTTGTATCTCCATATATCTCTGTCCCCCTTACACAGGGAGACTGACTTGGTTTGACTGATGCTAAAATGTTTTAAAGATAAATGCATATTGATTAAGATTGTGGTATATATTGGACTAATAGGATGGCTCAATTTTAGCTTCTATGGTTCTGAATTTTTCTAAGAAATTAACTTTTTCACATGTGAACGTCTTGAATCATGTTACTGACTGTGATTGTGGTTATTTGATCCATTTACTTTAAGTCAGAATTATTAATGATTACATTTGATATCTTTGTATAGCCAGAAGTGACTTCTTTTCACCATTAAGCTTTTTAATTTTTTGTGAATGTTATTTTTATTTTATTTTTTAATAACATGAAAAGATAATTTTCAAAAATCATCTTTTTTTGTAAGCTTCTAAGTCCCATATTTTTCTCTCTCCCTTTTTACTCTCTCTTTTCTCCCTATCTATGACAGCAAGTAATCTGATGTAGGTTATTCATGTACAATATGTTTAACATGTACAATTTGTTTAACGTATTTCCATATTAGTCATTCTGTGAAAGAAAAAAAAGAACTAAAGGGAAAAATCACGAGAAAAGAAAAAAAGACATTAAAATAAGTTTTAAAAGTGACCACACAGTTATTTCACTGGATATTGATGGTATTTTCCATCACAAGTCTTTTTGAATTGTCTTTGATCATTTGCTGCTAAGAAGAGCTAAGTCCATCATAGCTGATCATCAAAAAATGTTGCTTTTTGGTGCAGTGGATAGAACACCGACCCTAGAGTCAGTAGTACCTGAGTTCCAATCCGGCCTCAGACACTTAATAATTACCTAGCTGTGTGGCCTTGGGCAAGCCACTTAATCCCACTGCCTTGCAAAAAAAAATCCTAAAAAAAATGTTGCTTTTAATATGTACAATGTTCTCCTTGGTTTGACTCATTTCACTCAGAATCAGTTAATGCAAGTCTTTCCAGATTTTTCTGAAGTCTAACTACTCTTGATTTCTTACTGAACAATAGTACTCCATCAGATATTCATATTACATAATTTGTTCAGTCATTCAATGTGTGTGTGTGTGTTTTCTTTAATTTCACTGCTTTCTCCATGAGTTTGAAATCATTCTGTACAAAATTTATGTGAAAAATCAGATTAAATTAGAGTAAAGATCCTCTGAATTGTGTAGCCTGCTTCTTTGAAGGTGTCATTGAATAATATTTCTTTTTAATTTAAGGCAACGGGGTTAAGAGTAACTTGCCCAAAGTCACACAGCTAGGCAATTATTATTAAGTGTCTGAGGTCATATTTGAACTCAGGTCCTCCTTGAGTCCAAGTCGGTGCTCTATCCATTGCACCTCCTAGCTGCCCTGTGCCATTGAATAATTGTCCCAGATACACAGAAATCATGAATTTTAGGGTATCCTAGAGTATTCATTAAATTATTATCCTCCAACAGTAATTAAGCACTCACTGATGCTTAAAAATTTGATAGATGATAAACATGACATTAATGTTAGAAAGAAATCTATTTATTAATATTCAAATTCATTTTTTGTTAATTAAAGAATCATTTTTCTCCACAATGATGTTTTCCCTGGCAAGTCCATAACACACACACATCCTTGATTTTAAGTTATTTTTAATTGTCAGTCAGCTTGTTGGAAAGACTGGGGAGGTCAATTTAATAGAGCAAGCTATAAAGTAAAGACATAGAATCTAGCACAAAAGAATTCAAAGAACTTTTTAGAACATTGTACAATGTTACTATCAGACTATGCTTTGCAAGTCTTCAAGAACTTAGGATATTGTTAACATAAATAGGAAAAAGTCTGGGAAAAGTACTGGCCCTAAATAAATCCCAACAGATGACAGGGTCAGGAAAACATAAATGTGATTTGGCATATTTCAAAGGAAAAATGCTCATGAATATGAAGTTTCCTAGTTTGTAAAGGAGTAATTAGGATCACTAATGTCATTAAGTTATAGAATAAATGTGAAGTTAGGAAGAGACCTTGGAGTTTATTGCTGCTCCCTCTCTATCTCTATTAATGTATTAATTGTATTTCTATATAATAATGTAAAAAAAAAGATAGTTAACCTACCTGAAATATCCATAAACTATGTGGGAATCCCAATTCATATTTCCATCCAATTCAGCTCTACTGACCCTTCTAGATTACTTTCTATATACTCTGACCTTCTTCCCACTTACAGATTTTTAGCCCTACCCTCTTCAACTCTTATCTTTTAATCTTAGGGACAAGATTCTAGTTATCTACCCTTATATCTACCAGTTTTGAAGCTTCCTCTTCCTAATCCCCTTGTAGCCTTTGTTTAGCTCACCAGACTCTTGTGAAGCTCTTTCCATTCATATGCTTTTCCAATAAATATTTTTAAATGCTTTATAACAAAACATTTAAAAATTTTAAAAGTAAAAAATAATTTCTTCCCCTCAAGGAGCTCACATTCTAATGGGGTAGACAATAAGAAAATAACTGTATCCAAGATATATAAAGTATTATTGGGAGGAAATGTCAGAGGGAAGGCACTAGAAGGAGATGGATATTTTTGTGTGTGTGTGTGTGTGTGTGTGTGTGTGTGTGTGTGTGAAGCGGGGAGCTAGGAAAGGATTTTTACAGAAGTTGGGATGTGAGCTTAGTCTTAAAATAAATTAAGAAGTCACAATGAGAAGAGAGAACATTCTAGGCATGGGGGAGAGTCATTGTAAAGGTTAAGAGATGGAGTGCTCCATATGAGGAACAATAAGACCACCGGTACCAATCAATCAAAAGAATGGGGGTTAGTGTAAAAGACTTCAAAGGTAGAAAGGGAACCAGATTGTGTGGAGCTTTAAATACCAAATGAAAGATTTTATAGTTGATCCTGGAGGGAATAGTCAGCCACTAGAGTTCTTTGGATAGAAGTAGTGATATGATCAGACCTGAACTTTAAGAAAATCACATTGCCAAATGAATGGGGGATGGAAAAGAGGGAGAAGAGGTAGAAGAGACTTGGGGCAGAGAAACTAACCAGAAATTTATTGCAATATTCTAAGCATGAGGTAATAAGAGTCTGCAACCACAGGGTGTTGGCTCTGTGAAGGAAGAAAAGGAGACATACAAGTGATGTTTCAAAGGCAGAAATGATAAGATTTGGCAATGGACTGGATACTTTAGAGTGTCAATGAAGTCAATGAAGACTGAAGGACCATATCAAGGTTTGGCACTTGTGTTTCTCAAGGTTGGTGTTACCTTGGGCAGTAAAAGGGAAACTCAGAAGAGGGAAGAGTTTTGGGAGAAAGATAATGATTTCCACTTTGGAAAATATGAGTTTGAGAAACCGGTGAGACATCTGGCTCAAGATATCTAAAAGGTGGTTGGTCCTGGGAGATTGGAATTCATCAGTGAAGTTAGGACAGGATTTACCCATCTCGGAATCATTTGCAGTGATATGGTAACTGAGTCTTTGAGAACTGGTGTTATATTTCAGATCAGAGAGTATAAAGCCTTTGTTGACTTGGATGACCCATTGATGTTAAAATACAAGCCTTAACAAGACACAAAGCAACTGAGATTTGTGCAAGACAGAAAGGAGATCAACTAATACCAAAACAGGAAAAGCCTGAAAGAAACAACCAGGAGAGGGTTTTACTAATCTTGCCATGATTCTTTTGTTCTCTGATTATTTTGACCCCACTTACAAGACCCATGTGTTGCCACCATGGCTTCTTCCTATCAGTCCATTTTCCCTGAAGACATCTTCGAGGTCATGGGTTCTTCCCCCCCCTGCCCCCCCCCCATCTTTTTTTTTTTTTTTTGCTGTGGATCACTTTGGTAATCTGGGGAAACCAATGAACTCCTTCTCAAAAATCATGTTTTAAGATAATTGAAAGGAATGTTCAATTTCATTTCAAAGTTAGCAGAAAGAAAGTTATAATTTTTTTCCTATCCAATTTCACAGGTCCCAGGTTAGGAAACCCTGATGTAGTTTTCACTCTTTCAGCTTTACAAATGATTTTGAGACCAAGTTATTTCTCCCAGGTCTCACAATTAGTTTGAGAAAGAAGACTAAAACTTGAGTCTTCCAACTCTCATTAAATCATTCAACTATATCTTATCTTTTTTAATTAAAAACTTTATTAATTATTTTATGCATTTGCACAGTAAATTTCAGAATTTAACTCCTTTCATATTGAATAGGAGACACAAGAAGGTTTCACAAGAAGTGAAAATCTTTGGGACTTGAAAATCAATCAACAAACTTTTTAGTAAGTGCCTCCTATAAGTTAAGCTGTGGAGATACAAAAGAGTGGCAGAAGACTGTCCCTGCATCATGGAGCTTATGGGAGACAACATACAAACAAAAATATACACACAAGCTATATACAAGATAAATAGGAAATAATTAACAGAGGGAAGGCAGTAGAACTAAGAAGAATTAGAAGGCTTCCTGTGAAAGATGGGATTTTTAGTTGGGACTTAACAACTATACCTCTTCAGTGAAATATTCTTACTTTGTCAGTGGGCAAGAAAAGAAAAGTAAGAGAGATAAGTGCAAGGAAGAAACAAAATTAAATGGAGTAAAATAAAATTTTGGTTATAAAAGGGATTGGTCTTATATGTTCAGGGATTTGAATTAGCATTTATTCTATTTCAGTTTCACTGAATATTATTTAGATTCTTCTGGGTTTTGTGGGCATGGGTCATGCCACATTTTAAATATTATTTATATATAATTGATAGATAATATGCATCTATATATGTATATGTATATGACTATGCATGTGAGTATATATATATACATACATGCATATATATGTATTTTTTACAATGCCATGAGTAAATAGGATCTTGGTAGTTCATATCAGTTTTCAGCATAATAATTGAGAAATTTAGAAGCCCCTTCAGAGCATCCCAAGAATGTTCTTGACCAAAGGTTAATTCCCCCTTTCTTAAAATGCATTGTGCTTTCAATCATCAGTAATCTTGGCAGCGATTTTTTGTCAAATTGCATTCAAAAGAAGACCCATATCTCAGAGTTATTTTGTGTGAATAGGTCAATTAAGCAAGTTTTATCAATAAAGTTAGATTCAACTATATTTATTCATCCACTTGAATAGAAAATATAAGTAGGAAAAGGAAAGGATATCTCTTTGGACTGTACCTATTCTCTTGTTTAGTTTAAAAAAGACTTTTTAAGACTAGAGAAACTTAAAGGTTTTGGCAGCAGAGAGTTAGAAATCTAAGTTTAGAAATCTAGGATTAACAAAGAAAATTTTTTTGGTCTCATAATGACATAAGATGATAAGGCCCATACAATGATGAAATTGAGACTCTTAATATATACACATAAATCTCTCTCTCTCTCTCTCTCTCTCTCTCTCTCTCTCTATATATATATATATATATATATATATATATATATATCATCTTTTTTGAGGGATTTTAAACTTCATTTATAAAAATATATCACATCAGGTTTTATTTTCTCTAGTGGAGATGCTCATTGAATAATTTAATATATGTGGAACATCCTCAATGGTTTCTGTGGAGTTGGAGTTCACAAAAATTAAAATAACAGCAATAGGACTTTTCAAGTGGAGTCTATTTTTATTTTTACTTTTTCCAAAGCACTTTCACATTTATTCTTTCATTTTTCCTTAAAATACACTGTGGATCAAGATTGTAATAACTTAAAATGAAAACAGCTACAGGCAATATTTTTATTTGTTTCTATTTTCTTTGTAATTTTCTTTCTTTCTTTTTAAAAAAAATTATCTCATGGTTACCATATTAGTAACAGTAGTTTGCAATAGCTCATTGATCTGTACTTGCTAGACTGAAGCAAGTCTTCCTATCTATCCCTAGATTATTGTCGCCAAAGCAAAAGACAAGAGGACAAAGAGGAGGTTAACTCTTAAACAGTCTAAAAAATAATCCAAATGATTTTGGATTATTCCTCTTCAAACTGGGAAGTTCACAGTAAAAACCTTAGGTTGATGTTCCTTTACAACCTAGCATGCTTCCATTGATGATTGCTTGGGCAAAATCATTTTTCTTGCCTATTTCAATGAGTTATAGAATGTTATATCTCTAATAAGTTTAAAGCAAAAAAAAAACCCAGATAATTGGAAGCCACAAAGCTATTTAGCTAAATAATATCAATAGATATGAACAGCTCCACAGATTTTTATTTTTCTCTCTTTACTATATTTTCTCAAGTCAAACAAGTTTAAATTCTTTTTAGTTCATGGGAAAAGATAAATCTGGGATCACTGTCTCCATCCCCACTATTTTTAAGGAGTGGAGAAGACCCCTGGGTTTTTGAAGGTTATATCAACAATGCGAACTGTGGCAGACCCAATTGAACTGGAAAGGCTTTGTATATAGACCTGGTGACATCTGTCCTCTGAATAATGGGATTGTCAAGTTTCATCAAGTCAGTTTGTAGTAGAAGGGTGAGCATTGGGTAATTAATTTTCTTGATCTCACATGACACTGAGTCTTAAGGTAGGAATGGGTTTCACTGAGATGTAAATCTGCAATGCTTAGGACTTTTCACACCCATAAAATCTTGGATATGTTGAAGTCAGAACTAAAAAGGTTATGCATTATAACTAAAAAATTTGAGAAATCATCACTTAATGACCTCAGAACCTTCCTCCACCACAACTCTACTTCTTAGTCAAAAGTGAAATTTCTCTATTATTTTCCTTAGTTCTCTTCTGATGCAGCTTCCTTTCAGTTTGTTGTCTTCATTATTTTTGGTTGGTCAATAGTAGGGATTATGTTACTCTTCTCAGCAATTCCATATAGTACATAATATAAGAGGCATCTGTGAAGCAGGTGTGTATTTTTTGCCCTCGGACACAGAACCTTTCTGGAGATTGCTTTATCTTCCTTTGTTTCTATTTCCTGAATTAAGTGTTTGCTGGAGTAGGGAGGAAGCCCCTGGGTTAATTACCTGCCATTTTGTTATTACTTTTAACTTTAATTACTAGTTGGATCTGCTGGTTTCTGTAGTATCTGTTATATTAAGTGGGATAAGATGTACTATGGTAAGAAGAACATGAGATTAATGTGCCTATAGTTAAAAAGAATTTTCTAGTTTTATGCTTGTTAATGAAACTATCATTACCTTGAATATCTTGTTATTCATGTCAGCATGACGAAGTTGAAAAGAAACTGAGTCTGGAGTCAAAGCACCTGAGTTTGACTCCCAAACTGGCTATTTATTCCCTTTGTTAACTTGGCCAAATGATCATTTTGCTGAGCTTCAATAAAATTAGATGGTAGGGCAAGATGAACCCCAGGGTTCCAGTTTGTCCAATCCCATGACTATGTTGATACTTTGCTATCTGTGGCTGATTTTGTAATAGATCAGTCAGTCATAGTTCCTTTTCTTTCCCTGGTCTAGCTTGCATGGTGCAAATTCATTGCCTTTATAGCAACAGTCCAAAAGTGAATGTTCTTGATGATGAGTTCTCAGCATCTTCTTCATTTGATAAGAATCTGCTCTCTTATAATAGCATTTTAAAGTATATGAAGCATGTGTCTTCACAACAGTCCTGTGAAATAGGTAGTAAAAGAATAATTCTTCTTTGTACAAATGAGGAAATTGTGGCTTTAAAAAGTGAAGTGTGCTGGGTTTGGCTGCATTTGACTATACCTTCAGTTTCTCCAATTTTCGGGCATTTATAGGTGGCCTCACCTATAAGCCCAACAATTTGAGAAACCAAGGCTGGTCAGTTTTTTGGAAGGTTCAGGAGTTCTGAGTTTCAGTAGCTTATATCAATTGGGTATCTTTACTAAGTTTGGTGAGCCCCTGGGCATGGGGAGAGAGTCCAAGGAGAACCATTTGACTCAGATGAGAAACAGATTAGGTCTGAGCTTCTTTGCTCATAAGGGATGGTTGGTTGGTTCTTGTCCAAGAAGACCAAAATAATATCACTATATTAAAAGACCCAAGTTCAAATGTGACCTTAGATATTACTAGTTGTGTGACCTTGGGCAAATCATTTCACTCTGTTTGCTCTAAGTGAAGAAGGAAATGGTAAAGCCATTCTAAGTAGCTTTACTAAGAAAACCCCAAAGTGTCTGAAATGACTGATCATTATCGGTTGTAATATTAGTCATATGAGCAGCCCCTGCATTTCCAGCCTAAGTAATATAGGGAGAGCCAGTCTTTAAAAAAAGAAAAAAGAACTTGTGACTTGTTCAGCATGCAGATCTAAACATCTGAGTTGGACCAAAATTTCTTCTCATTCCAGGTCCAGTCAAAACACCATTCTTCCCCTCTGTACAAAGTTCTCTGTACATTGCTTTTCTTAGTTTATTCAATTCTCTGGTTAGGCTGTCTTATATTTATCAACTTTCAGAATATTCTCCTTGGGCAAAAAAGTCAGAAGAGCCATAGTACAGCTATATACTCGAGTTGAGCACACATTAAATATTTTGTTTTCCTCATGAAACATTAGTATAATTACTTTTGCTCTTCAAACTGGCATGATTTGATGGATATAAATGTGGAAAAGACAGAAATCAAGAAATGTCAAAGACAATAGCAATTCATATAATTTAAGTCCATATTTGCCTGTGGAATAACATGTTTATAATCATATACAAATTTTATTAAGTACAATATTTATTCTTTATCGACATCCTCTCTGGAAATCTTTAGTGATTCATATTTGGAATGATTTTGGTTATGGGGAATTACATTTATGAGATCTGAGGACAAAGGAGTTTATGATATGAGGAAAAAACAAGCAAATTTATACTTATGGCCCTTTAATTATGGTCACCATTAGAGGATAAATAAGTATAGATATTTTCAAAATTTCAAAGGGAAAGGGGATGTGTTTTAAGGGTGAATGGAAAAACAATTGAAGTTAGGATTATCACTATAAATCTTTTGCATGAAAATTATTTTGCTGAAGATTTGAGCAATATTGCTATGAAACCACCCTGACCAGTTAAAAGGCAAATAGTTCTTAAAGAACTTCAGTTGTTTTTTCTCCCGGAAGGAAGGACTGAAATGTTAAATTGAGGAACTAGCAAAGCCACAGTTTTGTGGTGGTAGCATTGATTCTTCTTTTAGTCCAGCACAAGCTACAGGGTTTCTCTCATTATTTTCTTCCTGTTCTTGCCTGTCTGAGCTAAAGGGAAAAAGAGAAACCTTTCTGTGTGGACACCATAAAGACACTAAATTCAGTAGACAAATGAATTATGCATGTGATCTGCAATCTTACTGAGAACTTGTCTTTCCCTGTCTTCTATTTGCATGCTGGAGAGAGGAGTGGAAAATTTCAATGCTTTGTACTCAGGGAGCCTATCACTTGATCCCCTAATCTAGGCATCTCTGATAGGATTTTCCTGTGATCTATTTCCAAGGACCTTAAATGAGGAAGGCCACAATCATACTTGCATAAAATTTACATATGATTCACCTACTTGTCATTCCTCAGGCAGATTTGGGGTTCAAATGACATCATTGCTGCCCTTAATTCTGGCACGTCTTGATTCCTGTCCTTTCTATCATTTATATACTTATCTGTTGTTCCACATTACTGTCAACATAGCTTGATAGAAGAAAAAAAAATCTCTTGGAAATAAGAAGGATGAGCATAGGATGATTTTCCTACTGGAAGAAATTGCATAACAACGTAAAATGCATTTAAGAAGAGTCCAGATGAGAAATGAGTTTGTATTGCTAAATAATTCTCCTCCCTTTAAAAAATGCATTGTGAGATTTCACTGCTAATGACAGAACTCACTAAATATTTTGGAAATTCCCTCTTTAAATTTCCCCTTCTCTTAATGTTTTGTCAGGGTTTCTTTCTTTGTCATTTGAGGATCTTCAGATTTCTGTTAGTCTTCTCTTGTTGTTATCACTCAAAGACTATCAAAACCTTTGGGAAATGATGTGCAGCCTTTCTTTCCATTCCTTATCATTAAAACCTCTGGGAAATGATTTGCAGCCTTTCTTTCCATCCCTTATCTATGCAAAATTACTTGCTTAGTACATATTTCATATAACTATTACTTAAACTTACTACTTTGTCAAGAGTTTCTTTCATTTTCTAGTGCATTATCTTGTCTCCAAGATTTGCTTCTCCTTCTTACTTCACTATTTCTGTCAAAGACTTTGCCTTTTATCTCATTGGCCATGTTCAAAATCATGCTTCTTTGGCTCTTCCTTCTTCTACAGTTCTCATGTTCAGTCATTAGTCACCAACGCTTCATTCTGCCTCACCTCTCTATTTTCACATTAAAAAAGGAACACATGCTTTAAAACAATAAATACAACAAAACCAAAAACTTCAAGGTAGGCTGTCACTGCTACTCCACTAGCTCTACTGTAAAAAATTTTTAGCATTTCTTACCATTCCCTCTTTCCTTGGCCCTCTCTTTCCTCATAGCTACCAGATTCAACATTGTATCAGTTCACCTGGTCATATAACCCCTTTGCTTATAATCTTCTAATGGGTTTTGAGCTGAGGGAAGGGGAGAATTATCGTAGACTTCATATGCAATTATGAATTATAGTTTTTGTATAAAAGTCATATCCCCTTGGGGGCAGCTAGGTGGCACAGTGGATAAAGCACCGGCCCTGGAATCAAGAGTACCTGGGTTCAAATCCGGTCTCAGACACTTAATAATTACCTAGCTGTGTGGCCTTGGGCAAGCCACTTAACCCCATTGCCTTGCAAAAACCTAAAATAAATAAATAAATGAAGGAATGAATGAATGAATACATAAATGTCATATCCCCCCCCCTTCTAGATTGAGAGCTCAATTGAGATATCTTTTAATAAACAATTATGTTCTTTCAATACCCACACACACTCCATTTACAAAAAATACTAAATAAACATTTGTTGAATTGAATTGTTCTTGGACTATGTTTGACTTTGTGACTATCACCTATTTTATATTACACATTCCAAAAGGTAAGATCAAGAACTGTTGAGTTTGCTTGGAAAAGCACAGTAGCCTCATGGACCAAATCTGAATGGTCCTTTCAATCTAGACTCCCTTCTCATTAACGTCTTCCAATGTGGTTTCTAATCTTAACTGATTGGGTTTTCCAAGGGATTCCAAGACTCCTTTGTGGACATTCTAGTCTGTATAACAGTCCTGAAAAAATTGCCTGAAAATTTCTTAATGTAAAATCTTTTTTTATTGATTTTTGAATTTTATAATTTTTCCCCTATTCTTGCTTCCCTCCCCCACCCCCACAGAAGGCAGTCTGATAGTCTTTACATTGTGTCCATGCTATACATTGATCAAAATTGAATGTGATGAGAGAGAAATCAAATCCTTAAGGAAAAAATAAGGTATAAGAGACAGCAAAATTTCATAATAAGATACCTTTTTAAAAAAAAATTAAAGGTAATAGTCTTTGATCCTTGTTTAAACTCCACAATTCTTTCTTTGGATGCAGATGGTATTCTCCATTGCAGATACTCTAAAATTGTCCCTGATTGTTGCACTGGTGAAATGAGCAATTCCACTAAGATGTGTCATCAACCCCATGTTGTTGTTAGAGTATATAATGTTCTTCTGGTTCTGCTCATCTCACTCAGCATCAGTTCATGCAAATTCTTCTAGGCTTCTCTGAATTCCCATCCCTCCTGGTTTCCAATAGAACAATAGAGTTCCATAACATACATATACCACAATTTGTTTAGCCATTCCCCAATTGATGGACATTCACTCAATTTCCAATTCTTTTCCACCACAAACAGGGCTACTATGACTATTTTTGTACAAGTCATGTTTTTACCCTTTTTCATCATCTCTTCAGGCTATAGTAGTGGTATTGCTGGATCAAAGGGTATGCACATTTTTATTGCCCTTTGGATATAATTCCAAACTGCTCTCCAGAAAGGTTGGATGAGTTCACAGCTCCACCAAGAATGTATTAGTGTCCTAGATTTCCCTTATCCCTTCCAACACTGATCATTGTCTTTTTTGGTCATATTGGCCAATCAGAGTTGTGAGGCGGTACCTCAGAGATGCTTTAATTTGTGTTTCTCTAGTCAGTAATGATTTAGAGCATCAATGTAAAATCTTTTAAGAGGAAGTTATCTGATCATTAGGTTATTTGAAATTTTAAACCCCTTAATGTAATCAATTGACAGTAAATTTCAGCCACCCAAGCCACGACTCCTTGAATCATATCTTGAAGAGATCTCTAATAGTTCTAACGGAGGGAATGTGATATAGAAGGCTAAAAATCAAAGGTCAAATTGGCACAAATTCTACAGCTTACATATTAATTTAAATAATTTCAAAACAACTTGGATATATTAATAGTTGAATTTCACTATATGAAAGAGTTCCATTTTACAAATCTAGCCTCTTGGATGTATTCTACTTACTTATGTTTTGAGGTTGTAAGACAGAATTGATGACCTTGGTGCCAGTTTAGTGTCCTTTCCCTCAGAATTTCTACACATCTACTGAATCTAGCTCCATTTCCTCAACTGTTGAAAGGTACGTTCCACATTTGGGGCTCAGGATTAGGTTAGGTTCCCATAAACTAGGTTCTCATAACCATTCCACAGAAAATAGGTCAGAAAATAGGGAAGTGGTTCGGTCCTAAATGTTGCTCCTACACTTTAGATTTCGCTTAGAAATTAGAATTTCAACAACTCTGAAGAAGGGATATAAAACAAGAAAAAAAGAATGAGATTACCAGATATATGATGAGGGGTATTTTAAGGATATTAAAATGGTGTAGGGAGAAAGGAAAGAGATAAGAGGTTTCCCTTGGCAAAAGAATTGTATTTATACCATTTTGCTATTGAGATATTATTCACTCATAAGATGGGAATAATTGTTCCAAATTTTAAAAAATAAGATTTGTAGTACCTAAGGTTATGACAAAACTTTTTCCATTTCCACTTAATTGTTAAATGACCCCCCCATAGTTTTCATATTTTTAATAAGTGCCAGAAAGAAAAAGTCTTACTCATCTTCCTAGATTTGCCACAAATTCATTTTAGGACCTTGGAGAAAACATTTCATCACTCAGTGCCTTCATTTATCACCCCCAAAATGGGGATCATAATACCAGTCTTTTTTCCACTTGATAGAGTTTAATTTGCCCCAAAATGAAATATCATATGGATGCATAAATGCTGACTAGCAAAAATAGGAAACAGGTGATTTCCAGTGAAAATTTTATCAGAGGAGAGGAGTGATAGGACACATTTATAATCGTTGTGTTGGTGACCTAAATATAAAAAGTCACATCAGAAAGCAATTAGAGGAGCAAGGAAGAAATTATCTTTCAGATTTAAGAATACTTTATGACTAAACAAGCAGTAGAAAACAGTAGAGAACAATAGAGAAGATAAAATGGACAATTTTGATTATGTGAAATTAAAATTATTTTATACAAACAAATCTGATGCAGTAAAAATTAGGAAAAAGCCAAGTGAATGGGTGGGGGGAGAATCTTCAAAAAGATTTTCCATAAAGGTTTGATTTTCAAGATGCATAATTAGCTGAGTCAAATTTTTAAGATACGATACGTTTCCCCAGAGATAAATGATGAAAGGATATAAATGGACAGTTCTCTTTTGTTGTTAGAGGCAAATGGAGGTAAGTGACTTGCCCAAGGTCACACAACTGTTACATGTCAAGAGTCTGATGTTGAATTTGAACTCAAGTCCTCCTGACTCTAGGGTCAGTGCTGTGTCACCTACCTGTCCCTGAATAGACATCTTTCAAAGAAGAAATCTGAGTTATCAGCAATTAAATAAGAATACTTTAAATCATTCATAATTAGAGAAATAAAATAAGTCTGGGATTCCACTGTACACTTCTAAGACTAGGAAAGATGGCAAAAGAGGAAAATGACAATGATGGAAAAACTGTGGTTAAACAGGTACACATGTGCATTGTTAATTTAGTTGTGAATTGGTCCAACTGTTTTGAAAAGCAATGTGGAACTCTGTCCATAAAATTAACAAATTGTATATGTTCTTTGACCTAACTATACCACTGTTAGACTTGTACCCTTTATATACAAAACAATAATAATAACTCTTTTTATGATTACCCCAAATAGGGAGCTAAGAGGTTCTTCTATTGGGGAATATCTGAGCAAATTGGGGTATATAAATAGAAAGAAATATTGTTATGCCAGAACAAATGATGAAATGGACAAATTTAGAGGAAACAGAAAAATGCAGTAAAATGAGCAAAATGAGGAAAGCAATTTATAAAATGATAGCAACATGATAGAGAAAAATATCTTTGAAAGACCAAAATGTTTATCACCACAATGATAAATGAATTCAAATGAATGAAGATGAAACAATGACATTTTCCTTCTTGACAGAGAGATGATGAATTTAAAATGTAGGAAAAGGCATAAATTTTTACCATGGGAATGAGGTTTGTTTTACTGGACTAAGTAGATGTAAATTAACGATTTTTTTTTTTATTTGGGGAAAGTTAGATTGATTTAAAAAGCAATTTGTTACTTGAAAACTTGAAAACAAAAATCATGGGATAACCAAGTGGTGCAGTGGGGATAGAGCACAGGCTCTGGAATCAGGAGGACCTGAGTTCAAATCCAGCCTCAGACACTTAATAAATGCCTAGCTGTGTGACCTTGGTTAAGTCACTTAGTCCCATTACCTTGCAAAAAAACTCCAAAGAAAACAAAAATTATAAACTTAAAAAATATAATGGATGTAGTAAAAAGTACTCTTGACTTCTAAAGATTGGGAAAATATCTTCAAAACTATTCTCTCTGATACAAAAATCAATAGGCATGAGTGTCATTTTTCTAGTTCTATAAAGAATCAGCGAGTTTAAATTAGACTGGACCTCATATACCTAACCAAATTTTGAATCTGTATAATTACATAAATTTAGAACAATCAGGAATCTTAAGAGCCTTGCAACCCTCTCATTTTACAGATGAGCAAATTGAAGCCCAGAGATGTTGAAACTTGCTCAGCATCACACAACTAGTAAATGTCTGAAATTGGATTTGAACCCATCTTCATGATCCCAAGTCCTTTCTATGACATCTCTTAGATGGGGTTATCCAATCTCTATTTGAACATCTTCAGTGAATGGAAATGTTACCTCTTCTATTCCTGGATGATTCTTAATTGTTAACGGAAGCTTTTCCTTATATTGATCCAAAGTATATTGTAACTCCCTAATTTTACAAGACCAAATAAAATAAATCTGTATCCTCTTGAATCCAGTAACTTCTGATATTTGAAGACTTTCATCATGTGCAATTTCAAGTTCTTCCTGTACAATCTGATCCTTTGCCTTCTCTTTTCAAAGTTAGACATCCCTCACTCTTTTATCCAGTCTTCTCATATTTTCAGCATCTTCACCATACTGATTATCCTCTTGTACACATTTCTGTAGCTTATCAATGTTCCTTCTGAAATGTATTGCCTAGAATTGGATGCATATGTACTACTAATAATAGTACAGATGTACTCTGACCAAGGAATCGTTTAGCTGGCTCATTGCCTCTTTCCCTTTGAACCAGAGATTCTTAACCTAGGATATAAATATCTACCATTCGATTCTAGGGGATCCATGAATTTGAATGAGAAAAAAAAATGCATCACTATTTTTGCTAACCTTTAACTGAAATTTAGTATTTTCTTTAATCATGAATTAAAATTAAAACACAATTCTCCAAGGTTTCCATATTGCCAAAAGGTTCTGACTCCAAAAAAATGCTAATAACTCCTGCTCTAGATATTAGGGTATTATTAATGAAGCCTAAGATTATAGTACTTTTTTAATGATGATGAAGACTTCCACTAATAACAATTTTTATTGTAACATCTATATAGCATTTTAAAATTTGCAAGGCACTTTACAAATATCTCATCCTCACAATGACTCTGAGCATTAGATGATGATGCTATTCCCATTTTACAGATAAATAAAACTGAGGCAAATCAAGGTTATGACACTTGTTAGGGATCATTCAGCTATTAAGTATCTTAGGTCAAATTTGAATTCAGGTCATTTTGATTCCAAGTGCAACTCTTTATCTGCTGCACCACCTAGTGACTAGATTGCCACATCACGCTGTTGGCTCATAGTGAGTTTGTATGAGGTCTAAAATCCTAACCTTTTTTCATATTAGCTGCTTTCTAGCTATGTGTTTCCCCACCCTGTTATGATAAAGAAGGCTTAGATAAAGATGACATGGAACTTCTAGAAGAGGAAGAGTGAGGGACTCACCTATTCTTCAGGAAAATCACTTTGGCAACTAGGAAATGGGAATGAATTTTTATGAAATTAGATGAAAAAATTTAAATATATGAAAAATTGCAGCAGCAGGCCCACTTAGGAGGCTATTGTACTAGTAATGTATGGTGATGATGAGGGCCTGAACCAAAGTAAAACATTTTAAACCAAAAGGAAACCAGTGGGGAAGGTGGTACATGTAGAGATGACAGGATTTGGCAATGGCCTGGATATCTGGTTGAGGGAAAGTTGAGGCGTCTAGGATGATTGGAAGGTTGCAAAGCTGGCCACCCTTGTGGATTCGATGGATAATCTGAACTCGAGCACTGAAACTTTTCATCTTTCTTTCTCATCTCCATCATCCAGTGGAGGGATAGGGAGCTATGGTTGTTGAAGATTCAGCAGAGATTTTGGGAGTTTTTGCATCAAAAATCTTGAGTTTCTCCTTGTTCTGGGTGACTTCTCTTCTTAGCTTCCTGGATCTGGCCTTCAGAGCCTCCTGTCCCCCAGCCCCTCAAAATCTAGGAGTCCAGAGCATTATCTTGACCCCTGAACACAAGGCAGGGGATGACAGGAGAAATTTACAGGGAATATTTCCTGGGCTCAACAAGAAAAATCTCTGATTTGGAGGGGCAGGTCTTGGATGGGACTTTAGGCAACTCATTGTATTTCTCTGGGCTTCACTTTCTGTAAAATGGGATGAGTAGACTGAATGGACTCAAAACATCCTTGCAACTCAAAAAAATGTGCCACTAATCTTCAGAATTCTTCTTTCACCCAGGGCAGGCCTTGATCAGCTTCCTTAAAATGGAAGGAGCCAGTCAATCAAGGGAAGGGGCTTCAGGGATCAAGGACAGTGGGAGATGTACCGCTGCAACAAGCAATAATTGGTGTTGTTTGTCATGTTGATGAGGAATATGAGGGAGAACGGTCTTCAGGCAGGTGTCCATAGACTTTGAAACTGGAAAATGCTAAGAAGAGGCTGTGTGGAGCCGGTTGTGCACAGGCAGGTTATCTGTCTCCACTTTTCATGAGGCTGTTTCTTGGAGGCCCCCATAAAATCCTCCCCTGTGGTTGAATTCATCCTGTAGGTTCTGCATGCTTGCCCTATTTTTAGTCTAGCTCCCCCCTCCCCATTTCCACAGTCAGCCTCAGCTGTCCCAGTAGGACTTTTTTGATTGACATCACTATTCTGAGCCCAGAGGAGACATAGCTTTTTTAAGATCATCAGATTGCCAAAGGTAGGGATAAGTTTGATTTCAGTGTACAACTTACCTATGGACAAATGGACCCCTCTTCCTAGACCAAATCACCAAAGCAATTAGTTGTAATTGGTTCATTCCTCCAAAACTCAATTTGACTGGTCCTCATGTTACAGGCGTTTTTATCCTTCTTTTGTAGAAGAAGGAGTAGGGTGAAGATTAAAAATCTTTTATTTACTGACAAAAGGATGGCGTATAAAAGGGGAGCTTGGTGTTAGCTAGGTTGGCATTAAACCCATTTCCAACCTCACTGATCACTCTCCCCCTGAACTCACTCAATTAGCTCTCAGTTATTTTCATTTGCCTCTAAACATACTTTCTTCCCTCCTTAGTGTGAACTGATTCCTTTCTATCTGTGAAAAGTATTCTTTCTCTTTGTTCAAGTCCCAACTGAATTTAATCAAAGTAAACATTTATGAAATGCCTGCTATTTTGTGGGTATTGTGTGCTCTGTTCTTGAGAGTTGAGAGATGAGTTCATATCTGGAAGTACATACATACATACACACACACACACACACACACACACACACACACACACACGTCTATTTTTTAAATGCTCATCCTTGCTGAATTATGAGTATAGGGAAAGGCTGTCCTTGCCATCGAGAAGTTTACAACCTAATGACAGATAACAAGACACAAAAGGAAACTGAAAATCAGAGGATGGCTAGCCTGAGAGTTCTCCTTGAATGGAGGTTCTGTGAGAAACTCTCTTCTCAGCCCTTCAATGAAAGGAGCTTCAGGAGCAGAGAGAGTACTGATGGATGACCTGGATGTTCCAAGGCTGGTGTGATCTTATCGGATGAAGAGCAACGAAGGCTGGTGTGATCTTGCCGGCAAAGAGGTCCCTGGGTGGACCCTGGAACTGAACTACCACATCCTCTAAGAAGTCTTCTCTGATTTCTCCCTCTTCATATTTCTTTTTAGTACTTTATTTGTATCACTCCTTTATCCTTATCATACTCTGCTTGTATTATATCTATTTGGCAATCCCGTTGACTCTCCTCCCTTCCTTGAACAGAGTCGGGAAGACCTAAGTTCAAATTCAGCCTCCAACACTTAATAATTGTAAATAACAACAATGAGGGTTATTATGAGGGTCAACTGAGATAATATTTTTGTGTTTAGCACAATTGCAGGAACTATATAAATGGTAACTGTTATCTTTAGCACCCTTTCCCCATAGTACCTCAATATATGTTTGTTTTAGAATTGAACTTCATAAAATAAAGACTTTGAGGTTTAACTTCAACTTAACAAGAGTTAAAAGAACTCCAAGCTTGCCTCAGGATTCCAATGAACTTTAAAAATGGTCATTTATTAAAAACAAAACAAAAAACAAAACAAAACACAAACATGGAAACCATGGGTCCCTATACTCATAATTCAGCAAGAATGAGCATAGAAAAAATAGACGTATATATATATATATATATATATATATATATATATATATATATATATATTTATATATATACTCCCAGATATGAATCCTACTTGATTTAGTTTTGCATGCTTCAATGATTGCATCTCTTCTCTAACCTAGCCCACCCCTATCACATAGTTAAATACTTGAGGAGCATATATTATGCCCATATGCATTCTTAAAATATAGAGGAATTCTGAGGTAATTCTTTTATGATTAAAATTTCATTCCTTTTTTTAAAAAAATGCAGTATAGTTTTAAGGTTTATTAATTATTGCCCATAATATTTAAAGAACTTGATGAAAAATCGAGAATGGTCAAGTCAACATCTTTATCTAAGCTTTCTATATCATAATAGGGTAGAGAAACACATAGCTAGAAAGCAGGCTCATCATATCCTTTGTGACACAACACTGTGCTAAGAGTCCTACCCCTCATGGAACTTGGAACTTAACAGGAGAAGAAAACACATGAAAGAAAGCTGATGAATGAAGACAGGATGCAAGGTGCTAATACTGAGCCATGGAAGACAAAGCCAAAAATAGAAGTTCTAGGAGAAATCTATTAATCAGGGGAAGGGGCTTTAGGGGCCAAGTATACTTGCAGTGTAAGAGGTTCAGGGGTGAAGTAAACTCAGAGTGAAGGACTTTCTTTGTCATTCTAGAGAAAGGCCAGAGAAAATAGTTTAACAGGAAGATAGCAAATGAAGAGAGGCTAACTAAACTGAATTTATTTAACCAAAAAAAGAGAAGGGAAACAGTGACAGTATTCAGGTATATGATAGATTTTTTTGTTTGAATTACAAAGAACAGATTCTACTGTTCCACTGAGAAAAGCACAAGAGAAGATAAGTTTTGGTTGCATTAGAAAGAATTTAGGTTACACAATAGGGATGTGATACACTGGGATGTATTACCAAGGGAGGATGTAGCATTTCTTTATTTAGAAAAATTTAATAAAATGGTAGACAGCTCTCTTTCTGGGACAGTTTGAGTGCCTGGAAGCAGGGAGTGGACTAGATTGGTATTTCCCAAACAAATGTGTAGTAACACAGGAGGTTATCAGATCCCACACTCTGCTGGTGGTTTTTTTTTTCCTTTCTAAATGGAACAGAGGTATGTATACTGGCCCACTTACTGTTCTTCTTGTTTCCTGTAGACATGTCTTACCCAGGTAGCTCAGTGAGTCGGAGACACATTAGGATTTGTGCTTTGGTATTTCTTTAGAAAGACCCACACTGGGGCAGCTAGGTGGCGTAGTGGATAAAGCACGGGCCTTGGAGTCAGGAGTACCTGGGTTCAAATCCGATCTCAGACACCCTACAATTACCTAGCTGTGTGGCCTTGGGCAAGCCACTTAACCCCATTTGCCTTGCAAAAAAATAAAAAAATAAAAATAAAAAAAGACCCACACTTAGGGTGAGCCCTAAGTCTATTTTGATCCCTATTTGATATTAGACAACCCTTTAGAGAGGAAATGCTCAGCCAGAATTAAATGAGAACTGTTCATCCTTCACCTCTGATATTCATTGCCATCCCCAATTTCTCTTGGTTCGTCCTCAAGGTTTTAATTTTTTTAAATTTATTTTTAAAGTTAATTTTATTGACAGATTTTCTGAAAGTATTCCTCCCCTCACCCACTCTTGAGTTATCTATTGTCAGAGAATAAAAAGAGCAAAATAACCAAAAAAGTCTAATAAAACTAACCAACACACCGAAACAGTTGACTTTATCTATAATGTTCCATACCTATAATTTTCCTCTGTTAGAGAAGGAAGATATTTTCTTATACAACTTTTTTTGGTTAAGTTTTATCATCACAATTTCATAAAAATGATTTTTAGTTGTTTTGTTATTATTTCCATTTACACTGATGAAAATATTGGGTATATTATTTTTCTAATACAGCTTCATTACTTAGCTTTAGTTCCTTCCCATGATAACTATTTATTATATTTCTCTTTTCTTACCATTCTATTCATGTGCTTCAATTTGTTTACCATTTCCCAACTGCTGAGCATTGATTTCATTTCCAAGTTCTTTGCTTCTACAAAAAATTTCTAATAAGGGTGGCTAGGTGTCACAGTGCATAAAGCACCAGCCCTGAAGTCAGTAGTACCTGGGTTCAAATCCTGTCTCAGACACTTAATAATTACCTAGCTGTGTGGCCTTGGGCAATCCACTTAACCCCATTTGCCTTGCAAAAACCAAAAAAAAAAGTTCTAATAAAAATAGAGTATTCTGATATATTTCATTGACCATGTTGAGACTTGAGTTTAGTGTTGAAATCTCTGGGTCAAAGAACATGAACTTATCTCATTCATTCTTTCTTCATAAAATTCCTAATTGCTTTTCAGATAGATTGGATCAATTTACAGCTCTAAAATATTTGCATAAATGTGCTCATCTTTCCATAACCTCTCTAACATTGGCCATTCCTGTCTTTTGCCATCTTTGTCAATTTGTTCTGTTCAAGATGGAAACTCAGAATTGTTTTGATGTACTTTTGTCTTCCAAACATTCTTGCTATAAATTTCTATTGACATTCTAAATATTTCTAAAATTGCAACATTTTATAGTAACTTTATTTTTTATACTTGATTTAAAAAAACTTGGCAATTATATTTTTCTTGTGTGCCTTTATATTTGCTAAGATAAGCAAGTTAATTAATATTTATTAAGCACTAGGCATAGTTTCTATACCAAAGTAATACTTCTTGAAACGCTCTACCAAGGGAGGGAGGCCTTGAAATTTGTTTTAGGGGAGAAATTACTCACACCTAAACTTGTTTCTTTCCCAAACCTTCGTCTTTCTTAAATTTATCTGTTACTATTGAAGGCAGCACCATTCTCTCATTCATCCAATATTAAAATCTAGGTGTTATCCTCAACTCTTCCATCTCATTCCCCAAATCAAATCAAGTGCCAAAGTCTGTTGGTTGTATTTTTGCAGCATCTCTTGTATATGTTTCCTTCTCTCCTTTGACATTGCTACTATGCTCAGATGGGCACCTAGTACCTGGATTATTTTAGTAAGCTGATGATTGGTTTGTCAACCACTTCTCTCCTCACTCCAGTTTATCCTTTACTCAGCTATCAAAATGATATTCCATGGGGGGCGGCTAGGTGGCGCAGTGGATAGAGCACCAGCCCTGGAGTCAGGAGCACCTGAGTTCAAATCTACCCTCAGACACTTAATAATTACCTAGCTGTGTGGCCTTGGACAAGCTACTTAACCCCATTTGCCTTGAAAAAACCTAAAAAACAAAATGATATTCCAAAAGCTATCTGACCATGTCACCCCCCTCTACTCAATAAGGTCCAGTGATTCCCCAGAACCTCCAATATCAAAATGAAAAATCTTTGGACACTCAAAACCCTTAACAACCCCCCTCATCTTTTCCAGTTTTCTTACACTTTACCATCTTCCATATATACTATGATTCAGTGACAATAGCCATCATATTATTTTGTCCACAAGATTTATCTTGCCATGAACTGTCATCAATGGCTGAAATTCTCTCCCTCTTTACTTCTATTTCCTGACTTCCTTGTCTCCCTGCAATCCCAACTAAAATCTCACTGTTTTTTCCTGGTTCTCTGTAAAGTTAGTGCCTTCCTTCTGTGATTCTCCATAATTTATCTTAAATATATCTTTTTTCCACATCATCTCTCCCATTAGACTATTGGATTCCTTGAGAGCAGGGAGTGTTTTTTAAAAAATAACTTTGTCTTTCTTTGTATCCTCAACTTTAAGGACAAGGCCCGGCAGATAGAACATAATAAATACTCATTGACTTAACTTGACCATTAAAATCATATCTTCCATAATAGTGAGTTTTCTTGAAGTCACTCTCTTGAGTTACTCTAGACATAGTAACGTTGTTAACATCTTTTTTAGATGAAGTTGGGTAATCCCCCCCCCAGAATTCTCACTAAATTTGTGTAAAAACTTGAAATTTGTGCAAAGTATTCCTTTTACTGCTAAGCCACTTTGTGGGAGAAACATACCTACCTGATAACGGT
This sequence comes from Macrotis lagotis, assembly GCF_037893015.1. Taxonomy (NCBI): domain Eukaryota; kingdom Metazoa; phylum Chordata; class Mammalia; order Peramelemorphia; family Peramelidae; genus Macrotis; species Macrotis lagotis. The sequence continues at coordinate 820,943,212 of NC_133658.1, read as the reverse complement.
CCAACTTATGAAATTATTCAAGCAAACTGAATTGAAGGATTATTCACCAAAATACACAATCTCAATATCAACTACAGTAACTAATTTTTGAAACATTTTTATTTTTTCATCTTTAATTCCTTGATTGCTTTCCTTTTCCCACCCTATTTTCTACATGGTTTCCAGCCTCTAACATTTTCTATCATAAACTATTTTTATTTTACAGGTACTTATAGAAAATAAAATTTATATTTTAACAATTACAGCATGACATTTCTCTTCCTCTCTCTCATAATAATTAAGAACTTCTTAAAACAACTAACAATTTTAGACTTTACGAAACTGGTAGCATCAGATATCTTTCTTTGAAAGCCCTGATTGTTAGAACTTCTCTTTACCTATTGATGGATAAATCCCCATCCCCAAATTCTTTGATCTTTAGTCTGAAATTCTATTAGGTTAAACTAACTTAGTTGAGTCATAGAATTATTGATTCCTAGAGCTATGAAATGATGAATAAATTTTATTAACTTTGCTTTTTTGTGTTATTAATATTTCTAAATGTTATTTTTATAACTGTAAATGATAAAATGTCTATATATATGTGGCTGAAATATCTTAGAATATCACAGTTATCAACTTAATAAAATGAAATCTGTCTACAAGGTCAGTCAAAACTCATTTGAATAAGTGATTCTAAATTTTTTTGCCTTTAGGATTTATCCTGTGGGGAAGGTTTCAGAAGTTTGGTTCCAAACTCCCCATGAATTTTTTGCAAATCTGACAAATAACTCCTGGTCAGAACATAGAAGATTTTTTCATAAAAGTGAAGACATAATACAAGAGCAACAGACCACACCTAAAGATATTACATTGATTCAGAGGGAACTTGTTTCCTCAGCTCCTCCTTTGGAACTCCAAAGGCCTTGAACCCTTGCCTCCTTGTTTTTCTTTTGAATTTCTTCTCATAATTTATTACTATCCTGCTGTGCCAGTAGTACTTAAATTAATAACCTCATGGGCTAAACTTTTTGGTCTTAATGACATTGTCATTTTCATAGAACCTTCTTTTCCAGCTAAGCATAATAATGAAGTTATGGATAGTGCCTACAGTTTGCTCCTGCCCCACTGATGCATTTCTTAGAGATGACTTCAGTTATAGATATTCAATCTAATTACTTCCATTTCCTGATTCTAAGCTTCTGGAAAACTATGTCATTTGCACATTCAGTTTATTTAGATGAGAGATGCTCTTCTCTTTTATGAAGTCTAATGGCTCATTTAATTGTAAATCCAATTCTTATCCTGCTTCCATCAGCAGAAGTTCATTTATGACTCCTAGTCTAGCATTTTTATGAGAATCAGAACTTAGATAAGTCATTTCTTCTTCCTGGGTCTCAGTTTCCTTGTCTCTAAAATGAAGTGGTATGGGGTGGTATTGGACTAAATTAGCATTGTGGTCCCTGCCAGTTGCAACATTCTATACATTTTTCATCTTGCTGGTTAGAAGTTATTCTCCCAAGATATTATTTTTGTTTGGGACCCATCAAGGTGGAATAATATTCTTAACCTAGGATTACATTAAATTACATACTCCTCTCTTGAACTTATTTCTGCTCATTTCCCTTTCTTTTCATATATCCCTGAAATTGATGGATTTCTTAAGTTCATATTCTTTCTCATTACCTGATTTGATCTTTTTGAACTAAGTCTTGAGGGAAGTGAGTCATTCCAAGGTCTGTAGGTGAGAAGAGGTGATAAGCTAACCTGGGTATAACTCATGTAAAATGGTAGAAATGGAAAATAAAATGTGGAGTTCAAGGAACAGCAATCAAGATTCTTACAAGGGGAATAATATGAAATCAGTCTGAAAAGTAGGTCCCAGATTATTATAGAGGCTTTACATGTCATCTTGAGGAATTGTAGAACTTAAAATAGGGAAGTGACATGAGTTCCATGTTTTTAAGAAGATAATTTTTGCATATGTAAAGAATGAACTATAGAGAAAAGAGAATGGGAATTAGGGAGACCAATTAGTAGGCTATTGTAGTAGCTCAGTGATGACAAGGTAGTGATTATTCCAATGTACAAAAGGGAATGGACACCAGAGATATTATGAAGGTAGAATCAATACTATTTGGCAACTCCTTGTGTATTATGAATGAGAGAGATAAGAGTTAAGAGGTAAAAGTTAAGGGTGACTAAGATGTGAATAGAAGGATGATATGACCCTTAATAAAAATGTGAAAATGTAGGGCAGAATACCAACACATATATATTTTGCATGGTAATGAAGCAAAAACTATAATAATTTATAGACAGCAATTCCATTTTAAGCACCTAAAACAATAATTATTAAAAATAAGCAGCATAAATCTTATATGGAAATTAAGAGATTATAACAACATTCCTTATTTTCTTATGTTGCATCATATCAGGATAACAAAAACAAAATGATAAAATTGGTGTCTCTGTGTGGCAACACTTTCATTTCCTTTTCTTGTAAAGTCTTTGATTATATTTAGCATCAATTGTGATACTGCAGGGTAAAAATGAGACTATAATGAAGATTGAAGAAGAGGATAAAACAGGCACCAGAAATAATATCTTTACCTTTTATTTCATTCTATTCTTCCTCCCTCAAGTTAGGCTACATGGGTTGGAAAAGGAAGTACCAAGTGCAATTAAGCATGTGAAGAGAGTTTCTACTGTATAACTTTGAAGCAATTACCTTTGAAAATATGAAAGATTCAAGGCAGTTAGGTGGTACAGTAGATAGAGCACAGTTCCTGGAGTCAGGAGGACTAGTGTTCAAATCCAGCCTCAGATGCACTTAATAATTACCTAGCTGTAAGGGGAGGCTAGGTGGCGTAGTGGATAAAGCACCGGTCCTGGAGTCAGGAGTACCTGGGTTCAAATCCGGCCTCAGACACTTAATAATTACCTAGCTGTGTGGCCTTGGGCAAGCTACTTAACCCCGTTTGCCTTGAAAAAAACCTAAAAAAAAATAATTACTTAGCTGTGTGACCTTGGGCAAATCACTTAACCCCATTGCCTTGCAAAAACCAAAAAAAGAAAAAAGAAAATATGAAAGATTCCAATGTGAAGATAAAGGTGGTACATGATGCTTTATGTATAAGGTATATTTTTGTAACCCAGAATGTTGTAATTATTATGTGTATTTGAATATAAATACATACATATATATTGCATATGTGGGTTTTTGTTTGTTTTTATAGGTTGACTACTCAAAACAGTAAAAATGTCCAGAGGATCAGTGTCCGACGAGGAAATGGCAGACCTCAGAGAAGCTTTCTCCAAAGTTGGTAAGTACTGGTTAGTATGGCAGACATTTTGAGGTCTAATATTGCTAATAATTCTCTTTTCTTAATTACCTCTAAACAGTCTCATAAGGATGATGAAATGTGGGCTCAGTAAAAAAGTTCAGAAAAAAAGCTGTGGGATTGGTTAGAAGGGGCAGAAGATGCCAGTTCTTAGGAAGAGATAATAGTTAAAGTCTATCTCTCCTCTGTCTGGCCTAACATCCTTCCTCTTCCCTATATCCATTTCCAACCTGGGAAATTTCCCAATTCTTCTTTCTTTCAGACCTTACTTAGCATTGTTGCTGTTGTTTCTCCTGACTTTATATTACTGGCATCCATTCTTTTTTTTTTCCTATTTCTTCCTTCTTCCCAATAATAACCATTTTGTTTTGAAAAAGAAATCCCTTTGACTATTTTGCTCTTAGTTCTAGATCTCTTCTACCTCTGTTGCCAGAATCCCTACCTCTGACTCTTAAGAGTTTCAATTTCCTCATCCTGGAGCTAAGATTTATTGTTCCCTCATCCCCCAGAAGCATCTAGCAGTATACCTTCTGAGTAACAGTATGATATTCCTTTTGAGTTCCTTAAATTATGCTGCAGTGTTTTGTTGAGCTTTAGACCTTTTTGTGGTGTCAGGCCCAGATCCTGGGGTGATTGTCTCCATTTCTCTGCTATTCCTCACTTCCCATGCATCCAGAGATTTTTGGTTTAACAACCACTGAACATCAGGGAAGGCAGCATAATGTGGGACAGCATGGTATAATAGAACTCCGAATTTGGCATCAGAACACAGTGGACTGATGGCCAACTTTACCACTTTTTAGCTGTTTAATTTTGAATATGTCAATGGGGGAAATCATAACTACCTAATCAACTTGCATAGGATCATTGTTAGACTCAGTGAGGTAATGAGTGTAGAGTACTTGGTAATTATAATGGACTACCACTACAGTGGCTAATTTGCCTTTTATTATTTATAGATACTGATGGCAATGGGTACATCAGCTGCAATGAACTGAATGACTTGTTCAAGGCAGCTTGTTTGCCCTTGCCTGGGTATAGAATAAGGGAAATCACCGAGAACCTGATGGCAACTGGAGATCTAAACCATGATGGCCGGATCAGCTTTGATGAGTTTATCTCAGTGAGTATGAAAATAGAAGATGTGGGGGGCGGCTAGTTGATGCAGTGGGTAGAACACTGACCCTGAAGTCAAAAGGACCTGAATTCAAAATGGGTCTCAGACATTTAATACTTCTTTAACTGTGTGGCCCTGTGACCCTGGGCAAGTCACTTAACCTTTGCCAAAACCAAAAAAAGAAAAAAAGAAAAAAGAAAAGGACAGACAGACACACAGAAAGAAAGATTGACAGAAAGAAAGAAAAAGAAAATAGAAGTAGAATGGCTTTTTTCAAAATAGAATTTTTAATATTCCTATATCTCAGGGTCTATGAGTTCATTAGGGAGGTACTTCCTTGATCAGGATATTCTGCTTCACCTCAGAAGTTGTCTTCATGACTTGTTAAAGTAAAGATTGGTATCAGATTTTCTGGTGATGGGCATTTCTGCATTTGACTAGTGATCTTTGAATGATGTAGTCTTAGACTGGGCTCAAAGTTAAAGTTACCAAGAGTTAATGCTCCATTTGGTAGTGCCTACAAGAACCCTGAATCACTTCATATTATCATGAACCATAAGAATAGGACTTTAGTGAAGGGTTTTCCTAGCCTAAACAAATAGGGTTTTCATGCTGGGACAATATTCTCTTCCTCTCCCCCAAAGTTTCCAGATTAAGCTTTGAATTTCTCTAAAGGCTGTTTTCCACAGGTATTTCATGGGTTAAAAAGCACAGAAGTTGCCAAGACCTTCAGAAAAGCCATAAATAAGAAGGAAGGGATTTGCGCTATTGGTGGTACCTCAGAACAATCCAGTGTTGGGACACAGCACTCCTATTCAGGTAAATTCATAATGCTACTAACAGAAGAGAAAGATTGCACCATTAATATGCATTTTAGCTCAAAATCTCCCATGAATTCATCTATTTTAGAAATGATTAGGAAGAAGCATAGAGAATTTGAGTGACTTACTCATAACCCCCTAACACTTAAGTCTAGAAACAGAACCTCTAAGGTTCATCCAAAAACATTAGACCATATTCCTTTTTCTGTGCCAGAAGCAATATTTATTTCCTCCCACTAAATGTTCTTATTGAATATCTCTGTCTGCCTTCAAGTCTATTTTCAGAGTGTTTTGTGACTTTGGGTAAATATAGATACTATGACTCTTTATGAAAGACATTGAAGGTTTTTGGAAGGTAACAGGGGGATGGACTAGATGAACTTAGAAGGTTTGTTCCAACTCTGATATTTTGAGATCAGAGTTCATTTTGATATTTATATTGGAGTATGGTTCTGCAAATGGATAAATGTAATCATTGACTTGCAGAGGAAGAAAAATATGCCTTTGTTAACTGGATAAACAAAGCCCTGGAAAATGATCCTGATTGTAAGCACGTCCTCCCTATGGATCCAAATACAGATGACCTCTTTACTGCTGTTGGAGATGGCATCGTCCTATGGTAAATAATACTTCCTCAAAGGTTTCTAAAAGTGTCCATGCCATACATATGTGTGTATTTGTTTTATGTATAAATATGTATACCCATACATATGTTCCTAACACTTATTTTTATATACATAAATTTATAACATATAATTATGAATGTGTACACACACACACACACACACACACGATTTTTTACTGTATGGAGTAAACTTGCCACTGTTTTAATTCCATGAATGGCAGTTTCCTGATAACACAGCACTCTACTGATTTCTTTTCCCTAGTCACTGCTTGATAGTTAAGGGGGTCCAAACTAATTTTAATAAAAGCCTAAACTAAACATAATTAAAAAGTTAGATTTATTGTGGGAAAAAAGACATGATGGATTCTGTGGTCAAAGTGCAAATAATTTATAAAACTTTGCTATTTTGTGGCATCTAAACATCCCTGATAGCAGTGCAAAAGTAAGATAAAATGGGAAATTATAACCGAGAGGAGTCATTTGCACATTTTGTCCCTTAACTTTGAATATGTTTTGTCATCAGAGTTGAGGAACTCAGTCCTGTGATTAAAATAGAATTTTGTGTTGTACATTCATGGACTCAAGACCTTGCTATGAATTTAGGGGAAAAAATTTATCAAGCAATTGAGAAAAAGCAATAGTCCCCAAAGCATGGGCAATATAACCCAGCAGACAATTTACCATTGCTATTACTTGGTCGTTGCAAGATCATGAAAAGAAGTCTAGGCTTCTCCAGGGGTTTAAATTAGATCAACCTAATTATTGTATGGGACTTCAGCATTTTGACAATATCATTCAGGTATCTCTAGCCTATACTAGATCCATTCTATATGTTTTATTTTGATTTAACAACATCACATTCATTAAGGACATTTGCACTTGTGTGGTCATTGTCTTAAATGAAACATATTCAAATCTGAGTTTAACTTCACCCTCCCCTCACCCCTGACTTTAATCCAGCTCCCCTTCTTGGCAGTTTGATTTCTCTTTCTGGTCCTACTGATTTCATAGCTACCCAGGGTCAAACCTTCTTTGACTTCCACATTCTATCTGTCAGGCATCAAGTTCTGTGATTCTTCCTTTGATATATTTTTCACATTTTTTCATTGTTCTTTCTTATTGTCCTGACCTAGACCAGTGACTATAGACTCAGAGGTGGACAGGTCCTTTGGGATGATTATTTTGTTTAGCCTCTCTCCCTATGTAGAAAAGCCCTCTACCACATCCTTGGTAGGTGCTCATGCAACCTTACCTTACCTTAAACTGTTCTAGTTCATTCCAGGGTAATGTATTGGAATTACTTTTGAATTTAGAATCAGAGGACTTGGGTTTGTATTACTACTATGACCCTTAAGTATCCTTTGTAACCTTGGGTAATTTACTTAACTTCTCTGGACCTTGGTGTCCTCAAATAAAATGACTTAATTCCTATGATTCTGTAAGGAGCTCATGACTTTATCTAAGAACTATAAGATGTTTGAATTTAGCTCAGTCCTCTCATCACTTCACATATGCATATATACATATATACATATATACATATATATATATTATATACATATAATATATATATATATATACATACATATAATTCTAACTAAACTCCTTGATTCCAGTTTCTATTTGCCCTAATCCATTTTGGGGATCACCACCTGATTCTCCTTTCATAAAACACCACTTTGACCATGCCATTTTTCCTGCTTTGAAACATTTAATGACTTAAGTCATAGAATCAAGTTCAAATTCTGGATTCCTTAGGTTAGTTTTCAAGGAATTCCACAGCCTTACTTAAATTTATCATTTCCCCCACACTTATAAATCATTTATTATAAATAAATTCTTATAATATTTATAATAAGTTATAAATATATTCTATTCTTAGAATACTGGTTATTTTTTTTTTGTCCATTCTACTAATCCCAATTGTGGAATGCCCTTCACCATGCTTTCTGCCATGTTGATCTGGATAAAGGTTGCAATATCCCTTCCCTCAACCCATATCCTCAAATCTGATGGGCTGGCTTCTCTAGCATGTCTACCCTCTGATTCTCTTCTGAACTGAAACTGTTTTGCACCCTCTTCCCAGTAGAATTGAAGACAAAGTTCCTCCAGGAGATAGTTTGTGATCAACCAATAGTTCAGAAGCATTTTTGAATTTTTTTTAAAGGTGAAAACTGTGCCTGCTCCTAAGGAATTTATATTTAAATGGGAGAGACTGCATAAATATAAATAGTTATCAAGTGGATAGAAAATAGAGACAAGGTCATTTTAGCTTCTAATCACTCTAAATTTCAGGATGCTCATCTATAAAATGGGAATAGCAATACCTGTAGTACTTACCTCTCTTGTATTTGAAGATCAGATAAGATAAAGTATATAAAGTGCTTTGCAAACTTTAAAATGCAATATAAATGTCCAGTCACTTAACCTCTTGACTTCAGTTTCCTCATGTCCTAGGACTGTTGTGAAAGGAAAATGGAATTAATTTGTAAAATATGTTGCTTTATAAAACTGGCTATTATTATTACCATTAATGATAATTATATTAAATAATTTTGTTTTCTTGCCTGAAATACTATCATAGTTATGGTGAGAGAAAGCACAATTTTCAGCCAGAGAGTGTTTTTCTTTTTAAAAATATTGTTAATGGCAATTTTTGCCTTCTTTAAGTAAAGATAATTTTTTATTGTAAAACTTTTAAGTAGAACAAGCTCTCATAACTGAGGCATCTTCCATTTCTCTCCTCTGTGACTATCAAATATTCAGTTATAGTGAAATCTACTATTATTATTAACAAAACAACAATAATAATAACTTTAACTGAACAAATATATTTTGGTTTTAAAGTTCACAGTGTACTTTTCTTATAAAAACCTTGTCAAATAGAAAGTAAGTTATTATTAACTCTTGTAGATAGGGAAACTGGATTACAAAGTGATTAAGTGATCTGTCCAAGAACAAAAAAATTAATAATTAACAGAGCTAGGAATTTAACTTAGGTCTCTTCTCTCTGAATTAAAAAAAATTTTTTTTTCACTATACTATTCTGATTTTTCTTGGAAAAACAACTCCAGTTTACTTTACTCTAAACAGCATAGTGAGGTCAGCAGTATAATTATCCCCATCTTATAGAGGAGACACTGATACTTAGAGATTAACTGATTTATTGTTCCCAGTCACATGGCAAGTCTGATGAACAATGCAAATGCACATTTCCTTATCCCACATCTAGAACTCTATCCAGGCTGGTACTTGTCTCTTTTATCTTATAAATTACAGGGTTTTGCTACACTGCAGTATGTACCTGACCTAGTCAGGTAGTATCAGATCCTACCAGGGGAAATTAGTACTGGAATAGAATAGAATAGAATAGAATAGAATAGAATAGAATAGAATAGAATAGAATAGAATAGAATAGAATAGAATAGAATAGAATGTAAAATACTATATTTAATATGATAGAACAGAAAAACCCAGGATAGGAGAGAAGTAGAATAATAAATACAACAAGATCTAAGATATTGAAGAAATTTATTCAGCTTGGATTACAGAGTTTGACGAAGATACCAAAATAGAAGAGGGGATTTCCATTAACTGAGACTAAGCACTACTTCCTCAATGTATAGTTTTTGGAGAATACTTAAATCCTTCCATTACTTCCTCATCAAGTTTTAATGCTCCTATTTTTAACAACAGATAGGTGAAGATGGTGTTCTTTTCCAGACCAGAAATATGTAGATCGACTGGTTCTCTCTGCTGGCTTTCTTGATTAAGAAATGACCTTGATTGAAGTGTCTGAGGAAATGAGGATACAAATGATTTTCTTTGGCATCATCAACATTTGTTGTTCAGTCATTTCTGTTGTATCTGACACTTGGAGGGCAAGAAAACCTGTATTTGGGATATTCTTGGCAAAAGATACTGGAGTGACTTGCCATTTCCTTCTCCAGCTCATTTTACAGATGAGGAAACTGAGGCAAATAGGTTAAGTGACTTTTCCAGGGTATCATAGCTAGTAAGTGTCTGAGCTCAGATTTGAATTCGGGATCCACTTTGGAGTCCAGAATCCTATCAAGTGACAGTTAATTGCCTCTTGAAGATTTACTGATATACTAAGAAAATTCAAGGGTGTGAGTGGGTGTAGGTAGGTGTGGGTGTGGATATCAGTGGGAATGTGAGTGTGGATGTACAAAATGCATTTGCTTCTTCTGTCCTGGTTCAAACATGTTAAAGTATACAGCTTCAGCGCAGAGATCGAGGACAACCCTGAGAGGCCTGCTCTGGCCAATGCCATTCAGAGAAAAAAATCATGGAGTATAAATGCAGAACAAAGCATACTATGTTCATGTTCACGTTTATAAAACTTCTTTTATGTTTTTCCTTTGGAAAACTGTTGAAAAACTGCCTTTACATATAATTGGAAAAATAAATATGATTTCCAATAAAAAAATAAAATATTCAGCTTCTCTCCCTCAGTTATACCAAATCTGTTCTAGTAATTCTAAGCCTATTCATTTGAATCAAAGTAATCCTTTTTGGTTTTACATTTCAATTATGGGGAGAATAGATTAGGAAGGAACAAAGAAAACTGAGCTAGCCCTCTATAAATTTATCTCATTTGATCTTCACAACAACCTTAAAACATAGGTGCTGTTATTATCTTTCTTTTACAGTTGAGGAAACTAAGATGAAAAAAACTTTCTCAGGGTTACATAGCTGGTGACTATATAAGATCAAATTTGAACTCAGTCCTTCCTGATTCCAGGTCTCTGCCACCTATGGGCCTAGGTATAATGTTGCCTTGCTTGTTTACAGAGATGTTGGAATATCAAAAAATTCAGTTTTGTTAGGAATTGATGGCTAGGAGCCCACTAATTCATTGTTTTCATTTTGATCTTTTCCATTTTAGTAAAATGATCAACCTGTCAGTGCCAGATACAATTGATGAAAGAACAATCAACAAAAAGAAACTTACCCCATTTACCATCCAGGTATGAAAAAAATGTTTTGTTTTGTTTTGTTTTCTGCTTCAACTGAGTTACAGGAATAGATTTAGGTGAGAGAGGAATGCTAAGGCACAAAATCAATTTATGTCCCCTGTTCTAAGCTACCAGAATCAGCATGTTGCAAATGTATAAAATTAGTTTTGCTTTGATTTAGTACAGTATTTCCCAGAAACTGGACTAGAAAGAGAAATATGCCAGAATTCAGGGCTTGTGATTTCTGTACAGATAGATAGATAGGAGTTAAGAGGAAATGTTTCTTTTTTATATTTTAATATAACCAATAGCTGGACTATAATAAAAAAAAGAAATTGGGGAAGAGAGGTTGAAGAGGAAGATTCATTTATGAAGAAAATTCTCAATAGCTTAGATTTAATGTGAAACTTCCCCTACAAGTTTTCTTTGAGTCCATTCCAAAAACATGCCATTTTAGTGAAAAAGATAAATCTTTCTAAGAAATGAAGGGGTGGAAAACGGGAAGTGTTCTGGCAGCCTTCACTGCGGCATACTACATTATTGGCTGCATCAGTGCAATAAATATAACCTACTTTAGCATTCAATTATTTTGAGTAGCTGGAACACCAACCAGCAATAAGTGCATTCAGAATCATTAAGTTTCCTTTCTACTTTGCATTCCACTTCTTTAAAATAATTGAATCTACTTGGTTAAGAATATATAGCTCTGGTCAGTTAATCTGTACTGTATCAATTTGTTGATTCCTATTTGGATTTAAGCAGGTGGGGGGGGTTCAGAAAAATTTGGAAAGGCTTATATGAACTAATGCAAAATGAAGAGGCTAGAACTAGAAGAACAATTCATATAGTGATAATAATATTATGACAAAATCTTGGAAGACATAGGAATTTGTAGGAATACAGTGATCAACCTCAGTTCTAGAGGACTTATGATGAAACATGCTACCCATTTTCTGAAAGAAAAGGGTTGGACTCAGATTGCAGGTTGAGGCTTTTTTTTTGCATAGCCAATGTAGAAATTTTTTTGACTTGATTACACATTAGAGGGTTTGTTTTTCTTGCTTTCTCATTGGGCAGGGGGGTCAGAAGGAGGGGAGAGAAGGTAGATCTTAATAAAAGCAAAGTAAAATTTGAATTCAATATTTTTTAAATATTAAATTTTTTAAAACGCAAAAGCAGCAGAACATAATAATAGTGATGAAAAAGTGAGGAAAACCTAGGTTCAGATTCCAATCCAGACATTTCCTACCTGTGTGACACTTAGCACTTTACTTAACCTCTCATATCTGAACTTCCTCATCAGTGAAAGGTGATTATAATAGCATCTGCCACATAGATAAATGAAGATCAGCTAAAATATTCAATATAAAGTTTTTTTGCAAATCTTAAAGCACTATCATTATTTTCTCATCATAGGATTCCTGACATTTGTTTTGCTTCGTGTGTCAGTTCTATCTTTTTTTCCCCCTTGGCATTCAAGTGGTCCTTTAAGGATCACTGTGCATAGACTGAATCAACCCATTTTAACCCCCTACACATTGGTTATAAGGAATTAGTCTGTAACTTGTATGTATATTTAACCAAGTTTTCTAGGTATCATGGGTACTCAGTAAATATTGTCATAATAACACCAGCCATAGATCTTCCAGAAATTTAAATATTGCTTTTTATTCTCTTCCCAGTAACTTTCCATGCCAAGAAAGCTATGTCCTTTTATGACCTTTCTTTACATCAACTGTTGTGTTATAGTATATAGGCAATGACAAGACAATGGGTTGTCTCCTTGAACAAAATAATAGTGCCCTTTCTCAGTAGGGGAGTTTAGTCTGCTGCTACCATTTCTAAGCAGGGTGGAAAATGTAAGATTAGTTTCTAAAATGGGCACTCTGCTTTGTCTTTTTTTTTTTTGAAGAATACTACATCAGATTAGCCACTGGGTCTTCTCATTTCAACTTTTTTTCCTCTCATTCTATTATTTAATACTTTTTTTATTCTCAGAGATGTTAAGTGATCTAATGAAATAATGCATTTAAAGCTCTGTAAAGACTTCAGAAGAAATCAAATGTTAGTGGGTTGTCAAGTTGTTGCGATTGTTGCTGTCTTCAACAGTTACCACCCGATGTTTATTGGCATATTTCTGTCATTTTCCCCCCTTTAGGAGAATTTGAACCTGGCTCTTAACTCTGCTTCAGCCATTGGGTGCCATGTGGTTAACATAGGAGCTGAGGACTTAAAAGAGGGGAAACCTTATCTGGTCTTGGGCCTTTTGTGGCAAGTCATCAAAATCGGATTATTTGCTGACATTGAACTCAGCAGAAATGAAGGTACCCACAGAAGCTATAAAGCCTTCCATTAATACAGCTTTATTTGGATGAAATAGAGAATGGTGTGAAAGACACTTGGGCTGTTTAAGAAAACTTGAATAAAGTTTATGTAAATGAATGCTAGACTCTTTGTCTGACACAGCAGAATAGAATTAAAACACTTCATCATTTCTCTTCTCTTCCATAGTAATCAGACCTCTTAAAATACTTCTCAGTACCACAGGCTGATAATAGCTGCTTAAATGGAACATGTAGCTTCCTTTAGTTGTCTGGGACTCCAACCTCAAAAAGCTTTCTTTCCTCAGATGGCTCATTTTAGATCTAGATAATTGAAAATTTTTTTGTTCAGTTATTTTAGTCATTTTTGAATCTGTGATCCTCATTTGAGGATTTTTTAAAAAGATTCATACAACTGCTAGACTATGTTTACAGGGCTCAGTATTGAAATTTCATATATGTTTTGTATTTTGAATATTCTGTAAGTTTTATGAGCAATGCTATTTGCATAAAACAAAACAAAGAACAAGTATTTGAGGCTTTTCAATCATAACTAAAATAAATGATGAAAGATTAAAAAAAGTTTTCTAAGCAGATTATTAGAACAGTTTGCCATTTCTTTCTCCTTCTTATTTTACAAATGAAGAAACTGAGGCAAACAGGGTTAAGTCATTTGTCCAGGATCACACAGCTAGTAAGTGTCAGAGGCTGGGTTTGAACCCAAGATGATGAGTCTTCTTGACTCTAGTCTAGCACTTTATCCACTATGCCTGCCATGCTATCCACTATAATAATGGATATTGTAGATTATTATTTTGTACTTGAATTTGTACAGAATGCTCCTTGTCAAAAAGAGAATCTCCTGTAGATTACACAGGAGGAATTTTCATGGCTTAAATGGAGTACAAAGGTCACATGATGGATATACAATTCATAAGAAATGACCTACTAAGTTTATTGCATATGTTTTGAAACACTTGCCACAACATACCCTTTCCACACAAAATAATGATATCTCAGTCTCATGGGTCAGTGCTAAGTATCTTACAACACAGTATGGTAGTGGAAAGACCACTGGACTAAAGATCCAGAAACTTGGATTCTAACCTTGATTCTGCCACTGACTTAGCTGTGAGATGTTGGACAAGTCATTTCATCTCTCTGAGACTCACAAAATTAAAGAATTTAATATTCATTTATTAAAAGCTTCCAGCTCTCACATTCTAGAAGATTTATTTCATATCTGAATATGACTAACCAGAAGTATATAACTTCCATTGGATATTTTTTAGTAGTAAAATTCTGTGGGGTTTCCTATAGTGTCTTTTAAATACCTTATTCTGTAATAATAATAATAATAATAATAATAATAATAATAATAATAATAATAAAAGAATAAGCATGTATAGAGAGCTTTACATTTACAATCTCAATCCATATATATAAAAACACATTATTGTGGTGATTCTTTATAACTAATATTTTAAAAAAGGAAAAGAATAAATAGGTTCAGAAACTGTGGCGCAAAAATGTTGACTTTAAAATATCAGATTCTAAATTAAATCTATCTAAATAAAACCTTTTCTTCTGGAAGCTGATAGAAGGAGGTTAGATTGTTTGCATTTCTAAATTGCTATAATGATACAAGTAAGTAGTTGAACTCTAAAATAGCTTTGAGAGTTGAGAGACTGTTATATTGTCATTATTACCAAATTGATTTACCAAAAGTAAAAATATTATCATATCAGGAAACATGATCTAGTAACACAAAATGAATTTTGAGTTAACCTGAATGATATTTCTGGTTGTACCACTGTGATCCTGAGCAGTTCACTTTTCTTTCTTTCCTCAGTTGTTTCAAATTAAATTGGAGAATAATAGTTAATGCCAGAAGACTTTACATCCATTTTTCTTGTAGGAAAACAGGGAATATTATCTAAAATGAAATTATTGGCTAGAAAGAACTATGAGATTTTTTGATAGACCTAAAAAATTAGTCTTCCAGCACAACTCCACCAAGTTTTTAGTGTGTCTTCTTCCTTCCTCAATCTCCCTTTTAAACATTTGATTCTGAAGGGAGGAAAAAAAGAAAAATTGATCCATCAGTATACCCATAGGAATTCTCTTAAATACAAACAAAACCTACAGACAAGTAATAGTATTAGAATATTAGAACTCAAAGGGATCTTAGAGGATTTTTTTCCAACTGTCTCATTTTACAGATGATAAACCCAACCTATAAATATTAAGGGACTATAAATTCCTTCTCTGGATTAAGTCCATAGATTATATTGATGGAAGACATGCCCAATCTCCCCATGCACCTAGAATTTATTTTTTAATTTCCCTTTTACTTTTTTACTTGTCTAGCTCTGATTGCCCTTTTGAGGGAAGGTGAGAGTCTGGAGGATTTGATGAAACTTTCTCCTGAGGACCTTTTACTGAGATGGGCAAATTATCACCTTGAAAACTCAGGCTGCAATAAAATCAACAACTTCAGTACTGACATCAAGGTAGGAGGATGTAGTTTAATTCAATTGACTATTATTGGAACCATAAGGAAGGTATTAGGACTGGTTGAAGTTCCACCTAGATACTTTTCTTTAGACCCGTCTATAGCCCGTTTTTGTGTCATGGACCCTTTTGGCAATCTGGTAAAGCCTATGAATCCTTTAAAATGATGTTTTTTTTTTAAATTGAAGGAAATGATAGATTTGAATTAGAAGTTAATGAAAATAAAAGGTGTAAATTTTTTCCTTACATGGATTCATGGACCCCCTGAAATCTTTCCACAGATTTCAGGTTATAAATCCTTGGCCCTATAGACTTTGGACTCAGTAAAATTATCACTCCTGGGTATAGGAAGAAATCTCTTAGGTTCTAGTGACTTAAGTTATTCATATTTTAGAAGTCTTAGCTATTTCAGTTAGCTATCATTGGAGCTCGGTAGGTAAGACAAAGGGAGACAAATGTCAGGTTTTATAGGTACATATTATGTTATGGATATGATTGATATCTTTCTAATCTCATAAGTGGTGAATACTTTCCTAGAAAATGGACAAAACTTACTCTTTGACAAATTTGAGAACAAAGTTTTTTTTTAAAAAATGTGGATAAATTTTGTGAACATTTGCTTATTTTCTTCATGTGGAAGTTTTATGAAGTTCAAATATAGTAATTCTGAAAATTTTCTCTTGAATAAGACTTCTTCCAAAGAGAATACTAGAATGGTAGAATATTAAATTCTATAATCTCAGTGGCTTATCAATTCCAGATCCCCTAAAAAGAAGGTTTAATTGATATTCTTTAAGCATATAAGAAGATACATTAGTGAGCATCAATAGTTGGCTTTTCTGTTTTGTTTTGGGGTTTTTTGTTGTTTTCTGGCCAGGGATGGGATATTTAATTGCTTTACTAGAAAAGTAATTGTTTCTCAAGAAACTTAAGAGTATCATTCAGGGACAGCAAAGGGACAAGTGATACACTAAGTGACCCCCTCAAAATACCTTGGAATTCTACTAAATTCTTACTAAAGCAATGATGTGAGCTAGATGATTGGTATAGGGCCTCTGATTCTTTACATTGTTTAAGCTTTATCTTCTCTTCCTGGTCTTTTCATGGAGTTCCAATTCCAGTGGACTTGCTTGTAGAAAGTTTCCTTTTTTCCTGAAGTTTATCCATTGAAACCTTCAAGAACATTTCCCTGCTTAAACTAGGGAAAGACAGATGGTATAGTTAGTAGATTGCAAGATTTGGAATAAGGCATGAACTAGTCACTTTTATTCTTTCTATGTCTGTTTTCTCATCTTTAAAATGAGAATAATTATAATTATATCATTATGCTGATATAATTATAATAATAATTAATTCATAGTCATGAGGATCAAGTGAGTTATGTAAAACACTTTTGCAAGGGGGCAGCTAAGTGAAGCAGTGGATAGAGCACTGACCTTGGAGTCAGAAGTTACCCGAGTTCAAATCTGGCCTGAGACACTTAATAATTACCTAGCTGTGTGGCCTTGGGCAAGCCACTTAATTTTTTATTTATTTTTTAAATTTATTTTATTTTATTTTTCTTTTAGGATTTTGCAAGGTAAATGGGGTTAAGTGATTTGCCGAAGGCCACACAGCTAGGTAATTATTAAATGTCTGAGATGGATTTGAAGTCAGGTACTCCTGATTCTAGGGCTGGTGCTCTATCCACTGTGGTACCTAGCTGCTCCTGGCAAGCCACTTAACCCCACTGCTTTGCAAAAAAAACCAAAAAAACTTTGCAAACCATAAATACTAGATATTATTTTCAAAACCTGTTGACTATAAGTCTGGACTCCACCAAAACTTGATCAGATTTGAACTAAGTGTCTAGCTTCTAGATGAGTGCAGTGGATAGAATGCTGAGCCAGCAATCGGGAAAATTCTTCCTTCTTGACGTCAGATCTGGCCTCAGACACTTACTTACTATATGATCTTAGGCAAATCACTTAACCTTCTCTGCCCCAGTTTCCACATCTGTAAAATAAACTGGAGAAAGAGATAGCAAGAAAATCCCAAATGAGATCACAAAAAATTGGACATGAGTGAACAACAACAAAGTATCTGACTTCAGTTGCTATTAACAACTCAGTCTTTCTAAATTATTTTCTTTTCTCAAATAAAATTAACATACTGAAAATTTTAGAGCTGTTCAGAAACACAAATTAAACTGATTTCTTTTCAATAGACTTGTATTCATCCAGAGTTGTAACCATTTGCAAGTTTGGAAAGTTTCTATATGAGATGAGAATCATTATAAAAAAAAGTACAGTAATATTGACATAGTGATGCAAATTCTCTTTTTGATGGCAACAATAAAAGAGAAATATATTTTAGTCATAACAAGTCAACATTTACTGAAAGAGGAGATAGTCATTCCATCTGTATAACTCCCACTAGTCCCTGGGAGGTCCATGGGACATCTGGTAATCCAGCTGCTTCTCTTTCCTGCTGGCACTCTGAATATGACTGAAGTGGCAAGTTCATATATTGTGGCATAAAATACAACTAAGCACTGCTTTAAGGGATTGGTCTTACTATCCTTTCATGTTTAAGCTACTTTGAGAGAATTTAAATAATGTAACTAGTTAGCTACCTATCTAGTTAGCTGTTTCCTCACGTGAAAATAAGAATATTCTTTGACAAGATAGGAATTCTTAGTATTTTTCTTCTAGATGAGACATTTTCTAGAATATTGGAAATGGTGGAACTACCATCCATAAGTTCAAACTCCTGTTATTCTATGAGAAAGACTTAATTTGGCTTTTATTTCTGGATTTATGAGTTCCAAATGTCTAGCCAAGAATTACCTGCATAAGCTATTTTACTCTCCTTCTTTTCCCTAAAGAATGCTTGGTAATTGCTTCAACTTCTGTCTCTGACCTTTTTCTTTTTTGCTTAGTGTCAATTTAATGTTTCTTTGAACTCTTCTGCTTCCTCCTGTCATGTCTTTTGTTAAACCCTTAGCTGACTGACTTCTACAGCATTTTAAAGGTATCTTTTTCATGCATTCAATTTAATTCATGTAAACTGTATTCCCTTAAAAAAGCAGCAAGGGTAGCATATGGTTTGGGTTTGTTTGGGGTTTTTTTCTTGTAATTTAAAATTTTTATTCCTTTGGAATAGAAAATAAAGTAAAATGATACAAATTAGCAAAATGCTTCTAGCTTTGTTAATGACATTCTAGTCTTGAATGAGTACAGAATCAGAAATAAAGCATGCTTGCTATCGGAAAATACTGCCACGACACACATGTAGTTTAAATGCATTATTTTAAAATAGTAATTTCTCAATTTCTTACAGGACTCAAAAGCTTATTATCATCTGCTTGAACAAGTGGCTCCAAAAGGAGATGAGGAAGGTATTGCTGCTATTGTCATTGACATGTCAGGAATAAGGGTAAGAATGGATATACAAACTTATTTTAATAAAAATATGACATTGAAGTTCAGATTGCCCCAGTGAATGGGATTGGTGTTAATGATCTCTTATTCTTAAAAGAAGACATGGAAGTTAAAGAATTGAACAATCAGTAATAAACATTATTGAATACCTACTATGTGTTAAGTGCTGGATGATGAGGAAGAAAATATTTGGGTAATAAGGTCCTGGAAAGATGGGACTTGAAGACAGAAAAGTTGGGGGTTCCGCTTCTCACTCTGAAACCAAATAGCTATATAAAGAGAGTCTTAGTTTCTCATCTATGTCTTCCCTCCAGTTGTTATTATGTGGCTTCAGTGAGATAATGTATGTGGTGTTCTTTGTGAACTTTTAGAATGATATATCATAAGCTTTTATTACTACTATGTTATATACAATATATTAAAGTGCCAAAGTAAAAAGGAATTCTAGATATTAGACTTTACATAGATATTTTTAGAATTTTTGTTTTTTCAGGTTTTTGCAAGGCAAACGGGGTTAAGTGGCTTGCCCAAGGTCACACAGCTGGGTAATTTATAAGTGTCTGAGGTCAGATTTGAACTCAGATCCTCCTGACTCCAGGGCCAGTGCTCTATCCACTTCGCCACTAGCCACCCCTAGAATTTTTGATTAAAATTTTAAGAATTTTATAAACTTAATTTATCTAATCTGTTCAGAATTGAGTTTTGAGGCATTCTCTAAAATATCTGATAAACCTTATTACAAATTAGATGTAATAATAAGAGCTTATGAATTATCTTGTAAATTTTTAAAGAACCTGTCCATAATTCCTTTAGATAAAATTCTAGTCCTAGAGATAAGCTTTTAAGGTCTCTTTTAGGCTTTTATCTTAGGTACTGATTTCAGGCTAATAAAAGTTATATATAAAATACTGATAAGTTTTCAGTAGTCACTATGGGAAAATACTAATGATATAAGTAAACTGAAGGTTAATTTTTATATTATGCCTATACACTTCAAGCCTTACAGTACTTTGACCAAGACTTGAGATCTGTCTACATTGATGCAGGAAAAGGATGACATCCAGAGGGCTGAATGTATGTTGCAACAAGCAGAAAGACTGGGATGCCGGCAATTTGTTACCGCCACAGATGTTGTTCGTGGGAACCCCAAGTTGAACTTGGCTTTCATTGCCAATCTCTTTAACAGATACCCTGCCTTACATAAACCAGAGAACCAAGACATTGATTGGGGATCCCTTGAAGGTAACTATAACTGATGTATCAAGATTTTGGAAAAATCAGAACACATAAACCAGAGGTCAAAGGTATCAATTGATGATCTCTTTAAAGTAACTATACCTGCTTCTATCATGATTTTGGGAATATCTGATACATAAACCAGAGTTCAAAGACATTGGCCAGAGTCTCTTGAAAGTTAACAATAAATGGTTTCTTCAAGGAAAATAAAAACACATCATCTTAGGAAAATAAAACACATATGATAGCTGGACAGTTTGTGGTTCAAAACTTGATTGTAAACATAATAAATCACATTTATGAGCAACTTTCAAATGGGTTATCAGCTTCTTGGTATTAAGAAAAGAGAAAAGAAGAGAATAAACAGATAAATTAAAGACAAGAAAGAAGAATAAACTACTATTACATCCCATCCATTATATATAGGCTTCACCCATTATTAGAATTGAATGATTTTAGAAAGAAAATGCTTATGTCATTTTGGGGGCAGCTTTCTGGTGTAGTGGAGAAATGCCAGACTCATCTTCCTGAGTTCAAATCTGACCTCAGATACTTATTAACTGTATAACCCTGGGCAAGTTACTTAACCCTGTTTGCCTCAGTTTCCTTATCTGTAAAATGAACTAGAAGAGGAAATGGGAAACCACTCTAGTATCTTTGGCAAGAAAACCCCAAATGACCTCATGAAGTGTCAGACCCGACTGAAACAAATGAACATTTTAGTATCAGATATTTTCATATCTTCTAAAAGTATAAATACCTTTATTTCATTATTAAATAAATCAAAAAGGAGCAATATACATAATTAATGGACTTTAATGTGAGTTCCCATGGGCAAGATGTTTTAACCACTCTTCTTCCAAATAAAATGTGTTCAGTTGTTTCGGTCATGTCTGACTCTTCGTAACTTCATTTGAGATGTTCTTGCCGAAGACACTGGAGTAGTTTACAGTTTTAACTGAAACTGAAGCAAACAGAGTTAAGTAACTTACCCAGGGTCACATAGCTATTCAGTGGCTAAAATCGGATCTGAATTCAGATTTTCCTGAATACAGGTCTGGAGCTCTCTTCACTGTGCCACCTACCTGCCAAATCTGCTTAGGAACCTGCCATTATAGCTACCTGTCCATATCCAAGCTTATCAACTTATTTTGTCTTTTCTGAGTCAGGCCAGTCCCCTTGCCATTTGAACACAGGACCTTCCCCATGTATAGTAGATTTTCACTAGATATCTGGTGAACCAGTATCTCTTAACAGATGTTATGCTGGTGACAGTTAGTTGGGGCAGTGAATAGAGCCACTGGCCCTGGAGTCATGAGGACCTGAGTTCAAATCCGGCCTCAGATACTTAATAATTAACTGGCTGTGTGACCTTGGGCAAGCCACTTAACCCTATTGCCTTACAAAAAACAAAACAAACAGATGCTCACTTCCTCTATCATACCTTTATTCATACTCTACCCCTGACTTCAAAGACCTTTTTCCACTCCTCTGTTAACTACTGAATCCTCTTCCCCCCCCCCAAAAAAAACTAGACAGCTAGATCTCATGTGTATTTTTTTTTTATTTTAGTTTTTGCAAGGCAGTTGGGGTTAAGTGGCTTACCCAAGGCCACACAGTTAGGTAATTATTAAGTGTCTGAGGCTGGATTTGAACTCAGGTACTCCTGACTCCAGGGCCAGTGCTCTAACCACTGTGCCACCTAGCCACCCCACCATGTGTATTGAAAGTCCTCACTCAAGCATATTCCTCTGTGAAGTCTTTCTTGATGAGGCTGGCCATTTACTTATCTGTACCACACATTTGGTCACTTAGTATTTATATTATGAATTATATTGTTTTCTCTTTTGCGCATTACCATCTTATCTCCCTGGTTAGACTACTAGACCTTGAACACAAAGACTCTGGTATCTTTTGTATTTTTCATCATTTTCAGCGCTATCTTAGTTGTACATATGGTGGGGGTGGGGGTAGAAGAAAAACTTAACTAAATGAGATTGGTAAATGATAGCCAGGAATCAAGGTTCATCACAATTAGTCCCTTTTCTCAGCTGCTCTCTCTCTCTCTCTCTCTCTCTCTCTCTCTCTCTCTCTCTCTCTCTCTCTCTCTCTTACTCCACTTGAGTTTTTTTAAGAAGTCTTTGTAAATTCTGATTATAAGGAGAGCATGTTTTCTACACATCTGCTTAATAACTGGTTGTCCTCTGTTGTTTTAGGTGAGACAAGAGAGGAGCGCACATTTAGAAACTGGATGAATTCTTTGGGTGTGAATCCTCGGGTCAATCATTTGTACAGGTAAGGAGATGTGAAAGTTGACCTAGAAATGCCTAAAAAGATATATCTCCAAGCTTGACTTCCCCAGCTCAAACCACAAAGACCATCTCTTTCTGAGAATTTAGCTTTTGTCTTTTGTCTCCCCCCATCCCCAACACCCCAACCATCCATGAAAAATAGCAGACACATGAAGAGCATGGCTACACCCATCTCATTTTCTGAGGGTAGATAATGACCTTAAACCAAGAGGGCAGCATCAGAATTCATAGATTAATGGATTTGTTGGGGCTGGTGTAAGAAAAAAAATTTATAACAGTTCTTTGGAAAAACTGAGGGCCTGTTTAGATTTAAAGGCAAAAAAAAAAGGAGATATATGGCTACATAAGGTTCTTTTTTAGTTCTTAATGCCATAGCTAAATTTCCATATGTTTATTGACCCTATCAGTAGCCTCAATATATACTATACTGGCTTGTTCTAATCATTGTGTGAAAAGGGATGAATGTGGGATCAGATACTCTTTTATATGATTTTGAGTAAATCATTTAACCTTTTTAGCTTCAGTTTTTTTTTAATCTATAAATACTGGGTTTCTTGCACAAGGAAGAGCTTTGTAAACTTCATAGTACTATAGAAATGCAGTTAGAAGTATTGCTTTTTATGCACAGAGGGACTTAAATAAACAGTTTTTTTTAAAGTGGTTCTATTTTTTTTTTTTGGCTATTCATGCCTCCCCTAAGAAACTCAGAGGATGTGTCAGCCCACTAGTGCACTTTGCATTCAAAGTCCCTGGGATATGTATCATATTTCTTCACATTCTTCCTTCATTCTTCCTCTTCTTCTCCTTTTTGGGGAAAAAATGCACAATAGCTTGATTAGAGCTTGGTTCATTCATTCATTCTTAGGAAACTTACCTTGGAAAGGACAACCTAAGAGCTAGGCTTCTATATGTTACCTCATGAGAAAAAATGGGTTTGTTTGTTTTGTTCTGTAAAGTCCATGTCTTATATGAGGTTTCCATGAAATAAAGTTTGAGGAAATGCTTTTTATTCTTAAAGAATACAGAAACCTAGTTGTGTGGCTTAGTTAATGAGAGCTCCATTTTTTCTTCTTTTAGTGATCTGTCAGACTCCCTGGTCATCTTCCAGCTTTATGAAAAGATTAAAGTACCTGTTGACTGGAATCGCGTGAACAAACCACCATACCCTAAACTTGGGGGTAATATGAAGAAGGTAGACAAATAGCATTGCTGATTCTGGCAGGATGTGGTAAAGGAATAATCTTGTTGAGTGCTGAATAAAAACTTTATCAGGAAGCAAGGCTCAAATAAGGAACATTTATATAAAGACACAGAGATGAGAAACTAGGGAAGTTTGTGAGGTTTTTGTTTTAAAGCTACCCTGTTACTTTACAATTAGGTGTTGGTTTGCGAAAACACCAGAGGGAAATTTCTCATTGAACTTATTAGAGCAAGCAGTGCCACATTCCTACAGTTCCCATAGTTTATCCAGGTCTCTCCAAAGAGATTCTCTCCCTGTGAAAGTGATTCACTTGGGATCCAGTGTCATCCCTGTGAGCACACTACAATGCACAAATAACTGCAGATTTATAGCGATGATCATATCCTGTCTCCAAAGTTTATAGCTTATAGCCTCAAGTAGGTTTGGCAGCCTGCTAGGAATCTGGAAGATGAAGAATTCAAAATGTCCACGTGAACTGCCACAAACTCAACCATTCAAAGGATCTGTTGATAATTAATCAAGGTAGTGAAGAGTAGTAGTATACAATGCCATGATGAGTTTATAATAGTTTGAAGTTCAAGTGCACCATGAATGTAAAAAAATGTGAAAGATCATTGACATGGGATATATCATAAACCCTTGTTACCATAGAATCAGACTCTTAGAGGAACAGATCAAGACTGCTTATTATTCTCATTCCTTAATCAAAGAATTATAAAAGCAGCCTTGACAAATAATAATTTTATGCTAGAAGCAACTAGGTGGTGCAGTGGATAAAGTACTAACCCTGGAGTTAGGAGGACCTATGTTCAAATGTGGTCTGAGACACTAGCTGAATAACCCTAGGCAAGTCTTTAAACCCTGATTGCCTCCAAAAAATTGTTTTTCTTCCTATCTGGACACAAATTAATCCTCATGCCTAAAACTAGAGAATAAAGAATCTGTCTTAGAGATAGGAACATTTAGATTCAAATTTTGTTTCTGACACATAGTATCCATGTGACTATGGGTGAATCACTTAACCTTAAGCAATTCTCTTAAATTCATTGATTAGAATTACCACTTTCATTGATGGAGTTTTTATATTTGCAGTTCTTCAAAGGTATGAAATCAAAAGTTCAGATTAAAGAAAAAGTCATAGAAAATGTTGATTCTAGATTCTTAGTTTATCTTTGCTCTCTCTGGGGGTGGGAGGAGGCATTTAGAGGAATTAAAAATGAAGGGTAATATCTTGGAGGAAAAAAGCATTATGCCCATCTGAGTTTCATGTACTTTATAATGGTAATGTCCTATGCAGATGATAATATTAAATAATTTTCCTGTTTGATCATTAACAGCTTGAAAACTGCAACTATGCTGTGGAACTTGGGAAGAATCAAGCCAAGTTTTCTCTTGTTGGTATTGCTGGGCAAGATCTCAATGAAGGAAACCGCACATTGACTCTAGCCTTAATTTGGCAGATAATGAGAAGGTATTGATTATTAGATAAGTTGGTTACCCAGATAATAAACATATGTCACCACTTTTTTAAAAAGTAAATGTAGGGAGCAGCTAGGTAGTACAGTAGACAGAGCACCAGCCCTGAAGTCAGGAGGACCTGAGTTCAAATGCGGCCTTAGACACTTAAAAATTACCTAGCTGTGTGACTGTGGGCAAGTCACTTAACCCCACTACCTTGCAAAAAAAAAAACCCTAGATGTAATTTCATCAGTCAAGAATAGGATTTAACCTAATTGGTAGGCCAAAGGGACAAAAAGGGACAACTTTCAGGAATGGAAGACCCTATCACTAGATACTTTTAGGAGCTGAATCTATACTTGTATAGTATTTTTAGATCCAGAGTTGGAAGAAGCCATTGAGTTCAACCCCATATACATATAATATGCATATTATATGTATATATATCTTTCTGTATAATGTACATATATGGATACACTCACAGAGAGAGAGAGAGAGAGAGAGAGAGAGAGAGAGAGAGAGAGAGAGAGAGAGAGAGAGAGAGAGAGAGAGAGAGAGAGAGAGAGAGAGAGAGAGAGAGAGAGAGAGAGCCAGCCTAGAGACTTAGGGCAATGTTTATTGGACTGAACTGAGATGTAACTAGGCATGAAAAAGAAAAAAAAATTTACTCATAAGTAAACTCTTTTGAGGACTCAATAGCACACTGACTTACTCCAGGCCAAACCTATTTACTGCCTAAGCTAGCTGGCTCAGAGATTCTTAGCATTTTTCTTTTGAACCTTTCTTTTACTTAAGAAAATGTTTTAATGTTAATTTTTCTTCCCTGGGGTAAGACTGTTAAACTTTTCCCCCCATTATTTTGATTCTCCTGATCTTTTGACCTTTAGTTGTTTTTTCCTTCTTGTCACAGACTCTATTTTGGGATTCGTTGCTCACTTGTAAAAAAAAAAATCTCTGGCTAGATTCCTCTTATTTAATTCTCATCTCTCTCTTCTTCAGTCTTTTTCTTTCTCTGCTTTCTTCTGCCTCCCTCCTCTCCTTTTCTTTCCCCAGAGAGATAATGGGGAGCTTTGAAATTTGCACTGTATGACATAATAACAATGAAGCTTTTAATTAAAATTATCTTAGAAAGCAATGAGACTCCATTGTGATTCCATTACTTCAGATATGACAGTATTCCTTTGAGCCAGAAAGAGAATAATTAGATTTCTCTCTAAAGCAATGCCATTTGTGAATATCAAATGACATAATATAGGTAAAAGAATTTTGTATATAATTTGTATTATTATTATGATAGATTTTTTGAGAAAAATTCTATCATTTCTGCTTATAAATAATTCTTATATGATATCACACTTTCTTCAAAAAGCATCCTTCTTTTTGGGGAACAGGTATACATTGAGTATTCTTGAAGATCTTGGCGGAGGACAGAAAGTCTATGATGAGATTATCATCAACTGGGTGAATGAAACATTGAAAGAAGCTGAGAAGAGCTCATTTATCAGCAGTTTCAAGGTAAAAGTCTCAGTTCCCCATTGCTTGTTAAATGCCTATCTTCATTCCCAAAATCAAAGTTCACTGATCTCTTGCTGTGTTGTAAAATATTCTTACATGATTGTCAAATATTTAAACTTTTTTCATTGACTGAAAGAGCCTAGAGCCAGAACGACCCCCTGTGATTGTGACATTTATAATATGTGATAGATACTGATAGGCCTCTCTACTACATCATTTTTGGTGATGATACCATTTACTTCTCCATACTATCATATTTAACAATATCTTTTTTATCCCTAGATTTTGTGGCATTTTTTAAATGAGTGAGAATTGATGTTTGTTTTTCAGTCATGTCTTACTCTTTATAACCCCCATTTGGGATTTTCTTCGACAAAGATATTGAAGTGTTTTGCCATTTTTTTCTTCAGCCATTTTACAAATGAGGAAACTGAGGCAAATAGGATTGTGCCTTGTTCAGGGTCACACAAATTATAAATGACTGAGCCCAAAATTGAACTTAGAAAGATAAGTCTTTCTGATTCCAGGTTGGTTCTCTATCCACTGAACCACCTAGAGTGGGAGTACCTGATGTGTATTTTAACACTTTCCTTATTATTCTGGATTTTTTAATACCAAAGATTCCTATTTAAATGCCTGTTTTGATTGATGGGAATTACATTTATTAAATTTCCTGCATCTTGTTTTACAAATTAGTTCTCAAGTAACCTATATACTAGGGCAAATAGGTGGCACAGTGGATAGATAACTATGGAATAAGACTCCTTCAGACATTTATTAACCTTTACCCTGAGCAAGACATTTAACTGGGATTGCCTCTCAGTTCCTCATATCTAAAATGAGTTGGAGAAGGAAATGGCAAATGATTCCAGTATCTTTCTAAGAAAAGTCCTCCAAAATCGGTCATAGAGTGTGATGTGACTGAAATGACCAAACAGTAAAATTCAATTTGACAAATCAATCTAGAGTAAGGAGTTCTTTCAGAGTAATTGAACTAGAACTGTCCTACAATATCTTACTTACTTAATTTTCTTCTACTTTTTTTTAACCAGACCAAATGAACATTTCCCCCACATGTTAGAGAAATAAGAAGCATTGTGGTATAACAGAAAAACAATTGTATTTGTAACCAAAAGGACCTGGGTTCAGATTCGAGTTTGGCTGCTTTATAAGAGTGTGATTTTTGGCAAATAACTTCTCTGAGACTCATTTTTCCTTCATCTATGAAAGGTGGAAGTTGGATCTGGTGTTCTCAGGGGGCTTCTTGATATGTTACCATTACAAAAGGACTCAATTAGAGTTTGAATCCTGGCTGTGTCACTTACTACTTGTATGACCCTGGGAAAGTCACTTCTATCTCTTGGGATCCCAGTTTCTTTATCTGTATAATGAAGGAGAAGGCAAAGAAGACTAAATCAGTTAGACAGACTATGCTGCATGATGGTACAGTAGGTAAAAGTCAGACTAGAGTTCAAATGCTAGCTCCCAACATATTTCTGCATGTTTGCCCAACATATTTCTGGGCAAAACACACAAGCTTTCTTAGCTACTATTTCTTCATTTGTAAAATGGGAATTGTTAAAGGATCTACCTCCCAAGCCTGTGGTGTAGACTAAATTAGAAAACATGTTCTAGCACTTTGTAAACCTTAAAATCCTATCAAAATGTTGACTATTATTATTGCTATCATTATTATTATTAGATCACATCTAGAACCTTTCTAAATCTTTGATATCCTTAGGTTTGATCAAAGGAAATATTTCTGGTTATAAGGCTGTCCTTATGCTGCTGAAAAAATTCTTATGAAGCCCCAATTCTGGAGTCCATCCACCTCCTCCCCATTCCCTCAAAGACAAAAATCAGTTCTTCTGCTTTTTCTCCTTATTTCAAATCCACTCTCTAAAGAGAGGTCAGAACATTGTCATCGACAGTGATGACAGAAAATAGAGGGTGGAGCAAGTACTTCCCCAGTTTTAAGTTGTACTGTGGTCTCCAACATGGGGCTACATGAAGAGGGACTGACACCTCTGTTCAGGAAGGATTTCTTCCTAGCTTAATCAGTTGCTAGAATCTCCTCATTAGTTGAGGATACAGGGACATCTTATACAGGAGAAGAGAACTAGATGGGTGGTTCATTCATTAGGGGATTGCTATTAGCTATCTGGTGGGATCAGTATATAGTTTCAGTCTTAGAGATTTGAGCTCAGAAATCTCCAGTTAGTTCATAGTTCATCAATTTCAATCAAATATGACTCTTAATGACCCCATTTGTGGTTATCTTGGCAGAGATACTGAAGTGGTTTACCATTTCCTTCTCCAGCTCATTTTACATATGAGGAAACTGAGGCACATTAGGTTGAGCTGTAAATTAATTATTGGTTGGATTTGAACACAGGTCTAAAAGATTCCAGGCCTGGAGCTCTATCCACTATGCCACCTAGTTGCCCAGTTCTAGTAAGTTCCTAGTTTAACTCTAAGCAGTATAGATCAGGAATTTGTGGGGAAGATGAGTTTCCTTAGCATGTGAAGCCAGTGGTTAACCATCACCACCCCACTAAGGTTTGATGAATATTCTCTTAGGGAGGAGAATCCAGCTATCAGTGTTCCCAAGGGCAAGGGGAAACAACTCCTTATTTTTTTCTTCCTTTCCTTAGAGACAAGCACTTGGCTCTTCTCCCTATCCTCATCTAGTATCTTCTGCACAGAATCCCAAGTCTCTTGGACTCAAGAGGCATCATGAGACTACAAGGAAACAAAAAGTCATTTCTCCCCAGTAGAAGGCCAAGGGCTCCTACTTTAGCAAAAGTTGCCCTAGAATCCTCAATGTTAATAATGGAACAACAGGAGCAACAGTGAGATTCAAACTATTTTTTCCCCTTACCAACCTAAGTCTCTAAAAATGAAAACAACCAAGAAAGATTGAGCAATCTGTACAAACGTAAAATATTATTTTGTCTCAATTTTCCTTACAAAATAAATGAATTCTGTATACTGTGTATTCTCAATCAACGTTTTATTATATAATTTGTGGAGACCTGTGATAATGATGTGAAGAGCTTCTTGGATTTGAAGGCAAAAGCCCTAATTTCCAATTCTGGCTCTGTTACTTACTAGCTGTATAACTTTAGCCTGGTTGCACTAACCCCAAGTTCTTCAACAAAAAATTAAAAAAAAATACAAATATAAAATTACCTAACTTACAGATTTGATCTTCTAAGGATAAGATGAGGTTTTTATGTAAATAATGTAAATTTTCAAATCAATTTAAAATGCTACTGCTGATAGATTCTAATAGTTTTATGATTGTTTTAGAAAGTGAAAGTATTCCCCCCCCCATTTTTCACTTAGGGGAAGTTGAGGCTCAGAATAGTTAAATAATTTTCCTAAAGTCACAGAATTAGTGTATGACTGAGTCAAGACTCAAATCTGGAGTTTCTGATACTGTTGCTGCTTCATTGAGCCTAAGCATTGCCAGATATTTTTAATCAGTCTCCTGCTCCCTCTTGTGGCTATCTTTACACTGTTAGCATCTCTTCTAATAAATCAACCCTAGGAATTAGGGTAAAATTCAAATCTGGCCTAGCTTCTTAGAAACAACAATAAATTAAAAGTTCACTGTGATAGAAGGCTTAAGTTAATGGTTAAAATGGAGAGAATTGATTCAATTTTAGCTATTAGTGGTTTTTCTAGATCACCTGTGATATTAAAGGGGAAAAATATACATATATGTATGTGTATGTATGGACTATATATATGCACATATATGCATGTATATGCTATCCTATATGTGTAAAAAAAAGTTTCTGATCCACTCTCATAAAATAAGAAGCACTTACACAGTGCTACCATACTGATATTAATGAACCTGTATTTTTCATTATGGTTCTTATCTGAATAAAATCTTATAACGGTTCCTACTGCCTGACTTTCAGGGTCCTCAGTAATCTGACATTCTCCCTATTTCCTAAGCTTATCTCCTACACATCTAGCTTTCAAAGATTCTTTGCTATCCTGTGAACATGTCATGTTCATTCTCAAAGGCATGGGTCTAACTTTTTCTTTCTTCTGAGTCACATTGCCCAACAAAAACTTGTCAAGGGATGCATATTGGATTTAATATTTGTTTATGACCACAATGTAACCCATATTACCAATGAATATAATAATACATTGTAATAATATATAATAATAAAAATGAGTATAATAACAAAACATTCAGTTTTTTAAAATGTGAACACTGAATCTGCCTTTTTCAATACCAGTGCACCCACATCTAGTTTGAGAGAAGTTGTAGAAATGCAAAAAATATTTTCAAGATACTCATCTGAAATTTTGTTCTATTTTTACTTTTCTATACTTCATGTGGAGAAAACAGTTGCTCGCAATATATATATACATATATACATATATATATATACATATGAGTCATCATAAATAGGGCAGTTCATGAAATGCTGGATATTTTTCTGTAGGCAGGTACAACTTATAAAAATCCAATAAAGACACTTGAATAAATTATTCTTTAAGTTGCATATCTGATCATAACTTTATATATTCTATTTGCAAGTTTACATGCAAAATATTAATGTCAGCTGAGGGTGGAGTAGCAAATATGCTGAAATTTAGTTAGATTTCACCCAGTCCTTCATTTTCAGTTACCAGACTTGGGCTGCATGACCTCATGTGGTCCACTAGCCTTGGGTTAGACATCTCCTCAAAGGTTTCCAGGCCTTTGGTCTTCCTCTTCTCCTGAACTTAGCCTGCCTCTAGTTTTCTTCAGAGCATTCAGATCTTAGCCTCCTTCATAGATCAACTTAAGACCAAGCATCCTCCATATAATCAATTCTATATTTCTTCCAGTTCTCCTGATTTAACCCTTTCCTGAACTCCATATCACTTATACTCTGTACCATAATTTAGACCTTTTTTTTATTTATTGCATGGTCTTTGTTATTTTTCCTTAAGTAGACTGAAAGGAAGAGCTATCTTAAATATTTTTCTCTCAAAACAGAACTCAGTGAAAATTTAGTGACTGATTTATTCATTGTTCTGTTAGATATCATAAAATGACAGGTTTGATTTTTATTTTTAAAAGGTGTAGAGTGGTGTGTCTTATTTCTTTTTATCTGAAGCAACTGCATTTTTATCATTAAGGGAGAGTAAAAGATATTTCCTAGACTTTGTCTGAGAAAAGTTGAAGAAGTATCAAACTTAGAATCTACACACTTCAATTTGGGTCTCAGCTCACTCTCTAATCTTGTCACAATGGACAAATCACTTGGTCTCCCAGAGCATCATTTTCCTTCTCTGTAATATAGGAATGATTGTACTCATACTTATCTGGCAGTACTGCTTGGAGAAAATAAGCCAAGTTTGTATATATTAAAATACTTTAAAAGTGCAAATCTTAGAAAGTTCTCTTGGACCATGAGAGATTGAGACTTTATATCATAGTCATTGGTTGTTAGCAAAGGGGACTTGATCCAAGGTCTTACTGATTCAAGGACCAATCTCTGTTCTTTATGCCACAGTGCTTATCTAATGTGACATTAATGGAAATCTGGGTAGTGTTAGAGAACTCAGATTTCCATTAATACCAGTATTAATTTTTTTGTTAATATAATTATTATAATAATTATATACATTTGAACTTTCTGAGGCTTCTTCCCCTCAT
The DNA here is from genome assembly GCF_037893015.1 of Macrotis lagotis. Taxonomy (NCBI): domain Eukaryota; kingdom Metazoa; phylum Chordata; class Mammalia; order Peramelemorphia; family Peramelidae; genus Macrotis; species Macrotis lagotis. Next base: position 820,910,694 of record NC_133658.1, on the reverse strand, counting down.
TCTTGAGATCATAGTCATTCTAAAGTAGCTCATATAAAATTCCACTAAAACCTCAAACTATAGAGATCACAAAACTATAACTGGAAAGAGTGACCCATTCTTCTTGTGACCAGTGGAAATTCCATGAAAATATATAGTAGAGGGAACAATATATGTAGGATTCTGTAATATGAATATCTTTATGTAGATAGATAGATAGATAGATAGATAGATAGATAGATAGATAGATAGATATAAAATATATGATTTCTCCCCTCTCTATAGGACCCCAAGATCAGCACAAGTATGCCTGTTTTGGATCTCATTGATGCCATACAACCAGGATCCATTAAATATGATCTTTTGAAAACAGAGAACCTAGATGATGATGAAAAGCTCAATAATGCCAAGTATGTAAACAAAATTTTTCTCCTTTTTTTTGGGGGGGTGGGGTGGGAAGAGGAAGAAGGGAAGAAAATAGGCATCTATGTTCTTGTGCTATGTTATGGGCCCTGTATTGAGGCATTGACAAATATTATCACATTTGATCCTCACAACAGTCCTTGGAGGTAAGTGCCATTATTGTCTCCATTTTGCATTTGAGAAAACTGAGGCAGACTTGTTCATATAAAATTCCACTAAAACCTCAAACTATAGAGATCACAGACATCACACAGTTAGCTTGAGTCTGGATTTGAACTGAAATCTATCCTGACTCCAGGTCCAGGGTTATATTCACTACCCTACCTAGCTGCCTCAGGGATTTCATTGGTATGAGAAACTCACTTTGTCAATGCAATTTTTGATCCTTGTTTGCAACCAGAACCTTAGAAAGTTAATCTTGGGCTGGGAGAGTTTGAGACTTAATTTTCTATCACAGAGTCTTTGGTTGTCAGAGATGGGATGATTCAAGGTCTTCCTGATTCAAGGACTGGCTGTCTATTTATTATGCCACAATGCCTTTCAAATGTGACATGATCTTATAATGGAGAACCCAGATTTCCATGAGGAATAGAGGGATTGTTAAAAAGTCTGTTGCTATTATCTTTTTACAATCACAATAGCATCTTTATAGCTGCAGTTGGCATTAAGTAATATTTCTGTTATTGTTATTTGATGTTCAACATCTGTTGATAATTAACACCAGTATGAGATAAGGCTCTTGATGTTAAGGATTTTTTTTAATCAAAAGTCAGCCCAAATTTTAGCAATTTGTAGCCTGTGAGCTCATTTATTGAGGAGCTTCTGGGTGAGAAAATTCCTTCTGAAAAAAACAGATTATCACCTAGTTTTCGATTTGTAGTCTTAGAAGTTATTGGGGATTTGGGAGATCAAATGACATGCCCAGCAGCACTTCTTACTAACCCTGAAGTCAGACATCTCTTCATCATACAACAATTCCTCTCAGTTTAGCATATAATGTCATAAAACTTGTTTCATAATCATCAGCTTACAGCAACCCTCTTGAAAAACATCAAACACTCTACTCACAATGACCTACCACAGGCAGCAGGCAGAGGAAAAACCTGCATCTAAGCTCCATCTGTAGCCCCTGAAGGTTTCAATCTTTTATTTACAATTTCAGGATACCTGAAAAATGACTGACTTAGAGAACTTGGAACCTAGATTTCTGCTTTTACATAATTTTGGAAATATCCCTTCTCTTCCATTAGTGTAGAGTTACTATGGGGGTTCAGTCATCAACCCTGACCTAACCCCCCACAGGACCCAGGGGAAAGATATTACAGTTGAACCTAATTAAAATTAGGAATATATTTCCTTCTAGAAGTAATAGAGTACAATTAATAATGGTTTCATGTTTTTTCATTTTCAACATCTCACGAATCCACCCTCCTTTTCCTCCAGTTCCCCTACAATCATCTTAATATGGGTAATCATTACCATCTACTTCCATTATAGAGATACCCTCCTAGCAGAGGTAGAGGAAGAATACTGAATTTGAAGCCAGAGGTCCTGGCTTTGTTTGACTTCTCTTTGCTGCTTCCCTTCTAAAGAGTCTCAAATTTCCTTAGATGTGAAACTTAAGAGTGAGAAGATAATCTCTAAGGTCTCTTCTCATGCCCAGATCCTATGTCTTTATGGTAATACTCTTCCATCCCTCATGCCACACCACCAGCATAATTTTTAATAGACTTGATCATACTGCTTCTGTGCACAAATCTCCACAAGGTTCAGACAACCTTGTCTGGAATTCAGTTCCACAGCCAAAGCTCCCACCAGTCTCATCCTTCTGTCATCTTGTTCCCTTGGTGAAGTCTCTCCTCTAGCCAACATGTCCTCTTCTCATGAGCTTCCTTCTCCTAGTTTATGGGGCATGTCTTATACTCTTCCAGCTTCATGACTTCACTGACACTGTTTCCTATGCCTGGAATCTCCCCTTCCCCTTTTTACCCTTTGAGCTCCTATATCTCTTTTATAATATAAATCAAATATCATTTCCTCCACAAAATATGGTCTGCTTAGTGGAATAGTCTTCCACCTTGAACCTCACCTAAAACTTTGATTTGAGATTGATTCACTTATAATGACATTGTGTTTTATTTTCCCCTGCTAAATGGTAAACTCCATGAGGAGCTTAGGAATTACCTAAATTTTGTACTTCTTCCATACTTAGAATGTCTCTGGCCCATAATAGGCACACAATAAATATCTGTAGAAAACACATTGCAAGTACATCAAACAGGCTTTCAAAGCACCAACCTCAGAACTAAACTAGTATCTATAAGCTTAATTGGGATAGAGACCAGCCTTATGATTTCCTCGATATAAGAAACTCCTTGTGAAGAAATTCCTTCTACCAATATAAGTTAGTGTGGGCATCTTCTTTGAAACTATTAAAAATTGGGGCAGCTAGGGTAGTGCAGAGGATAGAGCACCAACCCTGAAGTCAGAAGGATCTGAGTTCAAATGTGACCTCAGATAATAATTAACTAGCTGTATGATCTTGCCAAAAACTAAATAAATAAATTTGAAAAAAAAACTGTTAAAAATTAGTTAGGGTCTAAGAAGTTAAATTTGCCCAGGATTGCACAGCCACAATGTTTTAAAGATGGGATTTGAGTCCAGGGCTTCCTACTTCCAGCCCAACTCACTTTTCCCAACTGATTTATGAACTGAATTTTAAAGAAAAACTGTACAGCATCCACTCAGGCAACTAAGAGTATGGATCTAAGGCAGGGTTTCTTACCCTGAGATCTATGAACTTGTTTTGTGGGTCCATGTAAATGTGATAATGAATACATGTTTACACATGTATATAAACCTGTGGATAAAAACATGTCAACAAGATAGGAATTATTTGTTAAATAACTATTAACATTTGTTTATAAACATATGTAAATAGATAAGTATATGTTTATAACATATAACATGCATGTATATATGCAAACCATGTATATTATGCTGAAATAGTTTTTATATGTCAAATTCAATATAATTTATTGCCTTTGTTTATCTTATTTTATTTCATAAATTCTAAAGCAATTTACTGAAAAGGGGTCCATAGATTTTACCAGATTATTGTAAGGGTATATGAAACACAAAAGATTGTCTTTTAGTCTAAGGTGTTACAATCAATGATATAAAAGTTGTTGGACTAGATTCTTATTTTCTTCCACCTCAGAAGTAGTAAGTGAGAATCAGGAACCTTGTACCATTACTCCCAGCATTAACTCAGGCAAAATGGACTCTAATCTTTCATTGTTTCAGTTTCCTAAACCCAAGTTGTATGTCCTATCATCCAAAAATATATGTTAGGGAGATGAGGAGGACAGGGCTTGAACTATCAGACACTTTTCTCTTTTTATTTTTAAATGGTGGAAAAATATTTTACTCGTTTTTTTTCAGTTCATCATGTTTTATTTTTTCCAGTTACATGTAAAGATAATTTTCAACATTCATTTTTCTAAGATTTTTAGTTCCACATTTTTCTCTCTCCTTCTTCCCTAAGTGAACAAGAAATCTGATATATGTGATATATGTACAATCATGTTAGATATTTTCATATCAGTTATATTGTGAAAGAAAAATCTGACACATTTCTTGAAATTTCCACTGCCTAGCATACAACTTTATTCATAACAAGCATTCCATAAAGGTTGGTTGATGCTACTGCTAATGTTTCAAGCTCTTTAGGGTAAAAACTTCATGAATACAAAACATGAGACTTTGATTTCACCAAAACCAAGTTAAATTAATAAAGATTTATTGAGGGGGGAGAGAAAGAGGAGGTTAACATATTAACATAATATAATAGCACCTTTATGTGCTCAATGCTAAGTGGTATGGTGGATTCAAAAATAGATTGATCTAATCCTTGTCCTCATGGAACATACAGTCTAGTTTTGGAGGAAAGATACAAGGGCTGTTAAATAAATTAAGTAAATACAAGTCATTAAGAACAATTTAGGAACTAGTGGGAAAAATAGCACAATGTAATTCATGTTTCGTTGCTAATTGTATAGCTCAGACAATAAACCATTTAAGGGTGTTGAGAAAGAAGAAAGGGTGATTTAGAATTGGAAAGAATTTAGACAAGTCAGGATTGGAATTGGACCACAAAAGTAGGGAAAAATTTAAGTAGTAGAGAAGATATTTACAGTGCAGTGCCATAAGCAAATTCTTAGGAACACAAATAATAATTATTACTCATTTATATTACATTTAAAGTTTTACAAAGAACTTTCCTTTCCAGAATCGTTTGACACTGATAGTATACATATTTTATAGGTGAGGAAACTGAGTGAGACTTAGGTATGCATAAGATCCGCTCAGAGGATATGAACTAATTTATTTGACCAGAGCACTTTATACATTTAGGGGACTAGGGGAGAGGCCAAAAAATAAAGTTAGGTTAGACAATATATAAACATATTTATATATATGTTTTTTATCAGACCCATAATTTCATTGATTCAAGGACTTCCAGGTGAGGAACTTTTTGTACTACTTCAATTACAACTTGAGAAGACCTGGGTTTAAAGATTGTCTCTAATCCATTACTTGTTTGAACCTGGGCTCATCATTTTGACTATTTGGTGTCCTGGGCAATTCTCTAGGATTGTAACTTGGAAACACCAAATTAAAGAGGCTTTTGCTATTAGACAACATAGTTTGAGATTTGATTTTAAGAAATGGTAAGGGGTGGCTAGGTGGCGCAGTGGATAGAGCAAGGACCCTAGAGTCAGGAGTACCTGGGTTCAAATCCGGTCTCAGACACTTTATAATTACCTAGCTGTGTGGCCTTGGGCAAGCCACTTAACCCCATTTGCCTTGCAAAAATCTAAAAAAAAAACAACAAAAAACCTAAAAAAAAAATTGTAAAGATACTGGAGTTTTTTTTAAGTATATGAGAGGACAACAATTTCTTCAATATCAAATGGAGTTGTACTAAATGTTCCATAAAGTTCCTTTCAGCTCTAAAATCTCCAAAAAATCCATTAAATATTAATTTTAAGAGTAATCTGACCATCATGTAAAAGGGGTTGAAGAAAGGAGACACTAGAAACAACATGATAGGTTGGGGCTATTAGGTAGGCTCAAGTGTTCAATGATTAAACTTGAACCATGATAGGCAAAGGCAAAAGTCAATGACTGGAAAGGTATATAGAAGGAAAAATCAACAAGATACGAATACCGTTTAGGTATGGTAGTGGGGAGATAAGGGAGATGAAGAAGTCAAAGGTGACTCAGAACTCTGGAACCTGAGTAATTGTAAGAATAATGTTACTGTTAATAAAAATAGGAAAGTCAGAATGGAGTGTGGGAGGTGAATTAAGTTTTTGTTATGTTGTTTAAGGTTTTGGCAACATTATCCATATGAAAATGGCCAGCAAATAGTTGAAAATTTGGGAATGGAATCTAGATGAAAGCTCAGGACTAGGGATATTGATTTAGGAACTCAGCCTAAAGGTCATAATTGAAGGCAGGAAAAAGGATAGACTTTTCAAAAAAACAGAATTTAGGTAACAATAACAGTTCATATAATATTGAATGGTTGAGGGGCAGCTAGGTGGCATAATGGATAGAGCACTGGCTCTGAAGACAAGAGGATCTGAGTTCAAATCCAGCCTTAAGACACTTAGTAATGGCTCAGCTGTGTGACCTTAGGCAAGTCACTTAACCCCATTGCCTTAAATAAATTAAAAATTTTTTTTTAATTTTTAAAAAAAATTATTAACATTAAATGGTTGACTAAATGTTTTCTCACAGCAACCCTATCAGGTAAAATTTTTATCTCCCATTTTGAAAATAAGAAAAATTGATATATTATAGGTAGAGTGACTTGTCTATGATCACCCAGATTAATAAGTGTTGGAGACAAAATAGAACAAGTACAGAATTGAACTGTGAGGATTAATTATATTTTCTCAATGGAAGGAATGAAAAGAGATAGGAAAAGAAGAAGGAAAAAGCAAAGGAGGTAGAGAAGTGCAACGGCTAGCAGGAAAAATAATAAAAGTATAATATTATGGGAAGCCATTATGGAAGAGGTTTTTCAAACTCAAGAGCCTGAATAGAATTAATTGCTACAGAATGGTTATGTATAATAAGGATCAGTGTGAAGTCATTGGATTTGGCAATTATAAGGTGACTTAACTTTGAAAGTACAATTTCAAGTAAAGAGGAAAAAAATGGTGAGGGAAGTAGAGGTAGAAGGTGTAGACTGACAATACAGTAGATTTGAGGTAACTAGAAGATAAATGAGGGAAAATAAAAGATTTTGTTGTTGTTGTTGTTACTGTTGTTGCTTTTAAACCTCAGAGAGACCAAAAAGTGTTTGAGAACTGAAAATAATGAACCAGTAGAAAGAAAGAAACTGAAGATGTTGAAGAGATGGAAAAATTGAAAGATTAAGATCTCAGAGGTTTAGGAAGGGGCCATGATCAAGGAAAGAGAAGTGTTTCCTTTGATAAAAGAAGACCATATGAGAGAAAGAAGGGGGTAAAGTTGTAAAAATGGAAAATGGAGAAGATGATTGTTGCCACCATCTTTTCAGTAAACTAGATGATATGAAGTAATTTAAATAGAACTAGAGGAAGGAAGACATGCATAGGGTTTTAAGAAGAGTAAAGTGGTTCTGGGGTGACTGTTGTGGGGAAATATGGTAGAGAATCAACAAAGATCACCAAATTTAAAGCAAAGGTCTAGAAGGTATTAAACAGCATACATGTATATAGTCACACAGCTCCACGACTTTCTTCACCAATATTCTTGGATTCAGAGTCCTTTGTGAGAAATAGTAAGAAGTTTTATAGATTGCATGAAAATTTATAGGAAGACTGAAATGAAAGCAGAAACTTTTCTCCTCTGTAACCTTAAATATCAGAAGAGAGCCGACTGTTGACTCAGATGAGTTCTCATTCCATAGCTCTTTGTCAGCAGTTATTTGTGTTCAAAATGAAACAAGATTATAATTATGTGACCTCTCCATATTTTACCATCTAGATTTTTAATCCATCTCTTGTTTTATTTTTAGGTATGCTATTTCAATGGCCAGAAAAATTGGTGCAAGAGTATATGCTCTTCCAGAAGACCTGGTTGAGGTGAAACCTAAAATGGTCATGACAGTTTTTGCATGTCTTATGGGAAAGGGGATGAAGAAAGTCTAAGACCAAGAGAGGCTGGACTTGGAGGCTATATCATCCATTTTTTTCTGAATGCCTCAACACTGGAAGCCCTTTTGGAGACCCAAGAAGCATGTGGACTGGCTAAGCCATTCCAGAGTTTTAAGAGATGTACATTAAAACAAGGTTCTAGCAGCAATTAATTATTCAGCCAAGTAATCTGTCCTGTGTTTAACAGAAATATGCTTCATTTCATTGCAAAAGAAAGAAGCCCAAAACCTCATACCCATAATTTATACCCTTGAATATATTTTCTTCCTTTGAAAATCCAGAAATGTTCTTTTCTAACAGCCCTCTCTCACAACCTTCACTTTAATCATTAGTCCAGTATAAATGCTACAGTGTTATTATTCCTAGGAGAGTTTTTCAAATTCAGTTACACAAATTTTTTTAAAGACAAGTGATGAAGAAAGAAGAGAATTCAGTACTTTTTAAGACTCTTTGTAGAAATCTGTCACTTTTCTATGCAAACCCTTTGGTCTCTATGAGGTTTTCTTGCTTTGATGCTCCTTGCTGGTACTTCCTGTTTCTGATACTCCATTAATTCTTTTTATTTTAAATTGTGTAGCTTTTCATTTAGTATTTTTTCTCCAGTTACTTGTAAAAACAATTTTTAACATTAATTTTAACTCTGATTCTCTCCCTCCCCACACATACTCCCATCAATTCTCATTTCCATTTCATAATCTGCAGTCTCTTCTTTTAGCAGCATTGCTCAGTCACATTTTGTTCCCCCTCTCCAGGCCAGTCTTCCTATAGTTTGTTGCTGCTAATTAATTTGAGGGGGAGAGGCTCTCCTACCTAGCAGGTTGAACCTAAATTATTAGTCATTGGTCTACCACCCCAGGCCTAACCTTGCCCCATTCCCCAGCCTCCTAGGAAGCCAAAAGCTCAATCTTTTGATTTTTCAGCTAGTAAACCGCCATCTTTTTTATCCAAATGATTTTCATGTTTAAGACAAGGTTGGACTTGGAAACCCTGACAAAATTCAGAATTCTTTCCTTTGGCTAAGAAAGATTGAAATAGAGTTGGATACCTCAGTCAGTAGCAAGAAGGTGTTTCCCTTACATATGTTCACTGAAACTGTTTGACTCTCCATAATTGTAGCTATGTGCATTAATATTCAGATAGAGTTATATGGATGAGCACTCTGCTTCCAGCAATATTGAGGGCAATCATACTTTAGTGTAGTTGCTCTTAGAATTCTAATATTTCAGTTGTTCTAGTTATTCAATTCAATTTCAGTTTTTAGTATTTCAGTAGTTCAATATTCAATTGTTTATTTGTCAATGATAAGCCATGTTAACATTGTTTACTTTCATGAACTTTAGAGTCCATATATACCCAATGGGAATATGTGCCAATGAATTATCCTTTCTATCCATCTCAGATAAACAGATTAATAGACATTAATCTTATTATAAATGAAAGCCCTGTGGATTTGAACAGCTTCACTTAAGAAAATCTCAAGGAAACCAATTTAAAGTCCTAAAAAGCAGGATATCAATCCTCACTAACACCAGGTCACCTACTAATTGCTTTGAAAAGTTCTACTGACAGAGGTGTTTCATTTAAAGATATTAATGAACCTTTGCCATTGTTTAAAGCAGTAGAAATACTTCATCCTCTATTGGTAACCTGAGAGCTAACCCTTATATTGACCCACCAATCAATTTCTATTGTATCTGTATGCACAGGCTTGAATTTTTGCCTTAGTCTATATTTATCCAATAGCCTTAGATAACTGTCTCTTGTTACTCTTCTTCCATCAAGGAAGAATATAATTGCCTTAATGAATAAAGATGATGCTAGAAATCTGTCCAAATAAAACATTCTCTAAAATGTCGGTCTTCTGATGTTTTCTTTTGAAATTGAGGCAATAATAAAGAATATGTGATAACTGTTAAAGGATTAAGGTTGAAACAGAAGTTCTCAAAAATATGTCCATCACAAGACGCATCTTGAAAGATATGGGGAGGGAGCTGATTCCAAAGGATTAGAGTTCTCAAAACTGCCAGATAGGTTCAGTTGCTAGAACCTGTAGTATGGGGATAGAGGAAGGTAAATAAAAATAAAACACTCCAAATTGAGAAAGTTAACAGTATTCTCTTGGAGTTCTGATAATTGGAGATCTGAAATAGAAGGAAAGATTCAACTTTTTCTACTTGTCTCTAGAGGGTACAACTAATAATTGCTTGTATTTAACTAGTATTTTTTTTTATACCTGACTGTGCTGAGTTCTTTATAATTATTGTCTTGGTCCTCACAACACCCTGTGGTGTTGTTCAGTGATTTCAGTTGTGTCCAACTCTCTGTGACTTGATTTGGAATTTTCTTGGCAAAGACATTGGAGTGGTTTGCCATTGCCTTTTCCAGCTCATTTTACAGATAAGAAGTTTAGGCAAATAGGGTTAAGTGACCTGACCAGGTCCATCCAGCCAGAATATGTTTGAGAACAAATTAGAACTCAAGTCTTCTTGACTCCAGGTCCAGTATCCCAGAAGGAGATTTCACCTTGATAGAATTTTGTTTAAGGATGCAAATAGGGTTAAGTGATTTATTCAGGGTCACACAACTAGTAAGTATCTGAGGCCAAATTTGAACTCATCCTCCTGACTCCTGGGCATTATCCACTCTGTGCCAGAAAAACTTATTTACAAAACTCTCTGTTTTACGAAGTGGAATGGCCCCATTGTGCTTGGAAGTTCCACATGTGAGATACTGAAGATTTGATCACATGGATTCAGTTTAATATCTGTATAGTGAAGAAATGAAACGGGAGCTCCAGACTGATTATATAACTTGGCTGGTTATTGAAGAAGACCAAAATGGCATCAGTATGTTTGAGAAAATTTACAATTTATCCGACTGTGACTAATCAGACCAATATGATATTGGAATACCCCACCACAGGTTGGGTACAAATAGTCCATGTGAACACCTGGGGTAGGTTCTCTAAACTTATGTATGTCACATTTCCTTTGAGCCGCTTCAATTTTGCCTTTCTAATATAGTGCAGCACCTCACTGATGAGGACATACCTTTCTGGATAGACTGTTTCCCAATCAATGGAAGTACAATCAATTCTAAAGTTGTATATCAATTCTAAAGTTCGAGACCTTCAGGGTATTTCAGTATGGCTTCTTCTGACCCCCTTGTGAGCCCTTGCCCTGTGAGTTCTACATAAAATAGTTTGGTTTTTTTTGGCAAACATATTTAGTATTCTAAAAATATGTCATAATGTTGCAATGCTAGGCAGTTTTGCTCCTGAAAAGACTTCAATGTCTGATATCTTCTCCTGCCAGGTGATCTCCAGAATCATCTTAAGACAATTTAAATGGAAGTAATTCAGTTTCCTGACATGGAGCATGTTTCACAGGCATATAGCAATGAGATCAGCACAAAGGCTCTATAGACCTTAAGTTTGGTAGTCAGTCTAATCCCTGTCCTCTCCCACACTTCCTTTCTGAGCCTCCAAAATACTGAGCTAGCTCTGGCAATGCTTGTGTCAACCTTATTGTCAATGTGTACCTCTTGGAAAGGTGGCTGCCAAGGTAAGTGTGAATTGTCCATAGTACTCAAAACTTCTCATTTACTATAATCAATAGTTCCAAATATGGTTGGTATGGTGCTGGCTGTGTCTTCTTGGTGGTGTTAGCACAAGCAGCAGAGAATTGATCCATACTTTGTTGCATCTCAGTTTCAGAGGCTGCATTGAGTACACAATCATCTACAAATAGAAGATCATGCACCAACACTCCCTCCACTTTGGTCTTGGTTTATAGTCTTTTCAAGTTGAATTTGCCATCAATGTGGAAGCTGACTTTGAGGCCATGTTCATCCTCAGTGAAGATGTTTGATAATATGACTGAAAACATCATGCTCAAAAATAAGGAAGCAAGGACACATCCTTGTTTCACTCCATTGGTGATTGGGAAATCTCAAGAGCATCATTCACTATCCATGCATACATGCCACCATGAAATTCAGTACAAGAGTGAATTTTAACATAATTTTCCATAAATCCTCAAGACTGAGTTATCAAGGACCTTGATCAGATCTACAAATGTTTTATACAGACCTCTGTACTGTTCCTGGCATTTTTCCTGGAGTTGTTGGGCAGCAAACACCATATAGATTTTTCCTTGACCTTTTCTGAAGTCACCTGGCTCGCAGGGAGGTGACTATCTTTCAGAGAAAGGATCAGTCTATTGAGAAGGCCTCTGGCAAGAATCTTAGCAGCAAGTTAGTATGCCAGAAACTTGTACTAGACCAGCATCTCATACCCCATACCAAGATAAAATCAAAATGGGTACAGGATTTAGACATAAAAGGCAATATAAGCAAACAAGGAGATCAAGGAATAGTTTACCTGTCAGATCTATTTGAAGGGATGCAGTTTATGGCCAAGGAAGAGATGGAAAACATCATTAAAAACAAATTAGATAATTTTGACACTAAATTAAAAATCTTTTGCACAAACAAAACCACTGTAACCAAGGTCAAATGAAATGTAGTAAATTGGAAAACAATTTTTACAACTAGTATTTCTGACAAAGGAGTCATTTCTAAAATATGTAGAGAACTGAGTCAAATCTATAAAAAAAAAACACAAGCCATTCCCCAGTTGACAAATGATCAAAGGATATGTAAAGGCAATTTACAGATGAAGAAACCAAAGCTATTCATAGAACATGAAAAATTGCTCTAAATCACTACTTATTAGAGAGATGCAAATTAAAACATCTCTGAGGTACCACCTCACACCACTCAGACTGGCCAATATGACCAGAAAGGACAATGAACAATGTTGGAGGGATGTGGGAAATCTGGGACACTAATACATTGTTGGTGGAGCTGTGAGCCAATCCAACCTTTCTGGAGAACAATCTGGAATTATGCCCAAAGGGCATTAAAAATGTACATGCCCTTTGATCAAGCAATACCACTACTGGGTCAATACCCTAAAGAGATCATGAAAAAGGGTAAAAAAACATCACTTGCACAAAAATATTCATAGCAGCCCTGTTTGTGGTAGCAAAGAATGGGAAACTGAGTGACTGTCCATAAGTTGGGGAATGGCTGAACAAATTGTGGTATATGTATGTCATGGAACACTTTCATTCTATTAGAAAAACCAAGGGGAATGGAATTTCAGAAAAGCCTGGAAAGACTTGCATGATCTGATGTTGAGTGAGATGAACAGATCCAGAAGAACATTGTATACCCTAACTGCAACTTGAGAGTAATGATCAGCCTTAATGGACTTGCTCATTCTATCAATGCAATAATCAGGGACAATTTTAGAGTTTCTGCAATGGAGAAGACCATCTGTATTCAGAGAAAGAATTATGGAGTTTAAAAAAAGACTTAAAAGTCTATTATCTTCAATTTTTTTTGTTTTAAAAAGAGTCTTATGTACTACATAATTTTGCTATCTCTAATATTTTATTTTCTCCTCAAGGATATGATTTCTCTCAACACATTCAATTTCAATCAATGTATAGCATGGAAACAATTTATAGATTATCAGACTGCCTTTTGGGGGGGTTAGGAGGAGGGAAGGGAGAGTAGAGTAAAAAAATTGTAAAATTCAAAACCTTACCAAAAAATGATAGGTAGAACCTACTATTGTATATAATTAGAAAACAAATAAAATGTTAATTAAACAAAGAAGAAAAAGAACAGCAATAACTAAAAGAGAAATACTTCTGTTATTGTCACAGAACAATCTGTTTCCTTTATCTTTATAGACATGGACAATGGGAGGCATCCTTGAATTCTTGGGAAATAAACTCTTCATGCCATATAACCTGGAAAATTTCAGTCAGTTTTTAGATGAGCATTAGATCCCCCCACCTTGTAAATCTCAGCTGAAATAGAATCAGCACAAAACCATTTCTTCAGTTGGAACTTCAGCTAGGGACTGATTGAGTTCAACTTGAAGTAAATGGTCAGTGGCTTCTGCATTGATTGATGATGGTCTATTCAGCCCATATCTCTAGGATCATGTCCCTATTGTTAATCAATATATGTCTTTGGCCCATCAATAGCTTTCAGGGCATTCTTGTTTGTTACTGTCTGCATAAAACTGAATTTCATCTGTATTCTTACTGAGTCTAGAGCCCTGCATCTCTGTAAACTTCACTTGGACTTTACTTTTAATGGAATTAAATGTTGCCTTCTTAGAAATGGATGAACTGTCCTGCTGGTAAACCCTGTGGAGTTCTTGTTTTTCATTTAGCAGCTTCTGTATTTCCCCATCATTTTCCTCAAACTAGTCTTGGCTTTTGCAAGTGTTCTGGCCCAGATGAGCAAGTGCTGTATGCAAGATCTCTGAAAGCTGCCCACTCTCTTTCTGCTCCACTGTTGCCAACGGTGTGTTGGCTCAGTTTTTCCTCCAAGTTAGCTACAATCTATTCCCACTTGGAGAGACACTAATCTCTTGACATTAATTCTTCTAGTCTTCATTTTACCTTGGGGCCGCTACTTTGGTTGAATGCAAATATTTAGCTTAGAAAGGATGAGTCTGTGATCACTCCAGGACTGTGCACCACCACACTTTGTCACTGTCACATCCTGTCTGTCTTTTCTCTTATGATCACATAGTCTGTTAGATGCCATTGTTTGCTAGAGGGTGTATCCAGGAAGTTTTATTGTGTCTAGGTAAATGGAAAACAGTGTTTGTGATGAGGTCATAATACACATATCTTCAGTAGTGGGTGACCACTGCTGTTGCTGTTTCCAGTTCCTCCCGAAGACAGCCATGTCTGTAATCTGAGCCTACTCTAGCATTAAAGTCACCTAAAATCATAAGCTTCTTCTCTTTTGGTACAATGATGTTAAGAGTCTTTAGGTCTTCATAAAATTTTTCTTTAATTTCGGGCAGCTAGGTGGTGCAATGGATAGAGCACCAGCCCTGGAGTCAGGAATACTTGAGTTAAAATCTGGCCTCAGACACTTAATTAGCTGTGTGGCCTTGGGCAAGCTACTTAACCCCACTGCCTTGCAAAAGCCTAAAAATAATTTTTTTTTTCTTCAATTTCATCAATGTTCATCGTGGTGAGAGCATAGGCACTGATGATGGTGGCATGACTTTTTCCTAGAAGTGACAATCTCATTGTCATGAGCCTGTCATTCACTCTTATTAGTAGACATTCAAGAATGTTGACTAGATTAGTTTTGATTGCAAAACCTAGCCCAGTTTCATGGCATTCCCTTTCACTGCAACAACTCCAGAAAAACATGTATCCAACTCTGACTTCAGTAAGCTGGCCTTCATGTGCCAGCCTTGTTTCACCCAGGGCTTTTATTTGAATATAATATCTGGTTATGATTATTATTTGTAGTAAGCAAAGAAGGATACTCAACACTGGGACAGTGTAGGACAACCACTGGATGACAATCATGGATCCTGCAAAAACCATCCCCAAATTCCCATAGTAATTATAGAAAACAGAAAGGAGATACATAGTATGATTATTATTTGTAGTAAGCAAAGAAGGATACTCAACACTGGGACAGTGTAGGACAACCACTGGATGACAATCATGGATCCTGCAAAAACCATCCCCAAATTCCCATAGTAATTATAGAAAACAGAAAGGAGATACATAGTATGTTAGTGTGGATTGTCTGATATTTTGGGGTTTTCTCACTTAGTGCTGTCTCAAGTCACAGATACCTGGGTGCCATATCAGTTCTGTTTTGGCTAGAGTCCCAGGCATGCAAGATAATGGACTGGTCATGCCTTGGACATTCTCTGGTCGGTATGCTTTCTTTTGATTTATATTAATTTTGGTTTGCACTATTCATTGAGAGAAGTTATTATTATTATTATTATTATTACTATTACTATTACTATTACTATTACTATTACTATTACTATTACTATTACTATTACTATTACTATTATAGCTTTCCTTGATAGAAACTTTTGCTGGAAACCAACATCATGAATTTTACTTCTAGAATCTTTTTCTGGAAAACCTATATCATAACTTTCACTGCTTAAAGAGGTACATACTATTATGGCTTTTACAGCTTAATGAATCCATATCCCAAGCTTTCAACAACCAGGACCCTATAGCCCCTTTGTGGGGCAGTAAGTTTACACTAGATGAATACTTTGTTAGATGGCTACTTGCTGGGGTTATTGGAAAAAGGGATTCTTGTTTAAATATGAACTGACTTGATGACCACTAACATACTTTCCAACTCAGAGAATTTTGTAGTTCTGCCTTTACAAAACAGATAGTGCAGCACAAAGAGGACTGGACCTGAATTGAGTGAAAACCTGAATTCAGTTTCTTCCTCCCACTTATTATGTGCCTCTTAACCTCAGGTTCTTTTTACAAGGCAAATGGGGTTAAGTGACTTGCCCAAGGCCACACAGCTAGGTTACCAAGGCCACACAACTAGGTAACCTCAGGTTCTTTATAAAATAGGTGCAATCCTTTGCAAACCTTAAAGTACTCTAGCCTGGAGAAGAAAATATTTCAGGTGATATAGAAGCAATCACATATTTGAATTGTTATCAAGTAGAAGAAAGATGGATCAGACTAATATTTCTGTTCAGTATAAGGTGAAGCTCCCTAATAATTGGGACTATTCAAGAATGTAAAGAACTCAACTTTTTACTAGTAAAGTCTTCAAGGCATGCCTGGATGATGAGTACTCAATCACGTTCTAGAGGAGATTCTTGCTTTATGTAGGAGTTCGAATATGAGGACTCTTTCAGTTGTTTTGATGACACAACTTCTCACCAGTTAGGAGTAAAAATGGAATCCCTTGTTCTTCCAATGCCTGGTTCCCTTTCCAGATCATATCTGAGAAACAGGAATGCTAGTAGAATTAGTAGGAGCCTGCCCCTTCTCAGGACCACTTGCTGTTTCAGGGTCCTGGCAATGCTAAATGTCTTGGATCATGACATGATGATATATGATCATTGATCATAGTGAACAAGAATAAATTTCCTTAAGGATATTTAGTTTTATAAAGAGTAAAAGAAAATTTAACAGACAAAATATGTGATGGATTTTTGTGCAAAGAATGGTAATCAAGTATTCTTCATCTTCACTGAGGGGGAAAAACTCAAATAAAACAAAGCACAAAGACTGCTTTAAACTGAAGTATTATAAATTGTTATGGTCAAGGACCATATCAAATTGAATTCAAATCTCTCATTACATGCTGTATTGTGTTATAAGCTTATCAGAGTAGTTACTAGAGTACTGGACTTGGAGTTTGGATGATCTGAGTTCAATTCCCTTCAGTCATTTCTTAGCTGGGTAAAGCCTAGCAGGACGTTTAACTTCTTTAAGCTTCATTTTTCTTATGTGTGAAATGTGGGTAAGAGCATCACTCCATAAGATACTTCTGAGGATCAAATAAAATGATGTGAGCAGTTATTGATGTTATAATAAATGTGTTGCCTAATTTATAGTATATTGAAAAAATTTCTGGGACCTATTAGTCATAGAAAGAGATCTCAGAAAAAAAATTGTGCCCCCACCCACGGGATCCTTAAAAATGGGAAAATTTTCTATTTGTCTTTAAGTATATAAGTACATGGTCACATTTTCATTAATTATGCTATGTCTGAAGTAAAAGGATTGAAATGCCAAAGCATTTCAGAAATGCCCAGAGGAGCTTGATGACAAGATATCATCTGCTTAGGTAGTATCAACTTTCATCTCAGTCTTCTGTCCAAAGTCAAGTTCTAGTAGATGAAATCTGAAGAAAATGTTGCTCTCTGGAGTCTATAACATTGTTATTGGAGGTGAACAATATGCTTCATCATAGATCTCTCTGATGTATGTGTGTGACCCTGAGCAAGTCACTTAACCTCTCTGCCAACTTACCACTCTTACCAACCAACTTTCAAAATAAAATGAGAATAATAATAGCATCTACCATCTAGGATTGTTATACATAAGATAACATATATAAGACACTCAGCAAACCCTTAAATCAATATTATTATTATTAAATGTAATATTCCTTTAGTGTTTCTAAAATTATTAGTGATTTTCCCTAAGTACATCTTTATGTTACACAGATACACAGACACACAGACACAAAGACACAGACACACACAAACATACACATACACACACACACACACACAACACACACAGACCACCCCTCACCCCACATCAACTCAAAAAGCTCTAGTGACTTCCTATGACCTCCAAGATCAAATGCCAAATGCTCCACTTGGTTTTCTAAGCTCTTCAGACTTCCCCCTCTCCTTTACAGTCTTCTTGTATTTTAACATATAACATGTATTTTTGATCCAGTGATATTAACCTCCTGACTGGTCAGTTTTCAAGACATTTGAACTCTTATCTCTGACCATTTCCCATACCTGGAATGTACTCTCTTCTCCTCCCCTCTTTACTGACTTTACTGGATTTATTTGAGTTTCAATGAATAACCTGTCTTTTATTGGAAGCCTTTTTCCAACCCCTTTTAATTCTAAACTTCCCTCCGTTAATTATTTCCTATTTATCTTGTAGGTGGCATATTTTTGTATATAAAATTTTGTAAAGTGTTTTCCCCATTAGATTATAAGCTCCTTGAGGGGAGAGAGTGTGTTTTTCCTCTTTGTTTTTGTATTCTCAAAGTTTGATACAATGCCTAACACATGCCTCTGGTACAAACCTGGCACATGCTTAATAAATGTTTATTTATCTAGTGATTGACTTCTACTTCTATGGCTGATTAAGAAATTGAAAGCTAGAGTAACCAAGACCCTCCAAGTCATTCAACAAGCAAGTTTGGAATATGATTTTTTTAATTAAAAAAACATTTAAAAACAATGATCACTTTTGGATATAACCACATGATGAAGAACTACCTTGTAAGAAAAAAACACTGTAGCACCTGCTCTGGAGTCAGGAGGACCTGAGTTCAAATCTAACCTCAGAGTCTTAATTGTCTAACTGTGTGACCTTGGGCAAGTCACTTAATCCCATTGCCTTGCCCCCCCAAAAAAGCCCCAAATAAGAAAACAGATATAAGTTTTTTTTAAAAAAAGAAACACTGTTAAAAACAAAAACATAGAATCAGCTTCTGGGTCAATGAAAATATGCCTCATTGTACCAATGATCTTCCATTGATGAGACAGGTAAATTTGGACCTTATGCCCTGGATCCAACATTGGTTACCTGATTAAATCTGGGTTTAGCTAGCATTAGGGTACTAATTTTAGGGTACTAATCAGCAAAATATTTTCTTAAAGCTCTTCAGTACTTTATTAAAGCCATGACAAGGAGTATTTAATAGACCCAGAGAGAAAATCGCTGTCAATTTAATGATCTCTAATCACAAACTATTTGCTAACAGTGTATGAGATGCAAATAGAAAGGTAATTAGATTGAATCTCAAGATTTCTCTTAGAAGCTTCAAAAAAGAGATTGTTGTTTACAAGAAAGGCCCGCTGATCTGCAAATATGTTGTTGGTTCAAGCCTGTATGAAATGTGGCAAGCTGGTTTTGGTTTTGGAGTTTTTCTGGTTAATTTTGCAGTGCTGGAAAAGAGAACAACCTAAATAAAGGGAAATGTATCTTTGTTCACTTTCATTTTACATTAGGCTGAGGCTAGTTGAAAGATGGAGTCACTCTGGTCAACAGGACATTTTTCTTGGTTTGCCTCCACATGATAATCTTCTCACTAAGATTTCTCCTCCTCCTCTTCCTCATTTTAGACTCTGTTTTTGCATCCCCTTGCCATAAGAGGTGAGATTTTGTCCTATTTTACTGGTTCCTTTCCCTGATATGTCCTTAACATCTCCCTTCCTGCAAATCTCCCTTCTATCTATTGTGCCCTTCATTAGAATGTAACTTCCTAGGGGTCAGAAGCAAATCAAAAAATTCCATAAATATGAACATATTTATGGAAGCTTTTTTGTGTGTTATTTTGTATGAATGATGTGAGAAAAGGAGAGGAGGGGAGAAGAAGGAGCTCTTTATGAATGGCTTCAGTTTTTTAGTGAAGTATGAGCTAAGGTCCCAGTTGAGAGCATAAGGGAGAGTCTACAGGAAAGATGAGGTTCAGAATAGGTACTAAGAGAGCTAATTAATTAGCTTGTTTGGTGATGATTTTCCTGATTCTCAGAAAACTGTCTTAGACCATTTCCAGAACCTTAGTCAAAGTCTGTGCAGCATGAGGCTGTGCTCCACTACTGCAACTTTGAAGATTTCAAGGTCACTTTTAGCCCAGAACTTTGGACAAAGTCCCAGACATATTAGGATTTAGGATTTTCTTCAAATGTAGATCTGACCATGTCACTCCACTACTCATTAAACTTCATTGTTTCTCTATTGCCTGAAGGGTCAAATATAAACTTGTGAGAGATGGTCTCCTGTGAAATTTCCTCATAAAAACCTTTTCCATACAGTTCCTGGACTTTGCCTAGGGAGGTAGATTCACAAGCATTTAATGTTGTCTACAGTTACTTTAAATGGAACTTCTCCTTCCATCTCATGCCCCTGGACTTTGTTGTTCATAGAGAAAGAAAACATTCTTATTGTGCCTTCAAGTAAAAGTTTCTCTTATCATGGGGGGTCACAGAGAAAGTAAAAAAGAAAACTATTATCTGGTTTCCATAGCAACTACACTTCTTGGAAAATGAGGTAATTACAAGAAAATTAAAGTGAATTTTTCTGATTGGGTTATCTCCTAATTCAGTCAAAGAAATGCATCATGAGGTTTTGTGGAACTTCACTTTTTATAGGGTATAGATTAACTATGAATAATTATGGTGATAAGAGATTGAAAGCTATAACTTTCTAATAGGATAGATATTAGTTATGAATAATTAGATAAGAAAGATTGAATTTACTTTGTACTGGTTGGGTAATATTAGGGAAGAGATTGTGAGCTTGTCTTACCAATTAATGGTAGGATAAGACAGAATTTAGAGCTAAAATGATTAATTACTATAAAAAATAACCTGCAAATTATTATTTCTGGGGCAGCTAGGTGGCACAGTGGATAAAGCACTGACCCTGGAGTCAAGAGACCTGAGTTCAAATCCAGTCTTAGATACTTAATAATTGCCTAACTGTGTGACCTTGGGTAAGTCATTTAATCCCATTGCCTTAAATAAATTAAAAAATTTTTTAATTATTACTTATGAAACACTTCCTGGTTTTATAATGGAAAGTGTTCTTCCTCAAGGAAATTAAAAAAACCTTTTCCACTCCCTGACTCAGACTCCAAACTCGATTCCTATGAGCATATTTTATCTCACCCAAACTCATCTATTTGACATTTTAATCTTTCAAAATATGGTTCCATACTATCTTTTAAAGCATAATATTCACTACTTAGAACTTTGTAGTTGAATCATACTGACCTATTCCATATTTCTTTCATATGATACGTCATTCCCCCATCTCCATCTCCCATGACTGAAATTCATTTTCTCTCTACCTCTATATCTTGAATTGGCTGGTTACTTTCAAGAATATGCTCAAATACCACCATCTGCATGAAGTCTTCCCAGACCCCATTTGCTAGTGCCTTCCTCATTAAGGTTACCTTGTATTTATGTTTTGTACATGCCTGTTATATTCTATTTTAATGTGCACTTCTTTAAAGCAGCTAATGTTTGCCTTGTATCACTAGAAAGTGCCTGGCATGTAGTTGGTACTTTTCTTTTTGTAGGTGTTTTTATTGATTTTTTTCTTATATCATCAAAGTTATCCCACACATATCCCTGCCCTTCCCTCTCCCAGAGAGCTACCCCATATTAAAAGAGGATTTTTTTAGAAAGAAAAAGTCAATTCAACTGACAAATACATTTCTATCCATTATACTATTTCTGGCATGCCCAGAAACAAACAGAAAACATGTATAATGTGTAACACTTGTGGACCTTCCACAAGAGGTAGGTTAGTAGAGCCTTCTCATATCCCTTCATTCATGTCCTGTTTGAACTTTTATTTTATTGTATTTATTTTTGATTTTTTGGCATATAGTTCTATTTTCATTATTATAATTACAATGTATGTTGTTTTCTCACCTCTGCTTACATCACTTGATATCAGTTCACATAGATTTTTCCATGCTTCTCTGTATTCATTAAATATATTTCCATACAGCACAATTATATCCCACTACATTCATGTACCAAATTCTGTAGTTGATGGACATCTAGTGCATTGCTGATTCTTAGCCATCACCCAAAAAAATTCTACTTAAAATATTTCAGATGTATGGGGACTTTTTTCCTTGGAAACAAGCCCAGTAATGAAGAGTCTGGTTCATAGATATGAACATTTCCATTGCTTAATTTGAATAATTCCCATGTACTTTCTAAAATGGTTGTACCACTTTACAAATTTCACCCACACTATATCAGTGTGATGTCGTTTTGGTCTTCTTTGATAACAAAGAACAAGAATCAACCAACCAACCAACCAACCAATCAGTGTGTCTTTCTATAACTCCTTCATCATTAACTTTTTTGGTTGTTAATTTGTAATTTGCAGGGTGGGAGGTAAAACACTTCAAAGTTGTTTTGATTACATTTCATTTATTGTTAGCGATTGGGAGCATTTTCTTTTGAGAACTGTAGGTTCACATCCTTCAACCATTTATCAATCAGGGAATAATTAATTATATAGAGATACAGATACATGTGTTAATTTTTCATGGAAATCTTTAGTTTTTTATTTTTAAACTCTATCATCTTTTTTTTTAATTCTCAGTATGCCCTCGGAACTCAATCTATTAAACAATATGAAACTGGTTGTGCTGAGGACAAAAAGCAGAATATCAGGTCCTGTTCGATATGAGGCTGAGGAGGCTAAAAATGGACCTTCTGCCCCATTCAGGGTTGTGAATATGGACAGATGTAGACATATGCACACATACATTTATATATACAGTACAACTATGTGTACACATACACACACATATACATACATACACACACACACACATACACACACAGATAGGTGGTACAGTGGATAGAGGGCCAGATTAGAGTCAGGAAGTCTCATCTTGGTGAGCTCAGACATTTACTTGGTGTGTAGGCAATGCTAGGTGTGTAATGACAATACTGTATATCTATATTTTAGTCTGTTAAATTATATTCAAGCTTACATATTATTTGTATTATATATTATATATAATCAGAAATGATTAATTTTTCTCTTGTTTCCTTTTATTATTTTTTTATCCTATGAGTCTGTTTCTCTCTTCCCATTCATTCTTTTTTTGGCAATTTCATCTAATAAAATATACACATTTATTAAGCCTACTTTTCTGAGCACTGCAGGAGAGGGGAGGGCAGTGAAATCTGAAGGTTAGCTAAAACATTGTCCATACTCTTATTGAGTTTACAGTCTGAGGGTGAGGATAAAGGGTTGAGAATCTGGCATGCCCAGAAATAAACAAACTATACTTTTACTAGACAGGAATTAGATCTATGATTTCTTTTGGATGGGGAACTCTCACATGAGGAACATCATCTACCTACTACAGATCAGCTCCTCTTTAAATCAGAGTTGTCTGAGGAATAGAAAGGTTATGTGATTTGCTAGGGTCACACAGTCAATAAATAATTATTAAACAACTATTGTGTCAGGTGGGGCAGCTGGGTGGCACAGTAGATAAGAAAACTAGGTCTGTGTCAGGAAGAGCTGAGTTTAAATCTGGGCTTGCACAGTTACTAGCTGTGGGACCCTGGGCAAGTCACTTTGCCCTGTTTGCTCCACTTTCCTCATTTGTAAAATTAGCTAGAGATGGAAATGGCAAGCCACTCCAGGTTTTTGTTTTTTTGTTTTTGCTTATTTGTTTGTATGCCAAGCCTGACGAGGTCATGAAGAGTTGGACATGATTGAAATGACAATAACAATGTGTCAGACATTGTGTTTAGGACAATGATTAAAAAGAAAGACAAAAGATAATCCTTGTTCTCATATGGGGAAGAACAATTTAATGTAAACCATTAAATATTTTAAAAGTTATATACAAGATGTATTGGAGATAATCAACAGAGAGAAGATACTAGCAAAGAAGGAGAAGGAAAGGTTTCAGGAAGAAATCTGTACTTTAGCAGAGACTGGAAGGAAACCAGAGAAGATGTTCTTAGTCTTTCTACCTTTGGGGTCAGGTTTCAATCCATTGTACCACATCTTTTCTGGTCACAAAATTACAGTAATACAAAGTCTCAGAGATGGAAGAGACAGGAGAAGTCTTTTTGTCTGATGTGTAATTTCTCCATAGCATCCATAATAAATTACAAGATTCCTGAGCAGGGGCTCTCTGGAACACTCTGCCCCACACCAGAACACAGAGTCCTCCCCTGCTGCTTTGAGGTCAAACTGCCTGAAGGCAGACATCCCATGGCTCAGGAGTGACGTCTCTCCTTTCAGCAGGAAACGCAAGGCATGTGTAGCAGGAGTCAAGGGAAAGCCCAGTGGTAGAAGGTTCCATCACTTTCCTGTTGCCATGTACACTTGGTCCCCATGAGGTGCCACTAGTCCCACCTAGATTAGTCCCATATTTGGTTTCTGGATCTTTTCTTTCAAATCTTTGATTTTATCTGTTAGAAATTTGGTTTATCTAGACAGCATGGCTGCCCACACTTTCTTTTGCTCCATTATCTCACATTCCTGTGTAGTCTTTCAACTCCTTTAGCCTCTGATTTAATTCACTGAATTTCTTGTTCATTTGCCCCATAATGAGTTCTTTCTGATGTGCTGTCTCAGCTTCATCCCTCTGACTCAGCAGATATTCCTGTATTATATGCATTTGTTTTTCTATTTCCATGGATTCATTTTCATGGTCCTGCAGGTGAGTACACATACATACATATTTTTACATATTATACATGTAAGCATATGCACGTTGTCAAGATACTTTTAGGAGATACCCTGTTTTCCAGAGCTAATGTCCAACAAGCAAGTTGTGATCTGAGCTTGTCATAACAACAATTCTTTGCACTTACCCTCTGGATGATCTCAGCACTGACAAATTATTGCTTCTTTTCTGTAAAAGTAACATGAATAAATACTATTAAGATGTGTCTGCCTAGGCTGAGGACATGCAATGTAAGGATTGAAAACCCTGAAAAAACAATACTGGCTGATTGATCTATAAGAGAGAAAGAGCCCTGAGTTTGAATTCTACCTCAGACTTCAGTTGTCTGACTTTGGGTATACCTCTGAGCCTGAGCTTCCTCACCTATAATGTAAATAATAATAGCACTTTCTAGGGATTTGGAGTACGTCAAACAAGACGGTATATAGGAAGTAACTTAAAATGCTCAATAAATTATCATTGATATTACAATGAGAACTTCAATTGTACCCACTTTTTATCTTTATGATATCTACATTTTTAGGACAGTTTGGTCCAGGTTTATGGGGGAGAGAGGAAATTTTCACTTGTTACTTTGCTTACTTAGTTATTTCAGGAAAGGTTTTTTTGAATGGGAGTGGGGAACAAAAACTGTTATTTTGTCTCATTGTCTTTCCTCAGGATGTTGGAAGAATAATTTGGAGAGAAAGAAGGTCTTATCAACTTTCTCTGCTTGAATGAGGTTCCTTTAGCAATTTCTAGCCACAATACCAGTTAGTGGTCACCTAGCACTTCTTACTCCTGTGGCCAAAAGTCAGCCAGGATGGAGACCACTTCTTTTATCAGTAATTTGACATAGGTTATACATGTACAATCATATTACACATATTTCCATATTAGTAACTCTGTGAAAGAAAAATCAAAACAAAAGGGAAAAACCACAAGAGAAAAATAACCAAAAAAAAGGTAAAGATAAGTATATTTTGATATGTATTCAGATTCCATAGTTCTTTCTCTGGACATGGATGTTAATTTCCATTTCAGGTCTTTTAGAATTTTTTTTGCTCACTGTATTTAACTCCATCATAGTTGATTATCACACAATGTTGCTATTAAAGTGTACAGTGTTCCACTGGTTTTTCTCACTTCACTCAGTATCAGTGCATGTAAGTCTTTCCAGGTTTTTCTTATATCATGCTGTTTATCATTTCTTACAGAAGAGTAATATTCCATTACATTCATATTGCACAACTTATTCAGCTATTCCCCAATTGATGAGCATTCCCTCAATTTCTAATTCTTTGCTACGACAAACAGTACCAACTGAGAGGGACAAGCTTGTTCTTTCTCTCTGCTTCTGGTTGTATAAGCCTGATTTTTAGAAACAAGTACTTGAGAAATACTTTTTGGATGATTATAAAGGAGAAATGTGTGTGTGTGGATATAAAATCCCATATAATGTTGAGATTAATGCACTAATCTTGTGAAAAAATCTACTAGAGATACCAATTGCTATTTTCTAGATGGGGAACTGAAGCTTAAAGAGATTAATAACTTGCTCATGGTCATACAAATAGCAAATATCATAGGAAGCATTGAAATACAGTATCTATTTGTACTAAACTCTTTATTCTTTTCACTAGACTAGATATTCCTTTACTGTTTTCTATTTTTATAATAAAATCACAGTGTTTTATAGAGGAAGTAACAAGGGCTTTGGATTCAGTTTGCCAAGGCTTCCATCTTGGTTCAGCTATTTCCTGTCCAGCTGTGGCCAAGTCACTTAAATCTCTCTTAACTTCAGTTTGCTCATCTGTAAATCATCTCTAAGGTTTCCAGTCAGCTCTGAATCTTTGTTTTTTGACAATAAAGAACCTTTTCTGAGATAGAAACTTACTCCTAGCATATTTCTGTCTCTCAGGAAATCAGCTAGGGAAAAAGCATCTTAGCTCTAAGTAAGCGTACTCTTTCCACTCAGTTGAATTGGACTCACTTTGAATGCTTTTGTGTTTTTCAGGCACTTTCCCACCCTCTTTCATCTCCATAATGTGAATCATCAGGCTAAATTAATTGTAAATAAAGTTATTTTGCCTCTATTAGCAAAACCTCTTGCATATGTCTCCCCCTCCCAAACCTCTCAGTATTTAACCCTCCATATCCTAGATGAACTGAAGAGTTCACAACTTAATCAACTAATCAAGTATTTTTTTAAGTGCTTACTAATGACCAAGCTTGCAATTTAACTGGTCATACAGTGTGACCCTGGCATCCAAAAGTAATGAATATACCAAAGAGACAAAGATAAAACTGTACTGGTGAACTGCTGCTTCATGTTTAGTTGTGGGGAATGACATTGTGGGAACCGGAGGAATGAATGTGAAGGAGTGAGTGACTTACAACCCTGACTGTTTCAAAACTCAACACTATTGGGCAATTTCTTAGTCTAGGTCCCTGCAGAGATTAAGGATTATTTTACCCACTAGCTAGATCCACTGACTAAGGGATAAAATAACTTCAGCAGCCCAACACAAATCCAGAAGATTGATGAGCGAGCTAAGGAAGACTGCTCACTGAGAGTAGCTTAAGTTTTTATGAACTGAATTTTGTTTTAATGAGCTTTCAGCTGAGAGAAATAATTATATTGGAAACAATGATTAATTTGGGATTAAAGATTTTCATCTCAATTTCTTCATTAAGACCCCCCTCTCTAGATAAGATGAATCTCTAGGACACTACTGATTAATGAGATTATTCTTAGCCCACAAGGAAGCCCTCAAACTTGGGCAGGACCTTACCCAATTAGGAGACCTAACTTCTATTTTTAAAACAGAATCCAGTCTGCCTTGTCCTAGAACCCTTCCATTAGAGTTTAGTTTGACCTAACTCATGAAGGAGAAAATCAATCTGAAGGGAGATTCATTCTGTTCAGATTACCAATAGCAGCTGAGTCTTTACTCAGTCTGAGTTGCTAAAGACTTTAGCACTCTTTTCATAAAATGTCCATCAATCAGAGTTGATTCACTTGTCAAGGGAGTTTTCCTATCAGAAGGGTTATTTAAAGCTTTCAGGGTCTCTCCAGGTGTCTTTAGCTAAGAAATTCAGCCTCTAGAGAGTTTAATTCAACACCCAGGTCCTTTTTTATAGGACAGAGTCAATCAACAACATTCTATGTGAACTTAGAATAGTTTTTAAAAAAAAGCATTTCTCAAGAAGGAGATCAGAGAAAGAGAAAATCAGATAAAGGTTAAAAGGAAGTCATCTAAGAGAGATTTTACAAGGTTTGGTAACTAGATGTGAATATTGTCCATGTTCAAGGGCAAAGAGTAGATAAAATATTTTACAATTATTTTACAATGGTTAAAAAAATCATTTTGACATTGCTGCAAATATCTCTTTTTCAAGGACAGTGTGAATGGAGAAATATATATTTCTGTAACATAAGTGACTGGATATTGACCTTTCACATAAAACCTCCTCTTTAATTAGCTACTTTCACTTAAGATATCATGTAGATGATCTTTAATCAAGTCAATTTAGCAATTGAAAAGGGTGCTCAGAGATGACTCCCTTAATCATTCACGACTGAATAATGTTTGTCCTGCTTTCTCAAAGATCATGACATCAAGGAGGTGTTGTCATGACATACAACAAAAATTGGATTTGAGTGAGGAGGCTGCTGTGCTAAGTCACCAACCTCACTTTCTCTTCCAGAGATGTCTGGGTCCAGTGGCCAGATAGGAATCAGGATGGCAGGACATAGTCCTGGATTGGAGGCAAGTGACTTGCCCAAGATCACATAGCTAGTAAGTCTGAATCCAAATTTGAACTCAAGTCCTCCCGATTTAAGAGCCTGCTAAATGCATAGGGTGTTGGACCTGAAGTCAGGAAGACTCATCTTCATGAGTTCAAATCTGACCTCATATACTTATTAACTATGCATCTTTGAGCACATGTCACTTATCCCTAATTGCCTCAATTCCTCATGGATAAAATGAGCTGGAGAAGGAAATGACAAATTACTGCAGTATGTTCACTTAAATGGGGTCCTGACCACAAAAATATCCCTTAATTGTAACCAGGAAAAAAAATACTTATCTGTTCAATCCCATCCAGATCCCCTTCAGGACTATTTTGCCTTGAAGGTCTTTTAGCTGATGTCAGATTTCTCCATTCCTCTCAGACTGCCCTGCTCCAGCACAGGTTAGGAGGATCATGCCCTTCTTTCAGTGGACAAGCCAAAGATGATAGTTCAAAGACAAGGCTATTAAAGGATGACCTTCACACTTGCTGGTGAAGTCCATAATTTAGAGAAATATCAATAAATGTGATATTAACCTAATTCTGTTTTGCACTTCCTTAAAGCCAAAATCTCTGGTGACAGAGATTTTGTTCCTGATTAGGACAAACTCTGGAAAGGTTAATAATTATTTATTTCCCACAGTTTAAAACTCTGTAAGAATACCTCCTCATTTTGTGGGGTCTGTTTCATCAGCAAACAATTTTTACAACTTAGATGGGATCATCTGTCATTCTCTTAATTATATATGATAGTTACATATTAGTATGTATATTAGTATATGTTATGCTATATATTATAGCTATATGTTGTGTCTGAGAGGACTGACTCTTGGTTTGCCTGACTCTTCTTATTAGAAAGGAGGTTCGAGGGCAGCTAGGTGGCTTAGTGGATAAAACACTGGCCCTGGAGTCAGGAGTACCTGGGTCCAAATCCGATCTCAGACACTTAATAATTACCTAGCTGTGTGACCTTGGGCAAGCCACTTAACCCCATTTACCTTGCAAAAACCTAAAAAGAAAGAAAAGAAAAAAGGAGGATCAGGGAGAAGTCAGCCAATCATAGAAAGAGACTGCCAAAGTCAAGGATTCTCCTAGTGTAAGAATTACAGAGGACCATTCAAACTTTCAGGGTGCGGAGTTTTCCATGGCATGGTAGACAACATGGCATAAGCATTAGTTTAAAGTAGAATTTGTCTTTCATTGATTGTCTAGACATCAGTGTCCAACCTTTTTGTTCTTCTGGACTGCATCACCCAATGAAAACTTGTCAAAGACTGTATATAGAAGTTAATATTTATTTATGACTACAATGTAACCCATATTATCTATGATTATAATAGTAATGTGACATGGGCTACATAAATGGACTTTGAGGGTCACATGCGTCCTTGGACTGCAGGTTTGGCACACCTGCTCTAAAGAACACTTCCTTTCTCAATTGACTAGGTACAGGGTAGAGAAGACCCCTTATGTTTTCGATAGCATAATGACTTGGTAATCAGGAAAGGGTTTGATTCAGGAATTCTCTTTCTTGCATTCTAAGACAGCCCAGGCAAAATGTTACTAGCTATTATAAGGTCTACAAATTTGGAGTCAAAAAATGAGCAGTCAAACCAAAACCAAAAGTTTTATTAACCTATTAAGTAGCAACCTCAATATCTTAAAGTATGGATTTTGAGGAGCCTTTTTGAATGCTTGGTGAAGAGGTTTTGACCTTAAGCAATAGGGAGTCACTGCTGGGTTTTGATGAGAACTGGCATGCTATAGGCAAAATACCTCATGAAAAACTATAGAAAAATTTATAATCAATCTGAAGTTCACAAATTCAAATTAGATTGGTTAGACCTCACACCCTATACCAAGATAAGATCAAACTGGATACAGGATTTAGACATAAAAAACAATATTATAAGCAAACAAGGAGATCAAGGAATAGTTTACCTGTTAGATCTATGGAAAGGAAAGCAGTTTATGACCAAGGAAGAGATGGAGAACATCATTAAAAACAAACTAGACAATTTTGATTACAATAAATTAAAAAGTTTTTGCACAGACAAAACCACTGCAACCAAGATCAAAAGAAATGTAGTAAATTGGGAAATAACTTTTACAACTAGTATTTCTAACAACAGACTCATTTCTAAAATATACAGAGAACTGAAACAAATTAAAAAAAAAACAAGCCATTCCCCAATTGACAAATGGTCAAAGGCTATACAAAGGTAATTTACAGATGAGGAAATCAAAGCAATCCATAGTCATATGAAAAATTGCTCTAAATCACTATTTATTAGAGAAATGCAAATTAAGGCATCTCTAAGGTACCACCTCATACCTCTCAGACTGACCAATATGACCAGAAAGGACAATGATCAATGTTGGAAGGGATGTGGGTAATCTGGGACACTAATACATTGTTGGTGGAGCTGTGAACTCATTCACTCTTTCTGGAGAGCAATTTGGAATTATGCCCAGAGGGCAACAAAAATGTGCATACCCTTTGATCTAGCAACTATACCCTGAAGAGATTATGAAAAAGGGTAAAAACATCACTTGTACAAAAATATTCATAGCAGCCCTGTTTATGGTGTGGCAAAGAATTGGAAATTAAGTGAATGTCCTTCAATTGGGGAATGGCTTAGCAAACTGTGGTATATGTATGTCATGGAATGCTACTGTTCTATTAAAAACCAGGAGGGATGGGAATTCAGGGAAGCCTGAAAGGATTTGCATGAAATGATGCTGAGTGAGATGAGCAGACCCAGAAGAACATTATATACCCTAATAGCAACATGGTGATGGTCAACCTTAATGGAGTTGCTCATTCCATTAGTGCAACAATCAGGCACAATTTTAGGGCATCTGCAATGGAGAATACCACCTGTATCCAGAGAAAGAATTGTGGAGTTTGAACAAAGACCAAAGACTATTACCTTTAATTTAAAAAAAAAAACAACATTATCTTATTATATAATTTTACTGTTTCTTATACTTTATTTTTCTTCCTGAGGGATATAATTTCTCTCTCATCACATTCAGCTTAGATCAGTGGTATACCATGGAAACAAGGTAAAGACTAACAGACTGCCTTCTGTGGGGGGGTGTGCGGAGGGATGCGAGATTAGGGGGAAAATTGTAAAACTCAAAAATAAATTAAAATCTTTCTTAGGAAAAAAAAAGTCTAGTGCTCCAATAGACTGACCCTAAAATCTTCAGGCAGATTGTTTTAAGACGTTTCATGCTTTTCTACTGTGAATCCTGCCTTATTTATTTCTAAAATAAAAGGCAGAGAAAGCAGACTCTGATAAGAAATATGTTTAAAAATTTATTCACTTTGATACAACTGAGGCACCCCAGAATGAGCAGTCATGAATACTCTTCTTTCCACTATGCCTTCCTTCCTTCTTTGGATTTCAGTGAGGCAGAGTAGTATAGCCTTCAATCTCACTCCCTTTTCCTGAATTATCTAAGTCTACTGTGTTAACCATAAATTTTCTTAAGCTAAAAATGAAAAACAAAAGTTTATAAATGAAGCTTTATTCCTGAGGATCTTACCAAAACCATGGGCGAATGGCATCTTTACAGTTACCAACCCAGAATTAAATGAATCATCAATGTTCATAGAATTTTAACAAAGGAACATAAAATTTTGGCAGCCAACCAAGCGGGTTACATATTTTTGCATAAAAGTGTCATTGATTACTTTGTGATTTTCTAATATACCCATAAGGTCTGTTCTATGTCAGAACTGTCAAAGGTCCAATTATCAACAGGACTACTGTCTCTTCTTCTGATATGATATTTTATGCTGTTATTAGACATGATATAGATTGGAATTTCTTTTTTTCTAAAATGTCATAAGTTTAAGAATTTAATCAAATTCTTATCTAGATTTATAAACCATTTTCTTGCCTTCTCAGATTTGTCTTTACTCTGATTGTTTTCATAGCTGTGGAGATGCAATTAGAGGGGGGCTAAGCTACCTCACACAGATAGAGCCAGCCTGCCCTCAGATTTATATCTAGAGAGAGTCACAAACCTTGTGGAGAGCAGAAGCTAATATTCCAAATCTCAATTACAAACCTCAACTAGAGACTGATAGAACAATTTTTTTCTTTCTTTTTTTTTTTGGCAAGGTAATGGGATTGAATGACTTGCCCAAGGTCACACAGCTAAGTAGCTATTAAGTGTCTGAGGTTGAATTTACACTCAGGTCCTCCAGAGCCAGTGCTCTTATCCACATCTCCACCTAACCAATGCCACTGATAGAGCAATTTTTAATCAGAAACATAGATCAGCAATATTTAATTCTACATTAAAAAATATCAGATTTAGGGGTGGCTAGGTGGCATAGTGGATAAAGCACCAGCCCTGGAGTCAGGAGTACCTGGGTTCAAATCCAGTCTCAGACACTTAATAATTACCTAGCTGTGTGGTCTTGGGCAAGCCACTTAACCCCGTTTGCCTTACAAAAAAAAAAAAGGAAAAAAAAACTTAAAAAAAAAAGAATATCAGATTTAGACAATTGTGGAGACAAAAGTGAAGATCATTGAAGATGACTGGCATTTTTGATCCTTGACCAGGCTCTAGTATTTTCCCTACTTTAAAATACTTTAAAATATAGTTGTTTTAAGGGCATGTCTCCCTCCTTGAGGGGTGGGGTCCTGTTTTTGTCTTGTTTTGTCCCCCAGGGCTTTGCACAAAGCCTCACATTCAGAAAGCACCTAATAATGCTTGTTGATTGATTGGTTGACTGATTATGGTGTGATTCCTTCTGGTTTTGAAAAGTAAATGGTAATCTGGGGCTGAAACATCACACAATTTTGTGTTTTTCATTAGATTTAGCCAGGTGGTTCACTCTGTGGTGATAAACCAATAAGGGAGCAGCATAAGTGCCTGGAAAATAGAAAAGTTCAGACAGACCCAGTGAAACTGAGTGGAGAAAGGGGGTTTCCTTTGAGCCAAGATGGTTCCTTACATTTATAACTTCTTTAACAGAGAGCTGGGAACCTATAGACGGTAAATTTCTCTCTTAAGATAACTTTATTATCAAAGACCAAAGATGTAAAACTAGTTGGGAACCTCACATATAATCTAATCCTACCATCTCATTTTACAGATGGGCAAACTCCTGCCAAGGGAAATTAAAGGCACTTGGCCACAGACAGATAGGATGGGGCTGAGTTGGGACTTTGCCACTGTATCTCTAGGTTACTTTCTCTTTGTTTTATAGCAAAAATCTGGACGATTAAGGTAAAATTTGGTCTAATGGAAAAAGTAAGGAGTTTAGGATGTTGTTATTCATCCTTGCATTTCCTTCTCCGTATCATTTTATAGTTAAGGAAACTGAGTTAAACAAATAAGATTTTCATTAACCCTGACATCACAAGATTATAGTTTGGAAAAGATATTTACTGGTACTTATTCTATGTTACACACAGTGTTAAGTGTTGGTAATACTAGTACAAGCAAAAAGAAAGATGTGCCCTGCCTCTTGAGGAGCTAACATTTTAATGAGAGAGAAAAAAAGGGAGCAAGAAAGGGGTGAGAGGGTTATTGAAGAAAATAATCTAGAGAGTAGGGCTAATCTGGGCAATCACTAATGAAAGATTACATTACTCCTGAAAAAATTGAGGATTCACTCTGCTTGTATGTGTACGTGTGTGCTTCCAAGAAGGAATGTGGAAAAATATTGTAACAATGCCTTATTCAAAAACATTCTATAATTTATAGTTTTAGAATTACTTAGAACAAAGGGCTAGGGGATTAATTGAAGAAAATGTCTGACTATCTAAAGGAGTAGAAAACTCTTAAGTGCCCACTACAGTAGAACAAGCCCTGGAATCAAGAAGACCTGAGTTTGAATCCCAGCCCAAATTTTTAGCTCCTTGGGCAAACCTCTTAACCTCTAAGGCTGAGTTAATCCTTTTGTAATGCAGGTAATAAAACCAACCTAGGGTTTAATTTTTTTCCAATTGTTTGTAATTGTTTGTAATTCCAATTGTTGTAATTGTTTTCCAATTACATACAATAGTAGTTTCCACCAATCGTTTTTTTTTTTATTTTGCAAGGTTTTGAATTTTACAAACTTTTCCTCCTCCTTTCCTTCCCTCCCTGCAACAGAAGACAATCTGATATAGTCTTTATATTTGTTCCCATGATATGCGTAGATTAAAAAAAAAAACATGAGAGAGAGCAAAATTATGAAATACATAAGACAACTTTTTAAAAATTGAAGATAATCTTTGGTCTTTATTTAAACTCCATAGTTCCTTTTCTAGATACAGATGGTATTCTCCATTACAGATCCCCTAAAATTGTCTCTGATTATAACACTAATGGAGTGAGCAAGTCCATCAAGGTTATCATCACCCCCATGCTGTTTGTTAAGGTGTTTAATAGTTCTTCTGGTTTTGCTCATCTCACTAGCATCAATTCATGAAATCATGATTTCACTTTCTAGGGTTTTAGAGTGTATCAAGATGATGTAAAGGAAATACCTTCAAAGACTGTAAATTATATATTGTTATTACAATGCAAACTTTTGTGCCCCCATTTGTCTGAACAGCTTGTTCCAGGATTGTGGGTTGGGGTGGGAGGAAAATCATACATAGATTGTTACTTTGCCCACCAAGCTACTTAAGTATAGTGTTTGTTTTGAACTAAAAACAATAGGAAACTGGAAAAACACCCTTATCCTGTCTTATTGTTTCTCCTTAGGATATCTGCAAATCAAGTTATTGAAGAACTTGAAAAGAAATTTGTATCCTGAAGGAAAGACCAGAAGTCATTCGGTAATGATTCCAAGACCCTACTCTGTATGACCTGCTCTAAGTCAGAGGATCATAAGATCATAAGAAGCCCCTACATTCCCCCATTGCTATGAAGTATAAGGTGAAATCCCTTCAAAGCTAGTAATCTTTGAAGCATTCCTTTAGTGGCCCCTCCATGGTCATTAGGATTATTCCATATTATTCTCTCCCATCAAGCTATTATCCTTCTGGGTACTCAACTATCTACCAGAGGATGAAAACTGTCCCTCCTTCCTACTGTGAATCTCCCATATAGATCAATCAGACAGTAATGTTTGAGTTTCTCAGCCCTATAGATTGCACAGCCTCAGCTTAGAGCAGACATTATTGTTTATTCATGTTGATCTTACAGAAGGATATCAAGAAAATTTTGAAAGGTTTGAAGCAAGCTCAACAAGAAATTCAGAAAACTCTTACCAAAGAAGTAGAGAAATTTGTACAACAAGGTCCGATAGAGCAAGTGAGTATCTGGCTCTGCCTCCCTCCATGGCATTTCACACATCTTTAATCTCAGACAGATTTCATAACTACACTAGCTGAATTCAGCTAGTCTTGTTTTCATTTATAGTATCAGTGAAAACTACCACAACCCACAATTTTAAGTCTATAAATCAACAAAAAACTTATTAAAGTGCTTTATTTAAATAGAAGCCATAATAAGGAGTATTTAACTGACCCACAGAGAAAATCTGTCAGTTTTAATGAACTCTAATTACTAACGGTGGATAGAATCCAAATTGAAGGGCAATTAAATTGAATCTTAAACTCTTTGTAGCAGTCTTGGAAGCTGCAAAGAGGAGAATGTTGTACACAAGGAGACAGAAGGTGTCCAACTCTGCAAATCTTTTATTGGTTCTGGGGGGCAACAAACATGGCAAATTGGTTTGAATTTGAGGGGCTTTTTGGTTGATTTTACAGTACATTGGGAAAGAGAAAACCTCAAACATAGGGAAGTATCTATGTGTCCATTGATTTTACATTGAAATGTAAACTAGCTGAGGGTCATCTCCAGGTATCCTGATTCATATCTGGCCACTGGATTCAGGTAGCTGTGGAGGAGAGAGTGAGGCTGGTGACTTTGCACAGCAAACCCTTACTCAAATCCAATTCATGTGTTTGTCATGGTATTACCTCTCCGATGTCATGGTCTTTGAGAATGAAGGACAAACATCATCTTTCCACATTTTATTCAACTCACTTCTTACTATAAACCCTAAAATTGTAAGAACCTTAAAAACATAGGGTTAAAATAAAATGACAGAAAATATAGGTTAGACATTTTTTAAGTCTTATTCTTTAAGATCTTACCCAAAACCTATAGGTTGGAGGTCATTCTGAGGTGAAGACCACATGGAACTGGAAAAGAAATTGGACCTTATGCCATTTGAGAATAGGGAAAATGATTAACCTCCTTAGTGGCCTAAACATAAAAGTTGTACAATATCTCTACCCAAGACAGTTCTTCAAAGATCTTTGTATAAATTCCTCTCTTGTCTCTTCTTGGGAGAATGGTCTCCTTACATCCTGAGCATAGTTTTCCTAGAATTCCGATTAACACTGGGGGAGCCGCTTTTGGAATCTTAATTTTAAAGTAGGGAGTAATGTGATCCCTATGAAGCCTAGTATTCTCTAAAGGGAGTTAATCTTCTATCACAATATAATTATGAAAAATTACTTTTTTTTTAGGTTTTTGCAAGGCAAATGGGGTTAAGTGGCTTGCCCAAGGCCACACAGCTAGGTAATTATTAAGTGTCTGAGACTGGATTTGAACCCAGGTACTCTTGACTCCAGGGCCAGTGCTTTATCCATTATGCCACCTAGCCACCCCTGAAAAATTATTCTTTCAGATTCCAAGCAGAAAGAATTCAGGTGGGAAAATACTATTCATATACAAAGAACCGATGGATTATGAATGCAGATCAAAGCATATTTTTTCAATTTCTTTATCTTTTCTCATGCTTATTCCTTTTGATCTGTTTCTTCTTTCATAATTGTGACTAATGTATAAATATGTTGTAAAGGATAGCATATGTATAAACCATATTAAAACTGCCCACCATTTTCAGAAGAGGCGGAAGGCAGGGATATTGGGAGGAAAATCTGAAACTCAAAATCTTGAAAAATGAATACAATAATTTTCATGATAGGTAATTAAGGGAAAAAAATAAACATAAAGATACTAAAGTGTGGCAGAATCTTCTCATAGGGAAGCAAGACACTGCGAAAATCTAGCACAATAAAGTGCTTCTATTGGAAGATGAAAGTGTGTACTATGTGCTGGGCCCCTGTAACAGAAATCTTATAAATAACATCTCATTTGATCAGACCAATGGCCCTGTGACTTAGGGGATATTATTTCTCAGATTATTCAGCTGAGGAAATTGAGGCAAACAGACTTAAGTGATTTGTTCAGGATTAAGTGGCTAAATAAGTGTCTGAGGCTAGAATCAGGTCTTCCTGACTGCTCCATCTAGTTAATTGAAAATGTGAATAGCAGCTGAACATAGGTCAGTTGGTTCTGAGATAGGAAAGCAGAGTCCTGAAGGCTTGGGGGATGACCCTCAGGAAATCTTGGGACCCCCCAATCAAGGAGGGTGGAGACAAGAACTTCAAGGCATGCAGTGCATTAACCCAAAGGATCTCTGAGAAGCAGGTGGGAGCCCTAGAGAGAGTTCTCTTTTCATTGCAAAGGGCTACCTAGGAATTGTGTTTAGCCCAAGAAAGCATTGTAGATCTGGGGGCATCTGGTGAGCCAACAATCAGCTATTATCTTAGTTCCAACCATCACAACTCAAAAGATAGAAGGCCTGAGAGGAAAGACCATACTGATGATAAGTTCATGGAGGGACAGGTCAGGATGTACCAGGTTATTGAATATTGACATCACATAGCATAGGCTAGTGCTTGCCCAATATTGATGTGTTGTGGTTACCTCACTGACACTGGAGGAATTGAAACCATTTATAGCCAAGAGTCTGCTGCAGCAGCCAGACCACTTCCAATAGTCCCTTGGTTTCCTAAAAACCAGGCCCTGAGATGAAATGATTCTGGTAAAGGCAAATGAAAAGGATGCTTTGCAAGAGTATGCCTATCACTTTAATAAGCATAACTGTGCAACTCATGGTTGGTTTGAAAAGTCATCTTACTTACCAAGCACTAGTAGTAGGAATAACAATAAGTAATAACTATAGTTAATAAATAGGTAAAACATTCTGCAATTTGGACTCCATATCTATGCTCACATCTTTGTTCTGATGCTTTCTATATTTCTGAAGTTGGCCAAGTCACTGAAAGAGAAAAAAACAAACCTTTTCTGACCTCAGTTTCCCTCTTTGTAAAATGAGATGCTAAAACTAGATGACCTCTAAGGTTTCTGCTAAGACCTAGGTCTTCAATTAGAAAAGAACTTACCTCAGAGGCTAACCCTTCCATTGATATCTTCTAAACCTTTGGAATCTAGCTCCCAGATAGAAGATAGAAGCTGCATTCAATATTAAAGTGAGTAGGGTTTGGGCTTATACTGGTTTTCCCCACACACATAACTCCCTTTCTTAATCTTTGTAGAGTTTTGAAATGAGCCAATAGTAAATAATCGCACCTTCAGACTCCCAGAATGAATTTAGGAGTTCACTCCTCAAAAGCAATCAATCTATCAAACAAGCTTGTACTTGGGAGAAACAGAACAAGGCAAAAAACATGATTTCATCCTTCTAAGTACTCAGCCTCTAAAAAAGAAAAAGAAACTTGAAGAGCAGTTGCCAATGGCAACTAGTAGGGGTTGAGCTTTAAGCTGAAAGCTTAAATGAAAAGGAAATTGACTCATCTGGAAAATTAATCCATCGTATCTCCTTAGCATCTAAGTATACTTAACAAGCAATTAAAAAATATGGAATTTTCAAATTAAAAAATCTTTTTAAAAAATTGAGTTATTTCATTTGCAAGCAGGCAACTGAGGTTCATGCTTTTGGAAGTGCAAGATACTTTGTGAATAAGGGACCAAGGAGAAGGAAGTCCATGGTGGTGCCAGCCTGTCCTAGAAAAGAATCTAAAATTTTGAAATTACCAAGGCACTCTTTCACATAACATGGAGGGGATTCAGTCATTTTCAGTTATGTCTAACTCTTTGTGACACTATTTAAGGTTTTCTTGACAAAGATATGGAGTGGTTTAGCATTTCCTTCTCCAGCTCTTTTTATAGATGAGGAAACTAAGGTGATTTGGGTTTAGTGATTTGTCCAGGGTTCCAAATCTGGTAAACTTCTGAGGTCACATTTGCACTCAGAATGAGGAAACTTCTTGACTTTATAGCCTAGGTACTCTATCCACTGTGCCACCTAACTTAGATTCCCCTTTTTCACTTCCTCACTAATCCCCACCTCTGGTCAGATCCACTATTCAACTTCCTTAGCCTAGCTGGCTCCCCAAATCCATACAAAAACTAGTGTTTGGAGACCTTTGAGGTAACTTGGTGTCTTTAAACCCTGTCAGATGTCCATAGCTAGGCTGGCAACCCCTGGGGTCAGCAGCTTCTAGAAGACATGGGGTGGATGGGACTTAGTCAAAGTTTAGTCTCTTATAGCTCCTGTCTAGGAATGCAGCTCCCTCATTATAATCTTACCTCTGGACCCAGGGTTTTCAGGAGTTCTTTCATTGGGGGGTCTTGAACAATATTAACCAGGTTTATCTTCCAAGACCAGTTTGAACTGTATCACAGCATAGGATATAGTTAGAATATGAAAGTCCACCATCAGGACTCCAAAATGCACTATTCTTGCCAGTTGCACAAGCTACTGATTCCCAGGTGGCTATCTATCAATGGTGTCAGGAAGAAGGATGGCCCATATTTTCTCAGATACAGGATGCATCTAGGGAGAGAAGATGGGAGAATACTTTGGCATTCCATGATTCCCCAGGAATGACTTAGAGGAGAATTTTTAAAGAAAAATTTTTCTTTGGTTTGAAGATGACTAGCCCTTTTAAATTCTCCCTGAGTGAGGGCTGTACACTTAGATGCTATGTTGATTTTTTTGAACTACTAATTGCTAAATTGATTAATTTCTTTGATTCATAGAAACCAAGTTTTCAATTGATTTTCCACCTTCTGTTCCATGCCCTTTCTGGCACCTCCTCTGAGCTCTAGAATCTTCCCTGTTTTCCATTCTTAGTTTTTGATGAGAACCAAAGACATTCTGTTGGGGGAGGGGAGGATGGCCTTACTTGCCTGTGCCTTGGATCAGTAAGGTAGAGAAACAGAAAATCTTCAGCTTCACTCTCTCTTCCAGAGTCATCTAAGTCCAGTGTCAATTTGGCCTCAGACACTTGATCCTCACTAGCTGTCTCACCTGGGCAAGTCACTTAACCCTGATTGCCTTGCATCCAGGACCGTCTTCCATCCTGATTCATATCTGGCCACTGGATTCAGATAGCTTTGAAGGAAAAAGTGAGGCAGGTGACTTAGTACATCACCCCCACACACAAATCCAATCATGTGCTTGTCATGGCATCATCTCCCCTGATGTCATGGTCTTCTTCAAGAATGAAGGAGAAACATTAGTATAAGTACAGTGACAAGATAAAAGTGAAGACCACTAAAGATGATCCAGTACACTGGATGACTGGCATTTTTGATGCCTGACCAAGCTTTGGTATTTTCCTTAAAATAAATTACATAGTTGTTTTCAGGATATGTCTGCCATTTGAATGGGTGCTCCATGAGGGGTGGAATCCTGTTTTTGTCTCGCTTTGTGTCCTCAGGGCTTTGCACAAAGGCTCAAACTCAGTAAGATAAAAACTGCATATTGATAGATTGGTTGAATGATAATTGAACTTCCTTAGATTCCGCCCACTTTGGAAAAGGTAAATGAAAATCTGTGCTGAGAGATCTTGGAGGAAATAGTGAACTAAAGGGTTTTACTACTTTTAGTAGGAACTAGGCAGCTTGTATTTTATACTAGATTTAACCTGGTGGTTCACTCTGAGGTGACAGGCCAATAAGGAGGTTGGGGAAGTCCCTGGAAAATAGAAAAACTCAGCAGAACCAACTCAAACTTATTGGAGTTAAGGTTGTGCTAGCTTTGGACCAAGATGCTTCTTGGAACTGGTCACCAGAGGACTGAATACTGGAGACAAAATGAAAGGTAAGTCTATTTCTCAATAATGCTCACTATCAAAGACTAAAGACATAGAGTTAGCTAAGAACTTCAAATATAAACTAGTCCCACCATCTCACTTAAGAGATGGGCAAACTGAGGCCAAGGAAGATTTAAGTCACTTTGATCACAATCAGAGGGGATGTGACTGAGCTGGGGTTGCAGCCTTATCACTCTCCCAATTTCTGGGTTACTTTCTCTTTAATGTATTATTGTTTTATTGTAAAAATCTAGAACATTAAGAGAAAATCTGGTCCAATGAAAAGATAAGTATAAAAAAATGCCTTATTCATTCATGTCTGACTCTCCATGATTCCTTGTGGACTTTTTCCCACCAAAGATGCTCAAGTGGTTTGCATTTCCTTCTCCTCTAATCCACTAGCTGCCTCTATCCTTCATTCTTGAAGACCAGGGAGGTGATGTCATAACAAGCATATGAATTGGATGAGTGAGGGGTGTGCTAAGTGTGTGTGTGTGTGCTAAGTCACCAGTCTCACTTTCCCATCAAGAGCCATCTGGAACCAGTGTCAGATATGAATCAGGATGACTGGAGATGGCCCTGGATGGGAAGCAATCAGGGTTAAGCAACTTGCCCAAGGTCACACAACTAGAAAGCAAGCAGATTTGAACTCCCATCTCCTGACTCCAGGTCAGTGCTCTTGGGATAGGTTTATAACAAAGATGTTCCAGGGAAATATAGCTTGTGAGAAGATGGATGAAGTGGGGTCCTATTAGAATAAAAGAAAGTGCCTCAAAGAGA
Organism: Macrotis lagotis; assembly: GCF_037893015.1. Taxonomy (NCBI): domain Eukaryota; kingdom Metazoa; phylum Chordata; class Mammalia; order Peramelemorphia; family Peramelidae; genus Macrotis; species Macrotis lagotis. The sequence continues at coordinate 820,868,732 of NC_133658.1, read as the reverse complement.
GATCTTGGACTGAGCTTATTGAAATGAGACTCATTTTCCTGCTCTTAAGATCTCAGATTTCTTGAAACCCTTGGAGAGGACAGTCAACAACCCTATTAAGTTCTCCATAATACTTTCAGGATAATAAAATGCTATTCTTTTTGATTGTCATTCTCTCTCCATAGCATTAGGACTGTCACTGAGATTCATCTTAATTACACCTTGCCCCTCAGGCATGTTATATCCAAATCCTTTTACAAAAACTGAGTGTTGATCTTGACCATGATACAAAAGTTGTTCCTTTTATGCACTTTATTTCTGTTCAGAATCACTGAAGTAAAGGATGTTATTGACAAAGATGCTTGAATCAGGACCCAGGTTATTTTGACCAGAAACCCCTTTTGATCTATTGATTTGAAACAAGTTGTTATTCTGTCTTCAAGTCATGTTATTATCAATTAGGTGACACAATGGATAAAGCATTGGACTTGGAGTCAGGAAGACCTGTGTTCAATCCAGTCTCACATGCTTACTAGCTGCGAAACTCTGGTCAAGTCCATTTTCCTCAGTTTTCTTGCTTGTACTTTCATAGAAACATTGAAATGGAGGTAGATTCTGAAACCTTTCTCCTCTCTGAGACTGAATAAAATAAGACATTTGTCCATGGACCCTATTTTGTATTCAGAAGTAAAGTTCTCTTACAGAGTCAGCAGCCAAAATGAGACAAAACAGGAATACTGTGACTTCTCCCTTTTTTACCACCTAGATTTTTAATTCATCTATCATTTTATTTTTAGCCATTCCATTTCAATGGCCAGAAAAGGCAGAAGAGTCTGTTCTCTACTAGAACTTCTGGAGTAGCAGTAATCTGAAAATGGTAAAGACAGTTTTTACATGTTTCATGGAAAAGAAAGTACAAGGGCAAGTAGGATTGGACTTGATGACTTCAACATTGTAATATCTAGATAAAACATGCATTCTTTGATCCAAGACGTTAGCCTCCTGACTGATCCATGAACAAGAAATTTGAGGGATCAAATTTTCAAGTCATACCCCTTTCTCCACCCTTCATACCCCTTCTTACTGGAAGCCTCCAGTCCTTCTTAATTATCAGGCCTTCTCTCTGATAATTATTTCCTACTTACTTTGCTCATGGCATATTTTTTATATATTTTCTTCCCCCATTTGATTATAAGCTGCCTGAAGGCAGAGACTTGTCTTTTACCTTTTGTGTTTGTTTTCAGTGCCTGATAATTACCTAGCTGTGTGGCCTTGGGCAATGAAAAGCTCCCTTGTATAAAAGAAATTGTTAAACAAACACATGACCAGCATCAGGATTAATGAACATATTCACCACCACCATTATCTCTCCTCTGAGACAAAATTTTGGTCTTTATGCTCTGGAACCAATATTGGTCACCTGATTAAATCTGGGCTCAGTTAAGGATAATTTTCATTTATACTTCCAGGGACCATGAAATATGAAGAATTTTTACTGAGATTGAAGAGAAACCATATTGTCTGTTCAGAAGGAATTCTGTATACATTCAAGAGATTTTTCCATAAAGAACTCCTTTTCCTCTGTCCTGGGGAAATCTATTTGGAAAAAATCAGGGTGGCTGTTGTGAACCTTAATTCTTAGATTAAAATAGGTTCACAACAGCCACCCTGATTTCTTCTAGAACATTTTGGGGTATTGTATATGTGTGTGTGTGTGTGTATTAGTAAGATCTCACAGCAGCACCCCCTGGCCCAAACTATCTTCCCCAGATCTTGGAAGGGAATTTGGATAAAACATGGTCCATTCCATCAGTTCTGGAAAAGGCTTGTGACAGGTTTAGATCCTGGGAGGGAAGGGTCCCAAAGTTGCAAATTCAAAGCACTCAGAGGGCTTGTCACAACTTTTCCTTACTCCTCCCAAACTCACAGCCTATCTCATACCTCCAATTCCTGTGATTTGGAGGCCCTGGGAAACTTGGGTCTCCTACAGTTCCGGGGCAGATTCTAGGTGGGGGGGGTGGAATTTCGGCACATATCCAGCTCAATCTGAATGGATTCAGGGTTCCCAATAGCTTCTCAGTAGTCCCACTCCAGATCAGACCCACTCAGATCATCATTCCCCCTGGCTGTGCCAATCGGAAAGCCCACCTGCTGAATGCTCTATCCTATGCCACTAGAAGTCACTGGTCCCAGGAGACTTTGTAAGGGATTTTTGAGGAGGAGGGAAGGCTTTCCCAGAGCAGGATGGAGAAAACAGGTGGCACTGCACTAGCTCAAGCAAGGGACTTAATCCAGGGAAGAGGCCAGCTCAAACCCTCATTCTAAACTGGCCATCCCACTGCCAAAGCTAATCCCATCAGCTGGGGGGGGGGTACTGAGAAAGAATTGTTTCCACAAGAATGAGCCTATAGAATGAGGAAATTGCAAAAATAATACAGGTGTCTGGGAGAATAATACATTACAAAAGCTGTGGAAAATGAAAAGATGTCAGTCTACAGGAAGCTGAAGACAGAGGGAAAAGTAATTAGAAAGGAATATGACTAATTTGTAAGCTAAATGAAGCCCCATCCACTGATTTCCAAGTTGCCTTTCTGGGAGGGAAGGGGTGAAAGTAGTGAACTCACTCAAACTGGTGAGGGGAGGGTGTGTCCTATCAAGACTCAGGGGAGGAGCAGGAGTCTATGTAATGAGGACACATTTCTTTTTTTTGTTGTTTTTTTTTTTTTTAGCAAGGAAGTTCATATATGATATCCCTGATATGGATACTTTATGGCAGATTAAGAACGTTTTCTCTAGGGGCAGCTAGGTGGCACAGTGAATAGAGCACCAGCCATGGAGTCAGGAGTACCTGAGTTCAAATCTGGCCTCAGACACTTAATTACCTAGCTGTGTGGCCTTGGCCAAACCACTTAATCCCAATTTGGCTTGCAAAAAAATCCCTAAAAACAAGAACATTTGCTCTAGATTTATGACTGACCAATTTTGATGAGATGTGAAGTTTATTAAATATAATAAATCAAAACAATTCAGAACCATCTTTACCATTCACTTGTACTGCCATTATAATGTCACGTAAAGAGGCATGCTAGATGATTTATCCCTCTGAAAGTTCTTGCATATCCATCCTTGCAGATTCTTCAACTGTTCATTCCAGGAATAAGTCTCTATCCAACAAATATTCTTTGTCTGAAGTCCTCAGCTTGAACAGTTCCAAATATATAAACAGGGTATTTCTTACCTGAGAAGCCAGGCACAATTCTGATTGCCCTGTTTTTCTCCTCAGACAAGTTGTAGAAATTGTATATCTTAGTCCGTTCATATCCTATAAAAAAGGAAAAACAATCAGTCCAAAAGAAAGGGAATGCAAGGGAGAGGGAGGAATAATTTATACCATCTTTTCCTGGGTAAATAGAAAACTTGGAATTTTGAGAGCAAGACTAATGAAAGGGGAGAGCAATCCTAATTGAGAACTAGAGCTCTGTTTTTGAGTCATTTCCTCTTTATTCATTTCTGAGATAAGAATGTTTTCAAAGCATAGGTGAAGATTAAGGTAAAATAAGGAAGCATGTGTATTCCATGCAGTACAGACCAGGATATATGTTTGTCCTTCATTTTCGAAGGGACATCAGGGAGGTGGGGCTGTGCTTTCACCAGTCTCCTCCAGAGCCATTTGGGTCCAGTGACCAGACATCAGATGGAGATGGTTCTGGATATGAGACAATCAGGGTTGATAGCCTGATTTGGTTCAAGGTCAAATTTGAACTCCTGCCACCGAGCTGTCCAGGTACAGATGAGTTTTCCCCAAGTATTTGAAGTTTTATTTCTTAGGGCAAATGCACAGAGCAACCCTCAGAGATTTCATTTCCAAAAGATATATGGTCATATGGAAGGCATCTCATAGAAGTTACTTTGTACAAACTTCCTCCAACCCACCACATCCAGATAGAAATAAAGGGACTTCCTAAGGTCACCCAGAAGTCCAACTCACCCCAACAGTCCAAGAAACCTCCATGACTACCTCATGTCTAGCTAATCAAATGCTACCAGGAAGAACCAAAAGGACAGAACTCTCAGTGAGTCTCATATCATTTCTCTCCTTGTTTAATCTCTTTCCTGCTTTTCCCACCATTCTACCCTAGATCAGCCTCTAATTGGATCTTTTACTTTCCAGGCAAAAGAAATTATCTATTCAATCAGTAATTCAAGTTAAAGGTAAAAATGTATTAGAGTTCAGATAGCAGAGATATTCAGGAAGAAAGTTGTTTGCCTCCTAGGTCCAAAGATTCTTGCTCAAAGGACTGACACTTACTTTGAAAAAGTTTTAAAAACTCCATCACCATTTGAAGATAAGAAGCATCCATACGCGGTATGAAAGATTCCAAATTGGGCCAAAATGAACTCCTAAAGAAAAAAGAAATCATTGATATTGGACAGGTTGAGCCCTTCAGTCAACTAAATTTCTTTCCTATAGATTTTTTTTATTTTTAGTTTTTTTGCAGATTAAAACAACTAGAGAATTATTAAGTGTCTGAGGTTGGACTTGAACTCAAGTCTTTGACTCCATGGCCAGTGCTGTCCCTGTCTTTTTTCTTTTATCGAGTAAAGGCACAAATCCATGCTACTCCAATCTCTCCCACCAAGTCCCAATCTAAACTACTATGTAGAAACATACCTTTCCAAGATTTCTGCTACGTCCTGGAAAGAAAAAAAAAATCAGATCAGTATAGTTTATGAATCATTTCTCCTAAAGTTTTGTCATGAACCACCCTCTATAAGCCCAGAGCCTTCTAGACCAGAGCAGAGACCTTTCCTACTCTTTTCATTTTCTTGAGTTCACTGAACTGCAAATTGGAAAAGTCAGATTCTGGATACTAACTTTCTTCCTAAGCCAGGAGGTGCTTGTGCTAAGTAGAAATATGGTCAAGAAAGAGGTCTCCAGAGGAGCACAAGTTTATTTCAAATTGTGATAAGGTATTCCCTATCCCTGAAGAAAAACAGAGGGGGAAAAGTATTGATAAAAATAATAGATCTCCTAAAAGTGAATGGGGATTTTCTGAAGTCATCTCCTTAACAGCATTGAAACTGGGTTCATGTTTCTAGAGGAACAGGATTCCTTGGATCAGTTGGTCCCAATATGCTGATTCTCAGATCAAACTGACTATCAAATTGACTAGCTATAAACCCTCCTCTCCCCCCCCGCCAAATTTGGGGAAAACTCATCTATACAAGCAGCAAGAGAAAAGGTCAAAGCCCAAAAGAAGTCTGGGAAGATGAAGATGAAGGAAGATGTCCTAGATTTGTCTCCATAAACAGCTGACCAGATAACTGTCTTACCTGGAGCATTTCTATATCTGGCTTCTTCATCTTTTCTTCCAGTTTAGTGATGATGTCTGCTAGGAGTCTGCTTTGGCTGGACATCATAGCCTCCCACTCCTTCTTTTGCTCCATGATTTGATGTTCCTGTATAGCCTCCATCTCCTTCAGCCTCTGATAGTGTTCACTGAATTTCTTCTTTCTGATAAGTTCCTCAACTTTTGCTTTCTCTTTCTTCTTCTTCAGACATTGCCATATTTTCAGGAATATCTCATGAAATATTTTTTGGTTAATTGTGCAGTTCTGAAGAGAAAGATATTAAATATGGATTAGGAGTGCAAATTTAAACTATGAGGTATTAGATGGAACTAGGGCCAAAGACCAATAATACTATTCATCCTGTTTGATTCAGCAATAACTAAGTCTATATCCCAAAGATATCATTAAAAAAGTGGGAAAAATCTCATATTCAAAAATATTTGCCCCAAAGCAGCTCTTTTTGTAGTGTCAAAGAATTGGAAACTAAGGGGATGCCC